>NW_027667328.1:5542500-6177500 GCF_963924665.1 Micromys minutus
CAGAAATTACACTTATTTTGTGGCAAAATTGCAGAAATTTCACTTATTTCAGGGAAAAAAAGGTAGAAATTTTCCTTATTTTTGGGCAAAAAAGCAGAAATTCTTTATTTTGGGGCAAAACTCAGAAATTCCACTTATTTTGGGGCAAAATTCCAGAAATTTCCTTTATTTTGGGGAAAAATTCCAGAAATTTCACTTATTTTGGGGC
The DNA here is from genome assembly GCF_963924665.1 of Micromys minutus. Taxonomy (NCBI): domain Eukaryota; kingdom Metazoa; phylum Chordata; class Mammalia; order Rodentia; family Muridae; genus Micromys; species Micromys minutus. The sequence goes on from NW_027667328.1 coordinate 5,542,709, forward strand.
AAAATTTCAGAAATTTCACTTATTTCAGGACAAAAAGGTAGAAATTTTCCTTATTTTGGGGCAAAAAGGCACAAATTCCTAATATTTTGTGCCAAAATTTAGAAATCCCACTTATTTTGAGGTAAAAAGGCTGAAATTCCCCTTATTTGGGGGCAAAAGGCAGAATTTTCCCTTATAATGGGGCAAAATTTCAGAAATTTCACTTATTTCAGGGTAATAAGTCAGAAATTTTTCTTATTTTGGGGCAAAAATGACAGAAATTACCTTTGTTTTCGGGGAAAACACAGAAATTCCACTTATTTAAAGGCAAAAAACTGAAATTCCTCTTATTTTAAGGCAAAATTCCAGAAATTTCCATTATTTGGGTGCAAAAAAACAGAAATTCCCCTTATTTTGGGGCAAAATTCCAGAAATTTCCCTTATTATGGGGAAAAATTGCAGAAATTTCCCTTATTTTAGGGCAAAATTGCAGAAATTTCACTTATTTCAGAGAAAAAAAGCAAAAATTTTTCTTATTTTGGGGTAAAAAGGCAGAAATTCCCATTATTTTGGGGCAAAAAGGCAGAAATTCACCTTATTTTGGGCTAAAATTGCAGAAATTTCACATATTTCAGGGCAAAAAGGCAGAAATTTCCCTTAATTTGGGGCAAAAATGAAGAAATTTCCCTTTTTTATGGCAAAAAAGTATGCATTCCTATTATTTTCGGGCAAAAAGGCAGAAATTCCCTGTATTTTGGAGCAAAATTGCAGAAATTTCCCTAATTGTGGGGCAAAAAGTCAGAAATTCTCCTTATTTTGGGGCAAAACTCAGAAATTCCACTTATTTTGGGGCCAAATTCCAGAAATTTCCCTTATTTTGGGGCAAAATTGCAGAAATTACACTTATTTTGTGGCAAAATTGCAGAAATTTCACTTATTTCAGGGAAAAAAAGGTAGAAATTTTCCTTATTTTGGGGCAAAAAGGCAGAAATTCCTAATATTTTGTGGCAAAAATGCAGAAATTCCTAATATTTTGTTGCAAAAATGAAGAAATTTCCCTTATTTTGAGGTAAAAAGGCTGAAATTCCCCTTATTTGGGGGCAAAAAGGCAGAAATTTCCTTTATTTTGGGGCAAATTTGCAAAAATTTCACTTATTTCAGGGTAATAAGTCAGAAATTTTCTATATTTTGGGGCAAAAAAGACAGAAATTCTTTTTGTTTTGGGGGAAAAATACAGAAAATCCACTTATTCAAAGGAAAAAAGTAAAAGTTCCGCTTATTTTGGAGCAAAAATGAAGAAATTTCCCTTTTTTATGGCATAAAGTTATGCATTCTTCTTATTTTCAGACAAAAAGGCAGAAATTTCCCATATTTTGGGGCAAAAGCCAGAAATTTCCCTTATTTTACAGCAAAATTGCAGAAATTTCACTAATTGTGGCGCAAAAAGGCAGAAATTCTTTTTAATTTGGGGCAAAACTCAGAAATTCCACTTATTTTGGGGCAAAATTCCAGAAAGTTCCCTTATATTGGGGCAAAATTGCAGAAATTTTACTTATTTTGGGGCAAAATTGCAGACATTTCACTTATTTCAGGGAAAAAAGGCAGAAATTTTCCTTATTTTGGGGCAAAAATGCAAAATTTTCCATATTTTGGTGCAAAAATCAGAAATTTCCCTTATTTTGAGGTAAAAAGGCAGAAATTCCCCTTATTTTGGAGCAAAAGGCAGAACTTTCTCTATTTTTGGGGCAAATTTGCAGAAATTTCACTTATTTCAGGGTAATAAGTCAGAAATTTTTTTTATTTTGGGGCAAAAATGACAGAAATTCCCTTTGTATTGGGGGAAAAATACAGAAATTCCACTTATTTAGAGGCAAAAAAGCAGAAATTCCCCTTATATTAGGGCAAAATTGCAGAAATTTCCCTTATTTGGTGGCAAATAAGAGAAATTCCCCTTATTTTGGGGCAAAATTCCAGAAATTTCCCTTATTATGGGTAAAAATTGCAGAAATTTCCTTTATTTTAAGGCAAAATTGCAGAAATTTCACTTATTTCAGAGAAAAAAGGCAAAAATTTTTCTTCTTTTGGGGCAAAAAGGCAGAAATTCCCATTATTTTGGGGCAAAAAGGCAGAAATTCACATTATTTGGGCTAAAATTTCAGAAATTTCATATATTTCAGGGCAAAAAGGCAGAAATTTCCCTTAATTTGGGGCAAAAATGAAGAAATTTCTCTTTTTTATGGCAAAAAGTTATGCATTCCCCTTATTTTCAGGCAAAAAGGCAGAAATTCCCCGTATTTTGGAGCAAAATTGCAGAAATTCCCCTAATTGTGGGGCAAAAAGGCAGACATTCTCCTTATTTTGGGGCAAAACTCAGAAATTCCACCTATTTTGGGGCAAAATACCCGAAATTTTCTTTATTTTGGGGAAAAATTGCAGAAATTTAACTTATTTTGGGGCAAAATTGCAAAGATTTCACTTATTTCAGGGAAAAAAATGCAGAAATTTTCCTTATTTGGGGGCAAAAAGGCAGAAATTCCTAATATTTTGTGGCAATAATGCAGAAATTCCTAATATTTTGTTGCAAAAATGCAGAAATTTTCATTATTTTGAGGTAAAAAGGCTGAAATTCCTTTTATTTGGGGGCAAAAAGCAGAAATTTCCCTTATTTTGGGGCAAAATTGCAGAAATTACACTTATTTTGTGGCAAAATTGCAGAAATTTCACTTATTTCAGGGAAAAAAAGGTAGAAATTTTCCTTATTTTTAGGCAAAAAGGCAGAAATTCTCTTTATTTTGGGGCAAAACTCAGAAATTCCACTTATTTTGGGGCAAAATTCCAGAAATTTCCTTTATTTTGGGGAAAAATTCCAGAAATTTTACTTATTTTGGGGCAAAATTTCAGAAATTTCACTTATTTCAGGACAAAAAGGCAGAAATTTTCCTTATTTTGGGGCAAAAAGGCACAAATTCCTAATATTTTGTGCCAAAATTTAGAAATTCCCCTTATTTTGAGGTAAAAAGGCTGAAATTCCCCTTATTTGGGGGCAAAAGGCAGAATTTTCCCTTATAATGGGGCAAAATTTCAGAAATTTCACTTATTTCAGGGTAATAAGTCAGAAATTTTTCTTATTTTGTGGCAAAAATGACAGAAATTACCTTTGTTTTCGGGGAAAACACAGAAATTCCACTTATTTAAAGGCAAAAAAGCTGAAATTCCTCTTATATTAGGGCAAAATTCCAGAAATTTCCATTATTTGGGGGCAAAAAAACAGAAATTCCCCCTATTTTGGGGCAAAATTCCAGAAATTTCCCTTATTATGGGGAAAAATTGCAGAAATTTCCCTTATTTTAGGGCAAAATTGCAGAAATTTCACTTATTTCAGAGAAAAAAAGCAAAAATTTTTCTTATTTTGGGGTAAAAAGGCAGAAATTCCCATTATTTTGGGGCAAAAAGGCAGAAATTCACCTTATTTTGGGCTAAAATTGCAGAAATTTCACATATTTCAGGGCAAAAAGGCAGAAATTTCCCTTAATTTGGGGCAAAAATGAAGAAATTTCCCTTTTTTATGGCAAAAAAGTATGCATTCCTATTATTTTCGGGCAAAAAGGCAGAAATTCCCTGTATTTTGGAGCAAAATTGCAGAAATTTCCCTAATTGTGGGGCAAAAAGTCAGAAATTCTCCTTATTTTGGGGCAAAACTCAGAAATTCCACTTATTTTGGGGCCAAATTCCAGAAATTTCCCTTATTTTGGGGCAAAATTGCAGAAATTACACTTATTTTGTGGCAAAATTGCAGAAATTTCACTTATTTCAGGGAAAAAAAGGTAGAAATTTTCCTTATTTTGGGGCAAAAGGCAGAAATTCCTAATATTTTGTGGCAAAAATGCAGAAATTCCTAATATTTTGTTGCAAAAATGAAGAAATTTCCCTTATTTTGAGGTAAAAAGGCTGAAATTCCCCTTATTTGGGGGCAAAAAGGCAGAAATTTCCTTTATTTTGGGGCAAATTTGCAAAAATTTCACTTATTTCAGGGTAATAAGTCAGAAATTTTCTATATTTTGGGGCAAAAAAGACAGAAATTCTTTTTGTTTTGGGGGAAAAATACAGAAAATCCACTTATTCATAGGAAAAAAGTAAAAGTTCCACTTATTTTGGAGCAAAAATGAAGAAATTTCCCTTTTTTATGGCATAAAGTTATGCATTCTTCTTATTTTCAGACACAAAGGCAGAAATTTCCCATATTTTGGTGCAAAAGCCAGAAATTTCCCTTATTTTACAGCAAAATTGCAGAAATTTCACTAATTGTGGCGCAAAAAGGCAGAAATTCTTTTATTTTGGGGCAAAACTCAGAAATTCCACTTATTTTGGGGCAAAATTCCAGAAAGTTCCCTTATATTGGGGCAAAATTGCAGAAATTTTACTTATTTTGGGGCAAAATTGCAGACATTTCACTTATTTCAGGGAAAAAAGGCAGAAATTTTCCTTATTTTGGGGCAAAAATGCAAAATTTTCCATATTTTGGTGCAAAAATCAGAAATTTCCCTTATTTTGAGGTAAAAAGGCAGAAATTCCCCTTATTTTGGAGCAAAAGGCAGAACTTTCTCTATTTTTGGGGCAAATTTGCAGAAATTTCACTTATTTCAGGGTAATAAGTCAGAAATTTTTTTTATTTTGGGGCAAAAATGACAGAAATTCCCTTTGTATTGGGGGAAAAATACAGAAATTCCACTTATTTAGAGGCAAAAAAGCAGAAATTCCCCTTATTTTAGGGCAAAATTGCAGAAATTTCCCTTATTTGGTTGCAAATAAGAGAAATTCCCCTTATTTTGGGGCAAAATTCCAGAAATTTCCCTTATTATGGGTAAAAATTGCAGAAATTTCCTTTATTTTAAGGCAAAATTGCAGAAATTTCACTTATTTCAGAGAAAAGAGGCAAAAATTTTTCTTCTTTTGGGGCAAAAAGGCAGAAATTCCCATTATTTTGGGGCAAAAAGGCAGAAATTCACCTTATTTGGGCTAAAATTTCAGAAATTTCATATATTTCAGGGCAAAAAGGCAGAAATTTCCCTTAATTTGGGGCAAAAATGAAGAAATTTCTCTTTTTTATGGCAAAAAGTTATGCATTCCCCTTATTTTCGGGCAAAAAGGCAGAAATTCCCCGTATTTTGGAGCAAAATTGCAGAAATTCCCCTAATTGTGGGGCAAAAAGGCAGAAATTCTCCTTATTTTGGGGCAAAACTCAGAAATTCCACCTATTTTGGGGCAAAATACCCGAAATTTTCCTTATTTTGGGGAAAAATTGCAGAAATTTAACTTATTTTGGGGCAAAATTGCAAAAATTTCACTTATTTCAGGGAAAAAATGCAGAAATTTTCCTTATTTGGGGGCAAAAAGGCAGAAATTCCTAATATTTTGTGGCAATAATGCAGAAATTCCTAATATTTTGTTGCAAAAATGCAGAAATTTTCATAATTTTGAGGTAAAAAGGCTGAAATTCCTTTTATTTGGGGGCAAAAATCAGAAATTTCCCTTATTTTGGGGCAATTTTGCAGAAATTTCACTTATTTCAGGGTAATAAGTCAGAAATTTTCCTTATTTTGGGGCAAAAATGACAGAAATTCCCTTTGTTTTGGGGGAAAAAGACAGAAATTCCACTTATTTAGAGGCAAAAAAGCAGAAATTCCCCTTATTTTAGGGCAAAATTGCAGAAATTTCTTTTACTTGGAGGCAAAAAAAAAGAAATTCCCCTTATTTTGGGGCAAAATTCCAGAAATTTCCTTTATTATGGGGAAAAATATCAGAAATTTCCTTTATTTTAGGGCAAAATTGCAGAAATTTCACTTATTTCAGAGAAAAAAAGCAAAAATTTTTCTCATTTTTGGGTAAAAAGGCAGAAATTCCCATTATTTTGGGGCAAAAAGGCAGAAATTCACCTTATTTTGGGCTAAAATTGCAGAAATTTCACATATTTCAGGGCAAAAAGGCAGAAATTTCCCTTAATTTGGGGCAAAAATGAAGAAATTCCCTTTTTTATGGCAAAAAAGTATGCATTCCTATTATTTTCGGGCAAAAAGGCAGAAATTCCCTGTATTTTGGAGCAAAATTGCAGAAATTTCCCTAATTGTGGGGCAAAAAGGCAGAAATTCTTCTTATTATGGGGCAAAACTCAGAAATTCCACTTATTTTGGGGCAAAATTCCAGAAATTTCCTTTATTTTGGGGAAAAATTGCAGAAATTTTACTTATTTTGGGGCAAAATTTCAGAAATTTCACTTATTTCAGGGCAAAAAGGCAGAAATTATCCTTATTTTGGGGCAAAAAGGCACAAATTACTAATATTTTGTGCCAAAATTTAGAAATTCCCCTTATTTTGACGTAAAAAGGCTGAAATTCCCCTTATTTGGGGGCAAAAGGCAGAATTTTCCCTTATAATGGGGCAAAATTTCAGAAATTTCACTTATTTCAGGGTAATAAGTCAGAAATTTTTCTTATTTTGGGGCAAAAATGACAGAAATTACCTTTGTTTTCGGGGAAAAGACAGAAATTCCACTTATTTAAAGGCAAAAAAGCTGATTCCCCTTATTTTAGGGCAAAATTCCAGAAATTTCCATTATTTGGGGGCAAAAAAACAGAAATTCCCCTTATTTTGGGGCAAAATTCCAGAAATTTCCCTTATTATGGGGAAAAATTGCAGAAATTTCCTTATTTTAGGGCAAAATTGCAGAAATTTCACTTATTTCAGAGAAAAAAAGCAAAAATTTTTCTTATTTTGGGGTAAAAAGGCAGAAATTCCCATTATTTTGGGGCAAAAAGGCAGAAATTCACCTTATTTTGGGCTAAAATTGCAGAAATTTCACATATTTCAGGGCAAAAAGGCAGAAATTTCCCTTAATTTGGGGAAAAAATGAAGAAATTTCCCTTTTTTATGGCAAAAAAGTATGCATTCCTATTATTTTCGGGCGAAAATGCAGAAATTCCCTGTATTTTGGAGCAAAATTGCAGAAATTTCCATAATTGTGGGGCAAAAAGGCAGAAATTCTCCTTATTTTGGGGCAAAACTCAGAAATTCCAATTTTTTTTGGGACAAAATTCCAGAAATTTTCCTTATTTTGGGGCAAAATTAAAGAAATTTTACTTATTTTGGGGCAAAATTGCAGAAATTTTACTTATTTCAAGGAAAAAAGGCAGAAATATTCCTTATTTTATGGCAAAAAGGCAGAAATTCCTAATATTTTGTTCCAAAATGCAGAAATTCCCCTCATTTTGAGGTAAAAAGTCTGAAATTCCCCTTATTTGGGGCAAAAGGGCAGAAATTTCCCTTATATTGGGGCAAAATTGCAGAAATTTCACTTATTTCGGGTAATAAGTCAGAAATTTTCCTTATTTTGGGGCAAAAATGACAGAAATTCCCTTTTTTTGGGGGATAAAAACACAAATTACACTTATTTAGAGGCAAAAAAGCAGAAACTCCCCTTATTTTAGGGCAAATTTGCAGAAATTTCCATTATTTGGGGGCAAAAAAACAGAAATTCCCCTTATTTTTGGGAAAAATTCCAGAAATTTCCTTTATTATGGGAAAAAATTGCAAAAATTTCTTTTATTTTAGGGCAAAATTGCAGAAATTTTACTTATTTCAGAGAAAAAAAGCAAAAATATTTTTTATTTTGGGGCAAAGAGGCAGAAATTCCCATTATTTTTGGACAAAAAAGCAGAAATTCACTTTATTTTGGGCTAAAATTGCAGAAATTTCACATATTTCAGGGCAAAAAGGCAGAAATTTCCCTTAATTTGGGGCAAAAATAAAGAAATTTCCCTTTTTTATGGGAAAAAGGTATGCATTCCCCTTATTTTCGGGCAAAAAGGCAGAAATTCTCCGTATTTTGGAGCAAAATTGCAGAAATTCCTCTAATTGTCGGACAAAAAGGCAGAAATTCTCCTTATTTTGGGGCAAAACTCAGAAATTCCACTTGTTTTGGGGCAAAATTCCAGAAATTTCCATTATTTTGGGGCAAAATTGCAGAAATTTCCCTAATTGTGGGGCAAAAAACAGAAATTCCCCTAATTTTGAAGCAAAATTGCAGAAATTTCCCTTATTATGGGGAAAAATTGCAGAAATTTCTCTTATTTTATGGCAAAATTTCAGAAATTTCACTTATTTTGGGGCAAAATTTCAGAAATTTCACTTATTTTAGAGAAAAAAGGCAGAAATTTTTTTTATTTTGGGGCAAAAAGGCAGAAATTCTCCATATTTTCTTGCAAAAATCAGAAATTTCCCTTATTTTGAGGTAAAATGCTGAAATTCTTCTTATTTGGGGGCAAAAGGCAGAAATTTCCGTATTTTTGGGGCAAATTTGCAGAAATTTCATTTATTTCAGGGTAATAAGTCAGAAATTTTCCTTATTTTGGGGCAAAATACAGAAAATCCCTTTGTTTTGGGGGAAAAAGACAGAAATTCCACTTATTTAGAGGTAAAAAGGCAAAATTTCCCCTTATTTTGGAGCAAAATGTAGAAATTTCCCTTTTTTATGGCAAAAAGGTATGCATTCTTTTTATTTTCAGACAGAAAAACAGAAATTCCCCACATTTTAGGGCAAAAGGCAGAAATTCCCCTTATTTTGGGGCAAAATTGCAGAAATTTCCCTAATTGTGGGACAAAAAACAGAAATTCCCCTTATTTTGAAGAAAAATTGCAGAAATTTCTCTTATTATGGGGAAAAATTGCAGAAATTTCCCTTATTTTAGGGCAAAATTCAGAAATTTCACTAATTGAAAGGCAATAAGGCAGAAATTCTCCTTATTTTGGGGCAAAACTCAGAAATTCCACTTATTTTGGGGCAAAATTCCAGAAATTTCCCTTATTTTGGGGCAAAATTACAGAAATTTTACTTATTTTGGGGCAAAATTGCAGAAATTTCACTTATTTCAGGAAAAAAAGGCAGAAATATTCCTTATTTTGGGGCAAAAAGGAAGAAATTCCTAATATTTTGTGCCAAAATTCAGAAATTCCCCTCATTTTTAGGTAAAAAGTCTGAAATTTCCCTTATTTGGGGCAAAAAGGCAGAAATTTCCCTTATATTGGGGCAAAATTGCAGAAATTTCACTTATTTCGGGTAAAAAGTCAGAAATTTTCCTTATTTTGGGGAAAAATGACAGAAATTCCCTTTGTTTTGGGGGATAAAAACAGAAATTACACTTATTTAGAGGCAAAAAATCAGAAACTCCCCTTATTTTAGGGCAAATTTGCAGAAATTTCCATTATTTGAGGGCAAAAAAACAGAAATTCCCCTTATTTTGGGGCAAAATTCCAGAAATTTCCTTTATTATGGGAAAAAATTGCAAAAATTTCTTTTATTTTAGGGCAAAATTGCAGAAATTTTACTTATTTCAGAGAAAAAAAGCAAAAAGTTTTCTTATTTTGGGGCAAATAGGAAGAAATTCCCATTATTTTGGGTCAAAAATGCAGAAATTCACTTTATTTTGGGCTAAAATTGCAGAAATTTCATATATTTCAGGGCAAAAAGGCAGAAATTTCCCTTAATTTGGGGCAAAAATAAAGAAATTTCCCTTTTTTATGGCAAAAAGTTATGGATTCCCCTTATTTTCGGGCAAATAGTCAGAAATTCCCCTTTTTTTTGGCAAAATTGCAGAAATTCCTCTAATTGTGGGACAAAAAGGCAGAAATTCTCCTTATTTTGGGGCAAAACTCAGAAATTCCACTTGTTTTGGGGCAAAATTCCAGAAATTTCCCTTATTTTGGGGCAAAATTGCAGAAATTTCCCTAATTGTGGGGCAAAAAACAGAAATTCCCCTTATTTTGAAGCAAAATTGCAGAAATTTCCCTTATTATGGGGAAAAATTGCAGAAATTTCTCTTATTTTATGACAAAATTGCAGAAATTTCACTTATTTCAGGGAAAAAAAGGCAGAAATTTTCCTTATTTTGGGGCAAAAAGGCAGAAATTCTCCATATTTTGGTGCAAAAATCAGAAATTTCCCTTATTTTGAGGTAAAATGCTGAAATTCTTCTTATTTGGGGGCAAAAGGCAGAAATTTCCCTATTTTTGGGGCAAATTTGCAGAAATTTCACTTATTTCAGGGTAATAAGTCAGAAATTTTCCTTATTTTGGGGCAAAATGCAGGAATTCCCTTTGTTTTGGGGGAAAAAGACAGAAATTCCACTTATTTAGAGGTAAAAAGGCAAAATTTCCCCTTATTTTGGAGCAAAATGTAGAAATTTCCCTTTTTTATGGCAAAAAGTTATGCATTCTTTTATTTTCAGACAGAAAGGCAGAAATTCCCCATATTTTAGGGCAAAAGGCAGAAATTCCCCTTATTTTGGGGCAAAATTGCAGAAACTTCCCTAATTGTAGGACAAAAAACAGAAATTCCCCTTATTTTGAAGCAAAATTGCAGAAATTTCCCTTATTATGGGGAAAAATTGCAGAAATTTCCCTTATTTTAGAGCAAAATTGCAGAAATTTCACTAATTGTGGGGCAAAAAGGCAGAAATTCTCCTTATTTTTGGGCAAAACTCAGAATTTCCACTTATTTTGGGGCAAAATACCAGAAATTTTCCTTATTTTGGGGCAAAATTGCAGAAATTTTACTTATTTTGGGGAAAAATTGCAGAAATTTCACTTATTTCAGGAAAAAAAGCCGGAAATTTTTTTTTATTTTGTGGCCAAAAGGCAGAAATTCCTAATATATTGGGCCAAAATTCAGATATTCCCCTTATTTTGAGGTAAAAAGGCTGAAATTCTCCTTATTTGGGGACAAAAAGGCAGAAATTTCCCTTATATTGGGGCAAAATTGCAGAAATTTCACTTATTTCAGGGTAATAAGTCAGAAATTTTCCTTATTTTGGGGCAAAAATGACAGAAATTCCCTTTGTTTGGGGGAAAAATACAGAAATTGCACTTAATTAGAGGCAAAAAAGCAGAAATTCCCTTTATTTTAGGGCAAAATTGCAGAAATTTCCCTAATTGTGGGACAAAAAACAGAAATTCCCCTTATTTTGAAGCAAATTGCAGAAATTTCTCTTATTATGGGGAAAAATGCAGAAATTTCCCTTATTTTAGGGCAAAATAGCAGAAATTTCACTAATTGTAAGGCAATAAGGCAGAAATTCTCCTTATTTTGGGGCAAAACTCAGAAATTCCACTTATTTTGGGGCAAAATTCCAGAAATTTCCCTTATTTTGGGGCAAAATTACAGAAATTTTACTTATTTTGGGGCAAAATTGCAGAAATTTCACTTATTTCAGGAAAAAAAGGCAGAAATATTCCTTATTTTGGGGCAAAAAGGAAGAAATTCCTAATATTTTGTGCCAAAATTCAGAAATTCCCCTCATTTTTAGGTAAAAAGTCTGAAATTTCCCTTATTTGGGGCAAAAAGGCAGAAATTTCCCTTATATTGGGGCAAAATTGCAGAAATTTCACTTATTTCGGGTAAAAAGTCAGAAATTTTCCTTATTTTGGGGAAAAATGACAGAAATTCCCTTTGTTTTGGGGGATAAAAACAGAAATTACACTTATTTAGAGGCAAAAAATCAGAAACTCCCCTTATTTTAGGGCAAATTTGCAGAAATTTCCATTATTTGAGGGCAAAAAAACAGAAATTCCCCTTATTTTGGGGCAAAATTCCAGAAATTTCCTTTATTATGGGAAAAAATTGCAAAAATTTCTTTTATTTTAGGGCAAAATTGCAGAAATTTTACTTATTTCAGAGAAAAAAAGCAAAAAGTTTTCTTATTTTGGGGCAAATAGGAAGAAATTCCCATTATTTTGGGTCAAAAATGCAGAAATTCACTTTATTTTGGGCTAAAATTGCAGAAATTTCATATATTTCAGGGCAAAAAGGCAGAAATTTCCCTTAATTTGGGGCAAAAATAAAGAAATTTCCCTTTTTTATGGCAAATAGTTATGCATTCCCCTTATTTTCGGGCAAATAGTCAGAAATTCCCCTTTTTTTTGGCAAAATTGCAGAAATTCCTCTAATTGTGGGACAAAAAGGCAGAAATTCTCCTTATTTTGGGGCAAAACTCAGAAATTCCACTTGTTTTGGGGCAAAATTCCAGAAATTTCCCTTATTTTGGGGCAAAATTGCAGAAATTTCCCTAATTGTGGGGCAAAAAACAGAAATTCCCCTTATTTTGAAGCAAAATTGCAGAAATTTCCCTTATTATGGGGAAAAATTGCAGAAATTTCTCTTATTTTATGACAAAATTGCAGAAATTTCACTTATTTCAGGGAAAAAAAGGCAGAAATTTTCCTTATTGTGGGGCAAAAAGGCAGAGATTCTCCATATTTTGGTGCAAAAATCAGAAATTTCCCTTATTTTGAGGTAAAATGCTGAAATTCTTCTTATTTGGGGGCAAAAGGCAGAAATTTCCCTATTTTTGGGGCAAATTTGCAGAAATTTCACTTATTTCAGGGTAATAAGTCAGAAATTTTCCTTATTTTGGGGCAAAATGCAGGAATTCCCTTTGTTTTGGGGGAAAAAGACAGAAATTCCACTTATTTAGAGGTAAAAAGGCAAAATTTCCCCTTATTTTGGAGCAAAATGTAGAAATTTCCCTTTTTTATGGCAAAAAGTTATGCATTCTTTTATTTTCAGACAGAAAGGCAGAAATTCCCCATATTTTAGGGCAAAAGGCAGAAATTCCCCTTATTTTGGGGCAAAATTGCAGAAACTTCCCTAATTGTAGGACAAAAAACAGAAATTCCCCTTATTTTGAAGCAAAATTGCAGAAATTTCCCTTATTATGGGGAAAAATTGCAGAAATTTCCCTTATTTTAGAGCAAAATTGCAGAAATTTCACTAATTGTGGGGCAAAAAGGCAGAAATTCTCCTTATTTTTGGGCAAAACTCAGAATTTCCACTTATTTTGGGGCAAAATACCAGAAATTTTCCTTATTTTGGGGCAAAATTGCAGAAATTTTACTTATTTTGGGGAAAAATTGCAGAAATTTCACTTATTTCAGGAAAAAAAGCCGGAAATTTTTTTTATTTTGGGGCCAAAAGGCAGAAATTCCTAATATATTGGGCCAAAATTCAGATATTCCCCTTATTTTGAGGTAAAAAGGCTGAAATTCTCCTTATTTGGGGACAAAAAGGCAGAAATTTCCCTTATATTGGGGCAAAATTGCAGAAATTTCACTTATTTCAGGGTAATAAGTCAGAAATTTTCCTTATTTTGGGGCAAAAATGACAGAAATTCCCTTTGTTTGGGGGAAAAATACAGAAATTGCACTTAATTAGAGGCAAAAAAGCAGAAATTCCCTTTATTTTAGGGCAAAATTGCAGAAATTTCCCTAATTGTGGGACAAAAAACAGAAATTCCCCTTATTTTGAAGCAAATTGCAGAAATTTCTCTTATTATGGGGAAAAATGCAGAAATTTCCCTTATTTTAGGGCAAAATAGCAGAAATTTCACTAATTGTAAGGCAATAAGGCAGAAATTCTCCTTATTTTGGGGCAAAACTCAGAAATTCCACTTATTTGGGGCAAAATTCCAGAAATTTCCTTTATTTTGGGGCAAAATTACAGAAATTTTACTTATTTTGGTGCAAAATTGCAGAAATTTCACTTATTTCAGGAAAAAAAGGCAGAAATATTCTTTATTTTGGGGCAAAAAGGCAGAAATTCCTAATATTTTGTGCCAAAATTCAGAAATTCCCCTCATTTTGAGGTAAAAAGTCTGAAATTCCCCTTATTTGGGGCAAAAAGGCAGAAATTTCCTTATATTGGGGCAAAATTGCACAAATTTCCCTTATTTCAGTGTAATAAGTCAGAAATTTTTCCTTATTTTGGGGCAAAAATGACAGAAATTCCCTTTGTTTTAGGGGAAAAAAACAGAAATTACACTTATTTAGAGGCAAAAAAGCAGAAACTCCCCTTATTTTAGGGTAAATTTGCAGAAATTTCCATTATTTGGGGACAAAAAAACAGAAATTTCCCTTATTTTGGGGCAAAATTCCAGAAATTTCCTTTATTATGGGGAAAAATTGCAAAAATTTCTTTTATTTTAGGGCAAAATTGCAGAAATTTTACTTATTTCAGAGAAAAAAAGCAAAAAAATTTTTCTTATTTTGGGGCAAAAAGGCAGAAATTCCCATTATTTTGGGGCAAAAAGGCAGAAATTCACTTTATTTTGGGCTAAAATTGCAGAAATTTCATATATTTCAGGGCAAAAAGGCAGAAATTTCCCTTAATTTGGGGCAAAAATAAAGAAATTTCCCTTTTTTATGGCAAAAAGTTATGCATTCCCCTTATTTTCGGGCAAAAAGGGAGAAATTCCCCGTATTTTGGAGCAAAATTGCAGAAATTTCTCTAATTGTGGGGCAAAAAGGCAGAAATTTTCCTTATTTTGGGGCAAAATTCAGAAATTCCACTTGTTTTGGGGCAAAATTCCAGAAATTTTCCTTATTTTCGGGCAAAATTGCAGAAATTTCCCTAATTGTGGGGCAAAAAACAGAAATTCCCCTTATTTTGAAGCATAATTGCAGAAATTTCCCTTATTATGGGGAAAAATTGCAGAAATTTCTCTTATTTTAAAGCAAAATTGCAGATATTTCACTAATTGTGGGGCAAAAAGGCAGAAATTCTCCTTATTTTGGGGCAAAACTCAGAATTTCCACTTCTTTTGGGGCAAAATTCCAGAATTTTTCCTTATTTTGGTGCAAAATTGCAGAAATTTTACTTATTTTTGGGAAAAATTGCAGAAATTTCACTTATTTCAGGAAAAAAATCCGGAAATTTTTTTTATTTTGGGGCCAAAAGGCAGAAATTCCTAATATATTGAGCCAAAATTCAGAAATTCCCCTTATTTTGAGGTAAAAAGGCTGAAATTCTCCTTATTTGGGGGCAAAAAGGCAGAAATTTTCCTTATAGTGGGGCAAAATTGCAGAAATTTCACTTATTTCAGGGTAATAAGTCAGAAATTTTCCTTATTTTGGAGCAAAAATGACAGAAATTCCCTTTGTTTTGGGGGAAAAAGACAGAAATTCCACTTAATTAGAGGCAAAAAGGCAGAAATTCCACTTATTTTAGGGAAAAATTGCAGAAATTTCCCTTATTTGGGGGCAAAAAAACAGAAATTCCTTTTATTTTAGGGCAAAATTCCAGAAATTTCCTTTATTATGGGGAAAAATATCAGAAATTTCCTTTATTTTAGGGCAAAATTGCAGAAATTTCACTTATTTCGGGTAATAAGTCAGAAATTTTCCTTATTTTGGGGCAAAAATGACAGAAATTCCCTTTTTTTGGGGGATAAAAACACAAATTACACTTATTTAGAGGCAAAAAAGCAGAAACTCCCCTTATTTTAGGGCAAATTTGCAGAAATTTCCATTATTTGGGGGCAAAAAAACAGAAATTCCCCTTATTTTTGGGCAAAATTCCAGAAATTTCCTTTATTATGGGAAAAAATTGCAAAAATTTCTTTTATTTTAGGGCAAAATTGCAGAAATTTTACTTATTTCAGAGAAAAAAAGCAAAAATATTTTTTATTTTGGGGCAAAGAGGCAGAAATTCCCATTATTTTTGGAGAAAAAAGCAGAAATTCACTTTATTTTGGGCTAAAATTGCAGAAATTTCACATATTTCAGGGCAAAAAGGCAGAAATTTCCCTTAATTTGGGGCAAAAATAAAGAAATTTCCCTTTTTTATGGGAAAAAGGTATGCATTCCCCTTATTTTCGGGCAAAAAGGCAGAAATTCTCCGTATTTTTGAGCAAAATTGCAGAAATTCCTCTAATTGTCGGACAAAAAGGCAGAAATTCTCCTTATTTTGGGGCAAAACTCAGAAATTCCACTTGTTTTGGGGCAAAATTCCAGAAATTTCCATTATTTTGGGGCAAAATTGCAGAAATTTCCCTAATTGTGGGGCAAAAAACAGAAATTCCCCTAATTTTGAAGCAAAATTGCAGAAATTTCCCTTATTTTATGGCAAAATTTCAGAAATTTCACTTATTTTGGGGGAAAATTTCAGAAATTTCACTTATTTTAGAGAAAAAAGGCAGAAATTTTTTTTATTTTGGGGCAAAAAGGCAGAAATTCTCCATATTTTGGTGCAAAAATCAGAAATTTCCCTTATTTTGAGGTAAAATGCTGAAATTCTTCTTATTTGGGGGCAAAAGGCAGAAATTTCCGTATTTTTGGGGCAAATTTGCAGAAATTTCACTTATTTCAGGGTAATAAGTCAGAAATTTTCCTTATTTTGGGGCAAAATACAGAAAATCCCTTTGTTTTGGGGGAAAAAGAAAGAAATTCCACTTATTTAGAGGTAAAAAGGCAAAATTTCCCCTTATTTTGGAGCAAAATGTAGAAATTTCCCTTTTTTATGGCAAAAAGGTATGCATTCTTTTTATTTTCAGACAGAAAAACAGAAATTCCCCACATTTTAGGGCAAAAGGCAGAAATTCCCCTTATTTTGGGGCAAAATTGCAGAAATTTCCCTAATTGTGGGACAAAAAACAGAAATTCCCCTTATTTTGAAGAAAAATTGCAGAAATTTCTCTTATTATGGGGAAAAATTGCAGAAATTTCCCTTATTTTAGGGCAAAATTCAGAAATTTCACTAATTGAAAGGCAATAAGGCAGAAATTCTCCTTATTTTGGGGCAAAACTCAGAAATTCCACTTATTTTGGGGCAAAATTCCAGAAATTTCCCTTATTTTGGGGCAAAATTACAGAAATTTTACTTATTTTGGGGCAAAATTGCAGAAATTTCACTTATTTCAGGAAAAAAAGGCAGAAATATTCCTTATTTTGGGGCAAAAAGGAAGAAATTCCTAATATTTTGTGCCAAAATTCAGAAATTCCCCTCATTTTTAGGTAAAAAGTCTGAAATTTCCCTTATTTGGGGCAAAAAGGCAGAAATTTCCCTTATATTGGGGCAAAATTGCAGAAATTTCACTTATTTCGGGTAAAAAGTCAGAAATTTTCCTTATTTTGGGGAAAAATGACAGAAATTCCCTTTGTTTTGGGGGATAAAAACAGAAATTACACTTATTTAGAGGCAAAAAATCAGAAACTCCCCTTATTTTAGGGCAAATTTGCAGAAATTTCCATTATTTGAGGGCAAAAAAACAGAAATTCCCCTTATTTTGGGGCAAAATTCCAGAAATTTCCTTTATTATGGGAAAAAATTGCAAAAATTTCTTTTATTTTAGGGCAAAATTGCAGAAATTTTACTTATTTCAGAGAAAAAAAGCAAAAAGTTTTCTTATTTTGGGGCAAATAGGAAGAAATTCCCATTATTTTGGGTCAAAAATGCAGAAATTCACTTTATTTTGGGCTAAAATTGCAGAAATTTCATATATTTCAGGGCAAAAAGGCAGAAATTTCCCTTAATTTGGGGCAAAAATAAAGAAATTTCCCTTTTTTATGGCAAAAAGTTATGCATTCCCCTTATTTTCGGGCAAATAGTCAGAAATTCCCCGTATTTTTGGCAAAATTGCAGAAATTCCTCTAATTGTGGGACAAAAAGGCAGAAATTCTCCTTATTTTGGGGCAAAACTCAGAAATTCCACTTGTTTTGGGGCAAAATTCCAGAAATTTCCCTTATTTTGGGGCAAAATTGCAGAAATTTCCCTAATTGTGGGGCAAAAAACAGAAATTCCCCTTATTTTGAAGCAAAATTGCAGAAATTTCCCTTATTATGGGGAAAAATTGCAGAAATTTCTCTTATTTTATGACAAAATTGCAGAAATTTCACTTATTTCAGGGAAAAAAAGGCAGAAATTTTCCTTATTTTGGGGCAAAAAGGCAGAAATTCTCCATATTTTGGTGCAAAAATCAGAAATTTCCCTTATTTTGAGGTAAAATGCTGAAATTCTTCTTATTTGGGGGCAAAAGGCAGAAATTTCCCTATTTTTGGGGCAAATTTGCAGAAATTTCACTTATTTCAGGGTAATAAGTCAGAAATTTTCCTTATTTTGGGGCAAAATGCAGGAATTCCCTTTGTTTTGGGGGAAAAAGACAGAAATTCCACTTATTTAGAGGTAAAAAGACAAAATTTCCCCTTATTTTGGAGCAAAATGTAGAAATTTCCCTTTTTTATGGCAAAAAGGTATGCATTCTTTCTATTTTCAGACAGAAAGGCAGAAATTCCCCATATTTTAGGGCAAAAGGCAGAAATTCCCCTTATTTTTGGGCAAAATTGCAGAAATTTCCCTAATTGTGGGACAAAAAACAGAAATTCCCCTTATTTTGAAGCAAATTTGCAGAAATTTCCCTTATTATGGGGAAAAATTGCAGAAATTTCCCTTATTTTAGAGCAAAATTGCAGAAATTTCACTAATTGTGCAGCAAAAAGGCAGAAATTCTCCTTATTTTGGGGCAAAACTCAGAATTTCCACTTATTTTGGGGCAAAATTCCAGAAATTTTCCTTATTTTGGGGCAAAATTGCAGAAATTTTACTTATTTTGGGGAAAAATTGCAGAAATTTCACTTATTTCAGGAAAAAAATCCGGAAATTTTTTTTATTTTGGGGCCAAAAGGCAGAAATTCCTAATATATTGAGCCAAAATTCAGAAATTCCCCTTATTTTGAGGTAAAAATGCTGAAATTCTCCTTATTTGGGGACAAAATGCAGAAATTTCCCTTATATTGGGGCAAAATTGCAGAAATTTCACTTATTTCAGGGTAATAAGTCAGAAATTTTCCTTATTTTGGGGCAAAAATGACAGAAATTCCCTTTGTTTGGGGGAAAAATACAGAAATTGCACTTAATTAGAGGCAAAAAAGCAGAAATTCCCTTTATTTTAGGGCAAAATTGCAGAAATTTCCCTAATTGTGGGACAAAAAACAGAAATTCCCCTTATTTTGAAGCAAATTGCAGAAATTTCTCTTATTATGGGGAAAAATGCAGAAATTTCCCTTATTTTAGGGCAAAATAGCAGAAATTTCACTAATTGTAAGGCAATAAGGCAGAAATTCTCCTTATTTTGGGGCAAAACTCAAAAATTCCACTTATTTTGGGGCAAAATTCCAGAAATTTCCTTTATTTTGGGGCAAAATTACAGAAATTTTACTTATTTTGGTGCAAAATTGCAGAAATTTCACTTATTTCAGGAAAAAAAGGCAGAAATATTCTTTATTTTGGGGCAAAAAGGCAGAAATTCCTAATATTTTGTGCCAAAATTCAGAAATTCCCCTCATTTTGAGGTAAAAAGTCTGAAATTCCCCTTATTTGGGGCAAAAAGGCAGAAATTTCCTTATATTGGGGCAAAATTGCACAAATTTCCCTTATTTCAGGGTAATAAGTCAGAAATTTTTCCTTATTTTGGGGCAAAAATGACAGAAATTCCCTTTGTTTTAGGGGAAAAAAACAGAAATTACACTTATTTAGAGGCAAAAAAGCAGAAACTCCCCTTATTTTAGGGTAAATTTGCAGAAATTTCCATTATTTGGGGACAAAAAAACAGAAATTTCCCTTATTTTGGGGCAAAATTCCAGAAATTTCCTTTATTATGGGGAAAAATTGCAAAAATTTCTTTTATTTTAGGGCAAAATTGCAGAAATTTTACTTATTTCAGAGAAAAAAAGCAAAAATTTTTCTTATTTTGGGGCAAAAAGGCAGAAATTCCCATTATTTTGGGGCAAAAAGGCAGAAATTCACTTTATTTTGGGCTAAAATTGCAGAAATTTCATATATTTCAGGGCAAAAAGGCAGAAATTTCCCTTAATTTGGGGCAAAAATAAAGAAATTTCCCTTTTTTATGGCAAAAAGTTATGCATTCCCCTTATTTTCGGGCAAAAAGGGAGAAATTCCCCGTATTTTGGAGCAAAATTGCAGAAATTTCTCTAATTGTGGGGCAAAAAGGCAGAAATTCTCCTTATTTTGGGGCAAAATTCAGAAATTCCACTTGTTTTGGGGCAAAATTCCAGAAATTTTCCTTATTTTCGGGCAAAATTGCAGAAATTTCCCTAATTGTGGGGCAAAAAACAGAAATTCCCCTTATTTTGAAGCATAATTGCAGAAATTTCCCTTATTATGGGGAAAAATTGCAGAAATTTCTCTTATTTTAAAGCAAAATTGCAGATATTTCACTAATTGTGGGGCAAAAAGGCAGAAATTCTCCTTATTTTGGGGCAAAACTCAGAATTTCCACTTCTTTTGGGGCAAAATTCCAGAATTTTTCCTTATTTTGGTGCAAAATTGCAGAAATTTTACTTATTTTTGGGAAAAATTGCAGAAATTTCACTTATTTCAGGAAAAAAAGCCGGAAATTTTTTTTATTTTGGGGCAAAAAGGCAGAAATTCCTAATATTTTAGGCCAAAATTCAGAAATTCCCCTTATTTTGAGGTAAAAAGGCTGAAATTCTCCTTATTTGGGGGCAAAAAGGCAGAAATTTTCCTTATAGTGGGGCAAAATTGCAGAAATTTCACTTATTTCAGGGTAATAAGTCAGAAATTTTCCTTATTTTGGGGCAAAAATGACAGAAATTCCCTTTGTTTTGGGGGAAAAAGACAGAAATTCCACTTAATTAGAGGCAAAAAGGCAGAAATTCCACTTATTTTAGGGCAAAATTGCAGAAATTTCCCTTATTTGGGGGCAAAAAAACAGAAATTCCTTTTATTTTAGGGCAAAATTCCAGAAATTTCCTTTATTATGGGGAAAAATATCAGAAATTTCCTTTATTTTAGGGCAAAATTGCAGAAATTTCACTTATTTCAGAAAAAAAAGGCAAAAATTTTTCTTATTTTGGGGCAAAAAGGCAGAAATTGCCATTATTTTGATGGCAAAAAGGCAGAAATTCACCTTATTTTGGGCTAAAATTGCAGAAATTTCACATATTTCAGGGCAAAAAGGCAGAAATTTCCCTTCATTTGGGGCAAAAATGAAGAAATTTCCCTTTTTTATGGCAAAATGGTAAGCATTCCCCTTATTTTCGGCAAAAAGGCAGAAATTCCCCGTATTTTGGAGCAAAATTGCAGAAATTCCCCTAATTGTGGGGCAAAAAGGCAGAAATTCTCTTTATTTTGGGGCAAAACTCAGAAATTCCACTTATTTTGGGGCAAAATTCCAGAAATTTCCCTTATTTTGGGTCAAAATTGCAGAAATTTCACTTATTTTGGGGCAAAATTGCAGAAATTTCACTTATTTCAGGGAAAAAAGGCAGAAATTTCCCTTAATTTGGAGCAAAAATAAAGAAATTTCCCTTTTTTATGGCAAAAAGGTATGCATTCCCCTTATTTTCGGGCAAAAAGGCAGAAATTCTCCGTATTTTGGAGCAAAATTGCAGAAATTCCTCTAATTGTCTGACAAAAAGGCAGAAATTCTCCTTATTTTGGGGCAAAACTCAGAAATTCCACTTGTTTTGGGGCAAAATTCCAAAATTTCCCTTATTTTGGGGCAAAATTGCAGAAATTTCCCTAATTGTGGGGCAAAAAACAGAAATTCCCCTTATTTTGAAGCAAAATTGCAGAAATTTCCCTTATTATGGGGAAAAATTGCAGAAATTTCTCTTATTTTATGGCAAAATTTCAGAAATTTCACTTATATTGGGGCAAAATTGCAGAAATTTCACTTATTTCAGAGAAAAAAGGCAGAAATTTTCTTTATTTTGGGGCAAAAAGGCAGAAATTCTCCATATTTTGGTGCAAAAATCAGAAATTTCCCTTATTTTGAGGTAAAATGCTGAAATTCTTCTTATTTGGGGGCAAAAGGCAGAAACTTCCGTACTTTTGGGGCAAATTTGCAGAAATTTCACTTATTTCAGGGTAATAAGTCAGAAATTTTCCTTATTTTGGGGCAAAATACAGAAATTCCCTTTGTTTTGGGGGAAAAAGACAGAAATTCCACTTATTTAGAGGTAAAAAGACAAAATTTCCCCTTATTTTGGAGCAAAATGTAGAAATTTCCCTTTTTTATGGCAAAAAGGTATGCATTCTTTCTATTTTCAGACAGAAAGGCAGAAATTCCCCATATTTTAGGGCAAAAGGCAGAAATTCCCCTTATTTTTGGGCAAAATTGCAGAAATTTCCCTAATTGTGGGACAAAAAACAGAAATTCCCCTTATTTTGAAGCAAATTTGCAGAAATTTCCCTTATTATGGGGAAAAATTGCAGAAATTTCCCTTATTTTAGAGCAAAATTGCAGAAATTTCACTAATTGTGCAGCAAAAAGGCAGAAATTCTCCTTATTTTGGGGCAAAACTCAGAATTTCCACTTATTTTGGGGCAAAATTCCAGAAATTTTCCTTATTTTGGGGCAAAATTGCAGAAATTTTACTTATTTTGGGGAAAAATTGCAGAAATTTCACTTATTTCAGGAAAAAAATCCGGAAATTTTTTTTATTTTGGGGCCAAAAGGCAGAAATTCCTAATATATTGAGCCAAAATTCAGAAATTCCCCTTATTTTGAGGTAAAAATGCTGAAATTCTCCTTATTTGGGGACAAAATGCAGAAATTTCCCTTATATTGGGGCAAAATTGCAGAAATTTCACTTATTTCAGGGTAATAAGTCAGAAATTTTCCTTATTTTGGGGCAAAAATGACAGAAATTCCCTTTGTTTGGGGGAAAAATACAGAAATTGCACTTAATTAGAGGCAAAAAAGCAGAAATTCCCTTTATTTTAGGGCAAAATTGCAGAAATTTCCCTAATTGTGGGACAAAAAACAGAAATTCCCCTTATTTTGAAGCAAATTGCAGAAATTTCTCTTATTATGGGGAAAAATGCAGAAATTTCCCTTATTTTAGGGCAAAATAGCAGAAATTTCACTAATTGTAAGGCAATAAGGCAGAAATTCTCCTTATTTTGGGGCAAAACTCAAAAATTCCACTTATTTTGGGGCAAAATTCCAGAAATTTCCTTTATTTTGGGGCAAAATTACAGAAATTTTACTTATTTTGGTGCAAAATTGCAGAAATTTCACTTATTTCAGGAAAAAAAGGCAGAAATATTCTTTATTTTGGGGCAAAAAGGCAGAAATTCCTAATATTTTGTGCCAAAATTCAGAAATTCCCCTCATTTTGAGGTAAAAAGTCTGAAATTCCCCTTATTTGGGGCAAAAAGGCAGAAATTTCCTTATATTGGGGCAAAATTGCACAAATTTCCCTTATTTCAGGGTAATAAGTCAGAAATTTTTCCTTATTTTGGGGCAAAAATGACAGAAATTCCCTTTGTTTTAGGGGAAAAAAACAGAAATTACACTTATTTAGAGGCAAAAAAGCAGAAACTCCCCTTATTTTAGGGTAAATTTGCAGAAATTTCCATTATTTGGGGACAAAAAAACAGAAATTTCCCTTATTTTGGGGCAAAATTCCAGAAATTTCCTTTATTATGGGGAAAAATTGCAAAAATTTCTTTTATTTTAGGGCAAAATTGCAGAAATTTTACTTATTTCAGAGAAAAAAAGCAAAAATTTTTCTTATTTTGGGGCAAAAAGGCAGAAATTCCCATTATTTTGGGGCAAAAAGGCAGAAATTCACTTTATTTTGGGCTAAAATTGCAGAAATTTCATATATTTCAGGGCAAAAAGGCAGAAATTTCCCTTAATTTGGGGCAAAAATAAAGAAATTTCCCTTTTTTATGGCAAAAAGTTATGCATTCCCCTTATTTTCGGGCAAAAAGGGAGAAATTCCCCGTATTTTGGAGCAAAATTGCAGAAATTTCTCTAATTGTGGGGCAAAAAGGCAGAAATTCTCCTTATTTTGGGGCAAAATTCAGAAATTCCACTTGTTTTGGGGCAAAATTCCAGAAATTTTCCTTATTTTCGGGCAAAATTGCAGAAATTTCCCTAATTGTGGGGCAAAAAACAGAAATTCCCCTTATTTTGAAGCATAATTGCAGAAATTTCCCTTATTATGGGGAAAAATTGCAGAAATTTCTCTTATTTTAAAGCAAAATTGCAGATATTTCACTAATTGTGGGGCAAAAAGGCAGAAATTCTCCTTATTTTGGGGCAAAACTCAGAATTTCCACTTCTTTTGGGGCAAAATTCCAGAATTTTTCCTTATTTTGGTGCAAAATTGCAGAAATTTTACTTATTTTTGGGAAAAATTGCAGAAATTTCACTTATTTCAGGAAAAAAAGCCGGAAATTTTTTTTATTTTGGGGCAAAAAGGCAGAAATTCCTAATATTTTAGGCCAAAATTCAGAAATTCCCCTTATTTTGAGGTAAAAAGGCTGAAATTCTCCTTATTTGGGGGCAAAAAGGCAGAAATTTTCCTTATAGTGGGGCAAAATTGCAGAAATTTCACTTATTTCAGGGTAATAAGTCAGAAATTTTCCTTATTTTGGGGCAAAAATGACAGAAATTCCCTTTGTTTTGGGGGAAAAAGACAGAAATTCCACTTAATTAGAGGCAAAAAGGCAGAAATTCCACTTATTTTAGGGCAAAATTGCAGAAATTTCCCTTATTTGGGGGCAAAAAAACAGAAATTCCTTTTATTTTAGGGCAAAATTCCAGAAATTTCCTTTATTATGGGGAAAAATATCAGAAATTTCCTTTATTTTAGGGCAAAATTGCAGAAATTTCACTTATTTCAGAAAAAAAAGGCAAAAATTTTTCTTATTTTGGGGCAAAAAGGCAGAAATTGCCATTATTTTGATGGCAAAAAGGCAGAAATTCACCTTATTTTGGGCTAAAATTGCAGAAATTTCACATATTTCAGGGCAAAAAGGCAGAAATTTCCCTTCATTTGGGGCAAAAATGAAGAAATTTCCCTTTTTTATGGCAAAATGGTATGCATTCCCCTTATTTTCGGCAAAAAGGCAGAAATTCCCCGTATTTTGGAGCAAAATTGCAGAAATTCCCCTAATTGTGGGGCAAAAAGGCAGAAATTCTCTTTATTTTGGGGCAAAACTCAGAAATTCCACTTATTTTGGGGCAAAATTCCAGAAATTTCCCTTATTTTGGGTCAAAATTGCAGAAATTTCACTTATTTTGGGGCAAAATTGCAGAAATTTCACTTATTTCAGGGAAAAAAGGCAGAAATTTCCCTTAATTTGGAGCAAAAATAAAGAAATTTCCCTTTTTTATGGCAAAAAGGTATGCATTCCCCTTATTTTCGGGCAAAAAGGCAGAAATTCTCCGTATTTTGGAGCAAAATTGCAGAAATTCCTCTAATTGTCTGACAAAAAGGCAGAAATTCTCCTTATTTTGGGGCAAAACTCAGAAATTCCACTTGTTTTGGGGCAAAATTCCAAAATTTCCCTTATTTTGGGGCAAAATTGCAGAAATTTCCCTAATTGTGGGGCAAAAAACAGAAATTCCCCTTATTTTGAAGCAAAATTGCAGAAATTTCCCTTATTATGGGGAAAAATTGCAGAAATTTCTCTTATTTTATGGCAAAATTTCAGAAATTTCACTTATATTGGGGCAAAATTGCAGAAATTTCACTTATTTCAGAGAAAAAAGGCAGAAATTTTCTTTATTTTGGGGCAAAAAGGCAGAAATTCTCCATATTTTGGTGCAAAAATCAGAAATTTCCCTTATTTTGAGGTAAAATGCTGAAATTCTTCTTATTTGGGGGCAAAAGGCAGAAACTTCCGTACTTTTGGGGCAAATTTGCAGAAATTTCACTTATTTCAGGGTAATAAGTCAGAAATTTTCCTTATTTTGGGGCAAAATACAGAAATTCCCTTTGTTTTGGGGGAAAAAGACAGAAATTCCACTTATTTAGAGGTAAAAAGACAAAATTTCCCCTTATTTTGGAGCAAAATGTAGAAATTTCCCTTTTTTATGGCAAAAAGGTATGCATTCTTTCTATTTTCAGACAGAAAGGCAGAAATTCCCCGTATTTTAGGGCAAAAGGCAGAAATTCCCCTTATTTTTGGGCAAAATTGCAGAAATTTCCCTAATTGTGGGACAAAAAACAGAAATTCCCCTTATTTTGAAGCAAAATTGCAGAAATTTCCCTTATTATGGGGAAAAATTGCAGAAATTTCCCTTATTTTAGAGCAAAATTGCAGAAATTTCACTAATTGTGCAGCAAAAAGGCAGAAATTCTCCTTATTTTGGGGCAAAACTCAGAATTTCCACTTATTTTGGGGCAAAATTCCAGAAATTTTCCTTATTTTGGGGCAAAATTGCAGAAATTTTACTTATTTTGGGGAAAAATTGCAGAAATTTCACTTATTTCAGGAAAAAAATCCGGAAATTTTTTTTATTTTGGGGCCAAAAGGCAGAAATTCCTAATATATTGAGCCAAAATTCAGAAATTCCCCTTATTTTGAGGTAAAAAGGCTGAAATTCTCCTTATTTGGGGACAAAATGCAGAAATTTCCCTTATATTGGGGCAAAATTGCAGAAATTTCACTTATTTCAGGGTAATAAGTCAGAAATTTTCCTTATTTTGGGGCAAAAATGACAGAAATTCCCTTTGTTTGGGGGAAAAATACAGAAATTGCACTTAATTAGAGGCAAAAAAGCAGAAATTCCCTTTATTTTAGGGCAAAATTGCAGAAATTTCCCTAATTGTGGGACAAAAAACAGAAATTCCCCTTATTTTGAAGCAAATTGCAGAAATTTCTCTTATTATGGGGAAAAATGCAGAAATTTCCCTTATTTTAGGGCAAAATAGCAGAAATTTCACTAATTGTAAGGCAATAAGGCAGAAATTCTCCTTATTTTGGGGCAAAACTCAGAAATTCCACTTATTTTGGGGCAAAATTCCAGAAATTTCCTTTATTTTGGGGCAAAATTACAGAAATTTTACTTATTTTGGTGCAAAATTGCAGAAATTTCACTTATTTCAGGAAAAAAAGGCAGAAATATTCTTTATTTTGGGGCAAAAAGGCAGAAATTCCTAATATTTTGTGCCAAAATTCAAAAATTCCCCTCATTTTGAGGTAAAAAGTCTGAAATTCCCCTTATTTGGGGCAAAAAGGCAGAAATTTCCTTATATTGGGGCAAAATTGCACAAATTTCACTTATTTCAGGGTAATAAGTCAGAAATTTTTCCTTATTTTGGGGCAAAAATGACAGAAATTCCCTTTGTTTTAGGGGAAAAAAACAGAAATTACACTTATTTAGAGGCAAAAAAGCAGAAACTCCCCTTATTTTAGGGTAAATTTGCAGAAATTTCAATTATTTGGGGGCAAAAAAATAGAAATTCCCCTTATTTTGGGGCAAAATTCCAGAAATTTCCTTTATTATGGGGAAAAATTGCAAAAATTTCTTTTATTTTAGGGCAAAATTGCAGAAATTTTACTTATTTCAGAGAAAAAAAGCAAAAATTTTTCTTATTTTGGGGCAAAGAGGCAGAAATTCCCATTATTTTGGGGCAAAAAGGAAGAAATTCATATTATTTTGGGCTAAAATTGCAGAAATTTCATATATTTCAGGGCAAAAAGGCAGAAATTTCCCTTAATTTGGGGCAAAAATAAAGAAATTTCCCTTTTTTATGGCAAAATGGTATGCATTCCCCTTATTTTCGGCAAAAAGGCAGAAATTCCCCGTATTTTGGAGCAAAATTGCAGAAATTCCCCTAATTGTGGGGCAAAAAGGCAGAAATTCTCTTTATTTTGGGGCAAAACTCAGAAATTCCACTTATTTTGGGGCAAAATTCCAGAAATTTCCCTTATTTTGGGTCAAAATTGCAGAAATTTCCTTTATTTTAGGGCAAAATTGCAGAAATTTCACTTATTTCAGAGAAAAAAGGCAAAAATTTTTCTTATTTTAGGGCAAAAAGTCAGAAATTCCCATTATTTTGATGGCAAAAATGCAGAAATTCACCTTATTTTGGGCTAAAATTGCAGAAATTTCACATATTTCAGGGCAAAAAAGCAGAAATTTCCCTTCATTTGGGGCAAAAATGAAGAAATTTCCCTTTTTTATGGCAAAAAGGTATGCATTCCCCTTATTTTCAGCAAAAAGGCAGAAATTCCCCGTATTTTGGAGCAAAATTCCAGAAATTTCCCTTATTTTGGGTCAAAATTGCAGAAATTTCACTTATTTTGGGGCAAAATTGCAGAAATTTCACTTATTTCAGGGAAAAAAGGCAGAAATTTCCCTTAATTTGGGGCAAAAATAAAGAAATTTCTCTTTTTTATGGCAAAAAGGTATGCATTCCCCTTATTTTCGGGCAAAAAGGCAGAAATTCTCCGTATTTTGGAGCAAAATTTCAGAAATTCCTCTAATTGTCAGACAAAAAGGCAGAAATTCTCCTTATTTTGGGGCAGAACTCAGAAATTCCACTTGTTTTGGGGCAAAATTCCAGAAATTTCCCTTATTTTGGGGCAAAATTGCAGAAATTTCCCTAATTGTGGGGCAAAAAACAGAAATTCCCCTTATTTTGAAGCAAAATTGCAGAAATTTCCCTTATTATGGGGAAAAATTGCAGAAATTTCTCTTATTTTATGGCAAAATTTCAGAAATTTCACTTATATTGGGGCAAAATTTCAGAAATTTCACTTATTTCAGAGAAAAAAGGCAGAAATTTTCTTTATTTTGGGGCAAAAAGGCAGAAATTCTCCATATTTTGGTGCAAAAATCAGAAATTTCCCTTATTTTGAGGTAAAATGCTGAAATTCTTCTTATTTGGGGGCAAAAGGCAGAAATTTCCGTACTTTTGGGGCAAATTTGCAGAAATTTCACTTATTTCAGGGTAATAAGTCAGAAATTTTCCTTATTTTGGGGCAAAATACAGAAATTCCCTTTGTTTTTAGGGAAAAAGACAGAAATTCCACTTATTTAGAGGTAAAAAGACAAAATTTCCCCTTATTTTGGAGCAAAATGTAGAAATTTCCCTTTTTTATGGCAAAAAGGTATGCATTCTTTCTATTTTCAGACAGAAAGGCAGAAATTCCCCATATTTTAGGGCAAAAGGCAGAAATTCCCCTTATTCTTGGGCAAAATTGCAGAAATTTCCCTAATTGTGGGACAAAAAACAGAAATTCCCCTTATTTTGAAGCAAAATTGCAGAAATTTCCCTTATTATGGGGAAAAATTGCAGAAATTTCCCTTATTTTAGAGCAAAATTGCAGAAATTTCACTAATTGTGCAGCAAAAAGGCAGAAATTCTCCTTATTTTGGGGCAAAACTCAGAATTTCCACTTATTTTGGGGCAAAATTCCAGAAATTTTCCTTATTTTGGGGCAAAATTGCAGAAATTTTACTTATTTTGGGGAAAAATTTCAGAAATTTCACTTATTTCAGGAAAAAAAGCCGGAAATTTTTTTTATTTTGGGGCCAAAAGACAGAAATTCCTAATATATTGGGCCAAAATTCAGAAATTCCCCTTATTTTGAGGTAAAAAGGCTGAAATTCTCCTTATTTGGGGACAAAATGCAGAAATTTCCCTTATATTGGGGCAAAATTGCAGAAATTTCACTTATTTCAGGGTAATAAGTCAGAAATTTTCCTTATTTTGGGGCAAAAATGACAGAAATTCCCTTTGTTTTGGGGGAAAAATACAGAAATTGCACTTAATTAGAGGCAAAAAAGCAGAAATTCCCTTTATTTTAGGGCAAAATTGCAGAAATTTCCCTAATTGTGGGGCAAAAAACAGAAATTCCCCTTATTTTGAAGCAAATTGCAGAAATTTCTCTTATTATGGGAAAAAATGCAGAAATTACCCTTATTTTAGGGCAAAATTGCAGAAATTTCACTAATTGTAAGGCAATAAGGCAGAAATTCTACTTATTTTGGGGCAAAACTCAGAAATTCCACTTATTTTGGGGCAAAATTCCAGAAATTTCCTTTATTTTGGGGCAAAATTACAGAAATTTTACTTATTTTGGTGCAAAATTGCAGAAATTTCACTTATTTCAGGAAAAAAAGGCAGAAATATTCTTTATTTTGGGGCAAAAAGGCAGAAATTCCTAATATTTTGTGCCAAAATTCAGAAATTCCCCTCATTTTGAGGTAAAAAGTCTGAAATTCCCCTTATTTGGGGCAAAAAGGCAGAAATTTCCTTATACTGGGGCAAAATTGCACAAATTTCACTTATTTCAGGGTAATAAGTCAGAAATTTTCCTTATTTTGGGGCAAAAATGACAGAAATTCCCTTTGTTTTGGGGAAAAAAAACAGAAATTACACTTATTTAGAGGCAAAAAAGCAGAAACTCCCCTTATTTTAGGTCAAATTTGCAGAAATTTCCATTATTTGGGGGCAAAAAAACAGAAATTCCCCTTATTTTGGGGCAAAATTCCAGAAATTTCCTTTATTATGGGGAAAAATTGCAAAAATTTCTTTTATTTTAGGGCAAAATTGCAGAAATTTTACTTATTTCAGAGAAAAAAAGCAAAAATTTTTCTTATTTTGGGGCAAAGAGGCAGAAATTCCCATTATTCTGGGGCAAAAAGGCAGAAATTCACTTTATTTTGGGCTAAAATTGCAGAAATTTCACATATTTCAGGGCAAAAAGGCAGAAATTTCCCTTAATTTGGGGCAAAAATAAAGAAATTTCCCTTTTTTATGGCAAAAAGGTATGCATTCCCCTTATTTTCGGGCAAAAAGGGAGAAATTCCCCGTATTTTGGAGCAAAATTGCAGAAATTTCTCTAATTGTGGGACAAAAAGGCAGAAATTCTCCTTATTTTTGGGCAAAATTCAGAAATTCCACTTGTTTTGGGGCAAAATTCCAGAAATTTTCCTTATTTTCGGGCAAAATTGCAGAAATTTCACTAATTGTGGGGCAAAATACAGAAATTCTTCTAATTTTGAAGCATAATTGCAGATATTTCCCTTATTATGGGGAAAAATTGCAAAAATTTCTCTTATTTTAGGGCAAAATTGCAGAAATTTCACTAATTGTGGGGCAAAAAGGCAGAAATTCTCCTTATTTTGGGGCAAAACTCAGAATTTCCACTTATTTGGGGCAAAATTCCAGAATTTTTCCTTATTTTGGGGCAAAATTGCAGAAATTTTACTTATTTTGGGGAAAAATTGCAGAAATTTCTCTTATTTCAGGAAAAAAAGCCGGAAATTTTTTTTTATTTTGGGGCAAAAAGGCAGAAATTCCTAATATTTTAGGCCAAAATTCAGAAATTCCCCTTATTTTGAGGTAAAAAGGCTGAAATTCTCCTTATTTGGGGGCAAAAAGGCAGACATATCCTTTATATTGGGGCAAAATTGCAGAAATTTCACTTATTTCAGGGTAATAAGTCAGAAATTTTCCTTATTTTGGGGCAAAAATGAAAGAAATTCCCTTTGTTTTTGGGGAAAAAGACAGAAATTCCACTTAATTAGAGGCAAAAAAGCAGAAATTCCCCTTATTTTGGGCAAAATTGCAGAAATTTCCCTTATTTGGGGGCAAAAAAACAGAAATTCCCTTTATTTTGGGGCAAAATTCCAGAAATTTCCTTTATTATAGGGAAAAATATCAGAAATTTCCTTTATTTTAGGGCAAAATTGCAGAAATTTCACTTATTTCAGAGAAAAAAGGCAAAAATTTTTCTTATTTTAGGGCAAAAAGTCAGAAATTCCCATTATTTTGATGGCAAAAATGCAGAAATTCACCTTATTTTGGGCTAAAATTGCAGAAATTTCACATATTTCAGGGCAAAAAAGCAGAAATTTCCCTTCATTTGGGGCAAAAATGAAGAAATTTCTCTTTTTTATGGCAAAAAGGTATGCATTCCCCTTATTTTCAGCAAAAAGGCAGAAATTCCCCGTGTTTTGGAGCAAAATTGCAGAAATTCCCCTAATTGTGGGGCAAAAAGGCAGAAATTCTCTTTAATTTGTGGCAAAACTCAGAAATTCCACTTATTTTGGGGCAAAATTCCAGAAATTTCCCTTATTTTGGGGCAAAATTGCAGAAATTTCACTTATTTTGGGGCAAAATTGCAGAAATTTCACTTATTTCAGGGAAAAAAGGCAGAAATTTTCCTTATTTTGGGGCAAAAAGGCAGAAATTCTCCATATTTTGGTGCAAAAATCAGAAATTTCCCTTATTTTGAGGTAAAATTCTGAAATTCCCCTTATTTTGGGCAAAAGGCAGAAATTTCCCTTTTTTTGGGGAAAATTTGCAGAAATTTGACTTATTTCAGAGTAATAAGTCAGAAATTTTCTTTATTTTGGGGCAAAAAAAACAGAAATTCCCTTTGTTTTGGGGGAAAAAGACAGAAATTCCACTTATTTAGACGTAAAAAGGCAAAATTTCCCCTTATTTTGGAGCAAAATGAAGAAATTTCCCTTTTTTATGTCAAAAAGTTATGCATTCTTATTTTCACACAAAAAGGCAGAAATTCCCCAAATTTTGGGCAAAAGGCAGAAATTCCCCTTATTTTGGGGCAAAATTGCAGAAATTTCCCTAATTGTGGGACATAAAACAAAAATTCCCCTTATTTTGAAGCAAAATTGCAGAAATTTCCCGTATTATGGGGAAAAGTTGCAGAAATTGCCCTTATTTTAGGGCAAAATTGCAGAAATTTCACTAATTGTAAGGGAAAAAGGCAGAAATTCTCCTTATTTTGGGGCAAAACTCAGAAATTCCACTTATTTTGGGGCAAAATTCCAGAAATTTCCCTTATTTTGGGGCAAAATTGCAGAAATTTTACTTATTTTGGGGCAAAATTGCAGAAATTTCACTTATTTCAATAAAAAAAGGCAGAAATTTTTTTTATTTTTGGGCAAAAAGGCAGAAATTCCTAATATTTTGTGTCAAAATTCAGAAATTCCCCTCATTTTGATGTAAAAAGGCTGAAATTCCCCTTATTTAGGGGCAAAAAGGCAGAAATTGCCTTTATATTGAGACAAAATTGCAGAAATTTCACTTATTTCAGGGTAA
Source organism: Micromys minutus (assembly GCF_963924665.1). Lineage (NCBI taxonomy): Eukaryota > Metazoa > Chordata > Mammalia > Rodentia > Muridae > Micromys > Micromys minutus. The sequence continues at coordinate 5,575,374 of NW_027667328.1, forward strand.
TAAGTCAGAAATTTTCCTTATTTTGGGGCAAAAATTACAGAAATTCCCTTTGTTTTGGGGGAAAAAGACAGAAATTACACTTATTTAGAGGCAAAAAAGCAGAAACTCCCCTTATTTTAGGGCAAATTTGCAGAAATATCCATTATTTGGGGGCAAAAAAACAGAAATTCTTCTTATTTTGAAGCAAAATTTGAGAAATTTTCCTTATTATGGGGAAAAATTGCAGAAATTTCCCTTATTTTAGGGCAAAATTGCATAAATTTCACTTATTTCATAGAAAAAAAGCAAAAATTTTTCTTATTTTAGGGCAAAATGGCAGAAATTCCCATTATTTTGGGGCATAAAGGCAGAAATTCGCCTTATTTTGGGCAAAAATTGCAGAAATTTCACATATTTCAGGGCAAAAAAAGCAGAAATTTCCCTTCATTTGGGGCAAAAATGAAGAAATTTCCCTTTTTTATGGCAAAAAGGTATGCATTCCCCTTATTTTCAGCAAAAAGGCAGAAATTCCCCGCATTTTGGAGCAAAATTGCAGAAATTCCCCTAATTGTGGGGCAAAAAGGCAGAAATTCTCTTTAATTTGTGGCAAAACTCAGAAATTCCACTTATTTTGGGGCAAAATTCCAGAAATTTCCCTTATTTTGGGGCAAAATTGCAGAAATTTCACTTATTTTGGGGCAAAATTGCAGAAATTTCACTTATTTCAGGGAAAAAAGGCAGAAATTTTCCTTATTTTGGGGCAAAAGGCAGAAATTCTCCATATTTTGGTGCAAAAATCAGAAATTTCCCTTATTTTGAGGTAAAATTCTGAAATTCCCCTTATTTTTGGGCAAAAGGCAGAAATTTCCCTTTTTTTGGGGAAAATTTGCAGAAATTTGACTTATTTCAGAGTAATAAGTCAGAAATTTTCCATATTTTGGGGCAAAAAAAAACAGAAATTCCCTTTGTTTTGGGGGAAAAAGACAGAAATTCCACTTATTTAGACGTAAAAAGGCAAAATTTCCCCTTATTTTGGAGCAAAATGAAGAAATTTCCCTTTATTATGTCAAAAAGTTATGCATTCTTATTTTCACACAAAAAGGCAGAAATTCCCCAAATTTTGGGCAAAAGGCAGAAATTCCCCTTATTTTGGGGCAAAATTGCAGAAATTTCCCTAATTGTGGGACATAAAACAAAAATTCCCCTTATTTTGAACTAAAATTGCAGAAATTTCCCGTATTATGGGGAAAAGTTGCAGAAATTGCCCTTATTTTAGGGCAAAATTGCAGAAATTTCACTAATTGTAAGGGAAAAAGGCAGAAATTCTCCTTATTTTGGGGCAAAACTCAGAAATTCCACTTATTTTGGGGCAAAATTCCAGAAATTTTCCTTATTTTGGGGCAAAATTGCAGAAATTTTACTTATTCTGGGGCAAAATTGCAGAAATTTCACTTATTTCAGTAAAAAAAGGCAGAAATTTTCCTTATTTTTGGGCAAAAAGGCAGAAATTCCTAATATTTTGTGTCAAAATTCAGAAATTCCCCTCATTTTGATGTAAAAAGGCTGAAATTCCCCTTATTTTGGGGCAAAAAGGCAGAAATTGCCTTTATATTGAGACAAAATTGCAGAAATTTCACTTATTTCAGGGTAATAAGTCAGAAATTTTCCTTATTTTGGGGCAAAAATTACAGAAATTCCCTTTGTTTTGGGGGAAAAAGACAGAAATTACACTTATTTAGAGGCAAAAAAGCAGAAACTCCCCTTATTTTAGGGCAAATTTGCAGAAATATCCATTATTTGGGGGCAAAAAAACAGAAATTCTTCTTATTTTGAAGCAAAATTCGAGAAATTTTCCTTATTATGGGGAAAAATTGCAGAAATTTCCCTTATTTTAGGGCAAAATTGCATAAATTTCACTTATTTCATAGAAAAAAAGCAAAAATTTTTCTTATTTTAGGGCAAAATGGCAGAAATTCCCATTATTTTGGGGCATAAAGGCAGAAATTCGCCTTATTTTGGGCTAAAATTGCAGAAATTTCATATATTTCAGGGCAAAAAAGCAGAAATTTCCCTTCATTTGGGGCAAAAATGAAGAAATTTCCCTTTTTTTATGGCAAAAAGGTATGCATTCCTCTTATTTTTGGGCAAAAAGGCAGAAATTCCCCGTATTTTGGAGCAAAATTGCAGAAATTCCCCTAATTGTGGGGCAAAAAGGCAGAAATTTTCCTTATTTTGGGGCAAAACTCAGAAATTCCACTTGTTTTGGGGCAAAATTCCAGAAATTTCTCTTATTTTGGGGCAAAATTGCAGAAAATTTACTTATTTTGGGGTGAAATTGCAGATATTTCACTTATTTCAGCGAAAAAAGGCAGAAATTTTCCTTATTTTGGGGCAAAAAGGCAAAAATTCCTAATATTTTGTGCCAAAATTCAGAAATTCCCTTTATTTTTAGGTAAAAAGGCTGAAATTCCTCTTATTTGGGGGCAAAAAGGCCGAAATTTCTCTTATATTGGGGCAAAATTGCAGAAATTTCGCTTATTTCAGGGTAATAAGTCAGAAATTTTCCTTATTTTGGGGCAAAAATGACAGAAATCCCTTTTGTTTTTGGGGAAAAAGACAGAAATTCCACTTATTTAGAGGCAAAAAAGCAGAAATTCCCCTTATTTTGGAGCAAAAATGAAGAAATTTCCTTTTTTTATGGCAAAAAGGTATGCATTCTCTTTATTTTCGGGCAAAAAGGCAGAAATTCCCCATATTTTGGGGCCAAAGGCAGAAATTCCCCTTATTTTGGAGCAAAAATGAAGAAATTTCCCTTTTTTATGGCAAAAAATATGCATTCTTCTTATTTTGGTGCAAAAAGGCTGAAATTCCCCTTATTTTAAGGTAAAATGCTGAAATTCCTCATATTTTGGGGCAAAAGGCAGAAATTTCCCTTATTTTGGGGCAAAAAAACACAAATTTCCCTTATTATCGGGCAAAATTGCAGAAATTTCATTTATTTCAGGGCAAAAAGTAAGAAATTCCCCTTATTTTGGGGCAAAAAGCAGAAATTTCTTTTATTATGGCACAAAATTGAAAAATTTTCCTTATTTTTGAACAAAAAGGCATAAATTCCCCATATTTTGTGGCAAAAGGCAGAAATTCTTCTTATTTTGAGGTAAAATGCAGAAATTCCCCTTATTTAGAGGTAAAATGCAGAAATTCCTTAAATATTGGGGGACAATGCAGAAATTCCCTTTATTTTGTAGCTAAAAGGCAGAAATTAACAGTATTTTGAAGCAAAATTGCAGAAATTCTCATAATTTTCAGGCAAAAAGGAAGAAATTCTCTTTATTTTGGGGCAAAAAGACAGAAAATCTCCTTTTTTCGGGAGCATAAAGTCAGTAATTCCCCTTTTTGGGGGCAAAAAGACAGAAATTTCGTTTATATTTGGGGAAAAGGCAGAAATTGCACTTATTTTGAGTCAAAAAGGCGGAAAATCCCCTTATTTTGGGGCAAAAATGAAGAAATTTCTATTTTTTATAACAAAAAAATAAACATTCCCTTTATTTTCGGGCAAAAAGGCAGAAATTCCCCATATTTTGGAGCAAAATTGCAGAAATTCCTCTAATTTTGGGGCAAAAAGGCAGAAATTCCACTTATTTTGGGGTAAAACTGCAAAATTTCACTTATTTCGCCGTAAAATGGCAGAAATTCCCCTTATTTTCGCCGAAAAAGGCAGAAAATCCCTGTATTTTGAAGCAAAATTGCAGAAATTCACCTAATTTTGGAGTAAAAAATACAGTAATATTTTTTATTTTGTGGCAAAAAGGCAGAAATTCCCTTTATTTTCGGGCAAAATTGCAGAAATTTCCCTTATTTGGGGGCAAAAAAACAGAAATTCCCCTTATTTTGGGGCAAAATTGCAGAAATTTCCCTTATTATGGGGAAAATTGCAGAAATTTCCCTTATATTAGGGCAAAATTGCAGAAATTTCACTTATTTCAGAGAAAAAAATCAAAAATTTTTCTTATTTTGGGGCAAAAAGGCAGAAATTCCCATTATTTTGGCGCAAAAAGGAAGAAATTCACCTTATTTTGGGCTAAAATTGCAGAAATTTCACATATTTCAGAGCAAAAAGGCAGAAATTTCCCTTAATTTGGGGCAAAAATGAAGAAATTTCCCTTTTTATGGCAATAAAGGTATGCATTCCTCTTATTTTTGGGCAAAAAGGCAGAAATTCCTTGTATTTTGGAGCAAAATTGCAGAAATTCCCCTAATTGTAGAGCAAAAGGCAGAAATTCTCCTTATTTTCGGGCAAAACTCAGAAATTCCACCTATTTAGGGGCAAAATTCCAGAAAATTCCATTATTTTTGGGCAAAATTGCAGAAATTTCACTTATTTTCGGGCAAAATTGAAGAAATTTCACTTATTTCAGGGAAAAAAGGCAGTAATTTTCCTTATTTTGGGGCAAAAAGGCAGAAATTCTCCATATTTTGGTGCAAAAATCAGAAATTTCCCTTATTTTGAGGTAAAATGCTGAAATTCCCCATATTTTTGGGCAAAAGCCAGAAATTTCTCTTTTTTTGGGGCAAATTTGCAGAAATTTCACTTATTTCAGGGTAATAAGTCAGAAATTTTCCTTATTTTGGGGCAAAAAAGAAAGAAATTCCCTTTGTTTTGGGGGAAAAAGACAGAAATTCCACTTATTTAGAGGCAAAAAAGCAGAAATTCCCCTTCTTTTGGAGCAAAAATGAAGAAATTTATCTTTTTTATGGCAAAAAGGTATGCATTCTTCTTATTTTCAAACAAAAGGCAGAAATTCCCCATATTTTGGGGCAAAACGCAGAAATTCCCCTTATTTTGGGGCAAAATTGCAGAAATTTCACTAATTGTGGGGCAAAAAACAGAATTTCCCCTTATTTTGAAGCAAAATTGCAGGAATTTCCTTTATTATGGGGAAAAATTGCAGAAATTTTCTTTATTTTAGGGCAAAATTGCAGAAATTTCACTAATTGTGGGGCAAAAAGGCAGAAATTCTCTTTATTTTGGGGCAAAACTCAGTAATTCCACTTATTTTGGGGCAAAATTCCAGAAATATCACTTATTTTGGGGCAAAATTGCAGAAATTTTACTTATTTCAGGGAAAAAAGGCAGAAATTTTTCTTATTTTGGGGCAAAAAAACAGAAATTCCTAATATTTTGTGCCAAAATTCAGAAATTCCCCTTATTTTGAGGTAAAAAGGCTGAAATTCCCCTTATTTGGTGGCAAAAAGGCAGAAATTTCCCTTATATTGGGCAAAATTGCAGAAATTTCACTTATTTTGGGGGCAAAAAGCAGAAATTTCTTTTATTATGGCACAAAATTGAAGAAATATTCCTTATTTTGGAACAAAAAGGCAGAAATTCCCCATATTTTGGGGCAAAAGGCAGAAATTCTTCTTATTTTGCAGTAAAATGCAGAAATTCCCCTTATTTAGAGGTAAAATGCAGAAATTCCCCAAATATTGAGGGAAAATGCAGAAATTCCCTTTATTTTGGGGCTAAAAAGCAGAAATTAACCGTATTTTTTAGAAAAATTGCAGAAATTCTCATAATTTTGGGGCAAAATAACAGAAAATCTCCTTTTTTCGGGAGCAAAAAGTCAGAAATCCCCCTTATTTTGGGGCAAAATTGCAGAAATTTCCATTACATTGGGGCAAAATTGCAGAAATTGGCCTTATTTTGGGGCAAAAAGGAAGAAATTTCTTTTATTTTGGTATAAAATTGCAGAAATTTTTCTTATTTTGGGTCAAAAAAAGAGAAATTCCCCATATTTTGGAGCTAAAAGGCAGAAATTCCCCTTATTTTGAGGTAAAAGGTAGAAATTCCCCTTATTTTGGGGAAAAACTGCAGAAATTTTACTTATTTCACGGCAAAATGGCAGAAATTCCCCTTATTTTCGGCGAAAAAGGCAGAAAATCCCCGTATTTTGAAGCAAAATTGTAGAAATTCACCTAATTTTGGGGTAAAAAATATAGTAATTTACTTTATTTTGGGGCAAAAAGGCAGAAATTCTCCTTATTTAGGGGCAAAAGGCAGAAATTCTCTTTATTATAGGGCAAAATTGCAGAAATTTCCCTTATTTGGGGGCAAAAAACAGAAATTCCCCTTATTTTGGGGCAAAATTGCAGAAATTTCCCTTATTATGGGGAAAAATTGAAGAAATTTCCCTTATTTTAGGGCAAAATTGCAGAAATTTCACTTATTTAGGAGAAAAAAGGCAAAAAATTTCATTATTTTTGGGCAAAAAGGCAGAAATTCCCATTATTTTGGGGCAAAAATGCAGAAATTCAAATTATTTTGGGGTAAAATTGCAGAAATTTCACAAATTTCAGGGCAAAAATGCAGAAATTTCCCTTATTTTGGGGCAAAATTGCAGAAATTTCACTTATTTCAGATTAATAAGTCAGTACTTTTCCTTATTTTGGAGCAAAAAAGACAGAAATAACCTTTGTTTTGTGGGTAAAGACAGAAATTCCACTTATTTAGAGGTAAAAAGGCAGAAATTCCTTTTATTTTGGAGCAAAAATGAAGAAATTATTCTTTTTTATGGCAAAAAGGTATGCATTCATCTTATTTTTGGGCAAAAATACAGAAATTCCCAGTATTTTGGAGAAAATTGCAGAAATTCCCCTAATTGTGGGGCAAAAAGGTAGAAATTTCCTATATGTTGGGGCAAAAAGACAGAAATTCTCCTTATTTTGGGGCAAAATTCAGAAATTCCACTTATTTTGGAGCAAAATTCCAGAAATTTCCCTTATTTTGGGGTAAAATTGCAGAAATTTATATATTTTAGGGCAAAATGGCAGAAATTTCCCTTATATTGGGAAAAAACGATGAAATCCATAATTTTTGGCTAAAATTGCAGAAATTTTACTTATTTCGGACAAAAAGGCAGAAAGTCCACTGAATTTGGGGCAAAAAGGCAGAAATGACCTCTATTTTGGAGCAAAATTGCAGAAATTCCCCTAATATTGGTGCAAAAATGCAGAAATTCCCTTTATTTTGGGGGCAAAAAGGCAGAAATTTCCCTTATTTTTAGGTAAAAAGGCTGAAATTCCCCTTATTTTGGGGCAAAAAGTCAGAAATTCCCCTTATTTTTGGGCAAAAAGACAGAAATTTCGTTTATTTTTGGGGAAAAGACAGAAATTGCACTTATTTTGAGTCAAAAAGGTGAAAAATCCCCTTATTTTGGGGTAAAAATGAAGAAATTTCCTTTTTTTATGGCAAAAAGGTATACATTCCATTTATTTTCGGGCCAAAAGGTAGAAATTTTCCGTATTTTAGAGCAAAATTGCAAAAATTCCCCTAATTTTTGGGCAAAAAGGCAGAAATTTTTCTTATTTTGGGGTAAAACTGCAGAAATTTCACTTATTTCGCGGCAAAATGGCAGAAATTCCCTTTATTTTCGGCGAAAAAGAAAAAAAATCCCCGTATTTTGGAGCAAAATTGTAGAAATTCACCTAATTTTGGGGTAAAAACTACAGTAATTTTCTTATTTTGGAGCAAAAAGGCAGAAATTCTCCTTATTTTAGGGCAAAATTGAAGAAATTTCCATTATTTGGCGGCAAAAAACAGAAATTCCTTTTATTTTGGGGCAAAATTGCAGGAATTTCCCTTATTATGGAAAAAATTGCAGAAATTTCCCTTATTTTAGGGAAAAATTGCAGAAATTTCACTTATTTCAGAGAAAAAAAGCAATAATTTTTCTTCTTTTGGGGCAAAACGGCAGAAATTCCTATTATTTTATGGGCAAAAAGGCAGAAATTCACCTTATTTTGGGGTAAAATTGCAGAAATTTTACATATTTCAGCGCAAAATCGCAGAAATTCCCCTTATTTTGGGGCAAAAGGCAGAAATTTTCTTTATTTTGGGATAAAATTGAAGAAATTTCCTTTATTTGGGAGCAAAAAGGCAGAAAATCCTTTTAATTTTGAGTAAAAAGACAGAATTTCTCCATATTTTAGAGCAAAATTGCAGAAATTCCTCTAATATTGGGGCAAAAATGCAGAATTCCCTTTATTTGGGGCAAAAAGGCAGAAGTTCCCCTTATTTTCGAGAAAAGAGGAAGAAATTTCCTGTATTTTTAAGCAAAATTGCAGAAACTCCCCTAATTTTAGGGCAAAGAGGCAGGAATTCCTTTTATTTTGGGGCAAAAATATAGAAATTCTCCTTATTTTGGGGCAAAAATCAGAAATTCCTCTTATTTTGGGACAAAATTTTAGAAATTTCTTCTATCATGTTACAGACTTGCAGAAATATTTCTCATTTTGTGGCAAAAAGGCAGAAATTCCCCTTATTTTGGGATAAAATTGCAGAAATTTCCCTTATTTAGGGCCAAAATTGCAAAAATTTCCCTTATTATGGAAAAAAATTGGAGAAATTTCCCTTATTTTGGCGCAAAATTGCAGAAATTTCACTTATTTCAGAGAAAAATCTCAGAAATTTCTTTTATTTTTGGGCAAAAAGGCAGAAATTTCTTTTATTTTGGTACAAAATTGTAGAAATTTTCTTTATTTTGGGGTAAAAATGCAGAAATTCACCATATTTTGGGGCAAAAATGCAGAGATTCCCCTTATTATGATGTAAAATGCTGAAATTCCCCTTATTTTGGGGCAAAAAGACAGAAAATCCCTTTATTTTCTGGCAAAAGGCAGAAATTTCCCTTATTTTGGGGCAAAATTGCAGAAATTTCACTTATTTCAGGGCAAAATTCAAAAATTCCATTTATTTTGGAGCAAAAAGACAGAAATTTTGTTTATTTTTGGGTAAAAAGGCAGAAATTCCACTTATTTTCAGGTAAGAAGGAAGAAATTCCTCTTATTTTGGGGCAAAAATGAAGAAATTTCTCTTTTTTGTTGCAAAAGTTATACATTCTTCTTATTTTTGGGCAAAAGAGCAGAAATTCCTCGTATTTTGGAGCACAATTGCAGAAAATCCCCTAATTGTGGGGCAAAGAGGCAGAAAATCCCTATATGTTCAGGCAAAAACACAGAAATTCTCCTTATTTTGGGGCAAAACTCAAAAATTTCACTTCTTTTGGGGCAAAATTGAAGAAATTTCACTTATTTCAGGGAAAAAAGGCAGAAACTTTCCTTATTTTGGGGTAAAAAGGCAGAAATTCCTAATATTTTGTGGCAAAATGCAGAAATTCCCCTTATTTTGAGGTAAAAAGGCTGAAATTCCCTTTATTAGGGGGCAAAAAGGCAGAAATTTCCCTTATTTTGGGGCAAAATTGCAGAAATTTCACTTATTTCATGGTAATAAGTCAGAAATTCCCCTTATTTTGGGGCAAAAAAGACAGAAATTTCCTTTGTTTTGGGGGAAAAAGACAGAAATTCCACTTATTTAGAGGCATAAAGGCAGAAATTTCCCTTATTTTGGAGCAAAAATGAAGAAATTTCCCTTTTTTATGGCAAAAAGGTATGCATTCCCCTTATTTTCGGATAAAAAGGCAGAAATTCAACGTATTTTGGAGCAAAATTGCAGAAATTCCCATAATTGTGGGGCAAAAAGGCAAAAATTCTCCTTATTTTGGGGCAAAATTGCAGAAATTTCCCTTATTTGGGGCAAAATTGCAGGAAATTTACTTATTTTCAGGTAAAAAGGCTGAAATTCCCTTTATTTAGGGGTAAAAAGGAAGAAATTCCCCTTATTTTGGGGCAAAATTGCAGAAATTTTCCTTATTTTGGGGCAAAAATGCCGAAATTCCTTATATTTGGGGGCAAAAAGGCAGAAATTCCCCTTATTTTGGGGTAAAATTGCAGAAATTTCAAATATTTCAGTGCAAAATGGCAAAAATTTCCCTTATTTTGGGGCAAAAATGGAATCCCTAATTTTTGGCTAAAATTGCAAAAATTTCACTTATTTCCGGACAAAAAGGCAGAAATTCCACTTAATTTCGGGCAAAAAGGCAGACATGACGGGTATTTTGGAGCAAAATTGCATTAATTCCCCTAATTTTTGATCAAAAAGGCAGAAATTCCCCTTATTTTGGGGTAAAACTGCAGAAATTTCAATTATTTTACGGCAAAATGAAAGAAATTCCCCTGATTTTCGGCGAAAAAGGCAGAAAATCCTCGTATTTTGGAGCAAAATTGCAGAAATTCACCTAATTTTGGGGTAAAACATGCAGTAATTTTCTTTATTTTGTGACAAAAAGGCAGAAGTTCCCCTTATTTTAGGGCAAATGTCAGAAATTCCCCTTATTTTAGGGCAAAATTGCAGAAATTTCCCTTATTTGGAGGCAAAAAACAGAAAATCCTCTTATTTTGGGGCAAAATTGCAGAAATTTGCTTTATTATGGGGAAAAATTGCAGATATTTCCCTTATTTTAGGGCAAAATTGCAGAAATTTTACTTATTTCAGAAAAAAAAAGCAAAAATTTTTCTTATTTTGGGGAAAAAGGCAGAAATTCCCATTATTTTGGGGCAAAAAGGCAGAAATTCACCTTATTTTGGGGTAAAATTGCAGAAATTTCAATTATTTCGTGGCAAAATGGAAGAAATTCCCCTTGTTTTTGGCGAAAAAGGCAGAAAATCCTCGTATTTTGGAGCAAAATTTCAGAAATTCACCTAATTTTGCGGTAAAACATGCAGTAATTTTCTTTATTTTGTGGCAAAAAGGCAGAAATTCCCCTTATTTTGGGGCAAATGTCAGAAATTCCCCTTATTTTAGGGCAAAATTGCAGAAATTTCCCTTATTTGGGGGAAAAAACAGAAAATCCCTTTATTTTGGGGCAAAATTGCAGAAATTTGCTTTATTATGGGGAAAAACTGCAGATATTTCCCTTATTTTAGGGAAAAATTGCAGAAATTTCACTTATTTCAGAAAAAAAAGCAAAAATTTTTCTTATTTTGGAGCAAAAAGGCAGAAATTCCCATTATTTTGGGGTAAAAAGGCAGAAATTCACCTTATTTTGGGGTAAAATTGCAGAAATTTCACATATTTCATGGCAAAAAGACAGAAATTCCCCTTATTTTGAGGTAAAATGCTGAAATTCCCCATATTTTGGGGCAAAAGGCAGAATTTCCCCTTATTTTGGGGCATAAAGGCACAAATTTCCCTTATTTTCAGGCAAAATTGCAGAAATTTTATTTATTTCAGGGTAAAAAGTCAGAAATTCCCCTTATTTTGGGGCAAAAAGGAGAAATTTCTTTTATTATGGTACAAAATTGAAGAAATTTTCTTTATTTTGGAACAAAAAGGCAGAAATTCCCCATATTTTTGGGTAAAATCAGAAATTTTTCTTATTTTGAGGTAAAATGCAGAAATTTCTTTTATTTAGAGGTAAAATACAGAAATTCCCCTAATATTGTGGGAAAATGCAGAAATTCCCTTTATTTTTGTGCTAAAAGGAAGAAATTTTCTGTATTTTGAAGAAAAATTGCAGAAATTCTCATAATTTTCGGGCAAATGGCTGAAATTCTCCTTATTTTGGGGCAAAAAGACAGAAAATCTCCTTTTTTCGGGTGCAAAAAGTCAGAAATTCCCCATATTTTGGGTCAAAAGTCAGAAATTCCCCTTATTTTAAAGAAAAAATGCTGAAATTTCCCTTATTTTGGGGCAAAATTGCAGAAATTTCCCTTATTTTTGGGCAAAATTGCAGAAATTTCACTTATTTCAGGGAAAAAAGGCAGCAATTTCTCTTATTTTGGGGCAAAAAGGCAGAAATTTCTTTTATTTTGGTACAAAACTTCACAAATTTTTCTTATTTTAGGGCAAAAAGACACAAATTCCCCATATTTTGGGGCAAAAGGCAGAAATTCTCCTTCTTTTGAGGAAAAAAGGCTGAAATTCCCCTTATTTGGGGGCAAAAAGGCAGAAATTCCCCTTATTTTGGGGCAAAAAACAGACATTTCCCTTATTGTGGGGAAAAATTTTAGAAATTTCATTTATTTCAGGGGAAAAAGTCAGAAATTCCCCTCATTTTGGGGCAAAAAGACAGAAATTCCGTTTATTTTTGGGGAAAAGTCAGAAATTGCACTTATTTTGAGTCAAAAAGGCGGAAAATCCCCTTATTTCGGGGCAAAAGTGAAGAAATTTCTCTTTTTCATGGCAAAAATGTATACATTCCCTTTATTTTCGGGCAAAAAGGCAAAAATTCCCTGTATTTTGGAGCAAAATTGCAAAAATTCCCTTAATTTTGGGGCAAAAAAGCAGAAATTCCCCTTATTTTGATGTAAAACTGCAGAAATTTCACTTATTTCGCGGCAAGATGGCAGAAATTCCCCTTATTTTCGGCGAAAAAGGTAGAAAATCCTCGTATTTTGGAGCAAAATTGCAGAAATTCACCTAATTTTGGCGTAAAACAAGCAGTAATTTTCTTTATTTTGTGGCAAAAAGGCAGAAATTCCCCTTATTTTGGGACAAACGGCAGAAATTCTCCTTATTTTAGGGCAAAATTGCAAAAATTTCCCTTATTTGGGGGCAAAAAACAGAAATTTCCCTTATTTTGGGGCAAAATTGCAGAAATTTGCTTTATTTGGGGGCAAAAAACAGAAATTCCCCTTATTTTGCGGCAAAATTGCAGAAATTTTCTTTATTATGGGGAAAAATTGCAGTAATTTCCCTTATTTTAGGGCAAAATTGCAGAAATTTCACTTATTTCAGAAAAAAAAAGCAAAATTTTTTCTTATTTTGAGGCAAAAAGCAGAAATTCCTCTTATTTTGGGGCAAAAGGCAGAAATTCACCTTATTTTGGGGTAAAATTGCAGAAATTTCATATATTTCAGGGAAAAAAGGCAGAAATTCTCCTTATTTTGAGGTAAAATGCTGAAATTTCCCATTTTTTGGGGCTAAAGGCAGAAATTCCCATTAGTTTGGGGCAAAAAGGCACAAATTTCCTTTATTTTCAGGCAAAATTACACAAATTTCATTTATTTCAGGGTAAAAAGTCAGAAATTCCCCTTATTTTGGGGCAAAAAGGAGAAATTTCTTTTATTATGGCACAAAATTGAAGAAATTTTCTTTATTTTGGAACAAAAAGGCAGAAATTCCCAATAATTTGAGGTAAAAGGCAGAAATTCTTCTTATTTTGAGGTAAAATGCAGAAATTCCCATTATTTAGAGGTAAAATGCAGAAATTTCCCTAATATTTGGAAAAAATGCAGAAATTCCCTTTATTTTGGGGCTAAAAGGCAGAAATTTTCCGTATTTTGTAGAAAAATTGCAGAAATTCTCATAATTTTTGGGCAAAAAGGCTGAAATTCTCCTTATTTTGGGGCAAAAAGACAGAAAATCTCCTTCTTTCAGGTGCAAAAAGTCAGAAATTCCCCTTATTTGGGGGCAAAAAGGCAGAAATTTCTCTTATTTAAGGGCAAATTTGCAGAAATTTCACTTATTTCAGAGTAATATGTCAGAAATTTTTCTTATTTTGGGCCAAAAATGACAGAAATTCCCTTTGTTTTGGGGGAAAAAGACTGAAATTCCACTTATTTAGAGGCAAAAGTCAGAAATTCCCCTTATTTTGGAGCAAAAATGAAGAAATTTCCCTTTTTTATGGCAAAAAGTTATGCATTCTTCTCATTTTCGGGCAAAAAAGCAGAAATTCCCCATATTTTGGGGCAAAAAGCAGAAATTCCCCTTATTTTGGTCAAAAATGAAAAAATTTCCCTTTTTTATAGCAAAAAGGTATGCATTCTTCTTATTTTAGTGCAAAAAGGCTGAAATTCCCCTTATTTTGAGGTAAAATGCTGAAATTCCCCATATTTGGGGGCAAAAGGCAGAAATTCCCGTTATTTTGGGGCAAAAAGGCACAAATTTCCCTTATTTTCGGGCAAAATTGCAGAAATTTCATTTATTTCAGGGCAAAAAGTCAGAAATTCGCCTTATTTTGGGGCAAAAAGCAGAAATTTCTCTTATTATGGTACAAAATTGAAGAAATTTTCCTTATTTTGGAATAAAAAAGCAGAAATTCCCCATATTTTGGGGCAAAAGGCAGAAATTCATCTTATTTTGAGGTAAAATGCAGAAATTTTCTTTATTTAGAGGTAAAATGCAGAAATTCCCTAAATATTGGGGGAAAATGCAGAAATTCCCTTTATTTTGTAGCTAAAAGGCAGAAATTAACCATATTTTGAAGCAAAATTGAAGAAATTCTCATAATTTTCGGGCAAAAAGGAAGGAATTCTCCTTAAATTGGGGCAAAAAGACAGAAAATCTCCTTTTTTCGAAACCATAAAGTCAGTAATTCCCCTTATTTTGGGGCAAAAAGACAGAAATTTCGTTTATATTTGGGGAAAAGGCAGACATTGCACTTATTTTGAATCAAAAAGGCGGAAAATCCCCTTATTTTGGGGCAAAAATGAAGAAATTTCTATTTTTCATAACAAAAAGGTAAACATTCCCTTTATTTTCGGGCAAAAAAGCAGAAATTCCCCATATTTTGTAGCAAAATTGCAGAAATTCCCCTAATTTTGGAGCAAAAAGGCAGAAATTCCCCTTATTTTGGGGTACAACTCCAGAAATTTAACTAATTTCGCAGCAAAATGGCAGAAATTCTCCTTATTTTCGGCAAAAAAGGCAGAAAATCCCCGTATTTTAGAGCAAAATTGCAGAAATTCACCTAATTTTGGGGTAAAAAATACAGTAATATTCTTTATTTTGGGGCAAAAAGGAAGAAATTCTCCTTATTTTGGGGCAAAAGGCAGAAATTCCCTTTATTTTAGGGCAAAATTGCAGAAATTTCTTTTATTTGGGGGCAAAAAACCAGAAATTCCCCTTATTTTGGGGCAAAATTGCAGAAATTTCCCTTATTATAGGGAAAATTGCAGAAATTTCCCTTATTTTAGGGCAAAATTGCAGAAATTTCACTTATTTCAGAGAAAAAAAGCAAAAATTTTTCTTATTTTGGGTCAAAAAGGCAGAAATTCCCATTATTTTGGGGCAAATACGCAGAAATTCACATTATTTTGGGCTAAAATTGCAGAAATTTCACATATTTCAGGGCAAAAAGGCAGAAATTTCCCTTAATTTGGGGCAAAAATGAAGAAATTTCCCTTTTTATGGCAATAAAGGTATGCATTCCCCTTATTTTCGGGCAAAAATGCAGAAATTCCCTGTATTTTGGAGCAAAATTGCAGAAATTCCCCGAATTGTGGGGCAAAAAGGCAGAAATTCCCTATATGTTGGGGCAAAAAGACAGAAATTCTCCTTATTTTGGGGCAAAACTCAGAAATTCCACTTATTTTGGAGCAAAATTCCAGAAATTTTTTTTATTTTGGGGCAAAATTGCAGAAATTTCATTTATTTTGGGGCAAAATTGCAGAAATTCCCCTTATTTTGGGGCAAAAACATGAAATCCCTAATTTTTGCCTAAAATTAAAGAAATTTCACTTATTTTGGGACAAAAAGGCAAAAATTCCACTTAATTTTGCGCAAAAAGGCAGAAATTCCCATTATTTTGGGGCAAAAAGGCAGAAATTCCCCTTATTTTGGGATAAAATTGCAGAAATTCCCCTAATAGTGGGACAAAAATGCAGAAATTCCCTTTATTTGGGGCAAAAGGCAGAAGTTCCCCTTATTTTCGGAAAAAGAGGAAGAAATTCCCTGTATTTTGAAGCAAATTTGCAGAAACTCCCCTAATTTTGGGGCAAAAAGGCAGAAATTCCCTTTATTTTGGGGCAAAAATACAGAAATTCTCCTTATTTTTGGGCAAAAATCAGAAATTTCTTTTATTTGGGGCAAAATTGCAGAAATTTCACTTATTTTCAGGTAAAAAGGCTGAAATTTCCTTTATTTTGGGGCAAAAAGGGAGAAATTCTCCTCTTCAGGACAAAAATGCAGAATTTTCCTTTTTTGGGGCAAAAAAGCAGAAATTCCTTATATTTTGGGGAAAAAAGGCAGAAATTCCCCTTATTTTGAGGTAATAAGGCTGAAATTCCCCTTATTTGGGGCAAAATGGCAAAAATTCCCCCTTATTTTGGGGTAAAATTGCAGAAATTTCAAATATTTCAGGGCAAAATGGCAGAAATTTCCCTTATTTTAGGGCAAAAAGATGAAATCCCTAATTTTTGGCTAAAATTGCAGAAATTTCACTTATTTCGGACAAAAAGGCAGAAATTCCACTTATTTTGGGCAAAAAGGAAGAAATGACCCATATTTTGGAGCAAAATTGCAGAAATTTCTCTAATATTGGTGCAAAAATGCAGAAATTCCCTTCATTTTGGGGGCAAAAAGGCAGAAATTCCCCTTATTTTTAGGTAAAAATGCTGAAATTCCCCTTATTTTGGGGCAAAAATTCAGAAATTCCCCTTATTTTTGAACAAAAATACAGAAATTTCGTTTATTTTGAGGGAAAAGGCAGAAATTGCACTTATTTTGAGTCAAAAAGTTGAAAAATCCCCTTATTTTGGGGTAGAAATGAAGAAATTTCTTTTTTTTATGGCAAAAAGGTATGCATTCCCTTTATTTTCGGGCCAAAAGGCAGAAATTCCCTGTATTTTGGAGCAAAACTGCAAAAATTCCCCTAATTTTTGGGCAAAAAGGCAGAAATTCCCCTTATTTTGGGGTAAAACTGCAGAAATTTCACTTATTTCGCCGCAAAATGGCAAAAATTCCCTTTATTTTCAGTGAAAAATAAGAAAATCCCCATATTTTGGAGCAAAATTGCAGAAATTCACCGAATTTTGGGATAAAAAATACAGTAATTTTCTTATTTTGGGGCAAAAAGGCAGAAATTCCCCTTATTTTGGGGCAAAAAGAGAGAAATTCCGTTTATTTTTAAGGAAAAGGCAGAAATTGCACTTATTTTGAGTCAAAAAGGCAGAAAATCCCCTTATTTTGGGGCGAAAGTGAAGAAATATCCCTTTTTCATGGCAAAAATGTATACATTCCTTTTATTTTCGGGCAAAAAGGCAGAAATTGCCCATATTTTGGAGCAAAATTGCAGAAATTCCCTTAATTTTGGGGCAAAAAGGCAGAAATTCCCCTTATTTTGATTTAAAACTGCAGAAATTTCACTTATTTCACGGCAAGATGGCAGAAATTCCCCTTATTTTCGGCGAAAAAGGTAGAAAATCCTCGTATTTTGGAGCAAAATTGCAGAAATTCACCTAATTTTGGCGTAAAACAAGCAATAATTTTCTTTATTTTGTGGCAAAAAGGCAGAAATTCCCCTTATTTTGGGGCAAACGGCAGAAATTCTCCTTATTTTAGGGCAAAATTGCAAAAATTTCCCTTATTTGGGGGCAAAAAACAGAAATTTCCCTTATTTTGGGGCAAAATTGCAGAAATTTGCTTTATTTGGGGGCAAAAAACAGAAATTCCCCTTATTTTGCGGCAAAATTGCAGAAATTTTCTTTATTATGGGGAAAAATTGCAGTAATTTCCCTTATTTTAGGGCAAAATTGCAGAAATTTCACTTATTTCAGAAAAAAAAAGCAAAATTTTTTCTTATTTTGAGGCAAAAAGCAGAAATTCCTCTTATTTTGGGGCAAAAGGCAGAAATTCACCTTATTTTGGGGTAAAATTGCAGAAATTTCATATATTTCAGGGAAAAAAGGCAGAAATTCTCCTTATTTTGAGGTAAAATGCTGAAATTTCCCATTTTTTGGGGCTAAAGGCAGAAATTCCCATTAGTTTGGGGCAAAAAGGCACAAATTTCCTTTATTTTCAGGCAAAATTACACAAATTTCATTTATTTCAGGGTAAAAAGTCAGAAATTCCCCTTATTTTGGGGCAAAAAGGAGAAATTTCTTTTATTATGGCACAAAATTGAAGAAATTTTCTTTATTTTGGAACAAAAAGGCAGAAATTCCCAATAATTTGAGGTAAAAGGCAGAAATTCTTCTTATTTTGAGGTAAAATGCAGAAATTCCCATTATTTAGAGGTAAAATGCAGAAATTTCCCTAATATTTGGAAAAAATGCAGAAATTCCCTTTATTTTGGGGCTAAAAGGCAGAAATTTTCCGTATTTTGTAGAAAAATTGCAGAAATTCTCATAATTTTTGGGCAAAAAGGCTGAAATTCTCCTTATTTTGGGGCAAAAAGACAGAAAATCTCCTTCTTTCAGGTGCAAAAAGTCAGAAATTCCCCTTATTTGGGGGCAAAAAGGCAGAAATTTCTCTTATTTAAGGGCAAATTTGCAGAAATTTCACTTATTTCAGAGTAATATGTCAGAAATTTTTCTTATTTTGGGCCAAAAATGACAGAAATTCCCTTTGTTTTGGGGGAAAAAGACTGAAATTCCACTTATTTAGAGGCAAAAGTCAGAAATTCCCCTTATTTTGGAGCAAAAATGAAGAAATTTCCCTTTTTTATGGCAAAAAGTTATGCATTCTTCTCATTTTCGGGCAAAAAAGCAGAAATTCCCCATATTTTGGGGCAAAAAGCAGAAATTCCCCTTATTTTGGTCAAAAATGAAAAAATTTCCCTTTTTTATAGCAAAAAGGTATGCATTCTTCTTATTTTAGTGCAAAAAGGCTGAAATTCCCCTTATTTTGAGGTAAAATGCTGAAATTCCCCATATTTGGGGGCAAAAGGCAGAAATTCCCGTTATTTTGGGGCAAAAAGGCACAAATTTCCCTTATTTTCGGGCAAAATTGCAGAAATTTCATTTATTTCAGGGCAAAAATTCAGAAATTCCCCTTATTTTGGGGCAAAAAGCAGAAATTTCTTTTATTATGGTACAAAATTGAAGAAATTTTCCTTATTTTGGAATAAAAAAGCAGAAATTCCCCATATTTTGGGGCAAAAGGCAGAAATTCATCTTATTTTGAGGTAAAATGCAGAAATTTTCTTTATTTAGAGGTAAAATGCAGAAATTCCCTAAATATTGGGGGAAAATGCAGAAATTCCCTTTATTTTGTAGCTAAAAGGCAGAAATTAACCATATTTTGAAGCAAAATTGCAGAAATTCTCATAATTTTCGGGCAAAAAGGAAGGAATTCTCCTTAAATTGGGGCAAAAAGACAGAAAATCTCCTTTTTTCGAAACCATAAAGTCAGTAATTCCCCTTATTTTGGGGCAAAAAGACAGAAATTTCATTTATATTTGGGGAAAAGGCAGACATTGCACTTATTTTGAATCAAAAAGGCGGAAAATCCCCTTATTTTGGGGCAAAAATGAAGAAATTTCTATTTTTCATAACAAAAAGGTAAACATTCCCTTTATTTTCGGGCAAAAAAGCAGAAATTCCCCATATTTTGTAGCAAAATTGCAGAAATTCCCCTAATTTTGGAGCAAAAAGGCAGAAATTCCCCTTATTTTGGGGTACAACTCCAGAAATTTAACTAATTTCGCAGCAAAATGGCAGAAATTCTCCTTATTTTCGGCAAAAAAGGCAGAAAATCCCCGTATTTTAGAGCAAAATTGCAGAAATTCACCTAATTTTGGGGTAAAAAATACAGTAATATTCTTTATTTTGGGGCAAAAAGGAAGAAATTCTCCTTATTTTGGGGCAAAAGGCAGAAATTCCCTTTATTTTAGGGCAAAATTGCAGAAATTTCTTTTATTTGGGGGCAAAAAACCAGAAATTCCCCTTATTTTGGGGCAAAATTGCAGAAATTTCCCTTATTATAGGGAAAATTGCAGAAATTTCCCTTATTTTAGGGCAAAATTGCAGAAATTTCACTTATTTCAGAGAAAAAAAGCAAAAATTTTTCTTATTTTGGGTCAAAAAGGCAGAAATTCCCATTATTTTGGGGCAAATACGCAGAAATTCACATTATTTTGGGCTAAAATTGCAGAAATTTCACATATTTCAGGGCAAAAAGGCAGAAATTTCCCTTAATTTGGGGCAAAAATGAAGAAATTTCCCTTTTTATGGCAATAAAGGTATGCATTCCCCTTATTTTCGGGCAAAAATGCAGAAATTCCCTGTATTTTGGAGCAAAATTGCAGAAATTCCCCGAATTGTGGGGCAAAAAGGCAGAAATTCCCTATATGTTGGGGCAAAAAGACAGAAATTCTCCTTATTTTGGGGCAAAACTCAGAAATTCCACTTATTTTGGAGCAAAATTCCAGAAATTTTTTTATTTTGGGGCAAAATTGCAGAAATTTCATTTATTTTGGGGCAAAATTGCAGAAATTCCCCTTATTTTGGGGCAAAAACATGAAATCCCTAATTTTTGCCTAAAATTAAAGAAATTTCACTTATTTTGGGACAAAAAGGCAAAAATTCCACTTAATTTTGCGCAAAAAGGCAGAAATTCCCATTATTTTGGGGCAAAAAGGCAGAAATTCCCCTTATTTTGGGATAAAATTGCAGAAATTCCCCTAATAGTGGGACAAAAATGCAGAAATTCCCTTTATTTGGGGCAAAAGGCAGAAGTTCCCCTTATTTTCGGAAAAAGAGGAAGAAATTCCCTGTATTTTGAAGCAAATTTGCAGAAACTCCCCTAATTTTGGGGCAAAAAGGCAGAAATTCCCTTTATTTTGGGGCAAAAATACAGAAATTCTCCTTATTTTTGGGCAAAAATCAGAAATTTCTTTTATTTGGGGCAAAATTGCAGAAATTTCACTTATTTTCAGGTAAAAAGGCTGAAATTTCCTTTATTTTGGGGCAAAAAGGGAGAAATTCTCCTCTTCAGGACAAAAATGCAGAATTTTCCTTTTTTGGGGCAAAAAAGCAGAAATTCCTTATATTTTGGGGAAAAAAGGCAGAAATTCCCCTTATTTTGAGGTAATAAGGCTGAAATTCCCCTTATTTGGGGCAAAATGGCAAAAATTCCCCCTTATTTTGGGGTAAAATTGCAGAAATTTCAAATATTTCAGGGCAAAATGGCAGAAATTTCCCTTATTTTAGGGCAAAAAGATGAAATCCCTAATTTTTGGCTAAAATTGCGGAAATTTCACTTATTTCGGACAAAAAGGCAGAAATTCCACTTATTTTGGGCAAAAAGGAAGAAATGACCCATATTTTGGAGCAAAATTGCAGAAATTTCTCTAATATTGGTGCAAAAATGCAGAAATTCCCTTCATTTTGGGGGCAAAAAGGCAGAAATTCCCCTTATTTTTAGGTAAAAATGCTGAAATTCCCCTTATTTTGGGGCAAAAATTCAGAAATTCCCCTTATTTTTGAACAAAAATACAGAAATTTCGTTTATTTTGAGGGAAAAGGCAGAAATTGCACTTATTTTGAGTCAAAAAGTTGAAAAATCCCCTTATTTTGGGGTAGAAATGAAGAAATTTCTTTTTTTTATGGCAAAAAGGTATGCATTCCCTTTATTTTCGGGCCAAAAGGCAGAAATTCCCTGTATTTTGGAGCAAAACTGCAAAAATTCCCCTAATTTTTGGGCAAAAAGGCAGAAATTCCCCTTATTTTGGGGTAAAACTGCAGAAATTTCACTTATTTCGCCGCAAAATGGCAAAAATTCCCTTTATTTTCAGTGAAAAATAAGAAAATCCCCATATTTTGGAGCAAAATTGCAGAAATTCACCGAATTTTGGGATAAAAAATACAGTAATTTTCTTATTTTGGGGCAAAAAGGCAGAAATTCCCCTTATTTTGGGGCAAAAAGAGAGAAATTCCGTTTATTTTTAAGGAAAAGGCAGAAATTGCACTTATTTTGAGTCAAAAAGGCAGAAAATCCCCTTATTTTGGGGCGAAAGTGAAGAAATATCCCTTTTTCATGGCAAAAATGTATACATTCCTTTTATTTTCGGGCAAAAAGGCAGAAATTGCCCATATTTTGGAGCAAAATTGCAGAAATTCCCTTAATTTTGGGGCAAAAAGGCAGAAATTCCCCTTATTTTGATTTAAAACTGCAGAAATTTCACTTATTTCACGGCAAGATGGCAGAAATTCCCCTTATTTTCGGCGAAAAAGGTAGAAAATCCTCGTATTTTGGAGCAAAATTGCAGAAATTCACCTAATTTTGGCGTAAAACATGCAGTAATTTTCTTTATTTTGTGGCAAAAAGGCAGAAATTCCTCTTATTTTGGGGTAAAACTCCAGAAATTTAACTAATTTCGCAGCAAAATGGCAGAAATTTCCCTTATTTTCGGCAAAAAGGCTGAAAATCCCCGTATTTTGGAGCAAAATTGAAGAAATTCACCTAATTTTGGGGTAAAAAATACAGTAATATTTTTTATTTTGGGGCAAAAAGGCAGAAATTCTCTTTATTTTGGGGCAAAAGGCAGAAATTCCCATTATTTTGGGGCAAATACGCAGAAATTCACATTATTTTGGGCTGAAATTGCAGAAATTTCACATATTTCAGGGCAAAAAGGCAGAAATTTCCCTTAATTTGGGGCAAAAATTAAGAAATTTCCCTTTTTATGGCAATAAAGGTATGCATTCCCCTTATTTTCGGGCAAAAATGCAGAAATTCCCTGTATTTTGGAGCAAAATTGCAGAAATTCCCCTAATTGTGGGGCAAAAAGGCAGAAATTCCCTTTATGTTGGGGCAAAAAGACAGAAATTCTCCTTATTTTGGGGCAAAACTCAGAAATTCCACTTATTTTAGAGCAAAATTCCAGAAATTTCCTTTATTTTGGGGCAAAATTGCAGAAATTTCATTTATTTTGGGGCAAAATTGCAGAAATTCCCCTTATTTTGGGGCAAAAAGATAAAATCCCTAATTTTTGGCTAAAATTAAAGAAATTTCACTTATTTCGGGACAAAAAGGCAAAAATTCCACTTAATTTTGGGCAAAAAGGCAGAAATTCCCATTATTTTGGGGCAAAAAAGCAGAAATTCCCATTATTTTGGGATAAAATTGCAAAAATTTCCCTTATTTGGGAGCAAAAAGGCAGATAATCCCCTTAATTTCGGTTAAAAAGGCAGAAATTCCCCATATTTTGGAGCAAAATTGCAGAAATTCCCCTATTATTGGGGCAAAAATGCAGAAATTCCCTTTAGTTGGGGCAAAAAGCAGAAGTTCCCCTTATTTTCGGGAAAAGAGGAAGAAATTCCCTGTATTTTGAAGCACATTTGCAGAAATTCCTCTAATTTTGGGGCAAAAAGGCAAAAATTCCCTTTATTTTGGGGCAAAAATACAGATATTCTCCTTATTTTTGGGCAAAAATCAGAAATTTCTTTTATTTGGGGCAAAATTGCAGAAATTTCACTTATTTTCAGGTAAAAAGGCTGAAATTTCCTTTATTTTGGGGCAAAAAGGGAGAAATTCTCCTTTTCAGGGCAAAATTGCAAAATTTTCCTTTTTTGGGGCAAAAAGGCAGAAATTCCTTATATTTTGGGGCAAAAAGGCAGAAATTCCCCTTATTTTGAGGTAATAAGGCTGAAATTCCCCTTATTTGGGGCAAAAAGGCAGAAATTCCCCTTATTTTGGGGTAAAATTGCAGAAATTTCAAATATTTCAGGGCAAAATGGCAGAAATTTCCCTTATTTTAGGGCAAAAAGATGAAATCCCTAATTTTTGGCTAAAATTGCAGAAATTTCACTTATTTCGGACAAAAAGACAGAAATTCCACTTAATTTTGGGCAAAAAGGCAGAAATGACCCATATTTTGGAGCAAAATTGCAGAAATTCTCCTAATATTGGTGCAATAATGCAGAAATTCCCTTTATTTTGGGGGCAAAAAGGCCAAAATTCCTCTTATTTTTAGGTAAAAATGCTGAAATTCCCCTTATTTTGGGGCAAAAAGTCAGAAATTCCCCTTATTTTTGAAGAAAAATACAGAAATTTTGTTTATTTTTGGGGAAAAGGCAGAAATTGCACTTATTTTGAGTCAAAAAGGTGAAAAATCCCCTTATTTTGGGGTAAAAATGAAGAAATTTCCTTTTTTTATGGCAAAAAGGTATATATTCCCTTTATTTTCGGGCCAAAAGGCAGAAATTCCCTGTATTTTGGAGCAAAATTGCAAAAATTCCCCTAAATTTTGGGCAAAAAGGCAGAAATTCCCATTATTTTGGGGTAAAACTGTAGAAATTTCACTTATTTCGCGGCAAAATGGCAGAAATTCCCTTTATTTTTGGTGAAAAATAAGAAAATCCCCGTATTTTGGAGCAAAATTGCAGAAATTCACCTAATTTTGGGATAAAAAATACAGTAATTTTCTTATTTTGGGGCAAAAAGGCAGAATTTCTCCTCATTTTGGGACAAAAGGCAAAAATTCCCCTTATCTTAGGGCAAAATTGAAGAAATTTTCCTTATTTGGGGGCAAAAAACAGGAATTCCCCTTATTTTGGTGCAAAATTGCAGGAATTTCCCTTATTATGGAAAAAAATTACAGAAATTTCCCTTATTTTAGGGCAAAATTGCAGAAATTTCACTTATTTCAAAGAAAAAAGCAATAATTTTTCTTATTCTGGGGCAAAAAGTCAGAAATTTCTATTATTTTATGGGCAAAAAGGCAGAAATTCACCTTATTTTGGGGTAAAATTGCAGAAATTTCACATATTTCAAGGCAATAAGGCAGAAATTCCCCTTATTTTGGGGCAAAAAGGCAGAAATTCCTCTTATTTTGGGATAAAGTTGCAGAAATTTCCCTTATTTGGGAGCAAAAAGGCAGAAAATCCTTTTAATTTTGGGTAAAAAGGCAGAATTTCCTTGTATTTTGGAGCAAAATTGCAGAAATTCCCCTAATATTGGGGTAAAAATGCAGAAATTCCCTTTATTTGGGGCAAAAAGGCAGAAGTTCCCCTTATTTTCGGAAAAGAGGAAGAAATTCCCTGTATTTTGAAGCAAAATTGCAGAAACTCCCCTAATTTTGGGGCAAAAATGCAGAAATTCCCTTTATTTTGGGGCAAAAATACAGAAATTCTCCTTATTTTGGGGCAAAAATCAGAAATTTCCATTATTTTGGGGCAAAATTTTAGAAATTTCTTCTATTTTGTTACAGACTTGCAGAAATTTTTCTTATTTTGTGGCAAAAAGGCAGAAATTCCCCTTAATTTGGGATAAAATTGCAGAAATTTCCCTTATTTGGGGGCAAAAAACAGAAATTCCCCTTATTTTGGGGCAAAATTGCAGAAATTTCCCTTACTTCAGAGAAAAAAACTCAGAAATTTCTCTTATTTTGGGGCAAAAAGGCAGAAATTCTCTTTATTTTGGGGCAAAAGGCAGAAATTCCCATTATTTTGGGGCAAATACGCAGAAATTCACATTATTTTGGGCTGAAATTGCAGAAATTTCACATATTTCAGGGCAAAAAGGCAGAAATTTCCCTTAATTTGGGGCAAAAATTAAGAAATTTCCCTTTTTATGGCAATAAAGGTATGCATTCCCCTTATTTTCGGGCAAAAATGCAGAAATTCCCTGTATTTTGGAGCAAAATTGCAGAAATTCCCCTAATTGTGGGGCAAAAAGGCAGAAATTCCCTTTATGTTGGGGCAAAAAGACAGAAATTCTCCTTATTTTGGGGCAAAACTCAGAAATTCCACTTATTTTAGAGCAAAATTCCAGAAATTTCCTTTATTTTGGGGCAAAATTGCAGAAATTTCATTTATTTTGGGGCAAAATTGCAGAAATTCCCCTTATTTTGGGGCAAAAAGATAAAATCCCTAATTTTTGGCTAAAATTAAAGAAATTTCACTTATTTCGGGACAAAAAGGCAAAAATTCCACTTAATTTTGGGCAAAAAGGCAGAAATTCCCATTATTTTGGGGCAAAAAAGCAGAAATTCCCATTATTTTGGGATAAAATTGCAAAAATTTCCCTTATTTGGGAGCAAAAAGGCAGATAATCCCCTTAATTTCGGTTAAAAAGGCAGAAATTCCCCATATTTTGGAGCAAAATTGCAGAAATTCACCTAATTTTGGGATAAAAAATACAGTAATTTTCTTATTTTGGGGCAAAAAGGCAGAATTTTTCCTCATTTTGGGACAAAAGGCAAAAATTCCCCTTATCTTAGGGCAAAATTGAAGAAATTTTCCTTATTTGGGGGCAAAAAACAGGAATTCCCCTTATTTTGGTGCAAAATTGCAGGAATTTCCCTTATTATGGAAAAAAATTACAGAAATTTCCCTTATTTTAGGGCAAAATTGCAGAAATTTCACTTATTTCAAAGAAAAAAGCAATAATTTTTCTTATTCTGGGGCAAAAAGTCAGAAATTTCTATTATTTTATGGGCAAAAAGGCAGAAATTCACCTTATTTTGGGGTAAAATTGCAGAAATTTCACATATTTCAAGGCAATAAGGCAGAAATTCCCCTTATTTTGGGGCAAAAAGGCAGAAATTCCTCTTATTTTGGGATAAAGTTGCAGAAATTTCCCTTATTTGGGAGCAAAAAGGCAGAAAATCCTTTTAATTTTGGGTAAAAAGGCAGAATTTCCTTGTATTTTGGAGCAAAATTGCAGAAATTCCCCTAATATTGGGGTAAAAATGCAGAAATTCCCTTTATTTGGGGCAAAAAGGCAGAAGTTCCCCTTATTTTCGGAAAAGAGGAAGAAATTCCCTGTATTTTGAAGCAAAATTGCAGAAACTCCCCTAATTTTGGGGCAAAAATGCAGAAATTCCCTTTATTTTGGGGCAAAAATACAGAAATTCTCCTTATTTTGGGGCAAAAATCAGAAATTTCCATTATTTTGGGGCAAAATTTTAGAAATTTCTTCTATTTTGTTACAGACTTGCAGAAATTTTTCTTATTTTGTGGCAAAAAGGCAGAAATTCCCCTTAATTTGGGATAAAATAGCAGAAATTTCCCTTATTTGGGGGCAAAAAACTGAAATTCCCCTTATTTTGGGGCAAAATTGCAGAAATTTCCCTTACTTCAGAGAAAAAAACTCAGAAATTTCTCTTATTTTGGGGCAAAAAGGCAGAAATTCTCTTTATTTTGGGGCAAAAGGCAGAAATTCCCATTATTTTGGGGCAAATACGCAGAAATTCACATTATTTTGGGCTGAAATTGCAGAAATTTCACATATTTCAGGGCAAAAAGGCAGAAATTTCCCTTAATTTGGGGCAAAAATTAAGAAATTTCCCTTTTTATGGCAATAAAGGTATGCATTCCCCTTATTTTCGGGCAAAAATGCAGAAATTCCCTGTATTTTGGAGCAAAATTGCAGAAATTCCCCGAATTGTGGGGCAAAAAGGCAGAAATTCCCTTTATGTTGGGGCAAAAAGACAGAAATTCTCCTTATTTTGGGGCAAAACTCAGAAATTCCACTTATTTTAGAGCAAAATTCCAGAAATTTCCTTTATTTTGGGGCAAAATTGCAGAAATTTCATTTATTTTGGGGCAAAATTGCAGAAATTCCCCTTATTTTGGGGCAAAAAGATAAAATCCCTAATTTTTGGCTAAAATTAAAGAAATTTCACTTATTTCGGGACAAAAAGGCAAAAATTCCACTTAATTTTGGGCAAAAAGGCAGAAATTCCCATTATTTTGGGGCAAAAAAGCAGAAATTCCCATTATTTTGGGATAAAATTGCAAAAATTTCCCTTATTTGGGAGCAAAAAGGCAGATAATCCCCTTAATTTCGGTTAAAAAGGCAGAAATTCCCCATATTTTGGAGCAAAATTGCAGAAATTCCCCTATTATTGGGGCAAAAATGCAGAAATTCCCTTTAGTTGGGGCAAAAAGCAGAAGTTCCCCTTATTTTCGGGAAAAGAGGAAGAAATTCCCTGTATTTTGAAGCACATTTGCAGAAATTCCTCTAATTTTGGGGCAAAAAGGCAGAAATTCCCTTTATTTTGGGGCAAAAATACAGATATTCTCCTTATTTTTGGGCAAAAATCAGAAATTTCTTTTATTTGGGGCAAAATTGCAGAAATTTCACTTATTTTCAGGTAAAAAGGCTGAAATTTCCTTTATTTTGGGGCAAAAAGGGAGAAATTCTCCTTTTCAGGGCAAAATTGCAAAATTTTCCTTTTTTGGGGCAAAAAGGCAGAAATTCCTTATATTTTGGGGCAAAAAGGCAGAAATTCTTCTTATTTTGTGGTAATAAGGCTGAAATTCCCCTTATTTGGGGCAAAAAGGCAGAAATTCCCCTTATTTTGGGGTAAAATTGCAGAAATTTCAAATATTTCAGGGCAAAATGGCAGAAATTTCCCTTATTTTAGGGCAAAAAGATGAAATCCCTAATTTTTGGCTAAAATTGCAGAAATTTCACTTATTTCGGACAAAAAGACAGAAATTCCACTTAATTTTGGGCAAAAAGGCAGAAATGACCCATATTTTGGGGCAAAATTGCAGAAATTCTCCTAATATTGGTGCAATAATGCAGAAATTCCCTTTATTTTGGGGGCAAAAAGGCCAAAATTCCTCTTATTTTTAGGTAAAAATGCTGAAATTCCCCTTATTTTGGGGCAAAAAGTCAGAAATTCCCCTTATTTTTGAAGAAAAATACAGAAATTTTGTTTATTTTTGGGGAAAAGGCAGAAATTGCACTTATTTTGAGTCAAAAAGGTGAAAAATCCCCTTATTTTGGGGTAAAAATGAAGAAATTTCCTTTTTTTATGGCAAAAAGGTATACATTCCCTTTATTTTCGGGCCAAAAGGCAGAAATTCCCTGTATTTTGGAGCAAAATTGCAAAAATTCCCCTAAATTTTGGGCAAAAAGGCAGAAATTCCCATTATTTTGGGGTAAAACTGTAGAAATTTCACTTATTTCGCGGCAAAATGGCAGAAATTCCCTTTATTTTTGGTGAAAAATAAGAAAATCCCCGTATTTTGGAGCAAAATTGCAGAAATTCACCTAATTTTGGGATAAAAAATACAGTAATTTTCTTATTTTGGGGCAAAAAGGCAGAATTTCTCCTCATTTTGGGACAAAAGGCAAAAATTCCCCTTATCTTAGGGCAAAATTGAAGAAATTTTCCTTATTTGGGGGCAAAAAACAGGAATTCCCCTTATTTTGGTGCAAAATTGCAGGAATTTCCCTTATTATGGAAAAAAATTACAGAAATTTCCCTTATTTTAGGGCAAAATTGCAGAAATTTCACTTATTTCAAAGAAAAAAGCAATAATTTTTCTTATTCTGGGGCAAAAAGTCAGAAATTTCTATTATTTTATGGGCAAAAAGGCAGAAATTCACCTTATTTTGGGGTAAAATTGCAGAAATTTCACATATTTCAAGGCAATAAGGCAGAAATTCCCCTTATTTTGGGGCAAAAAGGCAGAAATTCCTCTTATTTTGGGATAAAGTTGCAGAAATTTCCCTTATTTGGGAGCAAAAAGGCAGAAAATCCTTTTAATTTTGGGTAAAAAGGCAGAATTTCCTTGTATTTTGGAGCAAAATTGCAGAAATTCCCCTAATATTGGGGTAAAAATGCAGAAATTCCCTTTATTTGGGGCAAAAAGGCAGAAGTTCCCCTTATTTTCGGAAAAGAGGAAGAAATTCCCTGTATTTTGAAGCAAAATTGCAGAAACTCCCCTAATTTTGGGGCAAAAATGCAGAAATTCCCTTTATTTTGGGGCAAAAATACAGAAATTCTCCTTATTTTGGGGCAAAAATCAGAAATTTCCATTATTTTGGGGCAAAATTTTAGAAATTTCTTCTATTTTGTTACAGACTTGCAGAAATTTTTCTTATTTTGTGGCAAAAAGGCAGAAATTCCCCTTAATTTGGGATAAAATTGCAGAAATTTCCCTTATTTGGGGGCAAAAAACAGAAATTCCCCTTATTTTGGGGCAAAATTGCAGAAATTTCCCTTACTTCAGAGAAAAAAACTCAGAAATTTCTCTTATTTTGGGGCAAAAAGGCAGAAATTCTCTTTATTTTGGGGCAAAAGGCAGAAATTCCCATTATTTTGGGGCAAATACGCAGAAATTCACATTATTTTGGGCTGAAATTGCAGAAATTTCACATATTTCAGGGCAAAAAGGCAGAAATTTCCCTTAATTTGGGGCAAAAATTAAGAAATTTCCCTTTTTATGGCAATAAAGGTATGCATTCCCCTTATTTTCGGGCAAAAATGCAGAAATTCCCTGTATTTTGGAGCAAAATTGCAGAAATTCCCCTAATTGTGGGGCAAAAAGGCAGAAATTCCCTTTATGTTGGGGCAAAAAGACAGAAATTCTCCTTATTTTGGGGCAAAACTCAGAAATTCCACTTATTTTAGAGCAAAATTCCAGAAATTTCCTTTATTTTGGGGCAAAATTGCAGAAATTTCATTTATTTTGGGGCAAAATTGCAGAAATTCCCCTTATTTTGGGGCAAAAAGATAAAATCCCTAATTTTTGGCTAAAATTAAAGAAATTTCACTTATTTCGGGACAAAAAGGCAAAAATTCCACTTAATTTTGGGCAAAAAGGCAGAAATTCCCATTATTTTGGGGCAAAAAAGCAGAAATTCCCATTATTTTGGGATAAAATTGCAAAAATTTCCCTTATTTGGGAGCAAAAAGGCAGATAATCCCCTTAATTTCGGTTAAAAAGGCAGAAATTCCCCATATTTTGGAGCAAAATTGCAGAAATTCCCCTATTATTGGGGCAAAAATGCAGAAATTCCCTTTAGTTGGGGCAAAAAGCAGAAGTTCCCCTTATTTTCGGGAAAAGAGGAAGAAATTCCCTGTATTTTGAAGCACATTTGCAGAAATTCCTCTAATTTTGGGGCAAAAAGGCAGAAATTCCCTTTATTTTGGGGCAAAAATACAGATATTCTCCTTATTTTTGGGCAAAAATCAGAAATTTCTTTTATTTGGGGCAAAATTGCAGAAATTTCACTTATTTTCAGGTAAAAAGGCTGAAATTTCCTTTATTTTGGGGCAAAAAGGGAGAAATTCTCCTTTTCAGGGCAAAATTGCAAAATTTTCCTTTTTTGGGGCAAAAAGGCAGAAATTCCTTATATTTTGGGGCAAAAAGGCAGAAATTCCCCTTATTTTGTGGTAATAAGGCTGAAATTCCCCTTATTTGGGGCAAAAAGGCAGAAATTCCCCTTATTTTGGGGTAAAATTGCAGAAATTTCAAATATTTCAGGGCAAAATGGCAGAAATTTCCCTTATTTTAGGGCAAAAAGATGAAATCCCTAATTTTTGGCTAAAATTGCAGAAATTTCACTTATTTCGGACAAAAAGACAGAAATTCCACTTAATTTTGGGCAAAAAGGCAGAAATGACCCATATTTTGGGGCAAAATTGCAGAAATTCTCCTAATATTGGTGCAATAATGCAGAAATTCCCTTTATTTTGGGGGCAAAAAGGCCAAAATTCCTCTTATTTTTAGGTAAAAATGCTGAAATTCCCCTTATTTTGGGGCAAAAAGTCAGAAATTCCCCTTATTTTTGAAGAAAAATACAGAAATTTTGTTTATTTTTGGGGAAAAGGCAGAAATTGCACTTATTTTGAGTCAAAAAGGTGAAAAATCCCCTTATTTTGGGGTAAAAATGAAGAAATTTCCTTTTTTTATGGCAAAAAGGTATACATTCCCTTTATTTTCGGGCCAAAAGGCAGAAATTCCCTGTATTTTGGAGCAAAATTGCAAAAATTCCCCTAAATTTTGGGCAAAAAGGCAGAAATTCCCATTATTTTGGGGTAAAACTGTAGAAATTTCACTTATTTCGCGGCAAAATGGCAGAAATTCCCTTTATTTTTGGTGAAAAATAAGAAAATCCCCGTATTTTGGAGCAAAATTGCAGAAATTCACCTAATTTTGGGATAAAAAATACAGTAATTTTCTTATTTTGGGGCAAAAAGGCAGAATTTTTCCTCATTTTGGGACAAAAGGCAAAAATTCCCCTTATCTTAGGGCAAAATTGAAGAAATTTTCCTTATTTGGGGGCAAAAAACAGGAATTCCCCTTATTTTGGTGCAAAATTGCAGGAATTTCCCTTATTATGGAAAAAAATTACAGAAATTTCCCTTATTTTAGGGCAAAATTGCAGAAATTTCACTTATTTCAAAGAAAAAAGCAATAATTTTTCTTATTCTGGGGCAAAAAGTCAGAAATTTCTATTATTTTATGGGCAAAAAGGCAGAAATTCACCTTATTTTGGGGTAAAATTGCAGAAATTTCACATATTTCAAGGCAATAAGGCAGAAATTCCCCTTATTTTGGGGCAAAAAGGCAGAAATTCCTCTTATTTTGGGATAAAGTTGCAGAAATTTCCCTTATTTGGGAGCAAAAAGGCAGAAAATCCTTTTAATTTTGGGTAAAAAGGCAGAATTTCCTTGTATTTTGGAGCAAAATTGCAGAAATTCCCCTAATATTGGGGTAAAAATGCAGAAATTCCCTTTATTTGGGGCAAAAAGGCAGAAGTTCCCCTTATTTTCGGAAAAGAGGAAGAAATTCCCTGTATTTTGAAGCAAAATTGCAGAAACTCCCCTAATTTTGGGGCAAAAATGCAGAAATTCCCTTTATTTTGGGGCAAAAATACAGAAATTCTCCTTATTTTGGGGCAAAAATCAGAAATTTCCATTATTTTGGGGCAAAATTTTAGAAATTTCTTCTATTTTGTTACAGACTTGCAGAAATTTTTCTTATTTTGTGGCAAAAAGGCAGAAATTCCCCTTAATTTGGGATAAAATAGCAGAAATTTCCCTTATTTGGGGGCAAAAAACTGAAATTCCCCTTATTTTGGGGCAAAATTGCAGAAATTTCCCTTACTTCAGAGAAAAAAACTCAGAAATTTCTCTTATTTTGGGGCAAAAAGGCAGAAATTCTCTTTATTTTGGGGCAAAAGGCAGAAATTCCCATTATTTTGGGGCAAATACGCAGAAATTCACATTATTTTGGGCTGAAATTGCAGAAATTTCACATATTTCAGGGCAAAAAGGCAGAAATTTCCCTTAATTTGGGGCAAAAATTAAGAAATTTCCCTTTTTATGGCAATAAAGGTATGCATTCCCCTTATTTTCGGGCAAAAATGCAGAAATTCCCTGTATTTTGGAGCAAAATTGCAGAAATTCCCCGAATTGTGGGGCAAAAAGGCAGAAATTCCCTTTATGTTGGGGCAAAAAGACAGAAATTCTCCTTATTTTGGGGCAAAACTCAGAAATTCCACTTATTTTAGAGCAAAATTCCAGAAATTTCCTTTATTTTGGGGCAAAATTGCAGAAATTTCATTTATTTTGGGGCAAAATTGCAGAAATTCCCCTTATTTTGGGGCAAAAAGATAAAATCCCTAATTTTTGGCTAAAATTAAAGAAATTTCACTTATTTCGGGACAAAAAGGCAAAAATTCCACTTAATTTTGGGCAAAAAGGCAGAAATTCCCATTATTTTGGGGCAAAAAAGCAGAAATTCCCATTATTTTGGGATAAAATTGCAAAAATTTCCCTTATTTGGGAGCAAAAAGGCAGATAATCCCCTTAATTTCGGTTAAAAAGGCAGAAATTCCCCATATTTTGGAGCAAAATTGCAGAAATTCCCCTATTATTGGGGCAAAAATGCAGAAATTCCCTTTAGTTGGGGCAAAAAGCAGAAGTTCCCCTTATTTTCGGGAAAAGAGGAAGAAATTCCCTGTATTTTGAAGCACATTTGCAGAAATTCCTCTAATTTTGGGGCAAAAAGGCAGAAATTCCCTTTATTTTGGGGCAAAAATACAGATATTCTCCTTATTTTTGGGCAAAAATCAGAAATTTCTTTTATTTGGGGCAAAATTGCAGAAATTTCACTTATTTTCAGGTAAAAAGGCTGAAATTTCCTTTATTTTGGGGCAAAAAGGGAGAAATTCTCCTTTTCAGGGCAAAATTGCAAAATTTTCCTTTTTTGGGGCAAAAAGGCAGAAATTCCTTATATTTTGGGGCAAAAAGGCAGAAATTCCCCTTATTTTGTGGTAATAAGGCTGAAATTCCCCTTATTTGGGGCAAAAAGGCAGAAATTCCCCTTATTTTGGGGTAAAATTGCAGAAATTTCAAATATTTCAGGGCAAAATGGCAGAAATTTCCCTTATTTTAGGGCAAAAAGATGAAATCCCTAATTTTTGGCTAAAATTGCAGAAATTTCACTTATTTCAGACAAAAAGACAGAAATTCCACTTAATTTTGGGCAAAAAGGCAGAAATGACCCATATTTTGGAGCAAAATTGCAGAAATTCTCCTAATATTGGTGCAATAATGCAGAAATTCCCTTTATTTTGGGGGCAAAAAGGCCAAAATTCCTCTTATTTTTAGGTAAAAATGCTGAAATTCCCCTTATTTTGGGGCAAAAAGTCAGAAATTCCCCTTATTTTTGAAGAAAAATACAGAAATTTTGTTTATTTTTGGGGAAAAGGCAGAAATTTCACTTATTTTGAGTCAAAAAGGTGAAAAATCCCCTTATTTTGGGGTAAAAATGAAGAAATTTCCTTTTTTTATGGCAAAAAGGTATACATTCCCTTTATTTTCGGGCCAAAAGGCAGAAATTCCCTGTATTTTGGAGCAAAATTGCAAAAATTCCCCTAAATTTTGGGCAAAAAGGCAGAAATTCCCATTATTTTGGGGTAAAACTGTAGAAATTTCACTTATTTCGCGGCAAAATGGCAGAAATTCCCTTTATTTTTGGTGAAAAATAAGAAAATCCCCGTATTTTGGAGCAAAATTGCAGAAATTCACCTAATTTTGGGATAAAAAATACAGTAATTTTCTTATTTTGGGGCAAAAAGGCAGAATTTCTCCTCATTTTGGGACAAAAGGCAAAAATTCCCCTTATCTTAGGGCAAAATTGAAGAAATTTTCCTTATTTGGGGGCAAAAAACAGGAATTCCCCTTATTTTGGTGCAAAATTGCAGGAATTTCCCTTATTATGGAAAAAAATTACAGAAATTTCCCTTATTTTAGGGCAAAATTGCAGAAATTTCACTTATTTCAAAGAAAAAAGCAATAATTTTTCTTATTCTGGGGCAAAAAGTCAGAAATTTCTATTATTTTATGGGCAAAAAGGCAGAAATTCACCTTATTTTGGGGTAAAATTGCAGAAATTTCACATATTTCAAGGCAATAAGGCAGAAATTCCCCTTATTTTGGGGCAAAAAGGCAGAAATTCCTCTTATTTTGGGATAAAGTTGCAGAAATTTCCCTTATTTGGGAGCAAAAAGGCAGAAAATCCTTTTAATTTTGGGTAAAAAGGCAGAATTTCCTTGTATTTTGGAGCAAAATTGCAGAAATTCCCCTAATATTGGGGTAAAAATGCAGAAATTCCCTTTATTTGGGGCAAAAAGGCAGAAGTTCCCCTTATTTTCGGAAAAGAGGAAGAAATTCCCTGTATTTTGAAGCAAAATTGCAGAAACTCCCCTAATTTTGGGGCAAAAATGCAGAAATTCCCTTTATTTTGGGGCAAAAATACAGAAATTCTCCTTATTTTGGGGCAAAAATCAGAAATTTCCATTATTTTGGGGCAAAATTTTAGAAATTTCTTCTATTTTGTTACAGACTTGCAGAAATTTTTCTTATTTTGTGGCAAAAAGGCAGAAATTCCCCTTAATTTGGGATAAAATTGCAGAAATTTCCCTTAATTGGGGGCAAAAAACAGAAATTCCCCTTATTTTGGGGCAAAATTGCAGAAATTTCCCTTACTTCAGAGAAAAAAACTCAGAAATTTCTCTTATTTTGGGGCAAAAAGGCAG
The DNA here is from genome assembly GCF_963924665.1 of Micromys minutus. NCBI lineage: Eukaryota > Metazoa > Chordata > Mammalia > Rodentia > Muridae > Micromys > Micromys minutus. Next base: position 5,610,706 of record NW_027667328.1, read on the forward strand.
AAATTTCTTTTATTTTGGTACTAAATTGTAGAAATTTTCTTTATTTTGGGGCAAAAATGCAGAAATTCCCCATATTTTGGGGCAAAAATGCAGAGATTCCCCTTATTATGAGGTAAAATGCTGAAATTCCCCTTATTTTGGGGCAAAAAGACAGAAATTCCCTTTATTTTTTGGCAAAAAGGCAGAAATTCCCCTTATTTTGGGGCAAAATTGCAGAAATTTCTCTAATTGTGGGGCAAAAAAAAGAAATTCCCCTTATTTTGAAGCAAAAATGCAGAAATTTCCCTTATTATGGGGAAAATTGCAGAAATTTCACTTATTTTAGGGTAAATATGCAGAAATTTCACTAATTGTGGGGCAAAAAGGCATAAATTCTTCTTATTTTGGGGCAAAACTCAGAAATTCCACTTATTTTGGGGCAAAATTCCAGAAATTTTCCTTATTTTGGGGCAAAATTGCAGAAATTTTACTTATTTTGGGGCAAAATTGCAGAAATTTCACTTATTTCAGGGAAAAAAGGCAGAAATTTTTCTTACTTTGGGGCAAAAAGGCAAAAATTCCTAATTTTGTGGCAAAAATTCCTAATATTTTGTTGCAAAAATGCAGAAATTTCCCTTATTTTGAGGTAAAAAGGCTGAAATTCCCCTTATTTCAGGGCAAAAAGGCAGAAATTTCCCTTATTTTGGGGCAAATTTGCAGATATTTCACTTATTTCGGGATAATAATTCAGAAATTTTCCTTATTTTGGGGCAAAAAAGACAGAAATTCTCTTTGTTTTGGGGGAAAAAAACAGAAATTTCACTTATTTAGAGGCAAAAAGGCAAAAGTTCCCCTTATTTTTAGCAAAAATGAAGAAATTTCCCTTTTTTTATGGCAAAAAGGTATGCATACTTCTTATTTTCAGACAAAAAGGCAGAAAATCCCCATATTTTGGGTCAAAATTGCAGAAATTTCCCTAATTGTGGGGCAAAAAACAGAAATTCCCCTTAATTTGGGGCAAAATTGCAGAAATTTCCCTTATTATGGGGAAAAATTGCAGAAATTTCCCTTCTATTATGGCAAAATTGCAGAAATTTCACTAATTGTGGCGCAAAATGCAGAAATTCTCCTTATTTTGGGGCAAAACTCAGAAATTCCACTTGTTTTGTGGCAAAATTCCAGAAATTTCCCTTATTTTGGAGCAAAAGTGACAGAAATTCCCTTTGTTTTGGGGGAAAAAGACAGAAATTCCACTTATTTAGAGGCAAAAAAGCAGAAATTTCCTTTATTTTGGAGCAAAAATGAAGAAATTTCCTTTTTTTATTGCAAAAAGCTATGCATTCTTATTTTCGGGCAAAAAGGCAGAAATTCACCATATTTTGGGGCAAAAGGCAGAAATTCCCCTTATTTTGGAGCAAAAATGAAGAAATTTTCCTTTTTTATGGCAAAAAGGTATGCATTCTTCTTATTTTGGTGCGAAAAGGCTGAAATTCCCCTTATTTTGAGGTAAAATGCTGAAATTCCCCATATTTTGGGGCAAAAGGCAGAAATTCCCCTTATTTTCGGGCAAAAAGGCAGAAATTCCCCATATTTTGGAGCAAAATTGCAGAAATTCCCCTAATTTTGGGGCAAAAAGGCAGAAATTTCCCTTATTTTGGGGTAAAACTCCAGAAATTTCACTTATTTCACAGCAAAATGGCAGAAATTCCCCTTATTTTCGGCGAAAAAGGCAGAAAATCCCCGTATTTTGGAGCAAAATTGCAGAAATTCACCTAATTTTGGGGTAAAAAATACAGTAATATTCTTTATTTTGTTCAAAAATGCAGAAATTACCCTTATTTTAGGGCAAAATTGCAGAAATTTCCCTTATTTGGGGGCAAAAAAAAAAGAAATTGCTCTTATTTTGGGGAAAAATTGCAGAAATCTCCATATTATGGGGAAAAATTGCAGAAATTTCTCTTATATTAGGGCAAAATTGCAGAAATTTCACTTATTTCAGAGAAAAAAAGCAAAAATTTTTCTTATTTTGCGGCAAAAAGTCAGAAATTCTCCTTATTTTGGGGCAAAAGGCAGAAATTCACTTTTATTTTAGGGCAAAATTGCAGAAATTTCTCTTATTTGGGGGCAAAAAAACAGAAATTGCCCTTATTTTGAGGCAAAATTGCAGAAATTTCCCTTATTATGAGGAAAAATTGCAGAAATTTCCCTTATATTAGGGCAAAATTGCAGAAATTTCACTTATTTCATAGAAAAAAAGCAAAAATTTTTCTTATTTTGGGGCAAAAAGGCAGAAATTCCCATTATTTCTGGGCAAAAATGCAGAAATTCACCTTATTTGGGGGCAAAAATGAGGAAATTTCCCTATTTATGGCAATAAAGTTATGCATTCCCCTTATTTTCGGGGAAAAAGGCAAAAATTCCTTGTATTTTGGAGCAAAATTGCAGAAATTCCTCTAATTGTAGGGCAAAAAGGCAGAAATTCTCCTTATTGGGGCAAAACTCAGAAATTCCACCTATTTCGGGGCAAAATTCCAGAAATTTCCCATATTTGGGGGCAAAAAAAAAGAAATTGCTCTTATTTTGGGGAAAAATTGCAGAAATCACCATATTATGGGGAAAAATTGCAGAAATTTCCCTTATATTAGGGCAAAATTGCAGAAATTTCACTTATTTCAGAGAAAAAAAGCAAAAATTTTTCTTATTTTGCGGCAAAAAGTCAGAAATTCTCCTTATTTTGGGGCAAAAGGCAGAAATTCACTTTTATTTTAGGGCAAAATTGCAGAAATTTCTCTTATTTGGGGGCAAAAAAACAGAAATTGCCCTTATTTTGAGGCAAAATTGCAGAAATTTCCCTTATTATGAGGAAAAATTGCAGAAATTTCCCTTATATTAGGGCAAAATTGCAGAAATTTCACTTATTTCATAGAAAAAAAGCAAAAATTTTTCTTATTTTGGGGCAAAAAGGCAGAAATTCCCATTATTTCTGGGCAAAAATGCAGAAATTCACCTTATTTTGGGGCAAAAATGAGGAAATTTCCCTATTTATGGCAATAAAGTTATGCATTCCCCTTATTTTCGGGGAAAAAGGCAAAAATTCCTTGTATTTTGGAGCAAAATTGCAGAAATTCCTCTAATTGTAGGGCAAAAAGGCAGAAATTCTCCTTATTGGGGCAAAACTCAGAAATTCCACCTATTTAGGGGCAAAATTCCAGAAATTTCCATTATTTTGGGGCAAAATTGCAGAAATTTCACTTATTTTCGGGCAAAATTGAAGAAATTTCACTTATTTCAGGGAAAAAAGGCAGAAATTTTCCTTATTTTGGGGCAAAAAGGCAGAAATTCTCCATATTTTGGTGCAAAAATCAGAAATTTCTCTTATTTTGAGGTAAAATGCTGAAATTCTTCATATTTTGGGGCAAAAGGCAGAAATTTCTCTTTTTTTGGGGCAAATTTGCAGAAATTTCACTTATTTCAGGGTAATAAGTCAGAAATTTTCCTTATTTTGGGGCAAAAAAGATAGAAATTCTCTATGTTTTGGGAGAAAAAGACAGAAATTCCACTTATTTAGAGGCAAAAAGGCAAAAGTTTCCCTTCTTTTGGAGCAAAAATGAAGAAATTTTCCTTTTTTATGGCAAAAAGGTATGCATTCTTCTTATTTTCAGACAAAAAGGCAGAAATTCCCCATATTTTGGGGCAAAAGGAAGAAATTCCCCTTATTTTGGGGCAAAATTGCGGAAATTTCACTAATTGTGAGGCAAAAAACCGAAATTCCCCTTATTTTGAAGCTAAATTGCAGAAATTTCCCTTATTATGGGAAAAAATTGCAGAAATTTCACGAATTGTAGGGCAAAAACACAGAAATTCTCCTTATTTTGGGGCAAAACTCAGAAATTCCACTTATTTTGGGGCAAAATTCCAGAAATTTTTCTTATTTGGGGCAAAGTTGCAGAAATTTCACTTATTTCAGGGAAAAAAGGCAGAAATTTTCCTTATTTTGGGGCAAAAATGCAGAAATTCCTAATATTTTTGCCAAAATTCAAAAATTCCTTTTATTTTGAGGTTAAAAAGGCTGAAATTCCCCTTATTTAAGGGCAAAAAGGCAGAAACTTCTCTTATATTGGGGCAAAATTGCAGAAATTTCACTTATTTTGGGGCAAAAAGCAGAAATTTCTTTTATTATGGTACAATATTGAAGAAATTTTCTTTATTTTGGAACAAAAAGGCAGAAATTCCCCATATTTTGGGGCAAAATGCAGAAATTCTTATTTTGCGGTCAAATGCAGAAATTTCCTTTATTTAGAGGTAAAATGCAGAAATTCCCCAAATATTGGGGAAAAATGCAGAAATTCCCTTTATTTTGGGGCTAAAAGGCAGAAATTAACCGTATTTTGAAGCAAAATTGCAGAAATTCTCATAATTTTGGGGCAAAAATACAGAAAATCCCCTTTTTTCGGGAGCAAAAATTCAGAAATTTCTCTTATTTTTGGGCAAAATTGCAGAAATTTCCTTTACATTGGGGCAAAATTGCAGAAATTTCCCTTATTTTGGGGCAAAATTGCAGAAATTTTACTTATTTCAGAAAAAGGCAGAAATTTTCTTATTTTGGAGCAAAAATGCAGAAATTTCTTTTATTTTGGTACAAAAATGCAGAAATTTTTTTATTTTGGGGCAAAAAGGCAGAAATTCCTCATATTTTGGGTCAAAAAGGCAGAAATTCCATCTATTTTGAGGTAAAAAGGCTGAAATTCCCCTTATTTTTGGACCAAAAGTCAATAATTCCCCTTATTTTGGTGCAAAAAGGCAGAAATTCCCCTTATTTTGAGGTAAAACTGCAGAAATTTCAATTATTTCGTGGCAAAATGGCAGAAATTCCCCTTATTTTCGGCGAAAGAGGCAGAAAATCCCAGTATTTTGGAGCAAAATTGCAGAAATTCACCTAATTTTGCGGTAAAAAATACAGTAATTTACTTTATTTTGGGGCAAAAAGGCAGAAATTCTTCTTATTTTGGGGCAAAAGGCAGAAATTCTCTTTATTATAGGGCAAAATTGCAGAAATTTCCCTTATTTGGGAGCAAAAAACAGAAATTCTCTTTATTTTGGGGCAAAATTACAGAAATTTCCCTTATTATGGGGGAAAATTGCAGAAATTTCCCTTATTTTAGTGCAAAACTGCAGAAATTTCACTTATTTAAGAAAAAAAAAGCAAAAAATTTTTTTATTTTGGGGCAAAAAGGCAGAAATTCCCATTATTTTGGGGCAAAAATGCAGAAATTCAAATTATTTTAGGGTAAAATTGCAGAAATTTCACAAATTTCAGGGTAAAAAGCCAGAAATTTCCATTATTTTGGGACAAAATTGCAGAAATTTCACTTATTTCAGGGTAATAAGTCAGAAATTTTCCTTATTTAGGAGCAAAAAAGACAGAAATTCCCTTTGTTTTGGGGGTAAAGACAGAAATCCACTTATTTAGAGGCAAAAATGCAGAACTTCCTTTTATTTTGGAGCAAAAATGAAGAAATTATCCTTTTTTATGGCAAAAAGGTATGCATTCCCCTCATTTTTGGGCAAAAATGATGAAATTTTCTGTATTTTGAAGCAAAATTGCAGAAATTCCCCTAATTGTGGGGCAAAAAGGCAGAAATTCCCTATATGTTGGGGCATAAAGACAGAAATTCTCCTTATTTTGGGGCAAAACTCAGAAATTCCACTTATTTTGGAGCAAAATTCTAGAAATTTCTCTTATTTTGGGGCAAAAATGCAGAAATTTCATTTATTTTGGGGCAAAATTGCAGAAATTCATTTTATTTTGGGGCAAAAACGATGAAATCCCTAATTTTTGGCAAAAATTGAAGAAATTTCACTTATTTCGGGACAAAAAGGCAGAAATTCCAATTAATTTCGGGCAAAAAGGCAGAAATTCCCCTTATTTTGGGGCAAAAAGGCAGAAATTCCCCTTATTTTGGGATAAAATTGCAGAAATTTCCTTTATTTGGGAGCAAAAAGGCAGAAAATCCCCCTTAATTTTGGGTAAAAAGGCAGAAATTCCCCATATTTTGGAGCAATATTGCAGAAATTCCCCTAATAGTGGGGCAAAAATGCAGAAATTCCCTTTATTTGGGGCAAAAAGACAGAAGTTCCCCTTATTTTCAGGAAAGAAGAAGAAATTCCCTGTATTTTGAAGCAAAACTGCAGAAACTCCCCTAATTTTGGGGCAAAAAGGCAGAAATTCCCTTTATTTTGGTGTAAAAATACAGATATTCTCTTATTTTGGGGCAAAAATCAAAAAATTTCTTTTATTTGGGGAAAAATTGCAGAAATCTCACTTATTTTCAGGTAAAAAGGCTGAAATTTCTTTTATTTTTGGGCAAAAAGGGAGAAATTCTCCTTTTCAGGGCAAAATTGCAGAATTTTCCTTTTTTTGGGGCAAAAAGGCAGAAATTCTTTATATTTTGGGGCAAAAAGGCAGAAATTCCCCTTATTTTGAGGTAATAAGGCTAAAATTCCCCTTATTTGGGGCAAAAGTCAGAAATTCCCCTTATTTTGGGGTAAAATTGCAGAAATTTCAAATATTTCAGGGCAAAATTGCAGAAATTTTCCTTATTTTGGGGCAAAACGATGAAATCCCTAATTTTTGGCTAAAATTGCAGAAATTTCACTTATTTCGGACAAAAAGGCAGAAATTCCACATAATTTTGGGCAAAAAGGCAGAAATGACCCATATTTTGGAGCAAAATTGCAGAAATTCCCCTAATATTGGTGCAAAAATGCAAAAATTCCCTTTATTTTGTGGGCAAAAAGGCAGAAATTCCCATTATTTTTAGGTAAAAAGGCTGAAATTCCCCTTATTTTGGGGCAAAAATCAGAAATTCCCCTTATTTTTAGGCAAAAAGACAGAAATTTCGTTTATTTTTGGGGAAAAGTCAGAAATTGCACTTATTTTGAGTCAAAAAGGTGAAAAATCCCCTTATTTTGGGGTAAAAATAAAGAAATTTCTTTTTTTATGGCAAAAAGGTTTACATTCCCTTTATTTTCGGGCCAAAAGGCAGAAATTCCCTGTATTTTGGAGCAAAATTGCAAAAATTCCCCTAATTTTTGTGCAAAAAGGCAGAAATTCCCCTTATTTTGGGGTAAAACTGCAGAAATTTCACTTATTTCGCGGCAAAATGGCAGAAATTCCCTTTATTTTCGGCGAAAAAAGAAGAAAATCCCTGTATTTTGGAGCAAAATTGCAGAAATTCACGTAATTTTGGAATAAAAAATAAAGTAATTTTCTTATTTTGGGGCAAAAATGCTGAAATTCTCCTTATTTTGGGGCAAAAGGCAGAAATTCCCTTTATTTTGGGGCAAAAATACAGAAATTCTCCTTATTTTGGGGCAAAAATCAGAAATTTCCCTTATTTTGGGGCAAAATTTTAGAAATTTCTTCTATTTTGTTACAGACTTGCAGAAATTTTTCTTATTTTGTGTCAAAAAGGCAGAAATTCCCTTTATTTTGGGATAAAATTGCAGAAATTTCTCTTATTTGGGGGCAAAAAACAGAAATTCTTCTTATTTTGTTGCAAAATTGCAGAAATTTCCTTTATTATGGAAAAAAATTGCAGAAATTTCCCTTATTTTGGGGCAAAATTGCAGAAATTTCACTTATTTCAGAGAAATAAACTCAGAAATTTCTCTTATTTTGGGGCAAAAAGGCAGAAATTTCTTTTATTTTGGTACAAAATTGTAGAAATTTTCTTTATTTTGGGGCAAAAATGCAGAAATTCCCTATATTTTGGGGCAAAAATGCAGAGATTCCCCTAATTATGAGGTAAAATGCTGAAATTCCCCCTATTTTGGGGCAAAAAGACAGAAATTCCCTTTATTTTGTGGCAAAAAGGCAGAAATTTCCTTTATTTTGGGGCAAAATTGCAGAAATTTCACATATTTCAGGGCAAAAATCAAAAATTCCTTTTATTTTGGGGCAAAAAGACAGGAATTCCGTTTATTTTTGGGTAAAAAGGCAGAAATTTCACTAATTTTGAGGTAAGAAGGAATAAATTACTCTTATTTTGGGGCAAAAATGAAGAAATTTCTCTTTTTTGTGGCAAAAGGTATACTTTCTTCTTATTTTAGGGCAAAAAAGCAGAAATTCCTCGTATTTTGGAGCACAATTGCACAAAATCCACTAATTGTGGAGCAAAAAAGCAGAAAATCCCTATATGTTCAGGCAAAAACACAGAAATTCTTCTTATTTTGGGGCAAAAATCAGAAATTTCACTTATTTTGGGGCAAAATTGAAGAAATTTCACTTATTTCAGGGAAAGAAGGCAGAAACTTTCTTTATTTTGTGGCAAAAAGGCAGAAATTCCTAATATTTTGTGGCAAAATGCAGAAATTCCCCTTATTTTGAGGTAAAAAGGCTAAAATTCCCTTTATTTGGGGGCAAAAAGGCAGAAATTTCCCTTATTTTGGGGCAAAATTGCAGAAATTTCACTTATTTCAGGGTAATAAGTCAGAAATTCCCCTTATTATGAGGAAAAAGACAGAAATTCCACTTATTTAGAGGCATAAAGGCAGAAATTCCCCTTATTTTGGAGCAAAAATCAAGAAATTTCCCTTTTTTATGGCAAAAAGGTATGCATTCCCCTTATTTTAGGGTAAAAAGGCAGAAATTCCTCGTATTTTGGAGCAAAATTGCAGAAATTCCCCTAATTGTGAGGCAAAAAGGCAAAAATTCTCCTTATTTTGGGGCAAAACTCAGAAATTCCACTTATTTTGGGGCAAAATTGCAGGAATTTACCTTATTTTGGGGCAAAATTGCAGAAATTTCTTTTATTTGGGGCAAAATTGCATAAAATTCACTTATTTTCAGGTAAAAAGTCTGAAATTTCCTTTATTTTGGGGTTAAAAGGTAGAAATTCCCCTTGTTTTGGGGCAAAATTGCAGAAATTTTCCTTATTTTAGGGCAAAAAGGCAGAAATTCCTTATATTTTGAGGCAAAAAGGCAGAAATTCCCCTTATTTTGGGGTAAAATTGCAGAAATTTCAAATATTTCAGTGCAAAATGGCAGAAATTTCTCTTATTTTGGGGCAAAAATGGAATCCCTAATTTTTGGCTAAAATTGCAGAAATTTCACTTATTTCCAGACAAAAAGGCAGAAATTCCACTTAATTTCAGGCAAAAAGGCAGCAATGACCCGTATTTTGGAACAAAATTGCATAAATTCCCCTAATTTTGGATCAAAAAGGCAGAAATTCCCCTTATTTTGGCATAAAATTGCAGAAATTTCAATTATTTCGCGGCAAAATGGAAGAAATTCCCCTTATTTTCGGTGAAAGAGGCAGAAAATCCTCGTATTTTGGAGCAAAATTGGAGAAATACACCTAATTTTGGGGTAAAACATGCAGTAATTTTCTTTTTTGTGGCAAAAAGGTAGAAATTTCCCTTATTTTGGGGCAAATGTCAGAAATTCCCCTTATTTTGGGGCAAAATTGCAGAAATTTGCTTTATTATGGAAAAAAATTTCAGATATTTCCCTTATTCTAAGGCAAAATTGCAGAAATTTTACTTATTTCAGAAAAAAAAAGCAAAAATTTTTCTTATTTTGGGGCAAAAAGTCAGAAATTTCTATTATTTTATGGGCAAAAAGGCAAAAATTCACCTTATTTTGGGGTAAAATTGCACAAATTTAACATATTTCAGAGCAAAAGGGCAGAAATTCCCCTTATTTTGGGACAAAAAGGCAGAAATTCCCTTTATTTTGGGATACAATTGCAGAAAATTCCCTTATTTGGAAGCAAAAAGGAAGAAAATCCTTTTAATTTTGGGAAAAAGGCAGAATTTCCCTGGATTTTGGAGCAAAATTGCAGAAATTCCTCTAATATTGGGGCAAAAATGCAGAAATTCCCTTTATTTGGGGCAAAAAGGCAGAAGTTCCCCTTATTTTAGGGAAAAGAGGAAGAAATTCCCTGTATTTTGAAGCAAAATTGCAGAAACTCCCCTAATTTTGGGGCAAAAAGGCAGAAATTTCCTTTATTTTGGGGAAAAAAATACAGAAATTCTCCTTATTTTGGGGCAAAAATCAGAAATTTCCCTTATTTTGGGGCAAAATTTTAGAAATTTCTTCTATTTTGTTACAGACTTGCAGAAATTTTTCTTATTTTCTGGAAAAAAGGAAGAAATTCCCCTTATTTTGGGATAAAATTTCAGAAATTTCCCTTATTTGGGGGCAAAAAACAGAAATTCCCCTTATTTTGTTGCAAAATTGCAGAAATTTCCCTTATTATGGAAAAAATTTGCAGAAATTTCCCTTATTTTGGGGCAAAATTGCAGAAATTTCACTTATTTCAGAGAAAAAAACTCAGAAATTTCTCTTATTTTGGGGTAAAAAGGCAGAAATTTCTTTTATTTTGGTACAAAATTGTAGAAATTTTCTTTATTTTGGGGCAAAAATGCAGAAATTCCCCATATTTTGGGGCAAAAATGCAGAGATTCCCATTATTATGAGGTAAAATGCTGAAATTCCCCTTATTATGGGGCAAAAAGACAGAAATTCCCTTTATTTTGTGGCAAAAAGGCAGAAATTTCCCTTATTTTGTGGCAAAATTGCAGAAATTTCACATATTTCAGGGCAAAAATCAAAAATTCCTTTTATTTTGGGGCAAAAAGACAGAAATTCCGTTTATTTTTGGGTAAAAACGCAGAAATTTCACTTATTTTGAGGTAAGAAGGAAGAAATTCCTCTTATTTTGGGGCAAAAATGAAGAAATTTCTCTTTTTGTTGCAAAAGGTATACATTCTTCTTATTTTCGGGCAAAAAGCAGAAATTCCTCGTATTTTGGAGCACAATTGCAGAAAATCCAATAATTGTGGAGCAAAAAGGCAGAAAGTCCCTATATGTTCAGGCAAAAACACAGAAATTCTCTTTATTTTGGGGCAAAACTCAGAAATTTCACTTATTTTGGGGCAAAATTGAAGAAATTTCACTTATTTCAGAGAAAAAAGGCAGAAACTTTCCTTATTTTGGGGCAAAAAGGCAGAAATTCCTAATATTTTGTGGCAAAATCCAGAAATTCCCCTTATTTTGATGTAAAAAGGCTGAAATTCCCTTTATTTGGGGGCAAAAAGGCAGAAATTTCCATTATTTTGGGGCAAAATTGCAGAAATTTCACTTATTTCAGGGTAATAAGTCAGAAATTCCCCTTATTATGAGGGAAAAATACAAAAATTCCACTTATTTAGAGGCATAAAGGCAGAAATTCCCCTTATTTTGGAGCAAAAATGAAGAAATTTCCCTTTTTTATGGCAAAAAGGTATGCATTCCCCTTATTTTAGGGTAAAAAGGCAGAAATTCCCCGTATTTTGGAGCAAAATTGCAGAAATTCTCCTAATTGTGGGGCAAAAAGGCAAAAATTCTCCTTATTCTGGGGCAAAACTCAGAAATTCCACTTATTTTGGGGCAAAATTGCAGGAATTTACTTTATTTTGGGGCAAAATTGCAGAAATTTCCCTTATTTGGGGCAAAATTGCAGAAAATTCACTTATTTTCAGGTAAAAAGGCTGAAATTCCCTTTATTTTGAGGTAAAAAGGGAGAAATTCCCCTTATTTTGGGGCAAAATTGCAGAAATTTTCCATATTTTAGGGCAAAAAGGCAGAAATGCCTTATATTTTGGGGCAAAAAAGCAGAAATTCCCCTTATTTTGGGGTAAAATTGCAGAAATTTCAAATATTTCAGTGCAAAATGGCAGAAATTTCCCTTATTTTGGGGCAAAAATGGAATCCCTAATTTTTGGCTAAAATTGTAAAAATTTCACTTATTTCCAGACAAAAAGGCAGAAATTCCACTTAATTTCAGGCAAAAAGGCAGCAATGACCCGTATTTTGGAGCAAAATTGCATAAATTACCCTAATTTTGGATCAAAAAGGCAGAAATTCCCCTTATTTTGGCGTAAAACTGCAGAAATTTCAATTATTTCGCGGCAAAATGGAAGAAATTCCCCTTATTTTCGCTGAAAGAGGCAGTAAATCCTCGTATTTTGGAGCAAAATTGCAGAAATACACCTAATTTTGGGGTAAAACATGCAGTAATTTTCTTTTTTGTGGCAAAAAGGCAGAAATTCCCCTTATTTTGGGGCAAATGTCAGAAATTCCCCTTATTTTAGGGCTAAATTGCAGAAATTTCCTTTATTTGTGGGCAAAAAACAGAAATTCCCCTTATTTTGGGGCAATATTGCAGAAATTTGCTTTATTATGGAGAAAAATTTCAGATATTTCCCTTATTCTAGAGCAAAATTGCAGAAATTTCACTTATTTCAGAAAAAAAAGCAAAAATTTATCTTGTTTTGGGGCAAAAAGTCAGAAATTTCTATTATTTTTTGGGCAAAAAGGCAGAAATTCACCTTATTTTGGGATAAAATTGGAGAAATTTAACATATTTCAGGGCAAAAGGGCAGAAATTCACCTTATTTTGGGGCAAAAAGGCAGAAATTCCCTTTATTTTGGGATAAAATTGGAGAAATTTCCCTTATTTAGAAGCAAAAAGGCAGAAAATCCTTTTAATTTTGGGTAAATAGGCAGAATTTTCCCGTATTTTGGAGCAAAATTGCAGAAATTCCCCTAATATTGGGGCAAAAATGCAGAAATTCCCTTTATTTGGGGCAAAAAGGCAGAAGTTCCCCTTATTTTCGGGAAAAGAGGAAGAAATTTCCTGTATTTTGAAGCAAAATTGCAGAAACTCCCCTAATTTTGGGGCAAAAATGCAGAAATTCCCTTTATTTTATGGCAAAAATACAGAAATTCTCCTTATTTTAGGGCAAAAATCAGAAATTTCCCTTATTTTGGGGCAAAATTTTAGAAATTTCTTCTATTTTGTAACAGACTTGCAGAAATTTTTCTTATTTTGTGGGAAAAATGCAGAAATTCCCCTTATTTTGGTATAAAATTGCAGAAATTTCCCTTTTTTGGGGGCAAAAAACAGAAATTCCCCTTATTTTGTTGCAAAATTGCAGAAATTTCCCTTATTATGGAAAAAAATTGCAGAAATTTCCCTTATTTTGGGGCAAAATTGCAGAAATTTCACTTATTTCAGAGAAAAAAACTCAGAAATTTCTCTTATTTTGGGGCAAAAAGGCAGAAATTTCTTTTATTTTGGTACAAAATTGTAGAAATTTTCTTTATTTTGGGGCAAAAATGCAGAGATTTTCCTTATTATGAGGTAAAATGCTGAAATTCCCCGTATTTTGGGGCAAAAAGACAGAAATTCCCTTTATTTTGTGGCAAAAGGCTGAAATTTCCCTTATTTTGGGGCAAAATTGCAGAAATTTCACATATTTCAGGGCAAAAATCAAAAATTCCTTTTATTTTGGGGCAAAAAGACGGAAATTCCGTTTATTTTTGGGTAAAAAGGCAGAAATTTCACTTATTTTGTGGTAAGAAGGAAGAAATTTCTCTTATTTTGGGGCAAAAATGAAGAAATTTCTCTTTTTTGTTGCAAAAGGTATACATTCTTCTTATTTTCGGGCAAAAAAGCAGAAATTCCTCGTATTTTGGAGCACAATTGCAGAAAATCCACTAATTGTGGAGCAAAAAGGCAGAAAATCCCTATATGTTCAGGCAAAAACACAGAAATTCTCTTTATTTTGGGGCAAAACTCAGAAATTTCACTTATTTTGGGTCAAAATTGAAGAAATTTCATTTATTTCAGGGAAAAAAGGCAGAAACTTTCTTTATTTTAAGGCAAAAAGGCAGAAATTTCTAATATTTTGTGGCAAAAAGCAGAAATTCCCCTTATTTTGAGGTATAAAGGCTGAAATTCCCTTTATTTGGGGGCAAAAAGGCAGAAATTTCCCTTATTTTGGGGCAAAATTGCAGAAATTTCACTTATTTCAGGGTAATAAGTCAGAAATTCCCCTTATTATGGGGGAAAAAGACAGAAATTCCACTTATTTAGAGGCATAAAGGCAGAAATTCCCCTTATTTTGGAGCAAAAATCAAGAAATTTCCCTTTTTTATGGCAAAAAGGAATGCATTCCTCTTATTTTAGGGTAAAAAGGCAGAAATTCCCCGTATTTTGGGGCAAAATTGCAGAAATTCCCCTAATTGTGAGGCAAAAAGGCAAAAATTCTCCTTATTTTGGGGCAAAACTCAGAAATTCCACTTATTTGGGGGCAAAATTGCAGGAATTTACCTTATTTTGGGGCAAAATTGCAAAAATTTCCTTTATTTGGGGCAAAATTGCATAAAATTCACTTATTTTCAGGTAAAAAGGCTGAAATTTCCTTTATTTTGGGGTTAAAAGGTAGAAATTCCCCTTGTTTTGGGGCAAAATTGCAGAAATTTTCCTTATTTTAGGGCAAAAAGGCAGAAATTCCTTATATTTTGAGGCAAAAAGGCAGAAATTCCCCTTATTTTGGGGTAAAATTGCAGAAATTTCAAATATTTCAGTGCAAAATGGCAGAAATTTCTCTTATTTTGGGGCAAAAATGGAATCCCTAATTTTTGGCTAAAATTGCAGAAATTTCACTTATTTCCAGACAAAAAGGCAGAAATTCCACTTAATTTCAGGCAAAAAGGCAGCAATGACCCGTATTTTGGAACAAAATTGCATAAATTCCCCTAATTTTGGATCAAAAAGGCAGAAATTCCTCTTATTTTGGCGTAAAATTGCAGAAATTTCAATTATTTCGCGGCAAAATGGAAGAAATTCCCCTTATTTTCGGTGAAAGAGGCAGAAAATCCTCGTATTTTGGAGCAAAATTGGAGAAATACACCTAATTTTGGGGTAAAACATGCAGTAATTTTCTTTTTTGTGGCAAAAAGGTAGAAATTTCCCTTATTTTGGGGCAAATGTCAGAAATTCCCCTTATTTTGGGGCAAAATTGCAGAAATTTGCTTTATTATGGAAAAAAATTTCAGATATTTCCCTTATTCTAAGGCAAAATTGCAGAAATTTTACTTATTTCAGAAAAAAAAAGCAAAAATTTTTCTTATTTTGGGGCAAAAAGTCAGAAATTTCTATTATTTTATGGGCAAAAAGGCAAAAATTCACCTTATTTTGGGGTAAAATTGCAGAAATTTAACATATTTCAGAGCAAAAGAGCAGAAATTCCCCTTATTTTGGGACAAAAAGGCAGAAATTCCCTTTATTTTGGGATAAAAATTGCAGAAAATTCCCTTATTTGGAAGCAAAAAGGAAGAAAATCCTTTTAATTTTGGGAAAAAGGCAGAATTTCCCTGGATTTTGGAGCAAAATTGCAGAAATTCCCCTAATATTGGGGCAAAAATGCAGAAATTCCCTTTATTTGGGGCAAAAAGGCAGAAGTTCCCCTTATTTTAGGGAAAAGAGGAAGAAATTCCCTTTATTTTGAAGGAAAATTGCAGAAACTCCCCTAATTTTGGGGCAAAAAGGCAGAAATTTCCTTTATTTTGGGGAAAAAAATACAGAAATTCTCCTTATTTTGGGGCAAAAATCAGAAATTTCCCTTATTTTGGGGCAAAATTTTAGAAATTTCTTCTATTTTGTTACAGACTTGCAGAAATTTTTCTTATTTTCTGGAAAAAAGGAAGAAATTCCCCTTATTTTGGGATAAAATTTCAGAAATTTCCCTTATTTGGGGGCAAAAAACAGAAATTCCCCTTATTTTGTTGCAAAATTGCAGAAATTTCCCTTATTATGGAAAAAATTTGCAGAAATTTCCCTTATTTTGGGGCAAAATTGCAGAAATTTCACTTATTTCAGAGAAAAAAACTGAGAAATTTCTCTTATTTTGGGACAAAAAGGCAGAAATTTCTTTTATTTTGGTACAAAATTGTAGAAATTTTCTTTATTTTGGGGCAAAAATACAGAAATTCCCTATATTTTGGGGCAAAAATGCAGAGATTCCCCTTATTATGAGGTAAAATGCTGAAATTCCCCTTATTTTGGGGCAAAAAGACAGAAATTCCCTTTATTTTGTGGCAAAAAGGCAGAAATTTCCCTTATTTTGTGGCAAAATTGCAGAAATTTCACATATTTCAGGGCAAAAATCAAAAATTCCTTTTATTTTGGGGCAAAAAGACAGAAATTCCGTTTATTTTTGGGTAAAAACGCAGAAATTTCACTTATTTTGAGGTAAGAAGGAAGAAATTCCTCTTATTTTAGGGCAAAAATGAAGAAATTTCTCTTTTTGGTTGCAAAAGGTATACATTCTTCTTATTTTCGGGCAAAAAGCAGAAATTCCTCGTATTTTGGAGCACAATTGCAGAAAATCCACTAATTGTGGAGCAAAAAGGCAGAAAATCCCTATATGTTCAGGCAAAAACACAGAAATTCTCTTTATTTTGGGGCAAAACTCAGAAATTTCACTTATTTTTGGGCAAAATTGAAGAAATTTCACTTATTTCAGAGAAAAAAGGCAGAAACTTTCTTTATTTTGGGGCAAAAAGGCAGAAATTCCTAATATTTTGTGGCAAAATCCAGAAATTCCCCTTATTTTGAGGTAAAAAGGTTGAAATTCCCTTTATTTGGGGGCAAAAAGGCAGAAATTTCCATTATTTTGGGGCAAAATTGCAGAAATTTCACTTATTTCAGGGTAATAAGTCAGAAATTCCCCTTATTATGAGGGAAAAATACAAAAATTCCACTTATTTAGAGGCATAAAGGCAGAAATTCCCCTTATTTTGGAGCAAAAATGAAGAAATTTCCCTTTTTTATGGCAAAAAGGTATGCATTCCCCTTATTTTAGGGTAAAAAGGCAGAAATTCCCCGTATTTTGGAGCAAAATTGCAGAAATTCTCCTAATTGTGGGGCAAAAAGGCAAAAATTCTCCTTATTCTGGGGCAAAACTCAGAAATTCTACTTATTTTGGGGCAAAATTGCAGGAATTTACTTTATTTTGGGGCAAAATTGCAGAAATTTCTCTTATTTGGGGCAAAATTGCAGAAAATTCACTTATTTTCAGGTAAAAAGGCTGAAATTCCCTTTATTTTGAGGTAAAAAGGGAGAAATTCCCCTTATTTTGGGGCAAAATTGCAGAAATTTTCCATATTTTAGGGCAAAAAGGCAGAAATGCCTTATATTTTGGGGCAAAAAAGCAGAAATTCCCCTTATTTTGGGGTAAAATTGCAGAAATTTCAAATATTTCAGTGCAAAATGGCAGAAATTTCCCTTATTTTGGGGCAAAAATGGAATCCCTAATTTTTGGCTAAAATTGTAAAAATTTCATTATTTCCAGACAAAAAGGCAGAAATTCCACTTAATTTCAGGCAAAAAGGCAGCAATGACCCGTATTTTGGAGCAAAATTGCATAAATTCCCCTAATTTTGGATCAAAAAGGCAGAAATTCCCCTTATTTTGGCGTAAAACTGCAGAAATTTCAATTATTTCGCGGCAAAATGGAAGAAATGCCCCTTATTTTCGGTGAAAGAGGCAGAAAATCCTCGTATTTTGGAGCAAAGTTGCAGAAATACACCTAATTTTGGGGTAAAACATGCAGGAATTTTCTTTTTTGTGGCAAAAAGGCAGAAATTCCCCTTATTTTGGGGCAAATGTCAGAAATTCCCCTTATTTTGGGGCAAAATTGCAGAAATTTGCTTTATTATGGAGAAAAATTTCAGATATTTCACTTATTCTAGGGCAAAATTGCAGAAATTTCACTTATTTCAGAAAAAAAAAACAAAAATTTTTCTTATTTTGGGGCAAAAAGGCAGAAGTTCCCATTATTTTGGGGCAAAAAGGCAGAAATTCACCTTATTTTAGGGTAAAATTGCAGAAATTTCACATATTTCAGGGCAAAAAGGCAGAAATTCCCCGTATTTTGAGGTAAAATGCTGAAATTCCCCATATTTAGGCGCAAAAGGCAGAAATTCCCCTTATTTTGGGGCAAAAAGGCACAAATTTCCCTTATTTTCAGGCAAAATTGCAGAAATTTCATTTATTTCAGGGTAAAAAGTCAGTAATTACCCTTATTTTGGGGCAAAAAGAAGAAATTTCTTTTATTATGGTACAAAATTGAAGAAATTTTCTTTATTTTGGAACAAAAAGGCAGAAATTCCCAATATTTTGGGGTAAAAGTCAGAAATTCTTTTTATTTTGAGGTAAAATGCAGAAATTTCTTTTATTTAGAGGTAAAATACAGAAATTCCATTAATATTGGTGGAAAATGCAGAAATTCCCTTTATTTTGGGGCTAAAAGGCAGAAATTTTCCGTATTTTGAAGAAAAATTGCAGAAATTCTCATAATTTTCAGGCAAAAAGGCTTAAATTCTTTTTATTTTGGGGCAAAAATACAAAAAATCTTCTTTTTTCGGGTGCAAAAAGTCAGAAATTCCCCTTATTTGGGGCAAAATTTCAGAAATTTCCTTTACTTTGGGGAAAAATTGCAGAAATTTCTCTTATTTTGGGGCAAAATTGCAGAAATTTCAATTATTTCAGGGAAAGAAGGCAGAAATTTCTTTTATTTTGGAACAAAAAGGCAGAAATTTCTTTTAATTTGGTACAAAATTGCAGAAATTTTTCTTATTTTGGTGCAAAAAGGCAGAAATTTCCCATATTTTGGGGCAAAATACAGAAATTCCTTTTATTTTGAGGAAAAGAGGCTGAAATAGCCCTTATTTTGGGGCAAAAGGCAGAAATTCTCTTATTTTGGGGCAAAAAGCAGACATTTCCCTTATTTTGGGGAAAAATTTTAAAAATTTCACTTATTTCAGGGCAGAAAGTCAGAAATACCCCTTATTTTGGGGCAAAAAGACAGAAATTCTGTTTATTTTTGTGGAAAAGTCAGAAATTGCACTTATTTTGAGTCAAAAAGGCGAAAAATCGCCTTATTATGGGGCAAAAGTGAAGAAATTTCCCTTTTTTATAGCAAAAAGGTATACATTGCCTTTATTTTCAGGCAAAAAGGCAGAAATTCCCCGTATTTTGAACAAAATTGCAGAAATTCCCCTAATTTTGGGGCAAAAAGGCAGAAATTCCCCTTATTTTGAGGTAAAACTGCAAAAATTTCACTTATTTCGCGGCAAAATGGCAGAAATTCCCCTTATTTTCGGCGAAAAAGGCAGAAAATCTTCGTATGTTGGAGCAAAATTGCAGAAATTCACCTAATTTTTGGGTAAAACATGCAGTAATTTTCATTATTTTGTGACAAAAAGGCAGAAATTCCCCTTATTTTGGGGCAAATGGCAGAAATTCCCCTTATTTTAGGGCAAAATTGCAGAAATTTCCTTTATTTGGGGGCAAAAAACAGAAATTCTCTTTATTTTGGGGCAAAATTGCAGAAATTTGCTTTTTTTGGGGGCAAAAAACAGAAATTCCCCTTATTTTGCAGCAAAATTGCAGAAACTTGCTTTATTATGGGGAAAAATTGGAGAAATTTCCCTTATTTTAGGGCAAAATTGCAGAAATTTCACTTATTTCAGAAGAAAAAACAAAAATTTTTCTTATTTTGGGGCTAAAAGGCAGAAATTCCCATTATTTTGGGGAAAAAAGGCAGAAATTCACCTTATTTTGGGGTAAAATTGCAGAAATTTCACATATTTCAGGGCAAAAAGGCAGAAATTCCCCTTATTTTGAGGTAAAATGCTGAAATTTCCCAAATTTTGGGGCAAAAGGCAGAAATTCCCCTAATATCGGGGAAAAAATGCAGAAATTCCCATTATTTTGGGGCTAAAAAACAGGAATTTTCCATATTTTGAAGAAAAATTCCAGAAATTCTCATAATTTTCAGGCAAAAAGGCTGAAATTCTCCTTATTTTGGGGCAAAAATACAGAAAATCTCCTTTTTTCGGGTGCAAAAAGTCAGAAATTCCCCTTATTTGGGGCAAAATTGCAGAAATTTCCTCTTCTTTGGGGCAAAATTGCAGAAATTTTCCTTATTTTGGGGCAAAATTGCAGAAATTTCACTTATTTCAGGGAAAAAAAGGCAGAAATTTCTCTTATTTTGGAATAAAAAGGCAGAAATTTCTTCTTTTTTGGTACAAAATTGCAGAAATTTTTCTTATTTTGGGGCAAAAAAGCAGAAATTTCCCATATTTTGTGGCAAAAGGCAGATATTCCCCTTATTTTGAGGAAAAAAGGCTGAAATTCCCCTTATTTTGGGGCAAAAGGCAGAAATTCTCCTTATTTTGGGGCAAAAAGCAGACATTTCCCTTATTTTGAGGAAAAATTTTAGAAATTTCACTTATTTCAGGGCAGAAAATCAGAAATACCCCTTATTTTGGGGCAAAAAGACAGAAATTCTGTTTATTTTTGTGGAAAAGTCAGAAATTGCACTTATTTTGAGTCAAAAAGGCGGAAAATCGCCTTATTATGGGGCAAAAGTAAAGAAATTTCCCTTTTTTATAGCAAAAAGGTATACATTGCCTTTATTTTCAGGCAAAAAGGCAGAAATTCCCCGTATTTTGAGCAAAATTGCAGAAATTCCCCTAATTTTGGGGCAAAAAGGCAGAAATTCCCCTTATTTTGAGGTAAAACTGCAAAAATTTCACTTATTTCGCGGCAAAATGGCAGAAATTTCCCTTATTTTCGGCGAAAAAGGCAGAAAATCTTCGTATTTTGGAGCAAAATTGCAGAAATTCACCTAATTTTTGGGTAAAACATGCAGTAATTTTCATTATTTTGTGGCAAAAAGGCAGAAATTCCCCTTATTTTGGGGCAAATGGCAGAAATTCCCCTTATTTTAGGGCAAAATTGCAGAAATTTCCTTTATTTGGGGGCAAAAAACAGAAATTCTCTTTATTTTGGGGCAAAATTGCAGAAATTTGCTTTATTTGGGGGCAAAAAACAGAAATTCCCCTTATTTTGCAGCAAAATTGCAGAAATTTTCATTATTATGGGGAAAAATTGGAGAAATTTCCCTTATTTTAGGGCAAAATTGCAGAAATTTCACTTATTTCAGAAGAAAAAACAAAAATTTTTCTTATTTTGGGGAAAAAAGGCAGAAATTTCCATTATTTTGGGGAAAAAAGGCAGAAATTCACCTTATTTTGGGGTAAAATTGCAGAAATTTCACATATTTCAGGGCAAAAAGGCAGAAATTCCCCTTATTTTGAGGTAAAATGCTGAAATTCCCCATATTTTGGGGCAAAAGGCAGAAATTCCCCTAATATTGGGGAAAAAATGCAGAAATTCCCATTATTTTGGGGCTAAAAAACAGGAATTTTCCATATTTTGAAGAAAAATTGCAGAAATTCTCATAATTTTCAGGCAAAAAGGCTGAAATTCTCCTTATTTTGGGGCAAAAATACAGAAAATCTTCTTTTTTCGGGTGCAAAAAGTCAGAAATTCCCCTTATTTGGGGCAAAATTGCAGAAATTTTCTCTATTTTGGGGCAAAATTGCAGAAATTTTCCTTATTTTGGGGCAAAATTGCAGAAATTTCACTTATTTCAGGGAAAAAAAGGCAGAAATTTCTCTTATTTTGGAATAAAAAGACAGAAATTTCTTTTATTTTGGTACAAAATTGCAGAAATTTTTCTTATTTTGGGGCAAAAAGGCAGAAATTTCCCATATTTTGGGGCAAAAGGCAGATATTCCCCTTATTTTGAGAAAAAAAGGCTGAAATTCCCCTTATTTTGGGGCAAAAGGCAGAAATTCTCCTTATTTTGGGGCAAAAAGCAGACATTTCCCTTATTTTGGGAAAAAAGTTTAGAAATTTCACTTATTTCAGGGCAAAAAGTCAGAAATTTCCCTTATTTTGGGGCAAAAAGACAAAAATTCCATTTATTTTTGGGGAAAAGTCAGAAATTGCACTTATTTTGAGTCAAAAAGGCGGAAAATCGCCTTATTATGGGGCAAAAGTGAAGAAATTTCCCTTTTTTATAGCAAAAAGGTATACATTGCCTTTATTTTCGGGCAAAAAGGAAGAAATTCCCCGTATTTTGGAGGAAAATTGCAGAAATTCCCCTAATTTTGGGGCAAAAAGGCAGAAATTCCCCTTATTTTGGGGTAAAACTGCAGAAATTTTACTTATTTCGCGGCAAAATGGCAGAAATTCCCCTTATTTTTGGCGAAAAAAACAGAAAATCCTCGTATTTTGGAGCAAAATTGCAGAAATTCACCTAATTTTGGGGTAAAACATGCAGTAATTTTCATTATTTTGTGGCAAAAAGGCAGAAATTCCCCTTATTTTGGGGCAAATGGCAGAAATTCCCCTTATTTTAGGGCAATATTGCAGAAATTTCCTTTATTTGGGGGCAAAAAACAGAAATTCTCTTTATTTTGGGGCAAAATTGCAGAAATTTGCTTTATTAGGAGGCAAAAAACAGAAATTCCCCTTCTTTTGCAGCAAAATTGCAGAAATTTGCTTTATTATGGGGAAAAATTGGAGAAATTTCTTTTATTTTAGGGCAAAATTGCAGAAATTTCACTTATTTCAGAAGAAAAAACAAAATTTTTTCTTATTTTGGGGCAAAAAGGCAGAAATTCCCATTATTTTGGGGCAAAAAGGAAGAAATTCAACTTATTTTGGGGTAAAATTGCAGAAATTTCACATATTTCAGGGCAAAAAGGCAGAAATTCCCCTTATTTTGAGGTAAAATGCTGAAATTCCCCATATTTTGGGGCAAAAGGCAGAAATTCCCCTAATATCGGGGAAAAAATGCAGAAATTCCCATTATTTTGGGGCTAAAAAACAGGAATTTTCCATATTTTGAAGAAAAATTGCAGAAATTCTCATAATTTTCAGGCAAAAAGGCTGAAATTCTCCTTTTTTTGGGCAAAAATACAGAAAATCTCCTTTTTTCGGGTGCAAAAAGTCAGAAATTCCCCTTATTTGGGGCAAAATTGCAGAAATTTCCTCTACTTTTGGGCAAAATTGCAGAAATTTTCCTTATTTTGGGGCAAAATTGCAGAAATTTCACTTATTTCAGGGAAAAAAAGGCAGAAATTTCTCTTATTTTGGAATAAAAAGGCAGAAATTTCTTTTATTTTGGTACAAAATTGCAGAAATTTTTCTTATTTTGGGGCAAAAAGGCAGAAATTTCCCATATTTTGGGGCAAAAGGCAGATATTCCCCTTATTTTGAGAAAAAAAGGCTGAAATTCCCCTTATTTTGGGGCAAAAGGCAGAAATTCTCCTTATTTTGGGGCAAAAAGCAGACATTTCCCTTATTTTGGGAAAAAAGTTTAGAAATTTCACTTATTTCAGGGCAAAAAGTCAGAAATTTCCCTTATTTTGGGGCAAAAAGACAGAAATTCCGTTTATTTTTGGGGAAAAGTCAGAAATTGCACTTATTTTGAGTCAAAAAGGCGGAAAATCGCCTTATTATGGGGCAAAAGTGAAGAAATTTCCCTTTTTTATAGCAAAAAGGTATACATTGCCTTTATTTTCGGGCAAAAAGGAAGAAATTCCCCGTATTTTGGAGGAAAATTGCAGAAATTCCCCTAATTTTGGGGCAAAAAGGCAGAAATTCCCCTTATTTTGGGGTAAAACAGCAGAAATTTCACTTATTTCGCTGCAAAATGGCAGAAATTCCCCTTATTTTCGGCGAAAAAAACAGAAAATCCTCGTATTTTGGAGCAAAATTGCAGAAATTCACCTAATTTTGGGGTAAAACATGCAGTAATTTTCATTATTTTGAGGCAAAAAGGCAGAAATTCCCCTTATTTTGGGGCAAATGGCAGAAATTCCCCTTATTTTAGGGCAATATTGCAGAAATTTCCTTTATTTGGGGGCGAAAAACAGAAATTCTCTTTATTTTGGGGCAAAATTGCAGAAATTTGCTTTATTAGGAGGCAAAAAACAGAAATTCCCCTTCTTTTGCAGCAAAATTGCAGAAATTTGATTTATTATGGGGAAAAATTGGAGAAATTTCCCTTATTTT
The DNA here is from genome assembly GCF_963924665.1 of Micromys minutus. Taxonomy (NCBI): domain Eukaryota; kingdom Metazoa; phylum Chordata; class Mammalia; order Rodentia; family Muridae; genus Micromys; species Micromys minutus. Next base: position 5,634,459 of record NW_027667328.1, read on the forward strand.
AGGGCAAAATTGCAGAAATTTCACTTATTTCAGAAGAAAAAACAAAATTTTTTCTTATTTTGGGGCAAAAAGGCAGAAATTCCCATTATTTTGGGGCAAAAAGGCAGAAATTCAACTTATTTTGGGGTAAAATTGCAGAAATTTCACATATTTCAGGGCAAAAAGGCAGAAATTCCCATTATTTTGAGGTAAAATGCTGAAATTCCGCATATTTTGGGGCAAAAGGCAGAAATTCCCCTAATATCGGGGGAAAGATGCAGAAATTCCCTTTATTTTGGGGCTAAAACGCAGAAATTTTCCGTATTTTGAAGAAAAATTGCAGAAATTCTCATAATTTTCAGGCAAAAAGACTGAAATTCTCTTTATTTTGTGGCAAAAATACAGAAAATCTCCTTTTTACGGGTGCAAAAAGTTAGAAAATCCCCTTATTTGGGGCAAAATTGCAGAAATTTCCTCTACTTTGGGGCAAAATTGCAGAAATTTTCCTTATTTTGGGGCAAAATTGCAGAAATTTCACTTATTTCAGGAAAAAAAGGCAGAAATTTCTCTTATTTTGGAACAAAAAGGCAGAAATTTCTTTTATTTTGGTACCAAATTGCAGAAATTTTTCTTATTTTGGGGCAAAAAGGCAGAAATTTCTCATATTTTGGGGCAAAGGGCAGAAATTCCCCTTATTTTGAAGAAAAAAGGCTGAAATTCTTTTTTTTTGAGGCAAAAGGCAGAAATTCTCCTTATTTTGGGGCAAAAAGCTAACATTTCCCTTATTTTGGGGAAAAATTTTAGAAATTTCACATATTTCAGGGCAAAAAGTCAGAAATACCCCTTATTTTGAGGCAAAAAGACAGAAATTCTGTTTATTTTTGTGGAAAAGTCAGAAATTGCACTTATTTTAAGTCAAAAAGGTGGAAAATTCCCTTATTATGGGGCAAAAGTGAAGAAATTTCCCTTTTTTATAGCAAAAAGGTATACATTGCCTTTATTTTCGGGCAAAAAGGCAGAAATTCCCCGTATTTTGGAGCAAAATTGCAGAAATTCCCCTAATTTTGGGGCAAAAAGGCAGAAATTCCCCTTATTTTTGGGTAAAACTGCAGAAATTTCACTTATTTCGCGGCAAAATGGTAGAAATTCCCCTTATTTCCGGCGAAAAAGGTAGAAAATCCTCGTATTTTGGAGCAAAATTGCAGAAATTCACCTAATTTTTGGGTAAAACATGCAGTAATTTTCATTATTTTGTGGCAAAAAGGCAGAAATTCCCCTTATTTTTGGGCAAATGGCAGAAATTCTTCTTATTTTAGGGCAAAATTGCAGAAATTTCCTTTATTTGGGGGCAAAAAACAGAAATTCTCTTTATTTTGGGGCAAAATTGCAGAAATTTGCTTTATTTGGGGGCAAAAAACAGAAATTCTTCTTATTTTGCAGCAAAATTGCAGAAATTTGCTTTATTATGGGGAAAAATTGGAGAAATTTCCCTTATTTTAGGGCAAAATTGCAGAAATTTCACTTATTTCAGAAGAAAAACAAAAATTTTTCTTATTTTGGGGCAAAAAGGCTGAAATTCCCATTATTTTGGGGCAAAAAGTTAGAAATTCACCTTATTTTGGGGTAAAATTGCAGAAATTTCACATATTTCAGGGCAAAAAGCAGAAATTCCCCTTATTTTGAGGTAAAATGCTGAAATTCCCCATATTTTGGGGCCAAAGGCAGAAATTCCCCTTATTTTGGGCCAAAAAAGGCACAAATTTTCCTTATTTTCGGACAAAATTGCAGAAATTTCATTTATTTCAGGGTAAAAAGTCAGAAATTCCCCTTCTTTTTGGGGAAAAAGAAGAAATTTCTTTTATTATGGTACAAAATTGAAGAAATTTTCTTTATTTTGGAACAAAAAGGCAGAAATTCCCCATATTTTGGGGTAAAAGTCAGAAATTCTTCTTATTTTGTGGTAAAATGCAGAAATTTCTTTTATTTAGAGGTAAAATACAGAAATTCCCCTAATATTAAGGGAAAATGCAGAAATTCCCTTTATTTTGGGGCTAAAAAGAAGAAATTTCCCGTATTTTGAAGAAAAATTGCAGAAATTCTCATAATTTTCGGGCAAAAATGCTGAAATTCTCTTTATTTTGGGGCAAAAAGACAGAAAATCTTCTTTTTTCGGGTGCAAAAAGTCAGAAATTCCTTTTATTTGGGGCAAAATTGCAGAAAATTCCCTTAATTTGGGGCAAAATTGCAGAAATTTCACTTATTTCAGGGAAAAAAGGCAGAAATTTCTCTTATTTTGGAACAAAAAGGCAGGAATTTCTTTTATTTTGGTACAAAATTGGAGAAATTTTTCTTATTTTGGAACAAAAAGGCAGAAATTCCCCTTATATTGGGGCAAAAAGGTAGAAATTGTCCTTATTTTGGGGCAAAAAGCAGACATTTCCCTTATTTTGGGGAAAAATTTTAGAAATTTCACTTATTTAAGGGCAAAAAGTCAGAAATTCCCCTTATTTTGGGGCAAAAAGACAGAAATTTCGTTTATTTTTGGGGAAAAGGCAGAAATTGCACTTATTTTGAGTCAAAAAAGCGGAAAATCGCTTTATTTTGGGGCAAAAGTGAAAAAATTTCCCTTTTTTATAGCAAAAAGGTATACATTGCCTTTATTTTCGGGCAAAAAGGCAGAAATTCCTCGTATTTTGGAGCAAAATTGCAGAAATTCCCCTAATTTTGGGGGAAAAAGGCAGAAATTCCCCTTATTTTGGGGTAAAACTGCAAAAATTTCACTTATTTCGCAGCAAAATTGCAGAAATTCCCCATATTTTCGGCCAAAAAGGCAGAAAATACTCGTATTTTGGAGCAAAATTGCAGAAATTCACCTAATTTTGTGGTAAAACATGCAGTAATTTTCTTTATTTTGTGGCAAAAAGACAGAAATTCCTCTTATTTTGGGGCAAATGGTAGAAATTCCTTTTATTTTAGAGCAAAATAGCACAAATTTCCCTTATTTGGGGGCAAAAAACAGAAATTCCCCTTATTTTAAGGCAAAATTGCAGAAATTTGGTTTATTTGGGGGCAAAAAACAGAAATTCCTCTTATTTTGCGGAAAAATTTCCGAAATTGCTTTATTATGGGGAAAAATTGCAGAAATTTCCCTTATTTTAGGGCAAAATTGCAAAAGTTTCAATTATTTCAGAAGAAAAAACAAAAATTTTTCTTATTTTGGGGCAAAAAGGCAGAAATTCCCATTATTTTGGGGCAAAAAGGCAGAAATTCACCTTATGTTGGGGTAAAATTGCAGAAATTTCACATATTTCAGGGCAAAAAGGCAGAAATTCCCCTTCTTTTGAGGTAAAATGCTGAAATTCCCCATATTTTGAGGCAAAAGGCAGAAATTCCCCTTATTTTGGGGCAAAAAAGGAACAAATTTTCCTTATTTTCGTGCAAAATTGCAGAAATTTCATTTATTTCAGGGTAAAAAGTCAGAAATTCCCCTTATTTTGGGGCAAAAAGGAGAAATTTCTTTTATTACGGTACAAAATTGAAGAAATTTTCTTTATTTTGGAACAAAAAGGCAGAAATTCTCCATATTTTGGGGTAAAAGGCAGAAATTCTTCTTATTTTGAGGTAACATGCAGAAATTCCTTTTATTTTGAGGTAAAATGCAGAAATTCCCCTAATATCGGGGAAAAAAATACAGAAATTCCCTATATTTTGGGGCTAAAAGGCAGGAATTTTCCGTGTTTTGAAGAAAAATTACAGAAATTCTCATAATTTTCAGGCAAAAAGGCTGAAATTCTCCTTATTTTGGGGCAAAATTGCAGAAATTTCCTCTCCTTTGGGGCAAAATTGCAAAAATTTCCCTTATTTTGGGGCAAAATTGCAGAAATTTCACTTATTTCAGGGAAAAAAGGCAGAAATTTCTCTAATTTTGAAACAAAAAGGCAGAAATTTCTTTTATTTTGGTACAAAATTGCAAAAATTCTTTTTTTTGGGGGGCAAAAAGGCAGAAATTTTCCATATTTGGGGGAAAAAGGCAGAAATTCCCCTTATTTTGAGGAAAAAAGGCTGAAATTCTCCTTATTTGGGGGCAAAAGGCAGAAATTCTCCTTATTTTGGGGCAAAAAGCAGACATTTCCCTTATTTTGGGGAAAAATTTTAGAAATTTTACTTATTTCAGGGCAAAAAGTCAGAAATTCCCATTATTTTGGGGCAAAAAGACAGAAATTCCGTTTATTTTTGTGGAAAAGTCAGAAATTGCACTTATTTTGAGTCAAAAAGGCAGAAAATCGCCTTATTATGGGGCAAAAGTGAAGAAATTTCCCTTTTTTATAGCAAAAAGTTATACATTGCCTTTAATTTCGGGCAAAAAGGCAGAAATTCCCTGTATTTTGGAGCAAAATTGCAGAAATTCCCCTAATTTTGGGGCAAAAAGGCAGAAATTCCCCTTATTTTGGGGTAAAACTGCAGAAATTTCACTTATTTCGCGGCAAAATGGCACAAATTCCCCTTATTTTCGGCGAAAAAGGCAGAAAATCCTCGTATTTTGGAGCAAAATTGCAGATATTCACCTAATTTTGGGGTAAAACATGCAGTAATTTTCATTATTTTGTTGCAAAAAGGCAGAAATTCCCCTTATTTTGGGGCAAATGGCAGAAATTCCTTTTATTTTAGGGCAAAATTGCAGAAATTTCCCTTATTTGGGGGCAAAAACCAGAAATTCTCCTTATTTTGGTGCAAAATTGCAGAAATTTGCTTTATTTGGGGGCAAAAAACAGAAATTCCCCTTATTTTGCAGCAAAATTGCAGAAATTTGCTTTATTATGGGAAAAAATTGCAGAAATTTGCCTCATTTTAGGGCAAAATTGCAGAAATTTCACTTATTTCAGAAGCAAAAGCAAAAATTTTTCTTATTTTGGGGCAAAAAGGCAGAAATTCCCATTATTTTGGGGCAAAAAGGCAGAAATTCCCATTATTTTGGGGTAAAATTGCAGAAATTTCACATATTTTAGGGCAAAAAGGCAGAAATTCTCCTTCTTTTGAGGTAAAATGCTGTAATTCCCCATATTTTGGGGCAAAAGGCAGAAATTCCCCCTATTTTGGGGCAAAAAAAAAACACAAATTTTCCTTATTTTCGGGCAAAATTGCAGAAATTTCATTTATTTCAGGGTATAAAGTCAGAAATTCCCCTTATTTTGGGGCAAAAATGAGAAATTTATTTTATTATGGTACAAAATTGAAGAAATTTTCTTTATTTTGGAACAAAAAGGCAGAAATAACCCATATTTTGGGGTAAAAGGCAGAAATTCTTCTAATTTGAAGTAACATGCAGAAATTCCTTTTATTTAGAGGTAAAATGCAGAAATTCCCCTAATATTGGGGACAAAGGCAGAAATTCCCTTTATTTTGGGGCTAAAATGCAGAAATTTTCTGTATTTTGAAGAAAAATTGCAGAAATTCTCATAATTTTTGGGCAAAAATTCTGAAATTCTCCTTATTTTTGGTCAAAAAGACAGAAAATCTCCTTTTTTCAGGTGCAAAAAGTCAGAAATTCCCCTTATTTTGGAGCAAAAAGCAGACATTTCCCTTATTTTGAGAAATAATTTTAGAAATTTCACTTATTTCAGGGCAAAAAGTCAGAAATTCCCCTTATTTTGGGGCAAAAAGACAGAAATTCCGTTTATTTTTGGGGAAAAGGCAGAAATTGCACTTATTTTGAGTCAAAAAGATGAAAGATCCCCTTATTTTGGGGCAAAAGTGAAGAAATTTCCCTTTTTTATAGCAAAAAGGTATACATTGCCTTTATTTTCGGGCAAAAAGGCAGAAATTCCTCGTATTTTGGAGCAAAATTGCAGAAATTCGCCGAATTTTGGGGCAAAAAGGCAGAAATTCACATTATTTGGGGGTAAAACTGCAGAAATTTCACTTATTTCGCGGCCAAATCGCAGAAATTCCTTTTATTTTTGGCAAAAAAGGCAGAAAATCATCGTATTTTGGAGCAAAATTGCAGAAATTCACCTAATTTTGGGGTAAAACATGCAGTAATTTTCTTTATTTTGTAGCAAAAAGGCAGAAATTCCCCTTATTTTGGGGCAAATGGCAGAAATTCCCCTTATTTAAGGGCAAAATTGCAGAAATTTCCCTTATTTGGGGGCAAAAAACAGAAATTCCCCTTATTTTGGGGCAAAATTGCTGAAATTTGCTTTATTTGGGGGCAAAAAACAGAAATCCCCCTTATTTTGCAGCAAAATTGCAGAAATTTGCTTTATTATGGGGTAAAATTGCAGAAATTTCCCTTATTTTAGGGCAAAATTGCAGAAATTTCACTTGTTTCAGGAAAAAAACAAAATTTTTTCTTATTTTGGGGCAAAAAGGCAGAAATTCCCATTATTTTGGGGCAAAAAGGCAGAAATTTACCTTATTTTGGGGTAAAATTGCAGAAATTTCACATATTTCAGGGCAAAAAGACAGAAATTTGCCTTATTTTGGGGCAAAAAGGAGAAATTTCTTTTATTATGGTACAAAGTTGAAGAAATTTTCTTTATTTTGGAACAAAAAGGCAGAAATTCCCCATATTTTGGGGCAAAAGTCAGAAATTCTTCTTATTTTGAGGTAACATGCAGAAATTTCTTTTATTTAGAGGTAAAATGCTGAAATTCCCCTAATATTTGGGAAAAATGCAGAAATTCCCTTTATTTTGGGGCTAAAAGGCAGAAATTTTCTGTATTTTGAAGAAAAATTGCAGAAATTCTCATAATTTCCGGGCAAAAAAGCTGAAATTCTTTTTATTTTGGGACAAAATACAGAAAATCTTGTTTTTTCGGGTGCAAAAAGTAAGAAATTCCCCTTATTTGGGGCAAAATTGCAGAAATTTCCTTTACTTTGGGGCAAAATTGCAGAAATTTCCCTTATTTTGGGGCAAAATTGCAGAAATTTTACTTATTTCAGGGAAAAAAGGCAGAAATTTCTCTTATTTTGGAACAAAAAGGCAGAAATTTTTTTTATTTTGGTAAAAAATTGCAGAAATTTTTTTTATTTTGGCGCAAAAAGGCAGAAATTTCCTATATTTTTGGGTAAAAGGCAGAAATTCTCCTTATTTGAGGAAAAAAGGCTGAAATTCCCCTTATTTTGGGGCAAAAAAGCAGAAATTCTCCTTATTTTGGGGTAAAAAGCAGACATTTTTCTTATTTTGGAGAAAAATTTTAGAAATTTCACTTATTTCAGGGCAAAAAGTCAGAAATTCTCTTATTTTGGGGCAAAAAGACAGAAATTCCTTTTATTTTTGGGGAAAAGGCAGAAATTGCACTTATTTTGAGGCAAAAAGGCGGAAAATCGCCTTATTTTGGGGCAAAAGTGAAGAAATTTCCCTTTTTCATAGCAAAAAGTTATACATTGCCTTTAATTTCGGGCAAAAAGGCAGAAATTCCCTGTATTTTGGAGCAAAATTGCAGAAATTCCCCTAATTTTGGGGCAAAAAGGCAGAAATTCCCCTTATTTTGGGGTAAAACTGCAGAAATTTCACTTATTTCGCGGCAAAATGGCACAAATTCCCCTTATTTTCGGCGAAAAAGGCAGAAAATCCTCGTATTTTGGAGCAAAATTGCAGATATTCACCTAATTTTGGGGTAAAACATGCAGTAATTTTCATTATTTTGTTGCAAAAAGGCAGAAATTCCCCTTATTTTGGGGCAAATGGCAGAAATTCCTTTTATTTTAGGGCAAAATTGCAGAAATTTCCCTTATTTGGGGGCAAAAACCAGAAATTCTCCTTATTTTGGTGCAAAATTGCAGAAATTTGCTTTATTTGGGGCAAAAAACAGAAATTCCCCTTATTTTGCAGCAAAATTGCAGAAATTTGCTTTATTATGGGAAAAAATTGCAGAAATTTGCCTCATTTTAGGGCAAAATTGCAGAAATTTCACTTATTTCAGAAGCAAAAACAAAAATTTTTCTTATTTTGGGGCAAAAAGGCAGAAATTCCCATTATTTTGGGGCAAAAAGGCAGAAATTCCCATTATTTTGGGGTAAAATTGCAGAAATTTCACATATTTTAGGGCAAAAAGGCAGAAATTCCCCTTCTTTTGAGGTAAAATGCTGTAATTCCCCATATTTTGGGGCAAAAGGCAGAAATTCCCCCTATTTTGGGGCAAAAAAAAAAACACAAATTTTCCTTATTTTCGGGCAAAAATTGCAGAAATTTCATTTATTTCAGGGTATAAAGTCAGAAATTCCCCTTATTTTGGGGCAAAAATGAGAAATTTATTTTATTATGGTACAAAATTGAAGAAATTTTCTTTATTTTGGAACAAAAAGGCAGAAATAACCCATATTTTGGGGTAAAAGGCAGAAATTCTTCTAATTTGAAGTAACATGCAGAAATTCCTTTTATTTAGAGGTAAAATGCAGAAATTCCCCTAATATTGGGGACAAAGGCAGAAATTCCCTTTATTTTGAGGCTAAAATGCAGAAATTTTCTGTATTTTGAAGAAAAATTGCAGGAATTCTCATAATTTTTGGGCAAAAAGTCTGAAATTCTCCTTATTTTTGGTCAAAAAGACAGAAAATCTCCTTTTTTCGGGTGCAAAAAGTCAGAAATTCCCATTATTTTGGGCAAAATTGCAGAAATGTCCTCTACTTTGGGGCAAAATTGCAGAAATTTCCCTTATTTTGGGGCAAAATTGCAGAAATTTCACTTATTTCAGGGCAAATAGGCAGAAATTTCTCTTATTTTGGAACAAAAAGGCAGAAATTTCTTTTATTTTTGTACAATATTTCGGAAATTTTTCATATTTTAAGGAAAAAAGGCTGAAATTCCCCTTATTTTGGGGCAAAAAGGCAGAAAATCCCCTTATTTTGGAGCAAAAAGCAGACATTTCCCTTATTTTGAGAAATAATTTTAGAAATTTCACTTATTTCAGGGCAAAAAGTCAGAAATTCCCCTTATTTTGGGGCAAAAAGACAGAAATTCCGTTTATTTTTGGGGAAAAGGCAGAAATTGCACTTATTTTGAGTCAAAAAGATGAAAGATCCCCTTATTTTGGGGCAAAAGTGAAGAAATTTCCCTTTTTTATAGCAAAAAGGTATACATTGCCTTTATTTTCGGGCAAAAAGGCAGAAATTCCTCGTATTTTGGAGCAAAATTGCAGAAATTCGCCGAATTTTGGGGCAAAAAGGCAGAAATTCACATTATTTGGGGGTAAAACTGCAGAAATTTCACTTATTTCGCAGCCAAATCGCAGAAATTCCTTTTATTTTTGGCAAAAAAGGCAGAAAATCATCGTATTTTGGAGCAAAATTGCAGAAATTCACCTAATTTTGGGGTAAAACATGCAGTAATTTTCTTTATTTTGTAGCAAAAAGGCAGAAATTCCCCTTATTTTGGGGCAAATGGCAGAAATTCCCCTTATTTAAGGGCAAAATTGCAGAAATTTCCCTTATTTGGGGGCAAAAAACAGAAATTCCCCTTATTTTGGGGCAAAATTGCTGAAATTTGCTTTATTTGGGGGCAAAAAACAGAAATCCCCCTTATTTTGCAGCAAAATTGCAGAAATTTGCTTTATTATGGGGTAAAATTGCAGAAATTTCCCTTATTTTAGGGCAAAATTGCAGAAATTTCACTTGTTTCAGGAAAAAAACAAAATTTTTTCTTATTTTGGGGCAAAAAGGCAGAAATTCCCATTATTTTGGGGCAAAAAGGCAGAAATTTACCTTATTTTGGGGTAAAATTGCAGAAATTTCACATATTTCAGGGCAAAAAGACAGAAATTTGCCTTATTTTGGGGCAAAAAGGAGAAATTTCTTTTATTATGGTACAAAGTTGAAGAAATTTTCTTTATTTTGGAACAAAAAGGCAGAAATTCCCCATATTTTGGGGCAAAAGTCAGAAATTCTTCTTATTTTGAGGTAACATGCAGAAATTTCTTTTATTTAGAGGTAAAATGCTGAAATTCCCCTAATATTTGGGAAAAATGCAGAAATTCCCTTTATTTTGGGGCTAAAAGGCAGAAATTTTCTGTATTTTGAAGAAAAATTGCAGAAATTCTCATAATTTCCGGGCAAAAAAGCTGAAATTCTTTTTATTTTGGGACAAAATACAGAAAATCTTGTTTTTTCGGGTGCAAAAAGTAAGAAATTCCCCTTATTTGGGGCAAAATTGCAGAAATTTCCTTTACTTTGGGGCAAAATTGCAGAAATTTCCCTTATTTTGGGGCAAAATTGCAGAAATTTTACTTATTTCAGGGAAAAAAGGCAGAAATTTCTCTTATTTTGGAACAAAAAGGCAGAAATTTTTTTTATTTTGGTAAAAAATTGCAGAAATTTTTCTTATTTTGGCGCAAAAAGGCAGAAATTTCCTATATTTTTGGGTAAAAGGCAGAAATTCTCCTTATTTGAGGAAAAAAGGCTGAAATTCCCCTTATTTTGGGGCAAAAAAGCAGAAATTCTCCTTATTTTGGGGCAAAAAGCAGACATTTTTCTTATTTTGGAGAAAAATTTTAGAAATTTCACTTATTTCAGGGCAAAAAGTCAGAAATTCCCTTATTTTGGGGCAAAAAGACAGAAATTTCGTTTATTTTTGGGGAAAAGGCAGAAATTGCACTTATTTTGAGGCAAAAAGGCGGAAAATCGCCTTATTTTGGGGCAAAAGTGAAGAAATTTCCCTTTTTCATAGCAAAAAGTTATACATTGCCTTTATTTTCGGGCAAAAAGACAGAAATTCCCTGTATTTTGGAGCAAAATTGCAGAAATTCCCCTAATTTTGGGGGAAAAAGGCAGAAATTCCCCTTATTTTGGGGTAAAACTGCAAAAATTTCACTTATTTCGCAGCAAAATTGCAGAAATGCCCATATTTTCGGCCAAAAAGGCAGAAAATACTCGTATTTTGGAGCAAAATTGCAGAAATTCACCTAATTTTGTGGTAAAACATGCAGTAATTTTCTTTATTTTGTGGCAAAAAGACAGAAATTCCCCTTATTTTCGGGCAAATGGCAGAAATTCCTTTTATTTTAGAGCAAAATAGCAGAAATTTCCCTTATTTGGGGGCAAAAAACAGAAATTCCCCTTATTTTAAGGCAAAATTGCAGAAATTTGGTTTATTTGGGGGCAAAAACAGAAATTCCTCTTATTTTGCGGAAAAATTTCCGAAATTGCTTTATTATGGGGAAAAATTGCAGAAATTTCCCTTATTTTAGGGCAAAATTGCAAAAGTTTCACTTATTTCAGAAGAAAAAACAAAAATTTTTCTTATTTTGGGGCAAAAAGGCAGAAATTCCCATTATTTTGGGGCAAAAAGGCAGAAATTCACCTTATGTTGGGGTAAAATTGCAGAAATTTCACATATTTCAGGGCAAAAAGGCAGAAATTCCCCTTCTTTTGAGGTAAAATGCTGAAATTCCCCATATTTTGGGGCAAAAGGCAGAAATTCCCCTTATTTTGGGGCAAAAAAGGAACAAATTTTCCTTATTTTCGTGCAAAATTGCAGAAATTTTATTTATTTCAGGGTAAAAAGTCAGAAATTCCCCTTATTTTGGGGCAAAAAGGAGAAATTTCTTTTATTACGGTACAAAATTGAAGAAATTTTCTTTATTTTGGAACAAAAAGGCAGAAATTCTCCATATTTTGGGGTAAAAGGCAGAAATTCTTCTTATTTTGAGGTAACATGCAGAAATTGCTTTTATTTTGAGGTAAAATGCAGAAATTCCCCTAATATCGGGGAAAAAAATACAGAAATTCCCTATATTTTGGGGCTAAAAGTCAGGAATTTTCCGTGTTTTGAAGAAAAATTACAGAAATTCTCATAATTTTCAGGCAAAAAGGCTGAAATTCTCCTTATTTTGGGGCAAAATTGCAGAAATTTCCTCTCCTTTGGGGCAAAATTGCAAAAATTTCCCTTATTTTGGGGCAAAATTGCAGAAATTTCACTTATTTCAGGGAAAAAAGGCAGAAATTTCTCTTATTTTGAAACAAAAAGGCAGAAATTTCTTTTATTTTGGTACAAAATTGCAAAAATTCTTTTTTTTGGGGGGCAAAAAGGCAGAAATTTCCCATATTTTGGGGAAAAAGGCAGAAATTCCCCTTATTTTGAGGAAAAAAGGCTGAAATTCTCCTTATTTTGGAGTAAAAGGCAGAAATTCTCCTTATTTTGGGGCAAAAAGCAGACATTTCCCTTATTTTGGGGAAAAATTTTAGAAATTTCACTTATTTCAAGGCAAAAAGTCAGAAATTCCCATTATTTTGGGGCAAAAAGACAGAAATTCCGTTTATTTTTGTGGAAAAGTCAGAAATTGCACTTATTTTGAGTCAAAAAGGCAGAAAATCGCCTTATTATGGGGCAAAAGTGAAGAAATTTCCCTTTTTTATAGCAAAAAGTTATACATTGCCTTTAATTTCGGGCAAAAAGGCAGAAATTCCCTGTATTTTGGAGCAAAATTGCAGAAATTCCCCTAATTTTGGGGCAAAAAGGCAGAAATTCCCCTTATTTTGGGGTAAAACTGCAGAAATTTCACTTATTTCGCGGCAAAATGGCACAAATTCCCCTTATTTTCGGCGAAAAAGGCAGAAAATCCTCGTATTTTGGAGCAAAATTGCAGATATTCACCTAATTTTGGGGTAAAACATGCAGTAATTTTCATTATTTTGTTGCAAAAAGGCAGAAATTCCCCTTATTTTGGGGCAAATGGCAGAAATTCCTTTTATTTTAGGACAAAATTGCAGAAATTTCCCTTATTTGGGGGCAAAAACCTGAAATTCTCCTTATTTTGGGGCAAAATTGCAGAAATTTGCTTTATTTGGGGGCAAAAAACAGAAATTCCCCTTATTTTGCAGCAAAATTGCAGAAATTTGCTTTATTATGGGAAAAAATTGCAGAAATTTGCCTCATTTTAGGGCAAAATTGCAGAAATTTCACTTATTTCAGAAGCAAAAACAAAAATTTTTCTTATTTTGGGGCAAAAAGGCAGAAATTCCCATTATTTTGGGGCAAAAAGGCAGAAATTCCCATTATTTTGGGGTAAAATTGCAGAAATTTCACATATTTTAGGGCAAAAAGGCAGAAATTCCCCTTCTTTTGAGGTAAAATGCTGTAATTCCCCATATTTTGGGGCAAAAGGCAGAAATTCCCCCTATTTTGGGGCAAAAAAAACCACAAATTTTCCTTATTTTCGGGCAAAATTGCAGAAATTTCATTTATTTCAGGGTATAAAGTCAGAAATTCTCCTTATTTTGGGGCAAAAATGAGAAATTTATTTTATTATGGTACAAAATTGAAGAAATTTTCTTTATTTTGGAACAAAAAGGCAGAAATAACCCATATTTTGGGGTAAAAGGCAGAAATTCTTCTAATTTGAAGTAACATGCAGAAATTCCTTTTATTTAGAGGTAAAATGCAGAAATTCCCCTAATATTGGGGACAAAGGCAGAAATTCCCTTTATTTTGGGGCTAAAATGCAGAAATTTTCTGTATTTTGAAGAAAAATTGCAGAAATTCTCATAATTTTTGGGCAAAAATTCTGAAATTCTCCTTATTTTTGGTCAAAAAGACAGAAAATCTCCTTTTTTCAGGTGCAAAAAGTCAGAAATTCCCATTATTTTTGGCAAAATTGCAGAAATGTCCTCTACTTTGGGGCAAAATTGCAGAAATTTCCCTTATTTTGGGGAAAAATTGCAGAAATTTCACTTATTTCAGGGCAAATAGGCAGAAATTTCTCTTATTTTGGAACAAAAGGCAGAAATTTCTTTTATTTTTGTACAATATTTCGGAAATTTTTCATATTTTAAGGAAAAAAGGCTGAAATTCCCCTTATTTTGGGGCAAAAAGGCAGAAATTCCCCTTATTTTGGAGCAAAAAGCAGACATTTCGCTTATTTTGAGAAATAATTTTAGAAATTTCACTTATTTCAGGGCAAAAAGTCAGAAATTCCCCTTATTTTGGGGCAAAAAGACAGAAATTCCGTTTATTTTTGGGGAAAAGGCAGAAATTGCACTTATTTTGAGTCAAAAAGATGAAAGATCCCCTTATTTTGGGGCAAAAGTGAAGAAATTTCCCTTTTTTTATAGCAAAAAGGTATACATTGCCTTTATTTTCGGGCAAAAAGGCAGAAATTCCTCGTATTTTGGAGCAAAATTGCAGAAATTCGCCGAATTTTGGGGCAAAAAGGCAGAAATTCACATTATTTGGGGGTAAAACTGCAGAAATTTCACTTATTTCGCGGCCAAATCGCAGAAATTCCTTTTATTTTTGGCAAAAAAGGCAGAAAATCATCGTATTTTGGAGCAAAATTGCAGAAATTCACCTAATTTTGGGGTAAAACATGCAGTAATTTTCTTTATTTTGTAGCAAAAAGGCAGAAATTTCCCTTATTTTGGGGCAAATGGCAGAAATTCCCCTTATTTAAGGGCAAAATTGCAGAAATTTCCCTTATTTGGGGGCAAAAAACAGAAATTCCCCTTATTTTGGGGCAAAATTGCTGAAATTTGCTTTATTTGGGGGCAAAAAACAGAAATTCCCCTTATTTTGCAGCAAAATTGCAGAAATTTGCTTTATTATGGGGTAAAATTGCAGAAATTTCCCTAATTTTAGGGCAAAATTGCAGAAATTTCACTTGTTTCAGGAAAAAAACAAAATTTTTTCTTATTTTGGGGCAAAAAGGCAGAAATTCCCATTATTTTGGGGCAAAAAGGCAGAAATTTACCTTATTTTGGGGTAAAATTGCAGAAATTTCACATATTTCAGGGCAAAAAGACAGAAATTTCCCTTATTTTGGGGCAAAAAGGAGAAATTTCTTTTATTATGGTACAAAGTTGAAGAAATTTTCTTTATTTTGGAACAAAAAGGCAGAAATTCCCCATATTTTGGGGCAAAAGTCAGAAATTCTTCTTATTTTGAGGTAACATGCAGAAATTTCTTTTATTTAGAGGTAAAATGCTGAAATTCCCCTAATATTTGGGAAAAATGCAGAAATTCCCTTTATTTTGGGGCTAAAAGGCAGAAATTTTCTGTATTTTGAAGAAAAATTACAGAAATTCTCATAATTTCCGGGCAAAAAACTGAAATTCTTTTTATTTTGGGACAAAATACAGAAAATCTTGTTTTTTCGGGTGCAAAAAGTAAGAAATTCCCCTTATTTGGGGCAAAATTGCAGAAATTTCCCTTATTTTGGGCCAAAATTGCAGAAATTTTACTTATTTCAGGGAAAAAAGGCAGAAATTTCTCTTATTTTGGAACAAAAAGGCAGAAATTTTTTTTATTTTGGTAAAAAATTGCAGAAATTTTTCTTATTTTGGCGCAAAAAGGCAGAAATTTCCTATATTTTTGGGTAAAAGGCAGAAATTCCCCTTATTTGAGGAAAAAAGGCTGAAATTCCCCTTATTTTGGGGCAAAAAAGCAGAAATTCTCCTTATTTTGAGGCAAAAAGCAAACATTTTTCTTATTTTGGAGAAAAATTTTAGAAATTTCACTTATTTCAGGGCAAAAAGTCAGAAATTCCCTTATTTTGGGGCAAAAAGACAGAAATTCCTTTTATTTTTGGGGAAAAGGCAGAAATTGCACTTATTTTGAGGCAAAAAGGCGGAAAATCGCCTTATTTTGGGGCAAAAGTGAAGAAATTTCCCTTTTTCATAGCAAAAAGTTATACATTGCCTTTATTTTCGGGCAAAAAGACAGAAATTCCCTGTATTATGGAGCAAAATTGCAGAAATTCCCTTAATTTTGGGGCAAAAAGGCAGAAATTCCCCTTATTTTGGGGTAAAACTGCAGAAATTTCACTTATTTCGCGGTAAAATGGCAGAAATTCCCCTTATTTTCGGCGAAAAAGGCAGAAAATCCTCGTATTTTGGAGCAAAATTGCAGAAATTCACCTAATTTTGGGGTAAAACATGCAGTAATTTTCTTTATTTTGTAGCCAAAAAGCAGAATTTCCCCTTATTTTGGGGCAAATGGCAGAAATTCCTTTTATTTTAGGGCAAAATTGCAGAAATTTCCCTTATTTGGGACAAAAAACAGAAATTCCCCTTATTTTGAGGCAAAATTGCAGAAAGTTGCTTTATTTGGGGGCAAAAAACAGAAATTCTCCTTTATTTTGCAGCAAAATTGCAGAAATTTGCTTTATTATGGGGTAAAATTGCAGAAATTTCTCATATTTTAAGGCAAAACCGCAGAAATTCCCCTTATTTTGAGGTAAAATGCTGAAATTCCCCATATTTTGGGGCAAAAGGCAGAAATTCCCCTTATTTTCGGGCAAAAAAGGCACAAATTTCCCTTATTTTCGGGCAAAATTGCAGAAATTTCATTTAATTCAGGGTAAAAAGTCAGAAATTCCCCTTATTTTGGGGCAAAAAGGACAAATTTCTTTTATTATGGTACAAAATTGAAGAAATTTTCTTTATTTTGGAACAAAAAGGCAGAAATTCCCCATATTTTGAGTTAAAAGGCAGTAATTCTTCTTATTTTGAGGTAAAATGCAGAATTTCCCATTATTTAGAAGTAAAATGCAGAAATTTCCCAAACATTGGAGAAAAATGCAGAAATTCCCTTTATTTTGTGGCAAACTGAAGAAATTTCTCTTTTTTATGGCAAAAAGGTATACATTCCCTTTATTTACGGGCAAAAAAGCAGAAATTCCTTGTATTTTGAAGCATAATTGCAGAAATTCTCCTAATTTTGGGGCAAAAATGCAGAAATTCTCCTTATTTGGGGCAAAATTGCAGAAATTTCCTTTCTTTGAGGCAAAATTGCAGAAATTTCCCTTATTTGGGGACAAAAAACAGAAATTCCCCTTATTTTGGGCCAAAATTGCAGAAATTTGCTTTATTTGGGGGAAAAAAACAGAAATTCCTTTTATTTTGCAGCAAAATTGCAGAAATTTGCTTTATTATGGGGCAAAATTGCAGAAATTTCACTTATTTCAGGGCAAAAAGGCAGAAATTTCTCTTATTTTGGAACAAAAGGCAGAAATTTCTTTTATTTTTGTACAATATTGCAGAAATTTTTCTTATTTTAAGGAAAAAAGGCTGAAATTCCCCTTATTTTGGGGCAAAAAGGCAGAAATTATCCTTATTTTGGAGCAAAAAGCAGACATTTCCCTTATTTTGAGGAAACATTTTAGAAATTTCACTTATTTCAGGGCAAAAAGTCAGAAATTCCCCTTATTTTGGGGCAAAAAGACAGAAATTCCGTTTATTTTTGGGGAAAAGGCAGAAATTGCACTTATTTTGAGTCAAAAAGGCGGAAAATCGCCTTTTTCTGGGGCAAAAGTGAAGAAATTTCCCTTTTTTATAGCAAAAAGGTATACATTGCCTTTATTTTTGGGCAAAAAGGCAGAAATTCCCTGTATTTTGGAGCAAAATTGCAGAAATTCCCCTAATTTTGGGGCAAAAAGGCAGAAATTCCCCTTATTTTGGGGTAAAACTGCAGAAATTTCACTTATTTCGCGGCCAAATCGCAGAAATTCCCCTTATTTTTGGCGAAAAAGGCAGAAAATCATCGTATTTTGGAGCAAAATTGCAGAAATTCACCTAATTTTGGGGTAAAACATGCAGTAATTTTTTTTATTTTGTAGCAAAAAGGCAGAAATTCCCCTTATTTTTGGGCAAATGGCAGAAATTTACCTTATTTTGGGGTAAAGTTGCAGAAATTTCACATATTTCAGGGCAAAAAGACAGAAATTTCCCTTATTTTGGGGCAAAAAGGAGAAATTTCTTTTATTATGGTACAAAGTTGAAGAAATTTTCTTTATTTTGGAACAAAAAGGCAGAAATTCCCCATATTTTGGGGCAAAAGTCAGAAATTCTTCTTATTTTGAGGTAACATGCAGAAATTTTTTTTATTTAGAGGTAAAATGCAGAAATTCCCCTAATATTTGGAAAAAATGCAGAAATTCCCTTTATTTTGGGGCTAAAAGGCAGAAATTTTCCGTATTTTGAAGAAAAATTGCAGAAATTCTCATAATTTCCGGGCAAAAAATCTGAAATTCTTTTTATTTTGGGACAAAATACAGAAAATTTTTTTTTTCGGGTGCAAAATTTCAGAAATTCCCCTTATTTGGGGCAAAATTGCAGAAATTTCCTTTACTTTGGGGCAAAATTGCAGAAATTTCCCTTATTTTGGGGCAAAATTGCAGAAATTTTACTTATTTCAGGGAAAAAAGGCAGAAATTTCTCTTATTTTGGAACAAAAAGGCAGAAATTTTTTTTGTTTTGGTAAAAAATTGCAGAAATTTTTCTTATTTTGGGGCAAAAAGGCAGAAATTTCCTATATTTTTGGGTAAAAGGCAGAAATTCCACGTATTTTGAGGAAAAAAGGCTGAAATTCCCCTTATTTTGGGGCAAAAAAGCAGAAATTCTCCTTATTTTGGGGCAAAAAGCAGACATTTCTCTTAGTTTGGGGAAAAATTTTAGAAATTTCACTTTTTTCAGGGCAAAAAGTTAGAAATTTTTCTTATTTGGGGGCAAAAAGAGAGAAATTCCTTTTATTTTAGGGGAAAAGGCAGAAATTGCACTTATTTTGAGGCAAAAAGGCGGAAAATCGCCTTATTTTGGGGCAAAAGTGAAGAAATTTCCCTTTTTTATAGCAAAAAGTTAT
The DNA here is from genome assembly GCF_963924665.1 of Micromys minutus. NCBI lineage: Eukaryota > Metazoa > Chordata > Mammalia > Rodentia > Muridae > Micromys > Micromys minutus. The sequence continues at coordinate 5,653,006 of NW_027667328.1, forward strand.
ACATTGCCTTTATTTTCGGGCAAAAAGACAGAAATTCCCTGTATTTTGGAGCAAAATTGCAGAAATTCCCCTAATTTTGGGGCAAAAAGGCAGAAATTCCCCTTATTTTGGGGTAAAACTGCAGAAATTTCACTTATTTCGCGGTAAAATGGCAGAAATTCCCCTTATTTTCGGCCAAAAAGGCAGAAAATCCTCGTATTTTGGAGCAAAATTGCAGAAATTCACCTAATTTTGGGGTAAAACATGCAGTAATTTTCTTTATTTTGTAGCAAAAAGGCAGAAATTCCCCTTATTTTGGGGCAAATGGAAGAAATTCCCCTTATTTAAGGGCAAAATTGCAGAAATTTCCCTTATTTGGGGGCAAAAACCAGAAATTCCCCTTATTTTGAGGCAAAATTGCAGAAAGTTGCTTTATTTGGGGGCAAAAAACAGAAATTCTCCTTTATTTTGCAGCAAAATTGCAGAAATTTGCTTTATTATGGGGTAAAATTGCCGAAATTTCACATATTTTAGGGTAAAAACGCAGAAATTCCCCTTATTTTGAGGTAAAATGCTGAAATTCCCCATATTTTGGGGCAAAAGGCAGAAATTCCCCTTATTTTGGGGCAAAAAAGGCACAAATTTCCCTTATTTTCGGGCAAAATTGCAGAAATTTCATTTAATTCAGGGTAAAAAGTCAGAAATTCCCCTTATTTTTGGGCAAAAAGGAGAAATTTCTTTTATTATGGTACAAAATTGAAGAAATTTTCTTTATTTTGGAACCAAAAAGCAGAAATTGCCCATATTTTGGGTTAAAAGGCATTAATTCTTCTTATTTTGAGGTAAAATGCAGAATTTCCCCTTATTTAGAGGTAAAATGCAGAAATTCCCCAAACATTGGAGAAAAATGCAGAAATTCCCTTTATTTTGCGGCAAACTGAAGAAATTTCTCTTTTTTATGGCAAAAAGGTATACATTCCCTTTATTTACGGGCAAAAAAGCAGAAATTCCTTGTATTTTGAAGCAAAATTGCAGAAATTCACCTAATTTTGGGGCAAAAATGCAGAAATTCTCCTTATTTGGGGCAAAATTGCAGAAATTTCCTTTCTTTGGGGCAAAATTGCAGAAATTTCCCTTATTTTAGGGCAAAATTGCAGAAATTTCCCTTATTTGGGGACAAAAAACAGAAATTCCCCTTATTTTGGGCCAAAATTGCAGAAATTTGCTTTATTTGGGGGAAAAAAAACAGAAATTCCTCTTATTTTGCAGCAAAATTGCAGAAATTTGCTTTATTATGGGGAAAAATTGCAGAAATTTCCCTTATTTGAGGGCAAAATTGCAGAAATTTCTCTTATTTCAGAAGAAAAAACAATAATTTTTCTTATTTTGGGGCAAAAAGGCAGAAATTCCCATTATTTTGGGGCAAAAATGCAGAAATTCACCTTATTTTGGGGTAAAATTGAAGAAATTTCACATATTTCAGGGCAAAAAGACAGAAATTCCCTTTATTTTGAGGTAAAATGCTGAAATTCACCATATTTTGGGGCAAAAGGCAGAAATTCCCCTTATTTTGGGGCAAAAAAGGCACAAATTTCTCTTATTTTTGGGCAAAATTGCAGAAATTTCATTTATTTCACGGTAAAAAGTCAGAAATTCCCCTTATTTTGGGGCCAAAATAAGAAATTTCTTTTATTATGGTACAAAATTGAAGAAATTTTCTTTATTTTTGAACAAAAAGGCAGAAATTCACCATATTTTAGGGTAAAATGCAGAAATTCTTCTTATTTTGAGGTAAAATGCAGAAATTCCCCTTATTAAGAGGTAAAATACAGAAATTCCCCTAATATTGGGGAAAAATGCAGAATTCCCCTTTATTTTGGGGCTAAAAGGCAGAAATTTTCTGTATTTTGAAGAAAAATTGAAGTAATTCTCAAAATTTTCGGGCAAAAAGGCTGAAATTTTCCTTATTTTTGGGCAAAAAGTCAGAAAATCTCTTTTTTTCGGGTGCAAAAAGTCAAAATTCCCCTTATCTAGGGCAAAATTGCAGAAATTTCCTCTACTTTGGGGCAAAATTGCAGAAATTTCCCTTATTTTGGGGCAAAATTGCAGAAATTTCAATTATTTCAGGGAAAAAAGGCAGAAATATCTGTTATTTTGGAACAAAAAGGCAGAAATTTCTTTTATTTTGGTACAAAATTGGAGAAATTTTTCTTATTTTGGGGCCAAAAGGCAGAAATTTCCCATATTTTTGGGCAAAAGGCAGAAATTCCCCTTATTTTGGGGCAAAAAGCAGACATTTCCATTATTTTGGGGAAAAATTTTAGAAATTTCACTTATTTCAGGGCAAAAAGTCAGAAATTTCCCTTATTTTGGGGCAAAAAGACAGAAATTCTGTTTATTTTTGGGGAAAAGGCAGAAATTGCACTTATTTTGAGTCAAAAAGGCGGAAAATCGCCTTATTTTGGGGCAAAAGTGAAGAAATTTCCCTTTTTTATAGCAAAAAGGTATACATTGCCTTTATTTTCGGGCAAAAAGGCAGAAATTCCCCGTATTTTGGAGCAAAATTGCAAAAATTCCCCTAATTTTCGGGCAAAAAGGCAGAAATTCCCCTTATTTTGGGGTAAAACTGCAGAAATTTCACTTATTTCGCGGCAAAATGGCAGAAATTCCCCATATTTTCGGCGGAAAAGGCAGAAAATCCTCGTATTTTGGAGCAAAATTGCAGAAATTCACCTAATTTTGGGGTAAAACATGCAGTAATTTTCTTTATTTTGTGGCAAAAAGGCAGAAATTCCCCTTATTTTGGGGCAAATGGCAGAAATTCCCCTTATTTAAGGGCAAAATAGCAGAAATTCCCCTTATTTTGGGGCAAAATTGCAGAAATTTGCTTTATTTGGGGGCAAAAAACAGAAATTCCTCTTATTTTGTGGCAAAATTGCAGAAATTTGCTTTATTATGGGGAAAAATTGCAGAAATTTCCCTTATTTTAGAGCAAAAGTGCAGAAATTACGCTTATTTCAGAAGAAAAAACAAAAATTTTACTTATTTTGGGGCAAAAAGGCAGAAATTCCCATTATTTTGGGGCAAAAAGGCAGAAATTTACCTTATTTTGTGGTAAAATTGCAGAAATTTCACATATTTCAGGGCAAAAAGACAGAAATTTCCCTTATTTTGGGGCAAAAAGAAGAAATTTCTTTTATTATGGTACACAGTTGAAGAAATTTTCTTTATTTTGTAACAAAAAGGCAGAAATTCCCCATATTTTGGGGCAAAAGTCAGAAATTCTTCTTATTTTGAGGTAACATGCAGAAATTTCTTTTATTTAGAGGTAAAATGCAGAAATTCCCCTAATATTTGAGAAAAATGCAGAAATTCCCTTTATTTTGGGGCTAAAAGGCAGAAATTTTCCGTATTTTGAAGAAAAATTGCAGAAATTCTCATAATTTCCGGGCAAAAAAGCAGAAATTCTTTTTATTTTGGGACAAAATACAGAAAATCTTTTTTTTTCGGGTGCAAAATGTCAGAAATTCCCCTTATTTAGGTCAAAATTGCAGAAATTTCCTTTACTTTGGGGCAAAATTGCAGAAATTTCCCTTATTTTGGGGCAAAATTGCAGAAATTTTAATTATTTCAGGGAAAAAAGGCAGAAATTTCTCTTATTTTGGAACAAAAAGGCAGAAATTTTTTTTATTTTGGTAAAAAATTGCAGAAACTTTTCTTATTTTGGGGCAAAAAGGCAGAAATTTCCTATATTTTTGGGTAAAAGGCAGACATTCCCCTTATTTTGAGGAAAAAAGGCTGAAATTCTCCTTATTTTGGGGCAAAAAGCAGACATTTCTCTTAGTTTTGGGAAAAATTTTAGAAATTTCACTTTTTTCAGGGCAAAAAGTTAGAAATTTCCCTTATTTTGGGGCAAAAAGACAGAAATTCCGTTTATTTTTGGGGAAAAGGCAGAAATTGCACTTATTTTGAGGCAAAAAGGCGGAAAATCGCCTTATTTTGGGGCAAAAGTGAAGAAATTTCCCTTTTTTATAGCAAAAAGTTATACATTGCCTTTATTTTCGGGCAAAAAGGCAGAAATTCCCTGTATTTTGGAGCAAAATTGCAGAAATTCCCCTAATTTTGGGGCAAAAAGGCAGAAATTCCCCTTATTTTGGGGTAAAACTGCAGAAATTTCACTTATTTCGCGGTAAAATGGCAGAAATTCCCCTTATTTTCGGCCAAAAAGGCAGAATATCCTCGTATTTTGGAGCAAAATTGCAGAAATTCACCTAATTTTGGGGTAAAACATGCAGTAATTTTCTTTATTTTGTAGCAAAAAGGCAGAAATTCCCCTTATTTTGGGGCAAATGGCAGAAATTCCCCTTATTTAAGGGCAAAATTGCAGAAATTTCCCTTATTTGGGGGCAAAAACCAGAAATTCCCCTTATTTTGAGGCAAAATTGCAGAAAGTTGCTTTATTTGGGGGCAAAAAACAGAAATTCTCCTTTATTTTGCAGCAAAATTGCAGAAATTTGCTTTATTATGGGGTAAAATTGCCGAAATTTCACATATTTTAGGGTAAAAACGCAGAAATTCCCCTTATTTTGAGGTAAAATGCTGAAATTCCCCATATTTTGGGGCAAAAGGCAGAAATTCCCCTTATTTTGGGGCAAAAAAGGCACAAATTTCCCTTATTTTCGGGCAAAATTGCAGAAATTTCATTTAATTCAGGGTAAAAAGTCAGAAATTCCCCTTATTTTTGGGCAAAAAGGAGAAATTTCTTTTATTATGGTACAAAATTGAAGAAATTTTCTTTATTTTGGAACCAAAAAGCAGAAATTGCCCATATTTTGGGTTAAAAGGCATTAATTCTTCTTATTTTGAGGTAAAATGCAGAATTTCCCCTTATTTAGAGGTAAAATGCAGAAATTCCCCAAACATTGGAGAAAAATGCAGAAATTCCCTTTATTTTGCGGCAAACTGAAGAAATTTCTCTTTTTTATGGCAAAAAGGTATACATTCCCTTTATTTACGGGCAAAAAAGCAGAAATTCCTTGTATTTTGAAGCAAAATTGCAGAAATTCACCTAATTTTGGGGCAAAAATGCAGAAATTCTCCTTATTTGGGGCAAAATTGCAGAAATTTCCTTTCTTTGGGGCAAAATTGCAGAAATTTCCCTTATTTTAGGGCAAAATTGCAGAAATTTCCCTTATTTGGGGACAAAAAACAGAAATTCCCCTTATTTTGGGCCAAAATTGCAGAAATTTGCTTTATTTGGGGGAAAAAAACAGAAATTCCTCTTATTTTGCAGCAAAATTGCAGAAATTTGCTTTATTATGGGGAAAAATTGCAGAAATTTCCCTTATTTGAGGGCAAAATTGCAGAAATTTCTCTTATTTCAGAAGAAAAAACAATAATTTTTCTTATTTTGGGGCAAAAAGGCAGAAATTCCCATTATTTTGGGGCAAAAATGCAGAAATTCACCTTATTTTGGGGTAAAATTGAAGAAATTTCACATATTTCAGGGCAAAAAGACAGAAATTCCCTTTATTTTGAGGTAAAATGCTGAAATTCACCATATTTTGGGGCAAAAGGCAGAAATTCCCCTTATTTTGGGGCAAAAAAGGCACAAATTTCTCTTATTTTTGGGCAAAATTGCAGAAATTTCATTTATTTCACGGTAAAAAGTCAGAAATTCCCCTTATTTTGGGGCCAAAATAAGAAATTTCTTTTATTATGGTACAAAATTGAAGAAATTTTCTTTATTTTTGAACAAAAAGGCAGAAATTCACCATATTTTAGGGTAAAATGCAGAAATTCTTCTTATTTTGAGGTAAAATGCAGAAATTCCCCTTATTAAGAGGTAAAATACAGAAATTCCCCTAATATTGGGGAAAAATGCAGAATTCCCCTTTATTTTGGGGCTAAAAGGCAGAAATTTTCTGTATTTTGAAGAAAAATTGAAGTAATTCTCAAAATTTTCGGGCAAAAAGGCTGAAATTTTCCTTATTTTCGGGCAAAAAGTCAGAAAATCTCTTTTTTCGGGTGCAAAAAGTCAAAATTCCCCTTATCTAGGGCAAAATTGCAGAAATTTCCTCTACTTTGGGGCAAAATTGCAGAAATTTCCCTTATTTTGGGGCAAAATTGCAGAAATTTCAATTATTTCAGGGAAAAAAGGCAGAAATATCTGTTATTTTGGAACAAAAAGGCAGAAATTTCTTTTATTTTGGTACAAAATTGGAGAAATTTTTCTTATTTTGGGGCCAAAAGGCAGAAATTTCCCATATTTTTGGGCAAAAGGCAGAAATTCCCCTTATTTTGGGGCAAAAAGCAGACATTTCCATTATTTTGGGGAAAAATTTTAGAAATTTCACTTATTTCAGGGCAAAAAGTCAGAAATTTCCCTTATTTTGGGGCAAAAAGACAGAAATTCTGTTTATTTTTGGGGAAAAGGCAGAAATTGCACTTATTTTGAGTCAAAAAGGCGGAAAATCGCCTTATTTTGGGGCAAAAGTGAAGAAATTTCCCTTTTTTATAGCAAAAAGGTATACATTGCCTTTATTTTCGGGCAAAAAGGCAGAAATTCCCCGTATTTTGGAGCAAAATTGCAAAAATTCCCCTAATTTTCGGGCAAAAAGGCAGAAATTCCCCTTATTTTGGGGTAAAACTGCAGAAATTTCACTTATTTCGCGGCAAAATGGCAGAAATTCCCCATATTTTCGGCGGAAAAGGCAGAAAATCCTCGTATTTTGGAGCAAAATTGCAGAAATTCACCTAATTTTGGGGTAAAACATGCAGTAATTTTCTTTATTTTGTGGCAAAAAGGCAGAAATTCCCCTTATTTTGGGGCAAATGGCAGAAATTCCCCTTATTTAAGGGCAAAATAGCAGAAATTCCCCTTATTTTGGGGCAAAATTGCAGAAATTTGCTTTATTTGGGGGCAAAAAACAGAAATTCCTCTTATTTTGTGGCAAAATTGCAGAAATTTGCTTTATTATGGGGAAAAATTGCAGAAATTTCCCTTATTTTAGAGCAAAAGTGCAGAAATTACGCTTATTTCAGAAGAAAAAACAAAAATTTTACTTATTTTGGGGCAAAAAGGCAGAAATTCCCATTATTTTGGGGCAAAAAGGCAGAAATTTACCTTATTTTGTGGTAAAATTGCAGAAATTTCACATATTTCAGGGCAAAAAGACAGAAATTTCCCTTATTTTGGGGCAAAAAGAAGAAATTTCTTTTATTATGGTACACAGTTGAAGAAATTTTCTTTATTTTGTAACAAAAAGGCAGAAATTCCCCATATTTTGGGGCAAAAGTCAGAAATTCTTCTTATTTTGAGGTAACATGCAGAAATTTCTTTTATTTAGAGGTAAAATGCAGAAATTCCCCTAATATTTGAGAAAAATGCAGAAATTCCCTTTATTTTGGGGCTAAAAGGCAGAAATTTTCCGTATTTTGAAGAAAAATTGCAGAAATTCTCATAATTTCCGGGCAAAAAAGCAGAAATTCTTTTTATTTTGGGACAAAATACAGAAAATCTTTTTTTTTCGGGTGCAAAATGTCAGAAATTCCCCTTATTTGGGTCAAAATTGCAGAAATTTCCTTTACTTTGGGGCAAAATTGCAGAAATTTCCCTTATTTTGGGGCAAAATTGCAGAAATTTTACTTATTTCAGGGAAAAAAGGCAGAAATTTCTCTTATTTTGGAACAAAAAGGCAGAAATTTTTTTTATTTTGGTAAAAAATTGCAGAAACTTTTCTTATTTTGGGGCAAAAAGGCAGAAATTTCCTATATTTTTGGGTAAAAGGCAGACATTCCCCTTATTTTGAGGAAAAAAGGCTGAAATTCTCCTTATTTTGGGGCAAAAAGCAGACATTTCTCTTAGTTTTGGGAAAAATTTTAGAAATTTCACTTTTTTCAGGGCAAAAAGTTAGAAATTTCCCTTATTTTGGGGCAAAAAGACAGAAATTCCGTTTATTTTTGGGGAAAAGGCAGAAATTGCACTTATTTTGAGGCAAAAAGGCGGAAAATCGCCTTATTTTGGGGCAAAAGTGAAGAAATTTCCCTTTTTTATAGCAAAAAGTTATACATTGCCTTTATTTTCGGGCAAAAAGGCAGAAATTCCCTGTATTTTGGAGCAAAATTGCAGAAATTCCCCTAATTTTGGGGCAAAAAGGCAGAAATTCCCCTTATTTTGGGGTAAAACTGCAGAAATTTCACTTATTTCGCGGTAAAATGGCAGAAATTCCCCTTATTTTCGGCCAAAAAGGCAGAATATCCTCGTATTTTGGAGCAAAATTGCAGAAATTCACCTAATTTTGGGGTAAAACATGCAGTAATTTTCTTTATTTTGTAGCAAAAAGGCAGAAATTCCCCTTATTTTGGGGCAAATGGCAGAAATTCCCCTTATTTAAGGGCAAAATTGCAGAAATTTCCCTTATTTGGGGGCAAAAACCAGAAATTCCCCTTATTTTGAGGCAAAATTGCAGAAAGTTGCTTTATTTGGGGGCAAAAAACAGAAATTCTCCTTTATTTTGCAGCAAAATTGCAGAAATTTGCTTTATTATGGGGTAAAATTGCAGAAATTTCACATATTTTAGGGCAAAAACGCAGAAATTCCCCTTATTTTGAGGTAAAATGCTGAAATTCCCCATATTTTGGGGCAAAAGGCAGAAATTCCCCTTATTTTGGGGCAAAAAAGGCACAAATTTCCCTTATTTTCGGGCAAAATTGCAGAAATTTCATTTAATTCAGGGTAAAAAGTCAGAAATTCCCCTTATTTTGGGGAAAAAAGGAGAAATTTCTTTTATTATGGTACAAAATTGAAGAAATTTTCTTTATTTTGGAACAAAAAAGCAGAAATTCCCCATATTTTGGGTTAAAAGGCAGTAATTCTTCTTATTTTGAGGTAAAATGCAGAATTTCCCCTTATTTAGAGGTAAAATGCAGAAATTCCCCAAACATTGGAGAAAAATGCAGAAATTCCCTTTATTTTGCGGCAAACTGAAGAAATTTCTCTTTTTTATGGCAAAAAGGTATACATTCCCTTTATTTACGGGCAAAAAAGCAGAAATTCCTTGTACTTTGAAGCAAAATTGCAGAAATTCCCCTAATTTTGGGGCAAAAATGCAGAAATTCTCCTTATTTGGGGCAAAATTGCAGAAATTTCCTTTCTTTGGGGCAAAATTGCAGAAATTTCCCTTATTTTAGGGCAAAATTGCAGAAATTTCCCTTATTTGGGGACAAAAAACAGAAATTCCCCTTATTTTGGGCCAAAATTGCAGAAATTTGCTTTATTTGGGGGAAAAAAACAGAAATTCCTCCTATTTTGCAGCAAAATTGCAGAAATTTGCTTTATTATGAGGAAAAATTGCAGAAATTTCCTTTATTTGAGGGCAAAATTGCAGAAATTTCACTTATTTCAGAAGAAAATACAAAAATTTTTCTTATTTTGGGGCAAAAAGGCAGAAATTCCCATTATTTTGGGGCAAAAAGGCATAAATTCACCTTATTTTGGGGTAAAATTGAAGAAATTTCACATATTTCAGGGCAAAAAGGCAGAAATTCCCCTTATTTTGTGGTAAAATGCTGAAATTCACCATATTTTGGGGCAAAAGGCAGAAATTCCCCTTATTTTGGGGCAAAAAAGGCACAAATTTCTCTTATTTTTGGGCAAAATTGCAGAAATTTCATTTATTTCAGGGTAAAAAGTCAGAAATTCCCCTTATTTTGGGGCCAAAAGGAGAAATTTCTTTTATTATGGTACAAAATTGAAGAAATTTTTTTTATTTTTGAACAAAAAGGCAGAAATTCACCATATTTTAGGGTAAAATGCAGAAATTCTTCTTATTTTGAGGTAAAATGCAGAAATTCCCCTTATTAAGAGGTAAAATGCAGAAATTCCCCTAATATTGGGGAAAAATGCAGAAATCCCCTTTATTATGGTGCTAAAAGGCAGAAATTTTCTGTATTTTGAAGAAAAATTGAAGTAATTCTCAATTATTTTCGGGCAAAAAGGCTGAAATTTTCCTTATTTTTGGGCAAAAAGTCAGAAAATCTCTTTTTTTCGGGTGCAAAAAGTCAAAATTCCCCTTATTTGGGGCAAAATTGCAGAAATTTCCTCTACTTTGGGGCAAAATTGCAGAAATTTCCCTTATTTTGGGGCAAAATTGTAGAAATTTCACTTATTTCAGGGAAAAAAGGCAGAAATATCTCTTATTTTGGAACAAAAAGGCAGAAATTTCTTTTATTTTGGTACAAAATTGGAGAAATTTTTCTTATTTTGGGGCCAAAAGGCAGAAATTTCCCATATTTTTGGGCAAAAGGCAGAAATTCCCTTTATTTTGGGGCAAAAAGCAGACATTTCCATTATTTTGGGGAAAAATTTTAGAAATTTCACGTATTTCAGGGCAAAAAGTCAGACATTTCCCTTATTTTGGGGCAAAAAGACAGAAATTCTGTTTATTTTTGGGTAAAAGGCAGAAATTGCACTTATTTTGAGTCAAAAAGACGGAAAATCGCCTTATTTTGGGGCAAAAGTGAAGAAATTTCCCTTTTTTATACCAAAAAGGTATACATTGCCTTTATTTTCGGGCAAAAAGGCAGAAATTTCCCGTATTTTGGAGCAAAATTGCAAAAATTCCCCTAATTTTCGGGCAAAAAGGCAGAAATTCCCCTTATTTTGGGGTAAAACTGCAGAAATTTCACTTATTTCGCGGCAAAATGGCAGAAATTCCCCATATTTTCGGCGAAAAAGGCAGAAAATCCTCGTATTTTGGAGCAAAATTGCAGAAATTCACCTAATTTTGGGGTAAAACATGAAGTAATTTTCTTTATTTTGTAGCAAAAAGGCAGAAATTCCCCTTATTTTGGGGCAAATGGCAGAAATTCCCCTTATTTAAGGGCAAAATAGCAGAAATTCCCCTTATTTTGGGGCAAAATTGCAGAAATTTGCTTTATTTGGGGGCAAAAAACAGAAATTCCTCTTATTTTGTGGCAAAATTGCAGAAATTTGCTTTATTATGGGGAAAAATTGCAGAAATTTCCCTTATTTTAGAGCAAAAGTGCAGAAATTACGCTTATTTCAGAAGAAAAAACAAAAATTTTACTTATTTTGGGGCAAAAAGGCAGAAATTCCCATTATTTTGGGCAAAAAGGCAGAAATTTACCTTATTTTGGGGTAAAATTGCAGAAATTTCACATATTTCAGGGCAAAAAGACAGAAATTTCCCTTATTTTGGGGCAAAAAGGAGAAATTTCTTTTATTATGGTACAAAGTTGAAGAAATTTTCTTTATTTTGGAACAAAAAGGCAGAAATTCCCCATATTTTGGGGCAAAAGTCAGAAATTCTTCTTATTTTGAGGTAACATGCAGAAATTTCTTTTATTTAGAGGTAAAATGCAGAAATTCCCCTAATATTTGGGAAAAATGCAGAAATTCCCTTTATTTTGGGGCTAAAAGGCAGAAATTTTCCGTATTTTGAAGAAAAATTGCAGAAATTCTAATAATTTCCGGGCAAAAAAGCAGAAATTCTTTTTATTTTGGGACAAAATACAGAAAATCTTTTTTTTTTCGGGTGCAAAAAGTCAGAAATTCCCCTTATTTGGGGCAAAATTGCAGAAATTTCCTTTACTTTGGGGCAAAATTGCAGAAATTTTCCTTATTTTGGGGCAAAATTGCAGAAATTTTACTTATTTCAGGGAAAAAAGGCAGAAATTTCTCTTATTTTGGAACAAAAAGGCAGAATTTTTTTTTATTTTTGTAAAAAATTGCAGAAACTTTTCTTATTTTGGGGCAAAAAGGCAGAAATTTCCTATATTTTTGGGTAAAACGCAGACATTCCCCTTATTTTGAGGAAAAAAGGCTGAAATTCCCCTTATTTTGGGGCAAAAAAGCAGAAATTCTCCTTATTTTGGGGCAAAAAGCAGACATTTCTCTTAGTTTGGGGAAAAATTTTAGAAATTTCACTTTTTTCAGGGCAAAAAGTTAGAAATTTCCCTTATTTTGGGGCAAAAGACAGAAATTCCGTTTATTTTTGGGGAAAAGGCAGAAATTGCACTTATTTTGAGGCAAAAAGGCGGAAAATCGCCTTATTTTGGGGCAAAAGTGAAGAAATTTCCCTTTTTTATAACAAAAAGTTATACATTGCCTTTATTTTCGGGCAAAAAGGCAGAGATTCCCTGTATTTTGGAGCAAAATTGCAGAAATTCCCCTAATTTTGGGGCAAAAAGGCAGAAATTCCCCTTATTTTGGGGTAAAACTGCAGAAATTTCACTTATTTCGCGGTAAAATGGCAGAAATTCCCCTTATTTTCGGCCAAAAAGGCAGAAAATCCTCGTATTTTGGAGCAAAATTGCAGAAATTCACCTAATTTTGGGGTAAAACATGCAGTAATTTTCTTTATTTTGTAGCAAAAAGGCAGAAATTCCCCTTATTTTGGGGCAAATGGCAGAAATTCCCCTTATTTAAGGGCAAAATTGCAGAAATTTCCATTATTTGGGGACAAAAAACAGAAATTCCCCTTATTTTGAGGCAAAATTGCAGAAAGTTGCTTTATTTGGGGGCAAAAAACAGAAATTCCCCTTATTTTGCAGCAAAATTGCAGAAATTTGCTTTATTATGGGGTAAAATTGCAGAAATTTCACATATTTTAGGGCAAAAATGCAGAAATTCCCCTTATTTTGAGGTAAAATGCTGAAATTCCCCATATTTTGGGGCAAAAGGCAGAAATTCTCCTTATTTTGGGGCAAAAAACGCACAAATTTCCCTTATTTTCGGGCAAAATTGCAGAAATTTCATTTAATTCAGGGTAAAAAGTCAGAAATTCCCCTTATTTTGGGGCAAAAAGGAGAAATTTCTTTTATTATGGTACAAAATTGAAGAAATTTTCTTTATTTTGGAACAAAAAAGCAGAAATTCCCCATATTTTGGGTTAAAAGGCAGTAATTCTTCTTATTTTGAGGTAAAATGCAGAATTTCCCCTTATTTAGAGGTAAAATGCAGAAATTCCCCAAACATTGGAGAAAAATGCAGAAATTCCCTTTATTTTGCGGCAAACTGAAGAAATTTCTCTTTTTTATGGCAAAAAGGTATACATTCCCTTTATTTACGGGCAAAAAAGCAGAAATTCCTTGTACTTTGAAGCAAAATTGCAGAAATTCCCCTAATTTTGGGGCAAAAATGCAGAAATTCTCCTTATTTGGGGCAAAATTGCAGAAATTTCCTTTCTTTGGGGCAAAATTGCAGAAATTTCCCTTATTCTAGGGCAAAATTGCAGAAATTTCCCTTATTTGGGGATAAAAAACAGAAATTCCCCTTATTTTGGGTTCAAAATTGCAGAAATTTGCTTTATTTGGGGGAAAAAAACAGAAATTCCTCTTATTTTGCAGCAAAATTGCAGAAATTTGCTTAATTATGGGGAAAAATTGCAGAAATTTCACTTATTTCAGGGCAAAAAGGCAGAAATTTCTCTTATTTTGGAACAAAAGGCAGAAATTTCTTTTATTTTTGTACAATATTGCAGAAATTTTTCTTATTTTAAGGAAAAAAGGCTGAAATTCCTTTTATTTTGGGGCAAAAAGGCAGAAATTATCCATATTTTGGAGCAAAAAGCAGACATTTCCCTTATTTTGAGGAAAAATTTTAGAAATTTCACTTATTTCAGGGCAAAATTCAGAAATTCCTCTTATTTTGGGGAAAAAGACAGATATTCCGTTTATTTTTGGGGAAAAGGCAGAAATTGCACTTATTTTGAGTCAAAAAGGCGGAAAATCGCCTTTTTCTGGGGCAAAAGTGAAGAAATTTCCCTTTTTTATAGCAAAAAGGTATACATTGCCTTTATTTTCGGGCAAAAAGGCAGAAATTCCTCGTATTTTGGAGCAAAATTGCAGAAATTCGCCGAATTTTGGGGCAAAAAGGCAGAAATTCCCATTATTTTGGGGTAAAACTGCAGAAATTTCACTTATTTCGCGGCCAAATCGCAGAAATTCCCTTTATTTTTGTCGAAACAGGCAGGAAATCATCGTATTTTGGAGCAAAATTGCAGAAATTCACCTAATTTTGGGGTAAAACCTGCAGTAATTTTCTTTATTTTGTAGCAAAAAGGCAGAAATTCCCCTTATTTTGGGGCAAATGGCAGAAATTCCCCTTATTTAAGGGCAAATTTGCAGAAATTTCCCTTATTTGGGGGCAAAAAACAGAAATTCCCCTTATTTTGAGGCAAAATTGCAGAAATTTTCTTTCTTTGGGGCAAAATTGCAGAAATTTCTTTTATTTTAGGGCAAAATTGCAGAAATTTGCTTTATTATGGGGTAAAATTGCAGAAATTTCCCTTATTTTAGGGCAAAATTGCAGAAATTTCACTTGTTTCAGGAAAAAAACAAAATTTTTTCTTATTTTGGGGCAAAAAGGCAGAAATTTACCTTTTTTTGGGGTAAAATTGCAGAAATTTCACATATTTCAGGGCAAAAAGACAGAAATTTGCCTTATTTTGGGGCAAAAAGGAGAAATTTCTTTTATTATGGTACAAAGTTGAAGAAATTTTCTTTATTTTGGAACAAAAAGGCAGAAATTCCCCATATTTTGGGGCAAAAGTCAGAAATTCTTCTTATTTTGAGGTAACATGCAGAAATTTCTTTTATTTAGAGGTAAAATGCAGAAATTCCCCTAATATTTGAGAAAAATGCAGAAATTCCCTTTATTTTGGGACTCAAAGGCAGAAATTTTCCGTATTTTGAAGAAAAATTGCAGAAATTCTCATAATTTCCGGGCAAAAAACCTGAAATTCTTTTTATTTTGGGACAAAATACAGAAAATATTTTTTTTCGGGTGCAAAAAGTCAGAAATTCCCCTTATTTGGGGCAAAATTGCAGAAATTTCCTTTACTTTGGGGCAAAATTGCAGAAATTTCCCTTATTTTGGGGCAAAATTGCAGAAATTTTACTTATTTCAGGGAAAATAGGCAGAAATTTCTCTTATTTTGGAACAAAAAGGCAGAAATTTTTTTTGTTTTGGTAAAAAATTGCAGAAATTTTTCTTATTTTGGGGCAAAAAGGCAGAAATTTCCTATATTTTTGGGTAAAAGGCAGAAATTCCACGTATTTTGAGGAAAAAAGGCTGAAATTCCCCTTATTTTGGGGCAAAAAAGCAGAAATTCTCCTTATTTTGGGGCAAAAAGCAGACATTTCTCTTAGTTTGGGGAAAAATTTTAGAAATTTCACTTTTTTCAGGGCAAAAAGTTAGAAATTTCCCTTATTTTGGGGCAAAAAGACAGATATTCCGTTTATTTTTGGGGAAAAGGCAGAAATTGCACTTATTTTGAGGCAAAAAGGCGGAAAATCGCCTTATTTTGGGGCAAAAGTGAAGAAATTTCCCTTTTTTATAGCAAAAAGTTATACATTGCCTTTATTTTCGGGCAAAAAGGCAGAGATTCCCTGTATTTTGGAGCAAAATTGCAGAAATTCCCCTAATTTTGGGGCAAAAAGGCAGAAATTCCCCTTAATTTGGGGTAAAACTGCAGAAATTTCACTTATTTCGCGGCAAAATGGCAGAAATTCCCCTTATTTTCGGCCAAAAAGGCAGAATATCCTCGTATTTTGGAGGAAAATTGCAAAAATTCACCTAATTTGGGGGTAAAACATGCAGTAATTTTTTTTATTTTGTGGCCAAAAGGCAAAATTTCCCCTTATTTTGGGGCAAATGGCAGAAATTCCCCATATTTTAGGGCAAAATTGCAGAAATTTCCCTTATTTGGGGGCAAAAAACAGAAATTCCCTTTATTTTGAGGCAAAATTGCAGAAAGTTGCTTTATTTGGGGGCAAAAAACAGAAATTCCCCTTATTTTGCAGCAAAATTGCAGAAATTTGCTTTATTATAGGGTAAAATTGCAGAAATTTCACATATTTTAGGGCAAAAACACAGAAATTCCCCTTATTTTGAGGTAAAATGTTAAATTCCCCATATTTTGGTGAAAAGGCAGAAATTTCCTATATTTTCGGGCAAAAAAGGCACAAATTTCCCTTATTTTCGGGCAAAATTGCAGAAATTTCATTTAATTCAGGGTAAAAAGTCAGAAATTCCCCTTATTTTGGGGCAAAAAGGAGAAATTTCTTTTATTATGGTACAAAATTGAAGAAATTTTCTTTATTTTGGAACAAAAAAGCAGAAATTCCCCATATTTTGGGTTAAAAGACAGTAATTCTTCTTATTTTGAGGTAAAATGCAGAATTTCCCCTTATTTAGAGGTAAAATGCAGAAATTCCCCAAACATTGGAGAAAAATGCAGAAATTCCCTTTATTTTGCGGCAAACTGAAGAAATTTCTCTTTTTTATGGCAAAAAGGTATACATTCCCTTTATTTACGGGCAAAAAAGCAGAAATTCCTTGTACTTTGAAGCAAAATTGCAGAAATTCCCCTAATTTTGGGGCAAAAATGCAGAAATTCTCCTTATTTGGGGCAAAATTGCAGAAATTTCCTTTCTTTGGAGCAAAATTGCAGAAATTTCCCTTATTTTAGGGCAAAATTGCAGAAATTTCCCTTATTTGGGGACAAAAAACAGAAATTCCCCTTATTTTGGGCCAAAATTGCAGAAATTTGCTTTATTTGGGGGAAAAAAACAGAAATTCCTCTTATTTTGCAGCAAAATTGCAGAAATTTGCTTTATTATGGGGAAAAATTGCAGAAATTTCACTTATTTCAGGGCAAAAAGGCAGAAATTTCTCTTATTTTGGAACAAAAGGCAGAAATTTCTTTTATTTTTGTACAATATTGCAGAAATTTTTCTTATTTTAAGGAAAAAAGGCTGAAATTCCCCTTATTTTGGGGCAAAAAGGCAGAAATTATCCTTATTTTGGAGCAAAAAGCAGACATTTCCCTTATTTTGAGGAAAAATTTTAGAAATTTCACTTATTTCAGGGCAAAATTCAGAAATTCCTCTTATTTTGGGGAAAAAGACAGATATTCCGTTTATTTTTGGGGAAAAGGCAGAAATTGCACTTATTTTGATTCAAAAAGGCGGAAAATCGCCTTTTTCTGAGGCAAAAGTGAAGAAATTTCCCTTTTTTATAGCAAAAAGGTATACATTGCCTTTATTTTCGGGCAAAAAGGCAGAAATTCCTCGTATTTTGGAGCAAAATTGCAGAAATTCGCCGAATTTTGGGGCAAAAAGGCAGAAATTCCCATTATTTTGGGGTAAAACTGCAGAAATTTCACTTATTTCGCGGCCAAATCGCAGAAATTCCTTTTATTTTTGGCGAAAAAGGCAGAAAATCATCGTATTTTGGAGCAAAATTGCAGAAATTCACCTAATTTTGGGGTAAAACATGCAGTAATTTTCTTTATTTTGTAGCAAAAAGGCAGAAATTCCCCTTATTTTGAGGCAAAATTGCAGAAATTTCCTTTCTTTGGGGCAAAATTGCAGAAATTTCCCTTATTTTAGGGCAAAATTGCAGAAATTTGCTTTATTATAGGGTAAAATTGCAGAAATTTCCCTTATTTTAGGGCAAAATTGCAGAAATTTCACTTGTTTCAGGAAAAAAACAAAATTTTTTCTTATTTTGGGGCAAAAAGGCAGAAATTCCCATTATTTTGGGGCAAAAAGGCAGAAATTTACCTTATTTTGGGGTAAAATTGCAGAAATTTCACATATTTCAGGGCAAAAAGACAGAAATTTCCCTTATTTTGGGGCAAAAAGGAGAAATTTCTTTTATTATGGTACAAAGTTGAAGAAATTTTCTTTATTTTGGAACAAAAAGTCAGAAATTCCCCATATTTTGGGGCAAAAGTCAGAAATTCTTCTTATTTTGAGGTAACATGCAGAAATTTCTTTTATTTAGAGGTAAAATGCAGAAATTCCCCTAATATTTGGGAAAAATGCAGAAATTCCCTTTATTTTGGGGCTAAAAGGCAGAAATTTTCCGTATTTTGAAGAAAAATTGCAGAAATTCTCATAATTTCCGGGCAAAAAAGCAGAAATTCTTTTTATTTTGGGACAAAATACAGAAAATCTTTTTTTTTCGGGTGCAAAATGTCAGAAATTCCCCTTATTTGGGGCAAAATTGCAGAAATTTCCTTTACTTTGGGGCAAAATTGCTGAAATTTCCCTTATTTTGGGGCAAAATTGCAGAAATTTTACTTATTTCAGGGAAAAAAAGGCAGAAATTTCTCTTATTTTGGAACAAAAAGGCAGAATTTTTTTTTATTTTTGTAAAAAATTGCAGAAACTTTTCTTATTTTGGGGCAAAAAGGCAGAAATTTCCTATATTTTTGGGTAAAACGCAGACATTCCCCTTATTTTGAGGAAAAAAGGCTGAAATTCCCCTTATTTTGGAGCAAAAAAGCAGAAATTCTCCTTATTTTGGGGCAAAAAGCAGACATTTCTCTTAGTTTTGGGAAAAATTTTAGAAATTTCACTTTTTTCAGGGCAAAAAGTTAGAAATTTCCCTTATTTTGGGGCAAAAGACAGAAATTCCGTTTATTTTTGGGGAAAAGGCAGAAATTGCACTTATTTTGAGGCAAAAAGGCGGAAAATCGCCTTATTTTGGGGCAAAAGTGAAGAAATTTCACTTTTTTATAGCAAAAAGTTATACATTGCCTTTATTTTCGGGCAAAAAGGCAGAAATTCCCTGTATTTTGGAGCAAAATTGCAGAAATTCCCCTAATTTTGGGGCAAAATGCAGAAATTCCCCTTATTTTGGGGTAAAACTGCAGAAATTTCACTTATTTCGCGGTAAAATGGCAGAAATTCCCCTTATTTTCGGCCAAAAAGGCAGAAAATCCTCGTATTTTGGAGCAAAATTGCAGAAATTCACCTAATTTTGGGGTAAAACATGCAGTAATTTTCTTTATTTTGTAGCAAAAAGGCAGAAATTCCCCTTATTTTGGGGCAAATGGCAGAAATTCCCCTTATTTAAGGGCAAAATTGCAGAAATTTCCCTTATTTGGGGGCAAAAAACAGAAATTCCCCTTATTTTGAGGCAAAATTGCAGAAAGTTGCTTTATTTGGGGGCAAAAAACAGAAATTCCCCTTATTTTGCAGCAAAATTGCAGAAATTTGCTTTATTATAGGGTAAAATTGCAGAAATTTCACATATTTTAGGGCAAAAACACAGAAATTCCCCTTATTTTGAGGTAAAATGCTAAAATTCCCCATATTTTGGTGAAAAGGCAGAAATTCCCTATATTTTCGGGCAAAAAAGGCACAAATTTCCCTTATTTTCGGGCAAAATTGCAGAAATTTCATTTAATTCAGGGTAAAAAGTCAGAAATTCCCCTTATTTTGGGGCAAAAAGGAGAAATTTCTTTTATTATGGTACAAAATTGAAGAAATTTTCTTTATTTTGGAACAAAAAAGCAGAAATTCCCCATATTTTGGGTTAAAAGGCAGTAATTCTTCTTATTTTGAGGTAAAATGCAGAATTTCCCCTTATTTAGAGGTAAAATGCAGAAATTCCCCAAACATTGGAGAAAAATGCAGAAATTCCCTTTATTTTGCGGCAAACTGAAGAAATTTCTCTTTTTTATGGCAAAAAGGTATACATTCCCTTTATTTACGGGCAAAAAAGCAGAAATTCCTTGTACTTTGAAGCAAAATTGCAGAAATTCCCCTAATTTTGGGGCAAAAATGCAGAAATTCTCCTTATTTGGGGCAAAATTGCAGAAATTTCCTTTCTTTGGGGCAAAATTGCAGAAATTTCCCTTATTTTAGGGCAAAATTGCAGAAATTTCCCTTATTTGGGGACAAAAAACAGAAATTCCCCTTATTTTGGGCCAAAATTGCAGAAATTTGCTTTATTTGGGGGAAAAAACAGAAATTCCTCTTATTTTGCAGCAAAATTGCAGAAATTTGCTTTATTATGGGGAAAAATTGCAGAAATTTCACTTATTTCAGGGCAAAAAGGCAGAAATTTCTCTTATTTTGGAACAAAAGGCAGAAATTTCTTTTATTTTTGTACAATATTGCAGAAATTTTTCTTATTTTAAGGAAAAAAGGCTGAAATTCCTTTTATTTTGGGGCAAAAAGGCAGAAATTATCCTTATTTTGGAGCAAAAAGCAGACATTTCCCTTATTTTGAGGAAAAATTTTAGAAATTTCACTTATTTCAGGGCAAAATTCAGAAATTCCTCTTATTTTGGGGAAAAAGACAGATATTCCATTTATTTTTGGGGAAAAGGCAGAAATTGCACTTATTTTGAGTCAAAAAGGCGGAAAATCGCCTTTTTCTGGGGCAAAAGTGAAGAAATTTCCCTTTTTTATAGCAAAAAGGTATACATTGCCTTTATTTTCGGGCAAAAAGGCAGAAATTCCTCGTATTTTGGAGCAAAATTGCAGAAATTCGCCGAATTTTGGGGCAAAAAGGCAGAAATTCCCATTATTTTGGGGTAAAACTGCAGAAATTTCACTTATTTCGCGGCCAAATCGCAGAAATTCCCCTTATTTTTGGCGAAACAGGCAGGAAATCATCGTATTTTGGACCAAAATTGCAGAAAGTAACCTAATTTTGGGGTAAAACATGCAGTAATTTATTTTGTAGCAAAAAGGCAGAAATTCCACTTATTTTGGGGCAAATGGCAGAAATTCCCCTTATTTAAGGGCAAAATTGCAGAAATTTCCCTTATTTGGGGGCAAAAAACAGAAATTCCCCTTATTTTGGGGCAAAATTGCTGAAATTTGCTTTATTTGGGGGCAAAAAACAGAAATTCCCCTTATTTTGCAGCAAAATTGCAGAAATTTGCTTTATTATGGGGTAAAATTGCAGAGATTTCCCTTATTTTAGGGCAAAATTGCAGAAATTTCACTTGTTTCAGGAAAAAAACAAAATTTTTTCTTATTTTGGGGCAAAAAGGCAGAAATTCCCATTATTTTGGGGCAAAAAGGCAGAAATTTACTTTATTTTGGGGTAAAATTGCAGAAATTTCACATATTTCAGGGCAAAAAGACAGAAATTTCCCTTATTTTGGTGCAAAAAGGAGAAATTTCTTTTATTATGGTACAAAGTTGAAGAAATTTTCTTTATTTTGGAACAAAAAGGCAGAAATTCCCCATATTTTGGGGCAAAAGTCAGAAATTCTTCTTATTTTGAGGTAACATGCAGAAATTTCTTTTATTTAGAGGTAAAATGCAGAAATTCCCCTAATATTTGAGAAAAATGCAGAAATTCCCTTTATTTTGGGGCTAAAAGGCAGAAATTTTCCGTATTTTGAAGAAAAATTGCAGAAATTCTCATAATTTCCGGGCAAAAAAGCTGAAATTCTTTTTATTTTGGGACAAAATACAGAAAATATTTTTTTTTCGGGTGCAAAAATTCAGAAATTCCCCTTATTTGGGGCAAAATTGCAGAAATTTCCTTTACTTTGGGGCAAAATTGCAGAAATTTCCCTTATTTTGGGGCAAAATTGCAGAAATTTTACTTATTTCAGGGAAGAAAGGCAGAAATTTCTCTTATTTTAGAACAAAAAGGCAGAAATTTTTTTTATTTTGGTAAAAAATTGCAGAAATTTTTCTTATTTTGGGGCAATAAAGCAGAAAATTCCTATATTTTTGGGTAAAAGGCAGAAATTCCCCTTATTTTGAGGAAAAAAGGCTGAAATTCCCCTTATTTTGGGGCAAAAAAGCAGAAATTCTCCTTATTTTGGGGCAAAAAGCAGACATTTCTCTTAGTTTGGGGAAAAATTTTAGAAATTTCACTTTTTTCAGGGCAAAAAGTTAGAAATTTCCCTTATTTTGGGGCAAAAAGACAGAAATTCCGTTTATTTTTTGGGAAAAGGCAGAAATTGCACTTATTTTGAGGCAAAAAGGCGGAAAATCGCCTTATTTTGGGGCAAAAGTGAAGAAATTTCCCTTTTTTATAGCAAAAAGTTATACATTGCCTTTATTTTCGGGCAAAAAGGCAGAAATTCCCTGTATTTTGGAGCAAAATTGCAGAAATTCCCCTAATTTTGGGGCAAAAAGGCAGAAATTCCCCTTATTTTGGGGTAAAACTGCAGAAATTTCACTTATTTCGCGGTAAAATGGCCGAAATTCCCCTTATTTTCAGCCAAAAAGGCAGAAAATCCTCGTATTTTTGAGCAAAATTGCAGAAATTCACCTAATTTTGGGATAAAACATGCAGTAATTTTCTTTATTTTGTGGCCAAAAGGCAGAATTTCCCTTTATTTTGGGGCAAATGGCAGAAACTCCCCTTATTTTAGGGCAAAATTGCAGAAATTTCCCTTATTTGGGGGCAAAAAACAGAAATTCCCCTTATTTTGAGGCAAAATTGCAGAAAGTTGCTTTATTTGGGGGCATAAAACAGAAATTCCCCTTTATTTTGCAGCAAAATTGCAGAAATTTGCTTTATTATGGGGTAAAATTGCAGAAATTTCACATATTTTAAGGCAAAAACGCAGAAACTCCCCTTATTTTGAGGTAAAATGCTGAAATTCCCCATATTTTGGGGCAAAAGGCAGAAATTCCCCTTATTTTGGGGCAAAAAAGGCACAAATTTCCCTTATTTTCAGGCAAAATTGCAGAAATTTCATTTAATTCAGGGTAAAAAGTCAGAAATTCCCCTTATTTTGGGGCAAAAAGGAGAAATTTCTTTTATTATGGTACAAAATTGAAGAAATTTTCTTTATTTTGGAACAAAAAAGCAGAAATTCCCCATATTTTGGGTTAAAAGGCAGTAATTCTTCTTATTTTGAGGTAAAATGCAGAATTTCCCCTTATTTAGAGGTAAAATGCAGAAATTCCCCAAACATTGGAGAAAAATGCAGAAATTCCCTTTATTTTGCGGCAAACTGAAGAAATTTCTCTTTTTTATGGCAAAAAGGTATACATTCCCTTTATTTACGGGCAAAAAAGCAGAAATTCCTTGTATTTTGAAGCAAAATTGCAGAAATTCCCTAATTTTGGGGCAAAAATGCAGAAATTCTCCTTATTTGGGGCAAAATTGCAAAAATTTCCTTTCTTTGGGGCAAAATTGCGGAAATTTCCCTTATTTTATGGCAAAATTGCAGAAATTTCCCTTATTTGGGGACAAAAAACAGAAATTCCCCTTATTTTAGGCCAAAATTGCAGAAATTTGCTTTATTTGGGGGAAAAAATCAGAAATTCCTCTTATTTTGCAGCAAAATTGCAGAAATTTGCTTTATTATGGGGAAAAATTGCAGAAATTTCCCTTATTTTAGGGCAAAATTGCAGAAATTTCACTTATTTCAGAAGAAAAAACAAAAATTTTTCTTATTTTGGGGCAAAAAGGCAGAAATTCCCTTTATTTTGGGGCAAAAAGGCAGAAATTCACCTTATTTTGGGGTAAAATTGAAGAAATTTCACATATTTCAGGGCAAAAAGGCAGAAATTCCCTTTATTTTGAGGTAAAATGCTGAAATTCACTATATTTTGGGGCAAAAGGCAGAAATTCCCCTTATTTTGGGGCAAAAAAGGCACAAATTTCTCTTATTTTTGGGCAAAATTGCAGAAATTTAATTTATTTCAGGGTAAAAAGTCAGAAATTCCCCTTATTTTGGGGCCGAAAGGAGAAATTTCTTTTATTATGGTACAAAATTGAAGAAATTATCTTTATTTTTGAACAAAAAGGCAGAAATTCACCATATTTTAGGGTAAAATGCAGAAATTCTTCTTATTTTGAGTTAAAATGCAGAAATTCCCCTTATTTAGAGGTAAAATGAAGAAATTCCCCTAATATTGGGGAAAAATGCAGAAATCCCCTTTATTTTGGGGCTAAAAGGCAGAAATTTTCTGTATTTTGAAGAAAAATTGAAGTAATTCTCAAAATTTTCAGGCAAAAAGGCTGAAATTTTTTTTATTTTTGGGCAAAAAGTCAGAAAATCTCTTTTTTTCGGGTGCAAAAAGTCAAAATTCCCTTTATTTGGGGCAAAATTGCAGAAATTTCCTCTACTTTGGGGCAAAATTGCAGAAATTTCCCTTATTTTGGGGCAAAATTGCAGAAATTTCACTTATTTCAGGGAAAAAAGGCAGAAATATCTCTTATTTTGGAACAAAAAGGAAGAAATTTCTTTTATTTTGGTACAAAATTGGAGAAATTTTTCTTATTTTGGGGCCAAAAGGCAGAAATTTCCCATATTTTTAAGCAAAAGGCAGAAATTCCCCTTATTTTGGGGCAAAAAGCAGACATTTCCATTATTTTGGGGAAAAATTTTAGAAATTTCACTTATTTCAGGGCAAAAAGTCAGAAATTTCCCTTATTTTGGGGCAAAAAGACAGAAATTCCGTTTATTTTTGGGGAAAAGGCAGAAATTGCACTTATTTTGAGTCAAAAAGGCGGAAAATCGCCTTATTTTGGGGCAAAAGTGAAGAAATTTCCCTTTTTTATAGCAAAAAGTTATACATTGCCTTTATTTTCGGGCAAAAAGGCAGAAATTCCCTGTATTTTGGAGCAAAATTGCAGAAATTCCCCTAATTTTGGGGCAAAAAGGCAGAAATTCCCCTTATTTTGGGGTAAAACTGCAGAAATTTCACTTATTTCGCGGTAAAATGGCCGAAATTCCCCTTATTTTCAGCCAAAAAGGCAGAAAATCCTCGTATTTTTGAGCAAAATTGCAGAAATTCACCTAATTTTGGGATAAAACATGCAGTAATTTTCTTTATTTTGTGGCCAAAAGGCAGAATTTCCCTTTATTTTGGGGCAAATGGCAGAAACTCCCCTTATTTTAGGGCAAAATTGCAGAAATTTCCCTTATTTGGGGGCAAAAAACAGAAATTCCCCTTATTTTGAGGCAAAATTGCAGAAAGTTGCTTTATTTGGGGGCATAAAACAGAAATTCCCCTTTATTTTGCAGCAAAATTGCAGAAATTTGCTTTATTATGGGGTAAAATTGCAGAAATTTCACATATTTTAAGGCAAAAACGCAGAAACTCCCCTTATTTTGAGGTAAAATGCTGAAATTCCCCATATTTTGGGGCAAAAGGCAGAAATTCCCCTTATTTTGGGGCAAAAAAGGCACAAATTTCCCTTATTTTCAGGCAAAATTGCAGAAATTTCATTTAATTCAGGGTAAAAAGTCAGAAATTCCCCTTATTTTGGGGCAAAAAGGAGAAATTTCTTTTATTATGGTACAAAATTGAAGAAATTTTCTTTATTTTGGAACAAAAAAGCAGAAATTCCCCATATTTTGGGTTAAAAGGCAGTAATTCTTCTTATTTTGAGGTAAAATGCAGAATTTCCCCTTATTTAGAGGTAAAATGCAGAAATTCCCCAAACATTGGAGAAAAATGCAGAAATTCCCTTTATTTTGCGGCAAACTGAAGAAATTTCTCTTTTTTATGGCAAAAAGGTATACATTCCCTTTATTTACGGGCAAAAAAGCAGAAATTCCTTGTATTTTGAAGCAAAATTGCAGAAATTCCCTAATTTTGGGGCAAAAATGCAGAAATTCTCCTTATTTGGGGCAAAATTGCAAAAATTTCCTTTCTTTGGGGCAAAATTGCGGAAATTTCCCTTATTTTATGGCAAAATTGCAGAAATTTCCCTTATTTGGGGACAAAAAACAGAAATTCCCCTTATTTTAGGCCAAAATTGCAGAAATTTGCTTTATTTGGGGGAAAAAATCAGAAATTCCTCTTATTTTGCAGCAAAATTGCAGAAATTTGCTTTATTATGGGGAAAAATTGCAGAAATTTCCCTTATTTTAGGGCAAAATTGCAGAAATTTCACTTATTTCAGAAGAAAAAACAAAAATTTTTCTTATTTTGGGGCAAAAAGGCAGAAATTCCCTTTATTTTGGGGCAAAAAGGCAGAAATTCACCTTATTTTGGGGTAAAATTGAAGAAATTTCACATATTTCAGGGCAAAAAGGCAGAAATTCCCTTTATT
The DNA here is from genome assembly GCF_963924665.1 of Micromys minutus. NCBI lineage: Eukaryota > Metazoa > Chordata > Mammalia > Rodentia > Muridae > Micromys > Micromys minutus. Next base: position 5,678,798 of record NW_027667328.1, read on the forward strand.
TTGAGGTAAAATGCTGAAATTCACCATATTTTGGGGCAAAAGGCAGAAATTCCCCTTATTTTGGGGCAAAAAAGGCACAAATTTCTCTTATTTTTGGGCAAAATTGCAGAAATTTAATTTATTTCAGGGTAAAAAGTCAGAAATTCCCCTTATTTTGGGGCCGAAAGGAGAAATTTCTTTTATTATGGTACAAAATTGAAGAAATTATCTTTATTTTTGAACAAAAAGGCAGAAATTCACCATATTTTAGGGTAAAATGCAGAAATTCTTCTTATTTTGAGTTAAAATGCAGAAATTCCCCTTATTTAGAGGTAAAATGAAGAAATTCCCCTAATATTGGGGAAAAATGCAGAAATCCCCTTTATTTTGGGGCTAAAAGGCAGAAATTTTCTGTATTTTGAAGAAAAATTGAAGTAATTCTCAAAATTTTCAGGCAAAAAGGCTGAAATTTTTTTTATTTTTGGGCAAAAAGTCAGAAAATCTCTTTTTTTCGGGTGCAAAAAGTCAAAATTCCCTTTATTTGGGGCAAAATTGCAGAAATTTCCTCTACTTTGGGGCAAAATTGCAGAAATTTCCCTTATTTTGGGGCAAAATTGCAGAAATTTCACTTATTTCAGGGAAAAAAGGCAGAAATATCTCTTATTTTGGAACAAAAAGGAAGAAATTTCTTTTATTTTGGTACAAAATTGGAGAAATTTTTCTTATTTTGGGGCCAAAAGGCAGAAATTTCCCATATTTTTAAGCAAAAGGCAGAAATTCCCCTTATTTTGGGGCAAAAAGCAGACATTTCCATTATTTTGGGGAAAAATTTTAGAAATTTCACTTATTTCAGGGCAAAAAGTCAGAAATTTCCCTTATTTTGGGGCAAAAAGACAGAAATTCCGTTTATTTTTGGGGAAAAGGCAGAAATTGCACTTATTTTGAGTCAAAAAGGCGGAAAATCGCCTTATTTTGGGGCAAAAGTGAAGAAATTTCCCTTTTTTATAGCAAAAAGTTATACATTGCCTTTATTTTCGGACAAAAAGGCAGAAATTCCCCGTATTTTGGAGCAAAATTGCAGAAATTCCCCTAATTTTGGGGCAAAAAGGCAGAAATTCCCCTTATTTTGGGGTAAAACTGCAGAAATTTCACTTATTTCGCGGCAAAATGGCAGAAATTCCCCATATTTTCGGCGAAAAGGGCAGAAAATCCTCGTATTTTGGAGCAAAATTGCAGAAATTCACCTAATGTTGGGGTAAATCATGCAGTAATTTTCTTTATTTTGTGGCAAAAAGGCAGAAATTCCCCTTATTTTGGGGCAAATGGCAGAAATATCCCTTATTTTAGGGCAAAATTGCAGAAATTTCCCTTATTTGGGGGCAAAAAACAGAAATTCCCCTTATTTTGAGGCAAAATTGCAGAAAGTTGCTTTATTTGGGGGCAAAAAACAGAAATTCCCCTTAATTTTGCAGCAAAATTGCAGAAATTTGCTTTATTATGGGGTAAAATTGCAGAAATTTCACATTTTTTAGGGCAAAAACGTAGAAATTCCCCTTATTTTGGGGCAAAAAGACAGAAATTCTTTTTATTTCTGGGGAAAAGGCAGAAATTGCACTTATTTTGAGTCAAAAAGGCGGAAAATCGCTTTATTTTGGGGCAAAAGTGAAGAAATTTTCCTTTTTTATAGCAAAAAGGTATACATTGCCTTTATTTTCGGGCAAAAAGGCAGATATTCCCTGTATTTTGGAGCAAAATTGCAGAAATTCCCCTTATTTTGGGGTAAAACTGCAGAAATTTCACTTATTTCGCGGTAAAATGGCAGAAATTCCCCTTATTTTCAGCCAAAAATGCAGAAAATCCTCGTATTTTGGAGCAAAATTGTAAAAATTCACCTAATTTTGGGGTAAAACATGCAGTAATTTTCTTTATTTTGTGGCAAAAAGGCAGAAATTCCCCTTATCTTGGGGCAAATGGCAGAAATTCCCCTTCTTTTAGGGCAAAATTGTAGAAATTTCCCTTATTTGGGGGCAAAAAACAAAAATTCCCCTTATTTTGGGGCAAAATTGCAGAAATTTGCTTTATTTGGGGGCAAAAAACAGAAATTCCCCTTATTTTGCAGCAAAATTGCAGAAATTTGCTTTATTATGGGGTAAAATTGCAGAAAATATTCTTATTTTAGGGCAAAATTGCAGAATTTTCACTTATTTCAGAAGAAAAAAGCAAAATTTTTTTCTCATTTTGGGGCAAAAATGAAGAAATTCCCATTATTTTGGGGCAAAAATGCAGAAATTCACCTTATTTTGGGGTAAAATTGCAGAAATTTCACATATTTCAGGGCAAAAAAGCATAAATTCCACTTATTTTGAGGTAAAATGCTGAAATTCCCCAAATTTTGGGGCAAAAGGAAGAAATTCCCATTATTTTGGAGCAAAAAGGCAAAAATTTCCCTTATTTTCGGGCAAAATTGCAGAAATTTCATCTATTTAAGGGTAAAAAGTCAGAAATTTCCCTTATTTTGTGGCCAAAATAAGAAATTTCTTTTCTTATGGTACAAAATTGAAGAAATTTTCTTTATTTTGGAACAAAAAGGCAGAAATTCCTCATATTTTGGTGTAAAAGGCAGAAATTCTTCTTATTTTGAGGTAAAATGCAGAATTTCCTCTTATTTAGAGGTAAATTGCAGAAATTCCCCTAATATTGGGGAAAAATGCAGAAATTCCCTTTATTTTGGGGCTAAAAGGCAGAAATTTTCCATATTTTGAAGAAAAATTGCAGAAATTTTCATAATTTTCGGGCAAAAAGGCTGAAATTCTCTTTATTTTGGGGCAAAAAGACAGAAAGTTTCCTTTTTTCGGGTGCAAAAAGTCAGAAATTCCCCTTATTTGGGGCAAAATTGCAGAAATTTCCTTTACTTTGGGGCAAAATTGCAGAAATTTCCCTTATTTTGGGGCAAAATTGCAGAAATTTCACTTATTTTAGGGAAAAAAGGAAGAAATTTCTCTTATTTTGGGGCAAAAAGGCAGAAATTTCTATTATTTTGGAACAAAATTGCACAAATTTTTCTTATTTTTGGGCAAAAAGACAGAAATTTCCCATATTTTGGGGCATAAGGCAGAAATTCCCCTTATTTTGAAGAAAAAATGCTGAAATTCCCATTATTTTGGGACAAAAAGGCAGAAATTCCCCTTATTTTGGGGCAAAAAGCAGACATTTCCATTATTTTGGGGAAAAATTATAGAAATTTCACTTATTTCAGGCCAAAAAGTAAGAAATTCCTCTTATTTTGGGGCAAAAAGGCAGAATTTCCGTTTATTTTTGGGGAAAAGGCAGAAATTGCACTTATTTTGAGTCAAAAAGGCGAAAGATCCCCTTATTTTGGGGCAAAAGTGAAGAAATTTCCCTTTTTTATGGCAAAAAGGTATACATTCTCTTAATTTTCGTGCAAAAAGGCAGAAATTCCCAGTATTTTAAGCAAAATTGCAGAAATTCCCCTAATTATAGGACAAAAAGGCAGAAATTCCCCTTATTTGGGACAAAATTGCAGAAATTTCATTTACTTTGGGGCAAAATTGCAGAAATTTTCCTTATTTTGGGGCAAAATTGCAGAAATTTCACTTATTTCAGGGAAAAAAAGCAGAAATTTCTCTTATTTTGGGGCAAAAAGGCAGAAATTCCCCGTATTTTGGGGCAAAAAACAGAAATTCCCCTTAATTTGAGGAAAAATGCTGAAATTCCCCTTATTTTGTGGCAAAAAGGCAGAAATTCCCCTTATTTTGGGGCAAAATTGTAGAAATTCACCTTATTTTGGGGTAAAATTGCAGAAATTTCATATATTTGAAGGCAAAAAGGCAGAAATTTTCCTTATTTTGATGTAAAATGCTGAAATTACCTATATATTGGAAAAAAGGCAGAAATTCCTCTTATTTGGGGGCAAAAAAGGCACAAATTTCCCTTATTATCGGGCAAAATTGCAGAAATTTCATTTTTTTTCAGCATAAAAAGTCAGAAATTCCCCTTATTTAGGGGCAAAAAGTAGAAATTTCTTTTATTATGGTACAAAATTTAAGAAATTTTCTTTATTTTGGAACAAAAAGGAAGAAAGTCCCCATATTTGGGGGTAAAAGGCAGAAATTCTTCTTATTTTGAGGTAACATGCAGAAATTCCTTTTATTTAGAGGTAAAATGCAGAAATTCCCCTAATATTGGGGAAAAATGCAGAAATTCCCTTTATTTTGGGGCTAAAAGGCAGAAATTTTCAGTATTTTGAAGAAAAATTGCAGAAATTCTCATAATTTTCAGGCAAAAAGCTGAAATTCTCCTTATTTTGGGGCAAAAAGACAGAAAATCTCCTTTTTTCGGGTGCAAAAAGTCAGAAATTCCCATTATTTGGAACAAAATTGCAGAAATTTCCTCTACTTTGGGGCAAAATTGCAGAAATTTCCCTTATTTTGGGGCAAAATTGCAGAAATTTCACATATTTCAGGGAAAAAAGGCAGAAATTTCTCTTATTTTGGAACAAAAAGGCAGAAATTTATTTATTTTGGTACAAAATTGCAGAAATTTTTCTTATTTTGGGGCAAAAAGGCAGAAATTTCCCATATTTTGGGGCAAAAGGAAGAAATTCCCCTTATTTTGAGGAAAAAAGGCTGAAATTCCTCTTATTTTGGGGCAAAAAGGCAGAAATTCCCCTTATTTTGGGGCAAAAAGCAGACATTTCCTTTATTTTGGGGAAAAATTTTAGAAATTTAAATTATTTCAGGGCAAAAATTCAGAAATTACCCTTATTTTGCGGCAAAAAGACAGAAATTCCGTTTATTTTTGGGGAAAAGGCAGAAATTGCACATATTTTGAGTCAAAAAGGCGGAAAATCGCCTTTTTCTGGGGCATAAGTGAAGAAATTTCCCTTTTTTATGGCAAAAAAATATACATTCCTTTTTTTTTCGGGCAAAAAGGCAGAAATTCCCCGTATTTTGGAGCAAAATTGCAGAAATTCCCCTAATTTTGGGGCAAAAAGAAAGAATTTCCCCTTATTTTGGGGTAAAACTGCAGAAATTTCACTTATTTCGCGGGAAGATGGCAGAAAGTCCTTTTATTTCCGGCGAAAAACTCAGAAAATCCTCTTCTTTTGTAGCAAAATTGCAGAAATTCACCTAATTTTGGGGTAAAACATGCAGTAATTTTCTTTATTTTGTGGCAAATAGGCAGAAATTCCCCTTATTTTGGGGCAAATGGCAGAAATTCCCCTTATTTTAGGGCAAAATTGCAGAAATTTCCCTTATTTGGGGGCAAAAAACAGAAATTCCCCTTATTTTGGGGGAAATTGCAGAAATTTGCTTTATTTGGGGGCAAAAAACAGAAATTCCCCTTATTTTGTGGCAAAATTGCAGAAATTTGCTTTATTATTTATGAAAAATTGCTGAAAATTCCCTTATTTTAGAGCAAAAGTGCAGAAATTACACTTATTTCACAAGAAAAAACAAAATTTTTTCTTATTTTGGGGCAAAAAGGCAGAAATTCTCATTTTTGGGGGGCAAAAGGGCAGAAATTCACCTTATTTTGTGGTAAAATTGCAGAAATTTCACATATTTCATTACAAAAAAGCAGAAATTCCCCTTATTTTGAGGTAAAATGCTGAAATTTTCCATATTTTGGGGCAAAAGAAAAAAAATTCCCCTTATTTTGGGCCAAAAAAAGGCACAAATTTCCCTTATTTTCGGGCAAAATTGCAGAAATTTCATTTATTTCAAGGTTAAAATTCAGAAATTCCCCTTATTTTGGGGCAAAAAGAAGAAATTTCTTTTATTATGGTCCAAAATTGAAGAAATTTTCTTTATTTTGGAACCAAAAGGCAGAAATTCACCATATTTTAGGCTAAAAGGCAGAAATTCTTCTTATTTTGAGGTAAAATCAGAAATTCCCCTTATTTAGAGGTAAAATGCAGAAATTCCCCTAATATTGGGGAAAAATGCAGAAATTCCCTTTATTTTGGGGCTAAAAGGCAGAAATTTTCTGTATTTTGAAGAAAAATTGCAGAAATTCTCATAATTTTCGGGCAAAAAGGCTGAAGTTCTCCTTATTTTCGGGCAAAATTGCAAAAATTTCCTTTACTTTGGGGCAAAATTGCAGAAATTTCCCTTATTTTAAGGCAAAATTGCAGAATATTCCTTTATTTTGGGGCAAAATTGCAGAAATTTCACTTATTTCAGAGAAAAAAGGCAGAAATTTCTCTTATTTTGGGGCAAAAAGGCAGAAATTTCTTTTATTTTGGTACAAAATTGCAGAAATTTTTTTATTTTGGGGCAAAAAAATAGAAATTCCCCATATTTTGGGGCAAAAGGCAGGAATTTCCCTTATTTTTAGGAAAAAATATTGAAATTCCCTTTATTTTGGGGCAAAAAGGCAGAAATTCCCCTAATTTTGGGGCAAAACCAGACATTTCCCTTATTTTGAGGAAAAATTTTAGAAATTTCAATTATTTCAGGGCAAAAAGTCAGAAATTCCCCTTATTTTGGGGCAAAAAGAGAGAAATTCCGTTTATTTTTGGGAAATAGGCAGAAATTGCACTTATTTTGAGTCAAAAATGAGGAAAATCTTTATATTTTGGGGCAAAAGTGAAGAAATTTCCATTTTTTATGGCAAAAAGGTATACATTCCCTTTATTTTCGGGCAAAAAGGCAGAAATTCCCCGTATTTTGGAGCAAAATTACAGAAATTCCCCTAATTTTGGGGCAAAAAGGCAAAAATTCCTCTTATTTGGGGCAAAATTGCAGAAATTTCCTTTACTTTGGGGCAAAATTGCAGAAATTTCGCTTATTTGGGGCAAAATTGCAGAAATTTCACTTATTTCAGTAAAAAAAAGGCAGACATTTTTCTTATTTTGGGGTAAAAAGGCAGAAATTCCCCATATTTTGGGGAAAAAGGCAGAAATTTCCTTTATTTTGGGGCACAAAGGCAGAAATTCACTTTATTTTGTGGTAAAATTGCAGAAATTTCATATATTTCAGGGCAAAAAGGCAGAAATTTTCCTTATTTTGAGGTAAAATCCTGAAATTACCCATATTTTGGGACAAAAGGCAGAAATTCCCCTTATTTTGGGGCAAAAAAGGCACAAATTTCCATAATTTTCAGGAAAAATTGCAGAAATTTCATTTATTTCAGGGTAAAAAGTCAGAAATTCCCCTTATTTTGGGGCAAAAAGGAGAAATTTCTTTTATTATGGTACAAAATTGAAGAAATTTTCTTTATTTTGGAACAAAAAGGCAGAAATTCCCCATATTTTGAGGTAAAAGGCAGAAATTCTTCTTATTTTGAGGTAACATGCAGAAATTCCTTTTATTTAGAGGTAAAATGCAGAAATTCCCCTAATATTGGGGAAAAATGCAGAAATTCCCTTTATTTTGGGGCTAAAAGGCAGAAATTTTCCGTATTTTGAAGAAAAATTGCAGAAATTCTCATAATTTTCGGGCAAAAAGGCTGAAATTCTCTTTATTTTGGGGCAAAAATACAGAAAATCTCCTTTTTTCGGGTGTAAAATGTCAGAAATTCCCCTTATTTGAGGCAAAATTGCAGAAATTTCCTCTACTTTGGGGCCAAATTGCCGAAATTTCCCTTATTTTGGGGCAAAATTGCAGATATTTCACTTATTTCAGGGAAAAAAGGCAGAAATTTCTTTTATTTTGGAACAAAAAGGCAGAAATTTCTTTTATTTTGGTACAAAATTGCAGAAATTTTTCTTATTTTGTGGCAAAAAGGCAGAAATTTCCCATATTTTGGGGCAAAAGGCAGAAATTCCCCTTATTTTGAGGAAAAAAGGCTGAAATTCCCCTTATTTTAGGGCAAAATTGCAGAAATTTCTTTTATTTGGGGGCAAAAAACAGAAATTCCTCTTATTTTGGCGCAAAATTGCAGAAATTTGCTTTATTTGGGGGCAAAAAACAGAAATTCCTCTTATTTTGCATCAAAATTGCAGAAATTTGCTTTATTATGGGGTAAAATTGCAGAAATTTCACTTCTTTCAGAAGAAAAAACAAAAATTTTTCTTATTTCGGGGCAAAAAGGCAGAAATTCCCATTATTTTGGGGCAAAAAGGCAGAAATTCCCCATATTTTGAGGCAAAAGGCAGAAATTCCTTTTATTTTGAGGAAAAAATGCTGAAATTCCTTTTATTTTGGGGCAAAAAGGCAGAAATTCACCTTATTTTGGGGTAATATTGCAGAAATTTCATATATTTCAGGGCAAAAAGGCAGAAATTTTCATTATTTTAAGGTAAAATGCTGAAATTACCCATATTTTGGGACAAAAGGAAGAAATTCCCCTTATTTTGGAGCAAAAAAGGCACAAATTTCCCTTATTTTCAGGCAAAATTGCAGAAATTTCACTTATTTCAGAAGAAAAAACAAAAATTTTTCTTATTTCGGGGCAAAAAGTCAGAAATTCCCATTATTTTGGGGCAAAAAGGCAGAAATTTACCTTATTTTGGGGTAAAATTGCAGAAATTTCACATATTTAGGGCAAAAAGGCAGGAATTCCCCCATTTTGGGGCAAAGAGGAGAAATTTCTTTTATTATGGTACAAAATTGAACAAATTTTCTTTATTTTGGAACAAAAAGGCAGAAATTCCCCATATTTTGGGGTAAAAGGCAGAAATTCTTCTTATTTTGAGGTAACATGCAGAAATTCCTTTTATTTAGAGGTAAAATGCAGAAATTCCCCTAATATCGGGGAAAAATGCAGAAATTCCCTTTATTTTGGGGCTAAAAGGCAGAAATTTTCCGTATTTTGAAGAAAAATTGCAGAAATTCTCATAATTTTTGGGCAAAAATTCTGAAATTCTCCTTATTTTGGGGCAAAAAGACAGAAAATCTCCTTTTTTCGGGTGCAAAAATTAAGAAATTCCCCTTATTTGGGGCAAAATTGCAGAAATTTCCTCTACTTTGGGGCAAAATTGAAAAAATTTCCCTTATTCTGTGGCAAAATTGCAGAAATTTCACTTATTTCAGGGAAAAAAGGAAGAAATTTCTCTTATTTTGGAACAAAAAGGCAGAAATTTCTTTTATTTTGGTACAAAATTGCAGAAATTTTTCTTATTTTGGGACAAAAAGGCTAAAATTTCCGATATTATGGGGCAAAAGGCAGAAATTCCCCCTATTTTGAAAAAAAAAGGCTGAAATTCCACTTATTTTGGGGCAAAAGGCAGAAATTCTTCTAATTTTGGGGCAAAAAGCAGACATTTCTCTTATTTTGGGAAAAAATTTTAGAAATTTCACTTATTTCAGGGCAAACAGTCAGAAATTCCCCTTATTTTGGCGCAAATAGAGAGAAATTCCGTTTATTTTTGGGGAAAATGCAGAAATTGCACTTATTTTGAATCAAAAAGGCGGAAAATCGCCTTATTTTGGGGCAAAAGTGAAGAAATTTCCCTTTTTTATAGCAAAAAGGTATACATTGCCTTTATTTTCTGGCAAAGAGGCAGAAATTCCCAGTATTTTGGAGCAAAATTGCAGAAATTCCCCTAATTTTGGGGCAAAAAGGCATAAATTCCCTCTATTTTCGGGGAAAAAGGCAGAAAATCCTCGTATTTTGGAGCAAAATTGCAGAAATTCACCTAATTTTGTTGTAAAACATGCAGTAATTTTCTTTATTTAGTGGCAAAAATGCAGAAATCCCCCTTATTTTGGGGCAAATGGCAGAAATTCCTCTTATTTTAGGGCAAAATTGCAGAAATTTCCCTTATTTGGGGGCAAAAAACAGAAATTCCCCTTATTTTGGGGCAAAATTGCAGAAATTTGCTTTATTTGGGGGCAAAAAACAGAAATTCCCCTTATTTTGCAGCAAAATTGCAGAAAATGCTTTATTATGGGGAAACATTGCAGAAATTTCCCTTATTTTAGTGCAAAATTTCACAAATTTCACTTATTTTAGAAGAAAAAACAAAAATTTTTCTTTTTTGGGGGTAAAAAGGCAGAAATTCCCATTATTTTGGGGCAAAAAGGCAGAAATTCACTTTATTTTGGGGTAAAATTGCAGAAATTTCACATATTTCAAGGCAAAAAGGCAGAAATTCCTTTTCTTTTGAGGTAAAATGCTGTAATTCCCCATATTTTGGAGCAAAAGTCAGAAATTCCTTATATTTTGGGGCAAAAAAGGCACAAATTTCCATTATTTTCGGGCAAAATTGCAGAAATTTCATTTATTTCAGGGTAAAAAGTCAGAAATTCCTCTTATTGTGGGGCAAAAAGGAGAAATTTCTTTTATTAGGGTACAAAATTGAAGAAATTTTCTTTATTTTGGAACAAAAAAGCAGAAATAACCCATATTTTAGGGTAAAAGGCAGAAATTCTTTTTATTTTGAGGTAACATGCAGAAATTCCTTTTATTTAGAGTAAAATGCAGAAATTCCCCTAATATTGGGGAAAAATGCAGAAATTCCCATTATTATGGGGCTAAAAGGAAGAAATTTTCCGTATTTTGAAGAAAAATTGCAGAAATTCTCATAATTTTTGGGCAAAAAGTCTGAAATTCTCCTTATTTTTGGTCAAAAAAACAGAAAATCTTTTTTTTCGGTTGTAAAAATTCAGAAATTCCCCTTATTTGGGGCAAAATTGCAGAAATTTCCTCTACTTTGGGGCAAAATTGCAGAAATTTTTCTTATTTTGGGGCAAAATTGCAGAAGTTTCACTTATTTCAGGGAAAAAAGGCAGAGATTTCTCTTATTTTGGAACAAAAGGCAGAAATTTCTTTTATTTTGGTACAAAATTGCAGAAATTTTTCTTATTTTGGCGCAAAAAGCAGAAATTTCCCATATTTTGTGACAAAAGGCAGAAATTCCTCTTATGTAAGGAAAAAAGGCTGAAATTCCCCTTATTTCAGGGCAAAAAGTCAGAAATTCTCATTATTTTGGGGTAAAAAGACAGAAATTCCGTTTATTTTGGGGGACAAGGCATAAATTGCACTTATTTTGAGTCAAAAAGGTGGAAAATCGCATTTTCCTGGGGCAAAAGTGAAGAAATTTCCCTTATTTTGGGGTAAAACTGCAGAAATTTCACTTATTTCGTTGCCAAATCTCAGAAATTCCCCTTATTTTTGGCGAAAAAGGCAGAAAATCCTCGTATTTTGAAGCAAAAATGCAGAAATTCACCAATTTTGGGGTAAAACATGCAGTAATTTTTTTTATTTTGTAGCAAAAAGGTAGAAATTACCCTTATTTTGGGGCAAATGGCAGAAATTCCCCTTATTGTAGGTCAAAATTGCAGAAATTTCTCTTATTTGGGGGCAAAAAACAGAAAATCCCCTTATTTTGGGGCAAAATTGCAGAAATTTGCTTTATTTGGGGGCAAAAAACAGAAATTCCCCCTATTTTGCAGCAAAATTGCCGAAATTTGCTTTATTATGGGGTAAAATTGCAGAAATTTCCCTTATTTTAGGGCAAAATTGTAGAAATTTCACTTATTTCAGAAGAAAAAACAAAAATTTTTCTTATTTTGGGGCAAAAAGGCAGAAATTCCCATTATTTTGGGGCGAAAAGGCAGAAATTTACTTTATTTTGGGGTAAAATTGCAGAAATTTCACATATTTCAGGGCAAAAAGGCAGAAATTCCCCTTATTTTGGGGCAAAAAGGAGAAATTTCTTTTATTATGGTACAAAATTGAAAAAATTTTCTTTATTTTGGAACAAAAATGCAGAAATTCCCCATATTTTGGGTCAAAAGTCAGAAATTCTTCTTATTTTGAGGTAACATGCAGAAATTCCTTTTATTTAGAAGTAAAATGCAGAAATTCCCCTAATATTGGGGAAAAATGCAGAAATTCCCTTTATTTTGGGGCTAAAATGCAAAATTTTCCGTATTTTGAAGAAAAATTGCAGAAATTCTCATAATTTTCGGGCAAAAAGGCTGAAATTCTCTTTATTTTGGGGCAAAAAGACAGAAAATCTCATTTTTTCGGGTGCAAAAAGTCAGAAATTCCCCTTATTTGGGGCAAAATTGCAGAAATTTCCTCTACTTTGGGGCAAAATTGCAGAAATTTCCCTTATTTTGGGGCAAAATTGCAGAAATTTCACTTATTTCAGGAAAAAAATGTAGAAATTTCTTTTATTTTGAAACAAAAAGGCAGAATTTTTTTTTATTTTGGTAAAAAATTGCAGAAATTTTTTTTATTTTGGGGCAAAATGGCAGAAATTTCCCATATTTTGGGGCAAAAGGCAGAAATTCCTTTTATTTTGAGAAAAAAATGCTGAAATTCCCCTTATTTTGGGCGAAAAGGCAGAAATTCTCCTTATTTTGGGGCAAAAAGCAGACATTTCCCTTATTTTGGGGAAAAATTTTAGAAATTTCACTTATTTCAGGGCACAAAGTCAGAAATTCCCCTTATTTTGGGGCAAAAAGACAGAAATTCCATTTACTTTTGGGGAAAAGGCAGAAATTGCACTTATTTTGAGTCAAAAAGGCGGAAAATCGCCTTATTTTGGGGCAAAAGTGAAGAAATTTCCCTTTTTTATAGCAATCAGGTATACATTGCCTTTATTTTCGGGCAAAAAGGCAAAAATTTCCTGTATTTTGGAGCAAAATTCAAGAAATTCCCCTAATTTTGGGGCAAAATGCAGAAATTCCCTTTATTTTGGGGTAAAACTGCAGAAATTTCACTTATTTCGCGGCAAAAAGGCAGAAATTCCCCATATTTTGGGGCAAATGGCAGAAATTCCCCTTATTTTAGGGCAAAATTGCAGAAATTTCACTTATTGCAGAAGAAAAAAGCAAAATTTTTTCTTATTTTGGGGCAAAATTGCAGAAATTTCACTTATTTCAGGAAAAAATTGTAGAAATTTCTCTTATTTTGAAACAAAAAGGCAGAATTTTTTTTATTTTGGTAAAAAATTGCAGAAATTTTTCTTATTTTGGGGCAAAATGGCAGAAATTTCCCATATTTTGGGTCAAAAGGCAGAATTTCCTTTTATTTTGAGGAAAAAATGCTGAAATTCCCCTTATTTTGGGGCGAAAAGGCAGAAATTCTCCTTATTTTTGGGGCAAAAAGCAGACATTTCCCTTATTTTGGGGAAAAATTTTAGAAATTTCACTTATTTCACGGCACAAAGTCAGAAATTCCCCTTATTTTGCGGCAAAAAGACAGAAATTCCATTTACTTTTGGAGAAAAGGCAGAAATTGCACTTATTTTGAGTCAAAAAGGCGGAAAAACGCCTTATTTTGGGGCAAAAGTGAAGAAATTTCCCTTTTTTATAGCAAAAAAATATACATTGCCTTTATTTTCGGGCAAAAAGGCAAAAATTCCCTGTATTTTGGAGCAAAATTCAAGAAATTCCCCTAATTTTGGGGCAAAAGGCAGAAATTCCCTTTATTTTGGTGTAAAACTGCAAAAATTTCACTTATTTCGCGGCAAAAAGGCAGAAATTCCCCTTATTTTGGGGCAAATGGCAGAAATTCCCCTTATTTTAGGGCAAAATTGCAGAAATTTCACTTATTGGAGAAGAAAAAAGCAAAATTTTTTCTTATTTTGGGGCAAAAATGCAGAAATTCCCATTATTTTGGGGCAAAAAGGCAGAAATTCACCTTATTTTGGGGTAAAATTGCAGAAATATCACATATTTCTTTGCAAAAAAGCAGAAATTCCCCTTATTTTGAGGTAAAATGCTGAAATTCCCCATATTTTGGGGCAAAAGGCAGACATTCCCCTTATTTTGGGCCAAAAAAGGCACAAATTTCCCTTATTTTCGGGCAAAATTGCAGAAATTTTATTTATTTCAGGGTAAAAAGTCAGAAATTCCCCTTATTTTGGAGCAAAAAGGAGAAATTTCTTTTATTATGGTACAAAATTGAAGAAATTTTTTTTATTTTGGAACAAAAAGGCAGAAATTCCCCATATTTTGGAGTAAAAGGCAGAAATTCTTATTTTGAGGTAAAATGCAGAATTTCCCCTTATTTAGAGGTAAAATGCAGAAATTCCCCAAATATTGGAGAAAAATTCAGAAATTCCCTTTTTTTGGGGGGCTAAAAGGAAGAAATTTTCCATATTTTGAAGAAAAATTGCAGAAATTTTCATAATTTTCAAGCAATAATGCTGAAATTCCCTTATTTTGGCTCAAAAAAACAGAAAATCTCCTTTTTTCGGGTGCAAAAATTTAGAAATTCCTTTTATTTGGGGCAAAATTGCAGAAATTTCCTTTACTTTGGGGCAAAATTTTAGAAATTTTCCTTATTTTGGGGCAAAATTGCAGAAAATTCACTTATTTCAGAGATAAAAGGCAGAAATTTCTCTTATTTTGGGGCAAAAATGCAGAAATTTCTTTTATTTTGGTACAAAATTGCAGAAATTTTTCTTATTTTGGGGCAAAAAGACAGAAATTCCCCATATTTTGGGGCAAAAGGCAGAAATTCCCCTTATTTTGAAGAAAAAATGCTGAAATTCCACTTATTTTGGGGCAAAAAGGCAGAAATTCCCTTTATTTTGGGGCAAAAAGCAGACATTTCCCTTATTTTGGGGAAAAATTAGAGAAATTTCACTTATTTCAGTGCAAAAAGTCAGAAATTCCCCGTATTTTGGGGCAAAAAGGCAGAAATTCCATTTATTTTTGGGGAAAAGGCAGAAATTGCACTTATTTTGAGTCAAAAAGTCCGAAAAACCCCTTATTTTGGGGCAAAAGTGAAGAAATTTTCCTTTTTTATGGCAAAAAGGTATACATTCCCTTTATTTTCGGGCAAAAAGGCAGAAATTCACCGTATTTTGGAGCAAAATTGCAGAAATTACCCTAATTTTGGGGCAAAAAGTCAGAAATTCCCCTTATTTGGCGCAAAACTACAGAAATTTCCTTTACTTTGGGGCAAAATTGCAGAAATTTCACTTATTTCAGGGAAAAACGCAAAATTTCTCTTATTTTGGGTCAAAAAGGCAGAAAATCCCCATATTTTGGGGCAAAAGGCAGAAATTCCCCTTATTTTGAGGAAAAAATGCTGAAATTCCCCTTATTTTGGGGCAAAAAGGCAGAAATTACCCTTATTTTGGGGCAAAAAGGCAGAAATTCACCTTATTTTGGGGAAAAATTGAAGAAATTTCATATATTTCAGGGCAAAAAGGAAGAAATTTTCTTTATTTTGAGGTAAAATGCTGAAATTACCCATATTTTGGAACAAAAGGCAGAAATTCCCAATTTTTTGGGGCAAAAAAGGCAAAATTTCCCTTATTTTTGGGCAAAATTACAGAAATTTCATTTATTTCAGGGTAAAAAGTCAGAAATTTTCCTTATTTTGGGGCAAAAATTAGAAATTTCTTTTATTATGGTACAAAATTGAAGAAATTTTTTTTATTTTGGAACAAAAAGGCAGAAATTCCCCATATTTTGGGGTAAAAGGCAGAAATTCTTCTTATTTTGAGGTAACATGCAGAAATTCCTTTTATTTAGAGGTAAAATGCAGAAATTCCCCTAATATTGGGGCAAAATGCAGAAATTCCCTTTATTTTGGGGTTAAAATGAAGAAAATTTCCGTATTTTGAAGAAAAATTGCAGAAATTCTCATAATTTTCGGGCAAAAAGGCTGAAATTCTCCTTATTTTGTGGCAAAAAGACAGAAAATCTCCTTTTTCGGGTGCAAAATTCAGAAATTCCCCTTATTTGGGGCAAAATTGCAGAAATTTCCTCTACTTTGGGGCAAAATTGCAGAAATTTCCCTTATTTTGGAGCAAAATTGCAGAAATTTCACTTATTTAAGGGAAAAAAGGCCGAAATTTCTCTTATTTTGGAACAAAAAAACAGAAATTTCTTTTATTTTGGTACAAAATTGGAGAAATTTTTATTATTTTGGGGCAAAAAGGCAGAAATTTCCCATATTTTGGGGCAAAAGGCAGAAATTCCCCTTATTTTGAGGAAAAAAGGCTGAAATTCCCATTATTTTGGGGCAAAAGGCAGAAATATCCCTTATTTTGGTGAATAATTTTAGAAATTTCACTTATTTCAGGGCAAAAAGTCAGAAATTCCCCTTATTTTGGGGCAAAATAACAAAAAATCTGTTTATTTTAGAGTAAAAGGCAGAAATTGCACTTATTTTGAGTCAAAAAGGCAGAAAATCGCCTTATTTTGGGGCAAAAGTGAAGAAATTTCCCTTTTTTATAGCAAAAAGTTATACATTGCCTTTATTTTCGGGCAAAAAGGCAGAAATTCTTTGTTTTGGAGCAAAATTGCAGAAATTCCCCTAATTTTGGGGCAAAAAAGCAGAAATTCCCCTTATTTTGGGGTAAAACTGCAGAAATTTCACTTATTTCGCGGCAAAATGGCAGAAATTCCCCTTATTTTTGGCGAAAAATGCAGAAAATCCTCATATTTTGGAGCAAAATTGCAGAAATTCACCTAATTTTTGGGTAAAACATGCTGTAATTTTTATTATTTTGTGGCAAAAAGGCAAAAATTCTACTTATTTTGGGGCAAATTGCAGAAATTCCCCTTATTTTAGGGCAAAATTGCAGTAATTTCCCTTATTTGTGTGCAAAACACAGAAATTCCTTTTATTTTGTAGCAAAATTGCAGAAATTTGCTTTATTTGGGGGCAAAAAACAGAAATTCACCTTATTTTGCAGCAAAATTGCAGAAATTTGCTTTATTATGGGGTAAAATTTCAGAAATTTCTGTTATTTTAGGGCAAAATTGCAGAAATTTCATTTATTGCAGAAGAAAAAAGCAAAATTTTTTCTTATTTTGGGGCAAAAATGCAGAAATTCCCATTATTTTGGGGCAAAAAGTCAGAAATTCACATTATTTTGGGGTAAAATTGCAGAAATTTCACATATTTCAGGGCAAAAACGCAGAAATTCCCCTTACTTTGAGGTAAAATGCTAAAATTCCCAATATTTTGGGGTAAAAGGCAGAAATTCCCTTTATTTTGGTGCAAAAAAGGCACAAATTTCCATTTTTTTCGGGCAAAATTGCAGAAATTTTATTTATTTCAGGGTAAAAAGTCAGAAATTCCCCTTATTTTAGGGCAAAAAGGAGAAATTTCTTTTATTATGGTACAAAATTGAAGAAATTTTCTTTATTTTGGAACAAAAAGGCAGAAATTCCCCATATTTTGGGGTAAAAGGCAGAAATTCTTATTTTGAAGTAAAATGCAGAATTTCCCCTTATTTAGAGGTAAAATGCAGAAATTCCCCAAATGTTGGAGAAAAATTCAGATATTCCCTTTATTTTGGGGCTAAAAGGCAGAAATCTTCCATATTTTGGAGAAAAATTGCAGAAATTTTCATAATTTTCAAGCAAAAAGGCTGAAAATCCCTTATTTTGGCTAAAAAGACAGAAAATCTCCTTTTTCAGGCGAAAAAAGTCAGAAATTCCGTTTATTTGGAACAAAATTGCAGAAATTTCCTTTACTTTGGGGCAAAATTGCAGAAATTTCCCTTATTTTGGGGCAAAATTGCAGAAAATTCACTTATTTCAGAGCTAAAAGGAAGAAATTTCTCTTATTTTGGGGCAAGAATGCAGAAATTTCTTTTATTTTGGTACAAAATTTCAGAAATTTTTTTTATTTTGGAGCAAAAAGACAGAAATTCCCCATATTTTGGGGCAAAAGGCAGAAATTCCCCTTATTTTGAAGAAAAAATGCTGATATTCCCCTTATTTTGGGGCAAAAAGGCAGAAATTCCATTTATTTTGGGGCAAAAAGCAGACATTTCCCTTATTTTAAGGAAAAATTAGAGAAATTTCACTTATTTCAGGGAAAAAAGTCAGAAATTCCCCTTATTTTGGGGCAAAAACGCAGAAATTCCATTTATTTTTGGGGAAAAGGCAGAAATGGCACTTATTTTGAGTCAAAAAGTCCGAAAATCCCCTTATTTTGGGGCAAAAGTGAAGAAATTTCCCTTTTTTATGGCAAAAAGGTATACATTCCCTTTATTTTCGGGCAAAAAGGCAGAAATTCCCCGTATTTTGGAGCAAAATTGCAGAAATTCCCCTAATTGTAGGCAAAAAGTCAGAAATTCCCCTTATTTGGGGCAAAACTCCAGAAATTTCCTTTACTTTGGGGCAAAATTGCAGAAATTTCCCTTATTTTGGGGCAAAATTGCAGAAATTTCACTTATTTCAGGGAAAAAAGGCAAAATTTCTCTTATTTTGGGGCAAAAAGGCAGAAATTCCCCATATTTTGGGGCAAAAGGCAGAAATTCCCCTTATTTTGAGGAAAAAATGCTGAAATTCCCCTTATTTTGGGGCAAAAAGGCAGAAATTACCCTTATTTTGGGGCATAAAGGCAGAAATTCACCTTATTTTGGGGAAAAATTGAAAAAATTTCATATATTTCAGGGCAAAAAGGGAGAAATTTTATTTATTTTGAGGTAAAATGCTGAAATTAGCTATATTTTGGGACAAAAGGCAGAAATTCCCCTTTT
Organism: Micromys minutus; assembly: GCF_963924665.1. Lineage (NCBI taxonomy): Eukaryota > Metazoa > Chordata > Mammalia > Rodentia > Muridae > Micromys > Micromys minutus. The sequence goes on from NW_027667328.1 coordinate 5,697,156, forward strand.
TTGGGGGGCAAAAAAGGCAAAATTTCCCTTATTTTCAGGCAAAATTGCAGAAATTTCATTTATTTCAGGGTAAAAAGTCAGAAATTCCCCTTATATTGGGGCAAAAAGGAGAAATTTCTTTTATTATGGTACAAAATTGAAGAAATTTTCTTTATTTTGGAACAAAAAGGCAGAAATTCCCCATATTTTGGGGTAAAAGGCAGAAATTCTTCTTGTTTTGAGGTAACATGCAGAAATTCCTTTTATTTAAAGGTAAAATGCAGAAATTCCCCTAATATTGGGGAAAAATGCAGAAATTCCCTTTATTTTGGGGCTAAAAGGCAGAAATTTTCCGTATTTTTAAGAAAAATTTCAGAAATTCTCATAATTTTCGGGCAAAAAGGCTGAAATTCTCCTTATTTGGGGGCAAAAAGACAGAAAATCTCCTTTTTCGGGTGCAAAATTCAAAAATTCCCCTTATTTGGGGAAAAATTGCAGAAATTTCATCTACTTTGGGGCAAAATTGCAGAAATTTCCCTTATTTTTGGGCAAAATTGCAGAAATTTCACTTCTTTAAGGGAAAAAGGCAGAAATTTCTCTTATTTTGGAACAAAAAGGCAGAAATTTCTTTTATTTTGGTACAAAATTGCAGAAATTTTTCTTAATTTGGGGCAAAAAGGCATAAATTTCCCATATTTTGGGGCAAAAGGCAGAAATTCCACTTATTTTGAGGAAAAAAGGCTGAAATTCCCCTTATTTTGGGGCAAAAAGGCAGAAATTCTTCTTATTTTGGGGCAAAAAGCAGACATTTCCCTTATTTTGGGGAAAAATTTTAGAAATTTCACTTATTTCAGGGCAAAAAGTCAGAATTTCCCCTTATTTTGGGGCAAAAAGACAGAAATTCCGTTTATTTTTGGGGAAAAGGCAGAAATTGCACTTATTTTGAGTCAAAAAGGCAGAAAATCGCTTTATTTTGGGGCAAAAGTGAAGAAATTTCCCTTTTTTTTGGCAAAAAGGTATACATTCCCTTTATTTTCGGGCAAAAAGGCAGAAATTCCCCGTATTTTGGAGCAAAATTGCAGAAATTCCCCTAATTTTGGGGCAAAAACGCAGAAATTCCCTTTATTTTGGGGTAAAACTGCAGAAATTTCACTTATTTCGCGGCAAGATGGCAGAAATTCCCCTTATTTTCGGCGAAAAACGCAGAAAATCCTTGTATTTTGGAGCAAAATTGGAGAAATTCACCTAATTTTGGGGTAAAACATGCAGTAATTTTCTTTATTTTGTGGCAAATCGGCAAAAATTCCCCTTATTTTAGGGCAAATGGCAGAAATTCCCTTTATTTTAGGGCAAAATTGCAGAAATTTCCATTATTTGGGGGCAAAAAACAGAAATTCCCTTTATTTTGGGGCAAAATTGCAGAAATTTGCTTTATTTGGGGGCAAAAAACAAAAATTCCCCTTATTTTGCGGCAAAATTGCAGAAATTTGCTTTATTTGGGGGCAAAAAACAAAAATTCCCCTTATTTTGCGGCAAAATTGCAGAAATTTGCTTTATTATTTGTGAAATATTGCAGAAAATTCCCTTATTTTAGGGCAAAATTGCAGAAATTTAACTTATTTCAGAAGAAAAAACAAAAATTTTTCTTATTTTAGGGCAAAAAGGCAAAAATTCCCATTGTTTTTGGGCAAAAAGCCAGAAATTCACCTTATTTTGGCATTAAATTGCAGAAATTTCACATATTTCATTGCAAAAAAGCAAAAATTCCCCTTATTTTGAGGTAAAATGCTGAAATTCCTTATATTTTGGGGCAAAAGGCAGAAATTCCACTTATTTTGGGCCAAAAAAGGCACAAATTTCCCTTATTTTGGGGCAAAATTGCAGAAATTTCATTTATTTCAAGGTATAAAGTCAGAAATTCCCCTTATTTTGGGGCAAAAAGGAGAAATTTCTTTTATTATGGTACAAAATTAAAGAAATTTTCTTTATTTTGGAACAAAAAGGCAGAAATTCACCATATTTTGGGGTAAAAGGCAGAAATTCTTCTTATTTTGAGGTAAAATGCAGAAATTCTCTTTATTTAGAGGTAAAATGCAGAAATTCCCCTAATATTGGGAAAAATGCAGAAATCCCCTTTATTTTGGGGATAAAAGGCAAAAATTTTCCGTATTTTGAAGAAAAATTGCAGAAATTTTCATAATTTTCGGGCAAAAAGGCTGAAATTCTCCTTATTTTGGGGCAAAATTGCAGAAATTTCCTTTACTGTGGGGCAAAATTGCAGAAATTACCCTTATTTTGGGGCAAAATTGCAGAAATTTCCCTTGTTTTGGGGCAAAATTGCAGAAATTTCACTTATTTCAGGGAAATAAGGCAGAAATTTCTCTTATTTTGGGGCAAAAAGGCAGAAATTTTTTTTATCTTGGTACAAAATTGCAGAAATTTTTCTTATTTTGGAGCAAAAAGACAGAAATTCCCCATATTTTGGGGCAAAATTGCAAAAATTCTTCTAATTTTGGGGCAAAAAGTCAGAAATTCCCCTTATTTGGGGCAAATCTGCAGAAATTTCCTTTACTTTGGGGCAAAATTGCAGAAATTTCCCTTATTTTGGGGCAAAATTGCAGAAATTTCACTTATTTCAGGGAAAAAAGGCAAAATTTCTCTTATTTTGGGGCAAAAAGGCAGAAATTCCCCATATTTTGGGGCAAAAGGCAGAAATTCCCCTTATTTTGAGGAAAAAATGCTGAAATTCCCCTTATTTTGGGGCAAAAAGGCAGAAATTACCCTTATTTTGGGGCATAAAGGCAGAAATTCACCTTATTTTGGGGAAAAATTGAAAAAATTTCATATATTTCAGGGCAAAAAGGGAGAAATTTTATTTATTTTGAGGTAAAATGCTGAAATTAGCTATATTTTGGGACAAAAGGCAGAAATTCCCCTTTTTTTGGGGGCAAAAAAGGCAAAATTTCCCTTATTTTCAGGCAAAATTGCAGAAATTTCATTTATTTCAGGGTAAAAAGTCAGAAATTCCCCTTATATTGGGGCAAAAAGGAGAAATTTCTTTTATTATGGTACAAAATTGAAGAAATTTTCTTTATTTTGGAACAAAAAGGCAGAAATTCCCCATATTTTGGGGTAAAAGGCAGAAATTCTTCTTGTTTTGAGGTAACATGCAGAAATTCCTTTTATTTAAAGGTAAAATGCAGAAATTCCCCTAATATTGGGGAAAAATGCAGAAATTCCCTTTATTTTGGGGCTAAAAGGCAGAAATTTTCTGTATTTTGAAGAAAAATTTCAGAAATTCTCATAATTTTCGGGCAAAAAGGCTGAAATTCTCCTTATTTGGGGGCAAAAAGACAGAAAATCTCCTTTTTCGGGTGCAAAATTCAAAAATTCCCCTTATTTGGGGCAAAATTGCAGAAATTTCATCTACTTTGGGGCAAAATTGCAGAAATTTCCCTTATTTTTGGGCAAAATTGCAGAAATTTCACTTATTTAAGGGAAAAAAGGCAGAAATTTCTCTTATTTTGGAACAAAAAGGCAGAAATTTCTTTTATTTTGGTACAAAATTGCAGAAATTTTTATTATTTTGGGGCAAAAAGGCATAAATTTCCCATATTTTGGGGCAAAAGGCAGAAATTCCACTTATTTTGAGGAAAAAAGGCTGAAATTCCCCTTATTTTGGGGCAAAAAGGCAGAAATTCTTCTTATTTTGGGGCAAAAAGCAAACATTTCCCTTATTTTGGGGAAAAATTTTAGAAATTTCACTTATTTCAGGGCAAAAAGTCAGAATTTCCCCTTATTTTGGGGCAAAAAGACAGAAATTCCGTTTATTTTTGGGGAAAAGGCAGAAATTGCACTTATTTTGAGTCAAAAAGGCCGAAAATCGCTTTATTTTGGGGCAAAAGTGAAGAAATTTCCCTTTTTTTTTGGCAAAAAGGTTTACATTCCATTTATTTTCGGGCAAAAAGGCAGAAATTCCCCGTATTTTGGAGCAAAATTGCAGAAATTCCCCTAATTTTGGGGCAAAAACGCAGAAATTCCCTTTATTTTGGGGTAAAACTGCAGAAATTTCACTTATTTCGCGGCAAGATGGCAGAAATTCCCCTTATTTTCGGCGAAAAACGCAGAAAATCCTCGTATTTTGGAGCAAAATTGGAGAAATTCACCTAATTTTGGGGTAAAACATGCAGTAATTTTCTTTATTTTGTGGCAAATTGGCAAAAATTCCCCTTATTTTGGGGCAAATGGCAGAAATTCCCTTTATTTTAGGGCAAAATTGCAGAAATTTCCATTATTTGGGGGCAAAAAACAGAAATTCCCCTTATTTTGGGGCAAAATTGCAGAAATTTGCTTTATTTGGGGGCAAAAAACAAAAATTCCCCTTATTTTGCGGCAAAATTGCAGAAATTTGCTTTATTTGGGGGCAAAAAACAAAAATTCCCCTTATTTTGCGGCAAAATTGCAGAAATTTGCTTTATTATTTGTGAAATATTGCAGAAAATTCCCTTATTTTAGGGCAAAATTGCAGAAATTTAACTTATTTCAGAAGAAAAAACAAAAATTTTTCTTATTTTAGGGCAAAAAGGCAAAAATTCCCATTGTTTTTGGGCAAAAAGCCAGAAATTCACCTTATTTTGGCATTAAATTGCAGAAATTTCACATATTTCATTGCAAAAAAGCAAAAATTCCCCTTATTTTGAGGTAAAATGCTGAAATTCCTTATATTTTGGGGCAAAAGGCAGAAATTCCACTTATTTTGGGCCAAAAAAGGCACAAATTTCCCTTATTTTGGGGCAAAATTGCAGAAATTTCATTTATTTCAAGGTATAAAGTCAGAAATTCCCCTTATTTTGGGGCAAAAAGGAGAAATTTCTTTTATTATGGTACAAAATTAAAGAAATTTTCTTTATTTTGGAACAAAAAGGCAGAAATTCACCATATTTTGGGGTAAAAGGCAGAAATTCTTCTTATTTTGAGGTAAAATGCAGAAATTCTCTTTATTTAGAGGTAAAATGCAGAAATTCCCCTAATATTGGGAAAAATGCAGAAATCCCCTTTATTTTGGGGATAAAAGGCAAAAATTTTCCGTATTTTGAAGAAAAATTGCAGAAATTTTCATAATTTTCGGGCAAAAAGGCTGAAATTCTCCTTATTTTGGGGCAAAATTGCAGAAATTTCCTTTACTGTGGGGCAAAATTGCAGAAATTACCCTTATTTTGGGGCAAAATTGCAGAAATTTCCCTTGTTTTGGGGCAAAATTGCAGAAATTTCACTTATTTCAGGGAAATAAGGCAGAAATTTCTCTTATTTTGGGGCAAAAAGGCAGAAATTTTTTTTATCTTGGTACAAAATTGCAGAAATTTTTCTTATTTTGGAGCAAAAAGACAGAAATTCCCCATATTTTGGGGCAAAATTGCAAAAATTCCCCTAATTTTGGGGCAAAAAGTCAGAAATTCCCCTTATTTGGGGCAAATCTGCAGAAATTTCCTTTACTTTGGGGCAAAATTGCAGAAATTTCCCTTATTTTGGGGCAAAATTGCAGAAATTTCACTTATTTCAGGGAAAAAAGGCAAAATTTCTCTTATTTTGGGGCAAAAAGGCAGAAATTCCCCATATTTTGGGGCAAAAGGCAGAAATTCCCCTTATTTTGAGGAAAAAATGCTGAAATTCCCCTTATTTTGGGGCAAAAAGGCAGAAATTACCCTTATTTTGGGGCATAAAGGCAGAAATTCACCTTATTTTGGGGAAAAATTGAAAAAATTTCATATATTTCAGGGCAAAAAGGGAGAAATTTTATTTATTTTGAGGTAAAATGCTGAAATTAGCTATATTTTGGGACAAAAGGCAGAAATTCCCCTTTTTTTGGGGGCAAAAAAGGCAAAATTTCCCTTATTTTCAGGCAAAATTGCAGAAATTTCATTTATTTCAGGGTAAAAAGTCAGAAATTCCCCTTATATTGGGGCAAAAAGGAGAAATTTCTTTTATTATGGTACAAAATTGAAGAAATTTTCTTTATTTTGGAACAAAAAGGCAGAAATTCCCCATATTTTGGGGTAAAAGGCAGAAATTCTTCTTGTTTTGAGGTAACATGCAGAAATTCCTTTTATTTAAAGGTAAAATGCAGAAATTCCCCTAATATTGGGGAAAAATGCAGAAATTCCCTTTATTTTGGGGCTAAAAGGCAGAAATTTTCTGTATTTTGAAGAAAAATTTCAGAAATTCTCATAATTTTCGGGCAAAAAGGCTGAAATTCTCCTTATTTGGGGGCAAAAAGACAGAAAATCTCCTTTTTCGGGTGCAAAATTCAAAAATTCCCCTTATTTGGGGCAAAATTGCAGAAATTTCATCTACTTTGGGGCAAAATTGCAGAAATTTCCCTTATTTTTGGGCAAAATTGCAGAAATTTCACTTATTTAAGGGAAAAAAGGCAGAAATTTCTCTTATTTTGGAACAAAAAGGCAGAAATTTCTTTTATTTTGGTACAAAATTGCAGAAATTTTTATTATTTTGGGGCAAAAAGGCATAAATTTCCCATATTTTGGGGCAAAAGGCAGAAATTCCACTTATTTTGAGGAAAAAAGGCTGAAATTCCCCTTATTTTGGGGCAAAAAGGCAGAAATTCTTCTTATTTTGGGGCAAAAAGCAAACATTTCCCTTATTTTGGGGAAAAATTTTAGAAATTTCACTTATTTCAGGGCAAAAAGTCAGAATTTCCCCTTATTTTGGGGCAAAAAGACAGAAATTCCGTTTATTTTTGGGGAAAAGGCAGAAATTGCACTTATTTTGAGTCAAAAAGGCCGAAAATCGCTTTATTTTGGGGCAAAAGTGAAGAAATTTCCCTTTTTTTTTTGGCAAAAAGGTTTACATTCCATTTATTTTCGGGCAAAAAGGCAGAAATTCCCCGTATTTTGGAGCAAAATTGCAGAAATTCCCCTAATTTTGGGGCAAAAACGCAGAAATTCCCTTTATTTTGGGGTAAAACTGCAGAAATTTCACTTATTTCGCGGCAAGATGGCAGAAATTCCCCTTATTTTCGGCGAAAAACGCAGAAAATCCTCGTATTTTGGAGCAAAATTGGAGAAATTCACGTAATTTTGGGGTAAAACATGCAGTAATTTTCTTTATTTTGTGGCAAATCGGCAAAAATTCCCCTTTTTTTGGGGCAAATGGCAGAAATTCCCTTTATTTTATTGCAAAATTGCAGAAATTTCCATTATTTGGGGGCAAAAAACAGAAATTCCCCTTATTTTGGGGCAAAATTGCAGAAATTTGCTTTATTTGGGGGCAAAAAACAAAAATTCCCCTTATTTTGCGGCAAAATTGCAGAAATTTGCTTTATTTGGGGGCAAAAAACAAAAATTCCCCTTATTTTGCGGCAAAATTGCAGAAATTTGCTTTATTATTTGTGAAATATTGCAGAAAATTCCCTTATTTTAGGGCAAAATTGCAGAAATTTAACTTATTTCAGAAGAAAAAACAAAAATTTTTCTTATTTTAGGGCAAAAAGGCAAAAATTCCCATTGTTTTTGGGCAAAAAGCCAGAAATTCACCTTATTTTGGCATTAAATTGCAGAAATTTCACATATTTCATTGCAAAAAAGCAAAAATTCCCCTTATTTTGAGTTAAAATGCTGAAATTCCTTATATTTTGGGGCAAAAGGCAGAAATTCCCCTTATTTTGGGCCAAAAAAGGCACAAATTTCCCTTATTTTGGGGCAAAATTGCAGAAATTTCATTTATTTCAAGGTATAAAGTCAGAAATTCCCCTTATTTTGGGGCAAAAAGGAGAAATTTCTTTTATTATGGTACAAAATTAAAGAAATTTTCTTTATTTTGGAACAAAAAGGCAGAAATTCACCATATTTTGGGGTAAAAGGCAGAAATTCTTCTTATTTTGAGGTAAAATGCAGAAATTCTCTTTATTTAGAGGTAAAATGCAGAAATTCCCCTAATATTGGGAAAAATGCAGAAATCCCCTTTATTTTGGGGATAAAAGGCAAAAATTTTCCGTATTTTGAAGAAAAATTGCAGAAATTTTCATAATTTTCGGGCAAAAAGGCTGAAATTCTCCTTATTTTGGGGCAAAATTGCAGAAATTTCCTTTACTGTGGGGCAAAATTGCAGAAATTACCCTTATTTTGGGGCAAAATTGCAGAAATTTCCCTTGTTTTGGGGCAAAATTGCAGAAATTTCACTTATTTCAGGGAAATAAGGCAGAAATTTCTCTTATTTTGGGGCAAAAAGGCAGAAATTTTTTTTATCTTGGTACAAAATTGCAGAAATTTTTCTTATTTTGGAGCAAAAAGACAGAAATTCCCCATATTTTGGGGCAAAATTGCAAAAATTCCCCTAATTTTGGGGCAAAAAGTCAGAAATTCCCCTTATTTGGGGCAAATCTGCAGAAATTTCCTTTACTTTGGGGCAAAATTGCAGAAATTTCCCTTATTTTGGGGCAAAATTGCAGAAATTTCACTTATTTCAGGGAAAAAAGGCAAAATTTCTCTTATTTTGGGGCAAAAAGGCAGAAATTCCCCATATTTTGGGGCAAAAGGCAGAAATTCCCCTTATTTTGAGGAAAAAATGCTGAAATTCCCCTTATTTTGGGGCAAAAAGGCAGAAATTACCCTTATTTTGGGGCATAAACCAGAAATTCACCTTATTTTGGGGAAAAATTGAAAAAATTTCATATATTTCAGGGCAAAAAGGGAGAAATTTTATTTATTTTGAGGTAAAATGCTGAAATTAGCTATATTTTGGGACAAAAGGCAGAAATTCCCCTTTTTTGGGGGGCAAAAAAGGCAAAATTTCCCTTATTTTCAGGCAAAATTGCAGAAATTTCATTTATTTCAGGGTAAAAAGTCAGAAATTCCCCTTATATTGGGGCAAAAAGGAGAAATTTCTTTTATTATGGTACATAATTGAAGAAATTTTCTTTATTTTGGAACAAAAAGGCAGAAATTCCCCATATTTTGGGGTAAAAGGCAGAAATTCTTCTTGTTTTGAGGTAACATGCAGAAATTCCTTTTATTTAAAGGTAAAATGCAGAAATTCCCCTAATATTGGGGAAAAATGCAGAAATTCCCTTTATTTTGGGGCTAAAAGGCAGAAATTTTCTGTATTTTGAAGAAAAATTTCAGAAATTCTCATAATTTTCGGGCAAAAAGGCTGAAATTCTCCTTATTTGGGGGCAAAAAGACAGAAAATCTCCTTTTTCGGGTGCAAAATTCAAAAATTCCCCTTATTTGGGGCAAAATTGCAGAAATTTCATCTACTTTGGGGCAAAATTGCAGAAATTTCCCTTATTTTTGGGCAAAATTGCAGAAATTTCACTTATTTAAGGGAAAAAAGGCAGAAATTTCTCTTATTTTGGAACAAAAAGGCAGAAATTTCTTTTATTTTGGTACAAAATTGCAGAAATTTTTATTATTTTGGGGCAAAAAGGCATAAATTTCCCATATTTTGGGGCAAAAGGCAGAAATTCCACTTATTTTGAGGAAAAAAGGCTGAAATTCCCCTTATTTTGGGGCAAAAAGGCAGAAATTCTTCTTATTTTGGGGCAAAAAGCAAACATTTCCCTTATTTTGGGGAAAAATTTTAGAAATTTCACTTATTTCAGGGCAAAAAGTCAGAATTTCCCCTTATTTTGGGGCAAAAAGACAGAAATTCCGTTTATTTTTGGGGAAAAGGCAGAAATTGCACTTATTTTGAGTCAAAAAGGCCGAAAATCGCTTTATTTTGGGGCAAAAGTGAAGAAATTTCCCTTTTTTTTTGGCAAAAAGGTTTACATTCCATTTATTTTCGGGCAAAAAGGCAGAAATTCCCCGTATTTTGGAGCAAAATTGCAGAAATTCCCCTAATTTTGGGGCAAAAACGCAGAAATTCCCTTTATTTTGGGGTAAAACTGCAGAAATTTCACTTATTTCGCGGCCAAATCGCAGAAATTCCCCTTATTTTCGGCGAAAAACGCAGAAAATCCTCGTATTTTGGAGCAAAATTGGAGAAATTCACCTAATTTTGGGGTAAAACATGCAGTAATTTTCTTTATTTTGTGGCAAATCGGCAAAAATTCCCCTTATTTTGGGGCAAATGGCAGAAATTCCCTTTATTTTAGGGCAAAATTGCAGAAATTTCCATTATTTGGGGGCAAAAAACAGAAATTCCCCTTATTTTGGGGCAAAATTGCAGAAATTTGCTTTATTTGGGGGCAAAAAACAAAAATTCCCCTTATTTTGCGGCAAAATTGCAGAAATTTGCTTTATTTGGGGGCAAAAAACAAAAATTCCCCTTATTTTGCGGCAAAATTGCAGAAATTTGCTTTATTATTTGTGAAATATTGCAGAAAATTCCCTTATTTTAGGGCAAAATTGCAGAAATTTAACTTATTTCAGAAGAAAAAACAAAAATTTTTCTTATTTTAGGGCAAAAAGGCAAAAATTCCCATTGTTTTTGGGCAAAAAGCCAGAAATTCACCTTATTTTGGCGTTAAATTGCAGAAATTTCACATATTTCATTGCAAAAAAGCAAAAATTCCCCTTATTTTGAGGTAAAATGCTGAAATTCCTTATATTTTGGGGCAAAAGGCAGAAATTCCCCTTATTTTGGGCCAAAAAAGGCACAAATTTCCCTTATTTTGGGGCAAAATTGCAGAAATTTCATTTATTTCAAGGTATAAAGTCAGAAATTCCCCTTATTTTGGGGCAAAAAGGAGAAATTTCTTTTATTATGGTACAAAATTAAAGAAATTTTCTTTATTTTGGAACAAAAAGGCAGAAATTCACCATATTTTGGGGTAAAAGGCAGAAATTCTTCTTATTTTGAGGTAAAATGCAGAAATTCTCTTTATTTAGAGGTAAAATGCAGAAATTCCCCTAATATTGGGAAAAATGCAGAAATCCCCTTTATTTTGGGGATAAAAGGCAAAAATTTTCCGTATTTTGAAGAAAAATTGCAGAAATTTTCATAATTTTCGGGCAAAAAGGCTGAAATTCTCCTTATTTTGGGGCAAAATTGCAGAAATTTCCTTTACTGTGGGGCAAAATTGCAGAAATTACCCTTATTTTGGGGCAAAATTGCAGAAATTTCCCTTGTTTTGGGGCAAAATTGCAGAAATTTCACTTATTTCAGGGAAATAAGGCAGAAATTTCTCTTATTTTGGGGCAAAAAGGCAGAAATTTTTTTTTATCTTGGTACAAAATTGCAGAAATTTTTCTTATTTTGGAGCAAAAAGACAGAAATTCCCCATATTTTGGGGCAAAATTGCAAAAATTCCCCTAATTTTGGGGCAAAAAGTCAGAAATTCCCCTTATTTGGGGCAAATCTGCAGAAATTTCCTTTACTTTGGGGCAAAATTGCAGAAATTTCCCTTATTTTGGGGCAAAATTGCAGAAATTTCACTTATTTCAGGGAAAAAAGGCAAAATTTCTCTTATTTTGGGGCAAAAAGGCAGAAATTCCCCATATTTTGGGGCAAAAGGCAGAAATTCCCCTTATTTTGAGGAAAAAATGCTGAAATTCCCCTTATTTTGGGGCAAAAAGGCAGAAATTACCCTTATTTTGGGGCATAAAGGCAGAAATTCACCTTATTTTGGGGAAAAATTGAAAAAATTTCATATATTTCAGGGCAAAAAGGGAGAAATTTTATTTATTTTGAGGTAAAATGCTGAAATTAGCTATATTTTGGGACAAAAGGCAGAAATTCCCCTTTTTTTGGGGGCAAAAAAGGCAAAATTTCCCTTATTTTCAGGCAAAATTGCAGAAATTTCATTTATTTCAGGGTAAAAAGTCAGAAATTCCCCTTATATTGGGGCAAAAAGGAGAAATTTCTTTTATTATGGTACAAAATTGAAGAAATTTTCTTTATTTTGGAACAAAAAGGCAGAAATTCCCCATATTTTGGGGTAAAAGGCAGAAATTCTTCTTGTTTTGAGGTAACATGCAGAAATTCCTTTTATTTAAAGGTAAAATGCAGAAATTCCCCTAATATTGGGGAAAAATGCAGAAATTCCCTTTATTTTGGGGCTAAAAGGCAGAAATTTTCTGTATTTTGAAGAAAAATTTCAGAAATTCTCATAATTTTCGGGCAAAAAGGCTGAAATTCTCCTTATTTGGGGGCAAAAAGACAGAAAATCTCCTTTTTCGGGTGCAAAATTCAAAAATTCCCCTTATTTGGGGCAAAATTGCAGAAATTTCATCTACTTTGGTGCAAAATTGCAGAAATTTCCCTTATTTTTGGGCAAAATTGCAGAAATTTCACTTATTTAAGGGAAAAAAGGCAGAAATTTCTCTTATTTTGGAACAAAAAGGCAGAATTTCTTTTATTTTGGTACAAAATTGCAGAAATTTTTATTATTTTGGGGCAAAAAGGCATAAATTTCCCATATTTTGGGGCAAAAGGCAGAAATTCCACTTATTTTGAGGAAAAAAGGCTGAAATTCCCCTTATTTTGGGGCAAAAAGGCAGAAATTCTTCTTATTTTGGGGCAAAAAGCAGACATTTCCCTTATTTTGGGGAAAAATTTTAGAAATTTCACTTATTTCAGGGCAAAAAGTCAGAATTTCCCCTTATTTTGGGGCAAAAAGACAGAAATTCCGTTTATTTTTGGGGAAAAGGCAGAAATTGCACTTATTTTGAGTCAAAAAGGCAGAAAATCGCTTTATTTTGGGGCAAAAGTGAAGAAATTTCCCTTTTTTTTTGGCAAAAAGATATACATTCCCTTTATTTTCGGGCAAAAAGGCAGAAATTCCCCGTATTTTGGAGCAAAATTGCAGAAATTCCCCTAATTTTGGGGCAAAAACGCAGAAATTCCCTTTATTTTGGGGTAAAACTGCAGAAATTTCACTTATTTCGCGGCAAGATGGCAGAAATTCCCCTTATTTTCGGCGAAAAACGCAGAAAATCCTCGTATTTTGGAGCAAAATTGGAGAAATTCACCTAATTTTGGGGTAAAACATGCAGTAATTTTCTTTATTTTGTGGCAAATCGGCAAAAATTCCCCTTATTTTGGGGCAAATGGCAGAAATTCCCTTTATTTTAGGGCAAAATTGCAGAAATTTCCATTATTTGGGGGCAAAAAACAGAAATTCCCCTTATTTTGGGGCAAAATTGCAGAAATTTGCTTTATTTGGGGGCAAAAAACAAAAATTCCCCTTATTTTGCGGCAAAATTGCAGAAATTTGCTTTATTTGGGGGCAAAAAACAAAAATTCCCCTTATTTTGCGGCAAAATTGCAGAAATTTGCTTTATTATTTGTGAAATATTGCAGAAAATTCCCTTATTTTAGGGCAAAATTGCAGAAATTTAACTTATTTCAGAAGAAAAAACAAAAATTTTTCTTATTTTAGGGCAAAAAGGCAAAAATTCCCATTGTTTTTGGGCAAAAAGCCAGAAATTCACCTTATTTTGGCATTAAATTGCAGAAATTTCACATATTTCATTGCAAAAAAGCAAAAATTCCCCTTATTTTGAGGTAAAATGCTGAAATTCCTTATATTTTGGGGCAAAAGGCAGAAATTCCCCTTATTTTGGGCCAAAAAAGGCACAAATTTCCCTTATTTTGGGGCAAAATTGCAGAAATTTCATTTATTTCAAGGTATAAAGTCAGAAATTCCCCTTATTTTGGGGCAAAAAGGAGAAATTTCTTTTATTATGGTACAAAATTAAAGAAATTTTCTTTATTTTGGAACAAAAAGGCAGAAATTCACCATATTTTGGGGTAAAAGGCAGAAATTCTTCTTATTTTGAGGTAAAATGCAGAAATTCTCTTTATTTAGAGGTAAAATGCAGAAATTCCCCTAATATTGGGAAAAATGCAGAAATCCCCTTTATTTTGGGGATAAAAGGCAAAAATTTTCCGTATTTTGAAGAAAAATTGCAGAAATTTTCATAATTTTCGGGCAAAAAGGCTGAAATTCTCCTTATTTTGGGGCAAAATTGCAGAAATTTCCTTTACTGTGGGGCAAAATTGCAGAAATTACCCTTATTTTGGGGCAAAATTGCAGAAATTTCCCTTGTTTTGGGGCAAAATTGCAGAAATTTCACTTATTTCAGGGAAATAAGGCAGAAATTTCTCTTATTTTGGGGCAAAAAGGCAGAAATTTTTTTTATCTTGGTACAAAATTGCAGAAATTTTTCTTATTTTGGAGCAAAAAGACAGAAATTCCCCATATTTTGGGGCAAAAGGCAGAAATTCCCCTTATTTTGAAGAAAAAATGCTGAAATTCCCCCTATTTTGGGGCAAAAAGGCAGAAATTCCCTTTATTTTGGGGCAAAAAGCAGACATTTCCCTTATTTTGGGGAAAAATTAGAGAAATTTCACTTATTTCAGGGAAAAAAGTCAGAAATTCCCCTTATTTTGGGGCAAAAACGCAGAAATTCCATTTATTTTTGGGGAAAAGGCAGAAATTGCACTTATTTTGAGTCAAAAAGTCCGAAAATCCCCTTATTTTGGGGCAAAAGTGAAGAAATTTCCCTTTTTTATGGCAAAAAGGTATACATTCCCTTTATTTTCGGGCAAAAAGGCAGAAATTCCCCGTATTTTGGAGCAAAATTGCAAAAATTCCCCTAATTTTGGGGCAAAAAGTCAGAAATTCCCCTTATTTCGGGCAAATCTGCAGAAATTTCCTTTACTTTGGGGCAAAATTGCAGAAATTCCCCTTATTTTGGGGCAAAATTGCAGAAATTTCACTTATTTCAGAAAAAAAGGCAAAATTTCTCTTATTTTGGGGCAAAAAGGCAGAAATTCCCCATATTTTGGGGCAAAAGGCAGAAATTCCCCTTATTTTGAGGAAAAAATGCTGAAATTCCCCTTATTTTGGGGCAAAAAGGCAGAAATTACCCTTATTTTGGGGCATAAAGGCAGAAATTCACCTTATTTTGGGGAAAAATTGAAAAAATTTCATATATTTCAGGGCAAAAAGGGAGAAATTTTATTTATTTTGAGGTAAAATGCTGAAATTAGCTATATTTTGGGACAAAAGGCAGAAATTCCCCTTTTTTGGGAAGCAAAAAAGGCAAAATTTCCCTTTTTTTCAGGCAAAATTGCAGAAATTTCATTTATTTCAGGGTAAAAAGTCAGAAATTCCCCTTATTTTGGGGCAAAAATGAGAAATTTCTTTTATTATGGTACAAAATTGAAGAAATTTTCTTTATTTTGGAACAAAAAGGCAGAAATTCCCCATATTTTGGGGTAAAAGGCAGAAATTCTTCTTGTTTTGAGGTAACATGCATAAATTCCTTTAATTTAGATGTAAAATGCAGAAATTCCCCTAATATTGGGGAAAAATGCAGAAATTCCCTTTATTTTGGGGCTAAAAGGCAGAAATTTTCCGTATTTTTAAGAAAAATTGCAGAAATTCTCATAATTTTCGGGCAAAAATGCTGAAATTCTCCTTATTTGGGGGCAAAAAGACAGAAAATCTCCTTTTTCGGGTGCAAAATTCAAAAATTCCCCTTATTTGGGGCAAAATTGCAGAAATTTCCTCTACTTTGGGGCAAAATTGCAGAAATTTCCCTTATTTTTGGGCAAAATTGCAGAAATTTCACTTCTTTAAGGGAAAAAGGCAGAAATTTCTCTTATTTTGGAACAAAAAGGCAGAAATTTCTTTTATTTTGGTACAAAATTGCAGAAATTTTTCTTAATTTGGGGCAAAAAGGCATAAATTTCCCATATTTTGGGGCAAAAGGCAGAAATTCCAATTATTTTGAGGAAAAAAGGCTGAAATTCCCCTTATTTTGGGGCAAAAAGGCAGAAATTCTTCTTATTTTGGGGCAAAAAGCAGACATTTCCCTTATTTTGGGGAAAAATTTTAGAAATTTCACTTATTTCAGGGCAAAAAGTCAGAATTTCCCCTTATTTTGGGGCAAAAAGACAGAAATTCCGTTTATTTTTGGGGAAAAGGCAGAAATTGCACTTATTTTGAGTCAAAAAGGCAGAAAATCGCTTTATTTTGGGGCAAAAGTGAAGAAATTTCCGTTTTTTTTGGCAAAAAGGTATACATTCCCTTTATTTTCGGGCAAAAATGCAGAAATTCCCCGTATTTTGGAGCAAAATTGCAGAAATTCCCCTAATTTTGGGGCAAAAACGCAGAAATTCCCTTTATTTTGGGGTAAACCTGCAAAAATTTCACTTATTTCACGGCAAGATGGCAGAAATTCCCCTTATTTTCGGCGAAAAACGCAGAAAATCCTCGTATTTTGGAGCATAATTGGAGAAATTCACCTAATTTTGGGGTAAAACGTGCAGTAATTTTCTTTATTTTGTGGCAAATGGGCAAAAATTCCCCTTATTTTGGGGCAAATGGCAGAAATTCCCTTTATTTTAGGGCAAAATTGCAGAAATTTCCATTATTTGGGGGCAAAAAACAGAAATTCCCATTATTTTGGGGCAAAATTGCAGAAATTTGCTTTATTTGGGGGCAAAAGACAAAAATTCCCCTTATTTTGCGGCAAAATTGCAGAAATTTGCTTTATTATTTGTGAAATATTGCAGAAAATTCCCTTATTCTAGGGCAAAAGTGCAGAAATTTAACTTATTTAGGAAGAAAAAACAAAAATTTTTCTTATTTTAGGGCAAAAAGGCAAAAATTCCCATTATTTTGAGGCAAAAAGCCAGAAATTCACCTTATTTTGGGGTTAAATTGCAGAAATTTCACATATTTCATTGCAAAAAAGCAAAAATTCCCCTTATTTTGAGTTAAAATGCTGAAATTCCTTATATTTTGGGGCAAAAGGCAGAAATTCCCCTTATTTTGGGCCAAAAAAGGCACAAATTTCCCTTATTTTGGGGCAAAATTGCAGAAATTTCATTTATTTCAAGGTATAAAGTCAGAAATTCCCCTTATTTTGGGGCAAAAAGGAGAAATTTCTTTTATTATGGTACAAAATTAAAGAAATTTTCTTTATTTTGGAACAAAAAGGCAGAAATTCACCATATTTTGGGGTAAAAGGCAGAAATTCTTCTTATTTTGAGGAAAAATGCAGAAATTCTCCTTATTTAGAGGTAAAATGCAGAAATTCCCCTAATATTGGGAAAAAATGCAGAAATTCCCTCTATTGTGGGGCTAAAAAGCAGAAATTTTCCGTATTTTGAAGAAAAATTGCAGAAATTTTCATAATTTTCGGGCAAAAAGGCTGAAATTCCCCTTATTTTGGGGCAAAATTGCAGAAATTTCCTTTACTGTGGGGCAAAATTGCAGAAATTACCCTTATTTTGGGGCAAAATTGCAGAAATTTCCCTTGTTTTGGGGCAAAATTGCAGAAATTTCACTTATTTCAGGGAAATAAGGCAGAAATTTCTCTTATTTTGGGGCAAAAAGGCAGAAATTTCTTTTATTTTGGTACAAAATTGCAGAAATTTTTCTTATTTTGGAGCAAAAAGACAGAAATTCCCCATATTTTGGGGCAAAAGGCAGAAATTCCCCTTATTTTGAGGAAAAAAGGCTGAAATTCCCCCTATTTTGGGGCAAAAAGCAGACATTTCCCTTATTTTGGGGAAAAATTTAGAAATTTCACTTATTTCAGGGCAAAAAGTCAGAAATTCTCCTTATTTTGGGGCAAAAAGTCAGAAATTCTGTTTATTCTTGGGGAAAAGGCAGAAATTGCACTTATTTTGAGTCAAAAAGGCGGAAAATGCCCTTATTTTGAAGCAAAAGTGAAGAAATTTCCCCTTTTTATGGCGAAAAGGTATACATTCCATTTATTTTCGGGCAAAATGCAGAAATTCCACGTATTTTGGAGCAAAATTGCAGAAATTCCTCTAATTTTGGGGCAAAAAGACAGGAATTCCCCTTATTGGGGGAAAATTGCAGAAATTTCCTCTACTTTGCGGCAAAATTGCAGAAATTTTCTTTATTATGGTGAAAAATTGCAGAAATTTCTTTTATTTTAGGGCAAAATTACAGAAATTTCACTTATTTCAGAAAAAAAAAATTTTCTTATTTTGGGGCAAAAAGGCAGAAATTCCAATTATTTTGGGGCAAAAAGGCAGAAATTCACCTTATTTTGGGGTAAAATTGCAGAAATTTCACATATTTTGTGGCAAAAGGCAGAAATTCCCCTTTATTGGAGGAAAAAAATACCTGAAATTCCCTTTATTTTGGGGCAAAAAGGCAGAAATTTCCCTTATTTTGGGGCAAAAAGCAGACATTTCCCTTATTTTGGTGAAAAATTTTTGAAATTTCACTTATTTCTAGGCAAAAATTCAGAAATTCCCGTTATTTTGAGCCAAAAAGACAGAAATTCCGTTTATTTTTGAGGAAAAGGCAGAAATTGCACTTATTTTGAGTCAAAAAGGCTGAAAATCGCCTTATTTTGGGGCAAAAGTGAAGAAATTTTCCTTTTTTATGGCAAAAAGTTATACATTCCCTTTATATTCGGGCAAAAAGGCAGAAATTCCCCGTATTTTGGAGCAAAATTGCAGAAATTCCCCTTATTTTAGGGTAAAACTGCAGAAATTTCACTTATTTCGCGGCAAGATGGCAGAAATTCCCCTTATTTTCGGCGAAAAACGCAGAAAATCCTCGTATTTTGGAGCAAAATTGCAGAAATTCACCTAATTTTGGGGCAAAACATGCAGTAATTTTCTTTATTTTGTGGCAAATAGGCAACAATTCCCCTTATTTTGGGGCAAATGGCAGAAATTCCCATTATTCTAGGGCAAAATAGCAGAAATTTTCCTTACTTGGGGGCAAAAAACAGATATTCCCCTTATTTTGGGGCAAAATTGCAGAAATTTGCTTTATTTGGGGGCAAAAAACTGAAATTAACCTTATTTTGCAGCAAAATTGAAGAAATTTGCTTTATTATTGGGGAACAATTGCAGAAAATTCCCTTATTTTAGGGCAAAAGTGCAGAAATTACACTTATTTCAGAAGAAAAAACAAAAATTTTTCTTATTTTGGGGCATAAAGGCAGAAATTCTTATTATTTTGGGGCAAAAAGGCAGAAATTCACCTTATTTTGGGGTTAAATTGCAGAAATTTCAAATATTTCATTGCAAAAAACAGAAATTCCCCTTATTTTGAGGTAAAATGCTGAAATTCCCCATATTTTGGTGCAAAAGGCAGAAATTCCCCTTATTTTGGGCCAAAAAAGGAACAAACTTCCCTTATTTTCGGGCAAAATTGCAGAAATTTCATTTATTTCAGGGTAAAACGTCAGAAATTCCCCTAATTTTGGGGCAAAAAGGAGAAATTTCTTTTATTATGGTACAAAATTGAAGAAATTTTCTTTATTTTGGAACAAAAAGGCAGAAATTCCCCATATTTTGGGGTAAAAGGCAGAAATTCTTCTTATTTTGAGGTAACATGCAGAAATTCTTTTTATTTAGAGGTAAAATGCAGAAATTCCCCTAATATTGGGGAAAAATGCAGAAATTCCTTTTATTTTGGGGCTAAAAGGCAGAAATTTTCTGTATTTTGAAGAAAAATTGCAGAAATTCTCATAATTTTTGGGCAAAAAGGCTGAAATTCTCCTTATTTTGGGGCAGAAAGACAGAAAATCTTTTTTTTTGGGTGCCAAAATTTAGAAATTCCTCATATTTGAGGCAAAATTGCAGAAATTTTTTCTACTTTGGGGCAAAATTGCAAAAATTTCCCTTATTTTGGGGCAAAATTGCAGAAATTTTACTTATTTCAGAGAAAAAAGGCAGAAATTTCTCTTATTTAGGAACAAAAAGGCAGAAATTTCTTCTATTTTGATACAAAATTTCAGAAATTTTTCTTATTTTGGGTCAAAAGCATAAATTTCCCATATTTTGGGGCAAAAGGCAGAAATTCCACTTATTTTGAGGAAAAAAGGCTGAAATTCCCCTTATTTTGTGGCAAAAAGCAGACATTTCCTTTATTTTAGGGAATAATTTTAGAAATTTCACATATTTCAGGGCAAAAAGTCAGAAATTCTCCCTATTTTGGGGCAAAAAGACAGAAATTCCATTTATTTTTTGGGAAAAGGCAGAAATTGCACTTACTTTGAGTCAAAAAGGCGGAAAATCGCTTTATTTTGGGGCAAAAGTGAAGAAATTTCCCTTTTTTATGGCAAAAATATATACATTCCTTTTATTTTCGGGAAAAAAGGCTGAAATTCCCCGTATTTTGGAGCAAAATTGCCGAAATTCCCCTAATTTTGAGGCAAAAACGCAGAAATTCCCCTTATTTTGGGGTAATACTGTAGAAATTTCACTTATTTCACGGCAAGATGGCAGAAATTCCTTTTATTTTCGGCCAAAAACGCAGAAAATCCTCGTATTTTGGAGCAAAATTGCAGAAATTCACCTAATTTTGGGGTAAAACATGCAGTAATTTTCTTTATTTTGTGGCAAATAGGCAGAAATTCCTCTTATTTTGGGGCAAATGGCAGAAATTCCCTTTATTTTAGGGCAAAATTGCAGAAATTTCCCTTATTTGAGGACAAAAAACAGAAATTCCCCTTATTTCGGGGCAAAATTGCAGAAATTTGCTTTATTTGGGGGCAAAAAACAGAAATTCCCCTTATTTTGCGGCAAAATTGCAGAAATTTGCTTTATTATTTGGGAAATATTGCAGAAAATTCCCTTATTTTAGGGCAAAAGTGCAGAAATTTAACTTATTTCAGAAGAAAAAACAAAAATTTTCTTATTTTGGGGCAAAAAAGCAGAAATTCCCATTACTTTGGGGCAAAAAGGCAGAAATTCACCTTATTTTGGGGTAAAATTGCAGAAATTTCACATATTTCTTTGCAAAAAAGCAGAAATTCCCCTTATTTTGAGGTAAAATGCTGAAATTCCCCATATTTTGGGGCAAAAGGCAGACATTCCTCTTATTTTGGGCCAAAAAAGGCACAAATTTCCCCTATTTTCGGGCAAAATTGCAGAAATTTCATTTATTTCAAGGTATAATGTCAGAAATTCCCCTTATTTTGAAGCAAAAAAAGGAAATTTCTATTATTATGGTACAAAATTGAAGAAATTTTCTTTATTTTGGAACAAAAAGGCAGAAATTCACCATATTTTGGGGTAAAAGGCAGAAATTCTTCTTATTTTGAGGAAAAATGCAGAAATTCCCCTTATTTAGAGGTAAAATGCAGAAATTTCCCTAATATTGGGGAAAAATGCAGAAATACCCTTTATTTTGCGGGTAAAAGGCAGAAATTTTCCGTATTTTGAAGAAAAATTGAAGAAATTTTCATAATTTTCGGGCAAAAAGGCTGAAATTCTCCTTATTTTGGGGCAAAATTGCAGAAATTTCCTTTACTGTGGGGCAAAATTGCAGAAATTTCCCTTGTTTTGGGGCAAAATTGCAGAAATTTCCCTTATTTTGGGGCAAAATTGCAGAAATTTCACTTATTTTAGGGAAATAAGGCGGAAATTTCTCTTATTTTGGGGCAAAAATGCAGAAATTTCTTTTATTTTGGTACAAAATTGCAGAAATTTTTCTTATTTTGGGGTAAAAAGACAGAAATTCCCCTTATTTTGGGGCAAAAGGCAGAAATTCTCCTTATTTTGAGGAAAAAAGGCTGAAATTCCCCCTATTTTGGGGCAAAAAGGTAGAAATTCCCCTTATTTTGGGGCAAAAAGCAGACATTTCCCTTATTTTGGGGAAAAATTTAGAAATTTCACTTTTTTCAGGGAAAAAAGTCAGAAATTCCCCTTAATTTTGGGCAAAAAGACAGAAATTCCGTTTATTTTTGGGGAAAAGGCAGAAATTGCACATATTTTTAGTCAGAAATGCGGAAAATGCCCTTATTTTGAAGCAAAAGTGAAGAAATTTCCCTTTTTTTATGGCGAAAAGGTATACATTCCCTTTATGTTCGGGCAAAATGAAGAAATTCCACGTATTTTGGAGCAAAATTGCAGAAATTCCCCTAATTTTAGGGCAAAAAGGCAGAAATTCCTCTTATTGGGGGAAAATTGCAAAAATTTCCTTTACTTTGCGGCAAAATTTCAGAAATTTTCTTTATTATGGGGAAAAATTGCAGAACTTTCTTTTATTTTAGGGCAAAATTACAGAAATTTCAATTATTTCAGAAAAAAAAGCAAAAATTTTTCTTATATTGGGGCAAAAAGGCAGAAATTCCAATTATTTTGGGGCAAAAAAGCAGAAATTCACTTTATTTTGAGGTAAAATTGCAGAAATTTCATATATTTCAGTGCAAAAAGGCAGAAATTCCCCTTATTATGAGGTAAAATGCTGAAATTCCCCATATTTGGGGCAAAAGGCAGAAATTCCCATAATTTTGGGGCAAAAAGGAACAAATTTCCCTTATTTTCGGGCAAAATTGCACAAATTTCATTTATTTCAGTGTAAAAAGTCAGAAATTCCCCTTATTTCGGGGCAAAAAGTAGAAATTTCTTTTATTTCGGTACAAAATTGAAGAAATTTTCTTTATTTTGGAACAAAAAGGCAGAAATTCCCCATAATTTGCGGTAAAAGGCAGAAATTCTTCTTATTTTGAAGTAAAATGCAGAAATTCCCCTTATTTAGAGGTAAAATGCAGAAATTTCCCTAATATTGGGAAAAATGCAGAAATTCCCTTTATTTTGCGGCTAAAAGGCAGAAATTTTCCGTATTTTGAAGAAAATTGCAGAAATTTTCATAATTTTCGGGCAAAAAGTCTGAAATTCTCCTTATTTTGGGGCAAAATTGCAGAAATTTCCTTTACTGTGGGGCAAAATTGCAGAAATTTCCCTTGTTTTGGGGCAAAATTGCAGAAATTTCCATTATTTTCGGGCAAAATTGCAGAAATTTCACTTATTTCAGGGAAATAAGGCAGAAATTTCTCTTATTTTGGGGCAAAAATGCAGAAATTTCTTTTATTTTGGTACAAAATTGCAGAAATTTTTCTTATTTGGGGGTTAAAAAGACAGAAATTCCCCATATTTTGGGGCAAAAGGCAGAAATTCCCCTTATTTTGAGGAAAAAAAGCTGAAATTCCCCCTATTTTGGGGCAAAAAGGCAGAAATTCTCTTTATTTTGGGGCAAAAAGCAGACATTTCCCTTATTTTGGGGAAAAATTTAGAAATTTCACTTTTTTCAGGGAAAAAGTCAGAAATTCCCCTTATTTTTGGGCAAAAAGACAGAAATTCCGTTTATTTTTGGGGAAAAGGCAGAAATTGCACGTATTTTTAGTCAGAAAGGCGGAAAATGCCCTTATTTTGAAGCAAAAGTGAAGAAATTTTCCTTTTTTATGGCGAAAAGGTATACATTCCCTTTATTTTCGGCCAAAATGAAGAAATTCCACGTATTTTGGAGCAAAATTGCAGAAATTCCCCCAATTTTAGGGCAAAAAGACAGAAATTCCCCTTATTGGGGGAAAATTGCTAAAATTTTCTTTACTTTGCGGCAAAATTTCAGAAATTTTCTTTATTATGGGGAAAAATTGCAGAACTTTCTTTTATTTTAGGGCAAAATTACAGAAATTTCATTATTTCAGAAAAAAAAGCAAAAATTTTTCTTATATTGGGGCAAAAAGTCAGAAATTCCAATTATTTTGGGGCCAAAAAGCAGAAATTCACTTTATTTTGAGGTAAAATTTCAGAAATTTCATATATTTCAGGGCAAAAAGGCAGAAATTCCCCTTATTATGAGGTAAAATGCTGAAATTCCCCATATTTGGGGCAAAAGGCAGAAATTCCTATAATTTTGGGGCAAAAAGGCACAAATTTCCCTTATTTTTGGGCAAAATTGCACAAATTTCATTTATTTCATTGTAAAAAGTCAGAAATTCCTCTTATTTCGGGGCAAAAAGTAGAAATTTCTTTTATTATGGTACAAAATTGAAGAAATTTTCTTTATTTTGGAACAAAAAGTCAGAAATTCCCCATAATTTGCGGTAAAAGGCAGAAATTCTTCTTAGTTTGAAGTAAAATGCAGAAATTCCCCTTATTTAGAGGTAAAATGCAGAAATTCCCCTAATATTAGGGAAAATGCAGAAATTCTCTTTATTTGGGGGTAAAGGGCAGGAATTTTCCATATTTTGAAGAAAAATTGCAGAAATTCTCATAATTTTCGGGCAAAAAGGCTGAAATTCTCCTTATTTTGGGGCAAAAAGACAGAAAATCTCCTTTTTTCGGGTGCAAAAAGTCAGAAATTCCCCTTATTTGGGGCAAAATTGCAGAAATTTCCTTTACTTTGAAGCAAAATTGCAGAAATTTCCCTTATTTTGGGCCAAAATTACGAAAATTTCACTTATTTCAAAGAAAAAAGGCAGAAATTTCTTTTATTTTGGGGCAAAAAGCAGAAATTACTTTTATTTTCGTACAAAATTACAGAAATTTTTCTTATTTTGGGGCAAAAAGGCAGAAATTCCCCTTATTTTGAAGTAAAAAGGCTGAAATTCCCCTTATTTGGGGGCAAAAAGGCAGAAATTCTCCTTATTTTGAGGCAAAAAGCAAACATTTCCCTTATTTTGGGGTAAAATTTTAGAAATTAAACTTATTTCAGGGCAAAAAGTCAGAAATTCCCCTTATTATGGGGCAAAATGACAGAAAATCCGTGTATTTTTGGGGAAAAGGCAGAAATTGCACTTATTATGAGTCAAAAAAATGGAAAATCCCCTTCTTTTGGGGCAAAAATTGAGAAATTTCTTTTTTTTTATGGCAAAAAGGTATACATTTCCTTTATTTTTGGGCAAAAAGGCAGAAATTCCCCGTATTTTGGAGCAAAATTGCAGAAATTCCCCTAATTTTAGGGCATAAAGGCAGAAATTCCTTTTATTTTGGAGAAAAACAGCAGAAATTTCACTTATTTCACGGCAAAATGGCAGAAATTCCTCTTATTTTCGGCGAAAAAGGCAGAAAATCCTCGTATTTTGGAGCAAAATTGTAGAAATTCACCTAATTTTGGGGTAAAACATGCAGTAATTTTCTTTATTTTGTGGCAAAAAGGCAGAAATTCCCATTATTTTGGGGCAAATGGCAGAAATTTCCCTTATTTTAGGGCAAAATTGCAGAAATTTCCCTTATTTGGGGGCAAAAAACAGAAATTACCGTTATTTTGGGGCAAAATTGCAGAAATTTCACATATTTCAGGGCAATAAGGAAGAAATTCCCCTTATTTTGAGGTAAAATGCTGAAATTCCCCATATTTTGGGGCAAAATTTCAGAAATTTCCTTTATTATGGGGAAAAATTGCAGAAATTTCCCTTATTTTACAGCAAAATTGCAGATATTTGCTTTATTATGGAAAAAATTGCAGAAATTTCCCTTATTTTAGGGCAAAATTGCACAAATTTCATTTATTTCATTGTAAAAAGTCAGAAATTCCTCTTATTTCGGGGCAAAAAGTAGAAATTTCTTTTATTATGGTACAAAATTGAAGAAATTTTCTTTATTTTGGAACAAAAAGTCAGAAATTCCCCATAATTTGCGGTAAAAGGCAGAAATTCTTCTTAGTTTGAAGTAAAATGCAGAAATTCCCCTTATTTAGAGGTAAAATGCAGAAATTCCCCTAATATTAGGGAAAATGCAGAAATTCTCTTTATTTGGGGGTAAAGGGCAGGAATTTTCCATATTTTGAAGAAAAATTGCAGAAATTCTCATAATTTTCGGGCAAAAAGGCTGAAATTCTCCTTATTTTGGGGCAAAAAGACAGAAAATCTCCTTTTTTCGGGTGCAAAAAGTCAGAAATTCCCCTTATTTGGGGCAAAATTGCAGAAATTTCCTTTACTTTGAAGCAAAATTGCAGAAATTTCCCTTATTTTGGGCCAAAATTACGAAAATTTCACTTATTTCAAAGAAAAAAGGCAGAAATTTCTTTTATTTTGGGGCAAAAAGCAGAAATTACTTTTATTTTCGTACAAAATTACAGAAATTTTTCTTATTTTGGGGCAAAAAGGCAGAAATTCCCCTTATTTTGAAGTAAAAAGGCTGAAATTCCCCTTATTTGGGGGCAAAAAGGCAGAAATTCTCCTTATTTTGAGGCAAAAAGCAAACATTTCCCTTATTTTGGGGTAAAATTTTAGAAATTAAACTTATTTCAGGGCAAAAAGTCAGAAATTCCCCTTATTATGGGGCAAAATGACAGAAAATCCGTGTATTTTTGGGGAAAAGGCAGAAATTGCACTTATTATGAGTCAAAAAAATGGAAAATCCCCTTCTTTTGGGGCAAAAATTGAGAAATTTCTTTTTTTTTATGGCAAAAAGGTATACATTTCCTTTATTTTCGGGCAAAAAGGCAGAAATTCCCCGTATTTTGGAGCAAAATTGCAGAAATTCCCCTAATTTTAGGGCATAAAGGCAGAAATTCCTTTTATTTTGGAGAAAAACAGCAGAAATTTCACTTATTTCACGGCAAAATGGCAGAAATTCCTCTTATTTTCGGCGAAAAAGGCAGAAAATCCTCGTATTTTGGAGCAAAATTGTAGAAATTCACCTAATTTTGGGGTAAAACATGCAGTAATTTTCTTTATTTTGTGGCAAAAAGGCAGAAATTCCCATTATTTTGGGGCAAATGGCAGAAATTTCCCTTATTTTAGGGCAAAATTGCAGAAATTTCCCTTATTTGGGGGCAAAAAACAGAAATTACCGTTATTTTGGGGCAAAATTGCAGAAATTTCACATATTTCAGGGCAATAAGGAAGAAATTCCCCTTATTTTGAGGTAAAATGCTGAAATTCCCCATATTTTGGGGCAAAATTTCAGAAATTTCCTTTATTATGGGGAAAAATTGCAGAAATTTCCCTTATTTTACAGCAAAATTGCAGATATTTGCTTTATTATGGAAAAAATTGCAGAAATTTCCCTTATTTTAGGGCAAAATTGCACAAATTTCATTTATTTCATTGTAAAAAGTCAGAAATTCCTCTTATTTCGGGGCAAAAAGTAGAAATTTCTTTTATTATGGTACAAAATTGAAGAAATTTTCTTTATTTTGGAACAAAAAGTCAGAAATTCCCCATAATTTGCGGTAAAAGGCAGAAATTCTTCTTAGTTTGAAGTAAAATGCAGAAATTCCCCTTATTTAGAGGTAAAATGCAGAAATTCCCCTAATATTAGGGAAAATGCAGAAATTCTCTTTATTTGGGGGTAAAGGGCAGGAATTTTCCATATTTTGAAGAAAAATTGCAGAAATTCTCATAATTTTCGGGCAAAAAGGCTGAAATTCTCCTTATTTTGGGGCAAAAAGACAGAAAATCTCCTTTTTTCGGGTGCAAAAAGTCAGAAATTCCCCTTATTTGGGGCAAAATTGCAGAAATTTCCTTTACTTTGAAGCAAAATTGCAGAAATTTCCCTTATTTTGGGCCAAAATTACGAAAATTTCACTTATTTCAAAGAAAAAAGGCAGAAATTTCTTTTATTTTGGGGCAAAAAGCAGAAATTACTTTTATTTTCGTACAAAATTACAGAAATTTTTCTTATTTTGGGGCAAAAAGGCAGAAATTCCCCTTATTTTGAAGTAAAAAGGCTGAAATTCCCCTTATTTGGGGGCAAAAAGGCAGAAATTCTCCTTATTTTGAGGCAAAAAGCAAACATTTCCCTTATTTTGGGGTAAAATTTTAGAAATTAAACTTATTTCAGGGCAAAAAGTCAGAAATTCCCCTTATTATGGGGCAAAATGACAGAAAATCCGTGTATTTTTGGGGAAAAGGCAGAAATTGCACTTATTATGAGTCAAAAAAATGGAAAATCCCCTTCTTTTGGGGCAAAAATTGAGAAATTTCTTTTTTTTTATGGCAAAAAGGTATACATTTCCTTTATTTTCGGGCAAAAAGGCAGAAATTCCCCGTATTTTGGAGCAAAATTGCAGAAATTCCCCTAATTTTAGGGCATAAAGGCAGAAATTCCTTTTATTTTGGAGAAAAACAGCAGAAATTTCACTTATTT
Organism: Micromys minutus; assembly: GCF_963924665.1. NCBI lineage: Eukaryota > Metazoa > Chordata > Mammalia > Rodentia > Muridae > Micromys > Micromys minutus. Next base: position 5,724,927 of record NW_027667328.1, read on the forward strand.
CACGGCAAAATGGCAGAAATTCCTCTTATTTTCGGCGAAAAAGGCAGAAAATCCTCGTATTTTGGAGCAAAATTGTAGAAATTCACCTAATTTTGGGGTAAAACATGCAGTAATTTTCTTTATTTTGTGGCAAAAAGGCAGAAATTCCCATTATTTTGGGGCAAATGGCAGAAATTTCCCTTATTTTAGGGCAAAATTGCAGAAATTTCCCTTATTTGGGGGCAAAAAACAGAAATTACCGTTATTTTGGGGCAAAATTGCAGAAATTTCACATATTTCAGGGCAATAAGGAAGAAATTCCCCTTATTTTGAGGTAAAATGCTGAAATTCCCCATATTTTGGGGCAAAATTTCAGAAATTTCCTTTATTATGGGGAAAAATTGCAGAAATTTCCCTTATTTTACAGCAAAATTGCAGATATTTGCTTTATTATGGAAAAAATTGCAGAAATTTCCCTTATTTTAGGGCAAAATTGCACAAATTTCATTTATTTCATTGTAAAAAGTCAGAAATTCCTCTTATTTCGGGGCAAAAAGTAGAAATTTCTTTTATTATGGTACAAAATTGAAGAAATTTTCTTTATTTTGGAACAAAAAGTCAGAAATTCCCCATAATTTGCGGTAAAAGGCAGAAATTCTTCTTAGTTTGAAGTAAAATGCAGAAATTCCCCTTATTTAGAGGTAAAATGCAGAAATTCCCCTAATATTAGGGAAAATGCAGAAATTCTCTTTATTTGGGGGTAAAGGGCAGGAATTTTCCATATTTTGAAGAAAAATTGCAGAAATTCTCATAATTTTCGGGCAAAAAGGCTGAAATTCTCCTTATTTTGGGGCAAAAAGACAGAAAATCTCCTTTTTTCGGGTGCAAAAAGTCAGAAATTCCCCTTATTTGGGGCAAAATTGCAGAAATTTCCTTTACTTTGAAGCAAAATTGCAGAAATTTCCCTTATTTTGGGCCAAAATTACGAAAATTTCACTTATTTCAAAGAAAAAAGGCAGAAATTTCTTTTATTTTGGGGCAAAAAGCAGAAATTACTTTTATTTTCGTACAAAATTACAGAAATTTTTCTTATTTTGGGGCAAAAAGGCAGAAATTCCCCTTATTTTGAAGTAAAAAGGCTGAAATTCCCCTTATTTGGGGGCAAAAAGGCAGAAATTCTCCTTATTTTGAGGCAAAAAGCAAACATTTCCCTTATTTTGGGGTAAAATTTTAGAAATTAAACTTATTTCAGGGCAAAAAGTCAGAAATTCCCCTTATTATGGGGCAAAATGACAGAAAATCCGTGTATTTTTGGGGAAAAGGCAGAAATTGCACTTATTATGAGTCAAAAAAATGGAAAATCCCCTTCTTTTGGGGCAAAAATTGAGAAATTTCTTTTTTTTTATGGCAAAAAGGTATACATTTCCTTTATTTTCGGGCAAAAAGGCAGAAATTCCCCGTATTTTGGAGCAAAATTGCAGAAATTCCCCTAATTTTAGGGCATAAAGGCAGAAATTCCTTTTATTTTGGAGAAAAACAGCAGAAATTTCACTTATTTCACGGCAAAATGGCAGAAATTCCTCTTATTTTCGGCGAAAAAGGCAGAAAATCCTCGTATTTTGGAGCAAAATTGTAGAAATTCACCTAATTTTGGGGTAAAACATGCAGTAATTTTCTTTATTTTGTGGCAAAAAGGCAGAAATTCCCATTATTTTGGGGCAAATGGCAGAAATTTCCCTTATTTTAGGGCAAAATTGCAGAAATTTCCCTTATTTGGGGGCAAAAAACAGAAATTACCGTTATTTTGGGGCAAAATTGCAGAAATTTCACATATTTCAAAGCAATAAGGAAGAAATTCCCCTTATTTTGAGGTAAAATGCTGAAATTCCCCATATTTTGGGGCAAAATTTCAGAAATTTCCTTTATTATGGGGAAAAATTGCAGAAATTTCCCTTATTTTACAGCAAAATTGCAGATATTTGCTTTATTATGGAAAAAATTGCAGAAATTTCTCTTATTTTAGGGCAAAATTGCAGAAATTTTCCTTATTTGGGGGCAAAAAACAGAAATTCCCCTTATTTTGGGGCAAAAAGGCAGAAATTACCCTTATTTTGGGGCATAAAGGCAGAAATTCACCTTATTTTGGGGAAAAATTGAAAAAATTTCATATATTTCAGGGCAAAAAGGGAAAAATTTTATTTATTTTGAGGTAAAATGCTGAAATTAGCTATATTTTGGGACAAAAGGCAGAAATTCCCCTTTTTTTGGGGGCAAAAAAGGCAAAATTTCTTTTATTTTCAGGCAAAATTGCAGAAATTTCATTTATTTCAGGGTAAAAAGTCAGAAATTCCCCTTATATTGGGGCAAAAAGGAGAAATTTCTTTTATTATGGTACAAAATTGAAGAAATTTTCTATATTTTGGAACAAAAAGGCAGAAATTCCCCATATTTTGGGGTAAAAGGCAGAAATTCTTCTTGTTTTGAGGTAACATGCAGAAATTCTTTTTATTTAAAGGTAAAATGCAGAAATTCCCCTAATATTGGGGAAAAATGCAGAAATTCCCTTTATTTTGGGGCTAAAAGGCAGAAATTTTCTGTATTTTGAAGAAAAATTTCAGAAATTCTCATAATTTTCGGGCAAAAAGGCTGAAATTCTCCTTATTTGGGGGCAAAAAGACAGAAAATCTCCTTTTTCGGGTGCAAAATTCAAAAATTCCCCTTATTTGGGGCAAAATTGCAGAAATTTCATCTACTTTGGGGCAAAATTGCAGAAATTTCCCTTATTTTTGGGCAAAATTGCAGAAATATCACTTATTTAAGGGAAAAAAGGCAGAAATTTCTCTTATTTTGGAACAAAAAGGCAGAAATTTCTTTTATTTTGGTACAAAATTGCAGAAATTTTTATTATTTTGGGGCAAAAAGGCATAAATTTCCCATATTTTGGGGCAAAAGGCAGAAATTTCACGTATTTTGAGGAAAAAAGGCTGAAATTCCCCTTATTTTGGGGCAAAAAGGCAGAAATTCTTCTTATTTTGGGGCAAAAAGCAAACATTTCCCTTATTTTGGGGAAAAATTTTAGAAATTTCACTTATTTCAGGGCAAAAAGTCAGAATTTCCCCTTATTTTGGGGCAAAAAGACAGAAATTCCGTTTATTTTTGGGGAAAAGGCAGAAATTGCACTTATTTTGAGTCAAAAAGGCAGAAAATCGCTTTATTTTGGGGCAAAAGTGAAGAAATTTCCCTTTTTTTTGGCAAAAAGGTATACATTCCCTTTATTTTCGGGCAAAAAGGCAGAAATTCCCCGTATTTTGGAGCAAAATTGCAGAAATTCCCCTAATTTTGGGGCAAAAACGCAGAAATTCCCTTTATTTTGGGGTAAAACTGCAGAAATTTCACTTATTTCGCGGCAAGATGGCAGAAATTCCCCTTATTTTCGGCGAAAAACGCAGAAAATCCTCGTATTTTGGAGCAAAATTGGAGAAATTCACCTAATTTTGGGGTAAAACATGCAGTAATTTTCTTTATTTTGTGGCAAATCGGCAAAAATTCCCCTTATTTTGGGGCAAATGGCAGAAATTCCCTTTATTTTAGGGCAAAATTGCAGAAATTTCCATTATTTGGGGGCAAAAAACAGAAATTCCCCTTATTTTGGGGCAAAATTGAAGAAATTTGCTTTATTTGGGGGCAAAAAACAAAAATTCCCCTTATTTTGCGGCAAAATTGCAGAAATTTGCTTTATTTGGGGGCAAAAAAAAAATTCCCCTTATTTTGCGGCAAAATTGCAGAAATTTGCTTTATTATTTGTGAAATATTGCAGAAAATTCCCTTATTTTAGGGCAAAATTGCAGAAATTTAACTTATTTCAGAAGAAAAAACAAAAATTTTTCTTATTTTAGGGCAAAAAGGCAAAAATTCCCATTATTTTAGGGCAAAAAGCCAGAAATTCACCTTATTTTGGCGTTAAATTGCAGAAATTTCACATATTTCATTGCAAAATAGCAAAAATTCCCCTTATTTTAGGTAAAATGCTGAAATTCCTTATATTTTGGGGCAAAAGGCAGAAATTCCCCTTATTTTGGGCCAAAAAATGCACAAATTTCCCTTATTTTGGGGCAAAATTGCAGAAATTTCATTTATTTCAAGGTATAAAGTCAGAAATTCCCCTTATTTTGGGGCAAAAAGGAGAAATTTCTTTTATTATGGTACAAAATTAAAGAAATTTTCTTTATTTTGGAACAAAAAGGCAGAAATTCACCATATTTTGGGGTAAAAGGCAGAAATTCTTCTTATTTTGAGGAAAAATGCAGAAATTCTCCTTATTTAGAGGTAAAATGCAGAAATTCCCCTAATATTGGGAAAAATGCAGAAATCCCCTTTATTTTGGGGATAAAAGGCAAAAATTTTCCGTATTTTGAAGAAAAATTGCAGAAATTTTCATAATTTTCGGGCAAAAAGGCTGAAATTCTCCTTATTTTGGGGCAAAATTGCAGAAATTTCCTTTACTGTGGGGCAAAATTGCAGAAATTACCCTTATTTTGGGGCAAAATTGCAGAAATTTCCCTTGTTTTGGGGCAAAATTGCAGAAATTTCACTTATTTCAGGGAAATAAGGCAGAAATTTCTCTTATTTTGGGGCAAAAAGGCAGAAATTTTTTTTATCTTGGTACAAAATTGCAGAAATTTTTCTTATTTTGGAGCAAAAAGACAGAAATTCCCCATATTTTGGGGCAAAAGGCAGAAATTCCCCTTATTTTGAAGAAAAAAGGCTGAAATTCCCCCTATTTTGGGGCAAAAAGGCAGAAATTCCCTTTATTTTGGGGCAAAAAGCAGACATTTCCCTTATTTTGGGGAAAAATTAGAGAAATTTCACTTATTTCAGGGAAAAAAGTCAGAAATTCCCCTTATTTTGGGGCAAAAACGCAGAAATTCCATTTATTTTTGGGGAAAAGGCAGAAATTGCACTTATTTTGAGTCAAAAAGTCCGAAAATCCCCTTATTTTGGGGCAAAAGTGAAGAAATTTCCCTTTTTTATGGCAAAAAGGTATACATTCCCTTTATTTTTGGGCAAAAAGGCAGAAATTCCCCGTATTTGGAGCAAAATTGCAAAAATTCCCCTAATTTTGGGGCAAAAAGTCAGAAATTCCCCTTATTTGGGGCAAATCTGCAGAAATTTCCTTTACTTTGGGGCAAAATTGCAGAAATTTCCCTTATTTTGGGGCAAAATTGCAGAAATTTCACTTATTTCAGGGAAAAAAGGCAAAATTTCTCTTATTTTGGGGCAAAAAGGCAGAAATTCCCCATATTTTGGGGCAAAAGGCAGAAATTCCCCTTATTTTGAGGAAAAAATGCTGAAATTCCCCTTATTTTGGGGCAAAAAGGCAGAAATTACCCTTATTTTGGGGCATAAAGGCAGAAATTCACCTTATTTTGGGGAAAATTGAAAAAATTTCATATATTTCAGGGCAAAAAGGGAGAAATTTTCCTTATTTTGAGGTAAAATGCTGAAATTAGCTATATTTTGGGACAAAAGGCAGAAATTCCCCTTTTTTGGGAGGCAAAAAAGGCAAAATTTCCCTTATTTTCAGGCAAAATTGCAGAAATTTCATTTATTTCAGGGTAAAAAGTCAGAAATTCCCCTTATTTTGGGGCAAAAATGAGAAATTTCTTTTATTATGGTACAAAATTGAAGAAATTTTCTTTATTTTGGAACAAAAAGGCAGAAATTCCCCATATTTTGGGGTAAAAGGCAGAAATTCTTCTTGTTTTGAGGTAACATGCAGAAATTCCTTTTATTTAGAGGTAAAATGCAGAAATTCCCCTAATATTGGGGAAAAATGCAGAAATTCCCTTTATTTTGGGGCTAAAAGGCAGAAATTTTCCGTATTTTTAAGAAAAATTGCAGAAATTCTCATAATTTTCGGGCAAAAAGGCTGAAATTCTCCTTATTTGGGGGCAAAAAGACAGAAAATCTCCTTTTTCGGGTGCAAAATTCAAAAATTCCCCTTATTTGGGGCAAAATTGCAGAAATTTCCTCTACTTTGGGGCAAAATTGCAGAAATTTCCCTTATTTTTGGGCAAAATTGCAGAAATTTCACTTCTTTAAGGGAAAAAGGCAGAAATTTCTCTTATTTTGGAACAAAAAGGCAGAAATTTCTTCTATTTTGGTACAAAATTGCAGAAATTTTTCTTAATTTGGGGCAAAAAGGCATAAATTTCCCATATTTTGTGGCAAAAGGCAGAAATTCCACTTATTTTGAGGAAAAAAGGCTGAAATTCCCCTTATTTTGGGGCAAAAAGGCAGAAATTCTTCTTATTTTGGGGCAAAAAGCAGACATTTCCCTTATTTTGGGGAAAAATTTTAGAAATTTCACTTATTTCAGGGCAAAAAGTCAGAATTTCCCCTTATTTTGGGGCAAAAAGACAGAAATTCCGTTTATTTTTGGGGAAAAGGCAGAAATTGCACTTATTTTGAGTCAAAAAGGCAGAAAATCGCTTTATTTTGGGGCAAAAGTGAAGAAATTTCCCTTTTTTTGGCAAAAAGGTATACATTCCCTTTATTTTCGGGCAAAAATGCAGAAATTCCCCGTATTTTGGAGCAAAATTGCAGAAATTCCCCTAATTTTGGGGCAAAAACGCAGAAATTCCCTTTATTTTGGGGTAAACCTGCAAAAATTTCACTTATTTCACGGCAAGATGGCAGAAATTCCCCTTATTTTCGGCGAAAAACGCAGAAAATCCTCGTATTTTGGAGCATAATTGGAGAAATTCACCTAATTTTGGCGTAAAACGTGCAGTAATTTTCTTTATTTTGTGGCAAATAGGCAAAAATTCCCCTTATTTTGGGGCAAATGGCAGAAATTCCCTTTATTTTAGGGCAAAATTGCAGAAATTTCCATTATTTGGGGGCAAAAAACAGAAATTCCCATTATTTTGGGGCAAAATTGCAGAAATTTGCTTTATTTGGGGGCAAAAAACAAAAATTCCCCTTATTTTGCGGCAAAATTGCAGAAATTTGCTTTATTATTTGTGAAATATTGCAGAAAATTCCCTTATTTTAGGGCAAAAGTGCAGAAATTTAACTTATTTCAGAAGAAAAAACAAAAATTTTTCTTATTTTAGGGCAAAAAGGCAAAAATTCCCATTATTTTGAGGCAAAAAACCAGAAATTCACCTTATTTTGGGGTTAAATTGCAGAAATTTCACATATTTCATTGCAAAAAAGCAAAAATTCCCCTTATTTTGAGGTAAAATGCTGAAATTCCTTATATTTTGTGGCATAAGGCAGAAATTCCCCTTATTTTGGGCCAAAAAAGGCACCAATTTCCCTTATTTTGGGGCAAAATTGCAGAAATTTCATTTATTTCAAGGTATAAAGTCAGAAATTCCCCTTATTTTGGGGCAAAAAGGAGAAATTTCTTTTATTATGGTACAAAATTAAAGAAATTTTCTTTATTTTGGAACAAAAAGGCAGAAATTCACCATATTTTGGGGTAAAAGGCAGAAATTCTTCTTATTTTGAGGAAAAATGCAGAAATTCTCCTTATTTAGAGGTAAAATGCAGAAATTCCCCTAATATTGGGAAAAATGCAGAAATCCCCTTTATTTTGGGGATAAAAGGCAAAAATTTTCCGTATTTTGAAGAAAAATTGCAGAAATTTTCATAATTTTCGGGCAAAAAGGCTGAAATTCTCCTTATTTTGGGGCAAAATTGCAGAAATTTCCTTTACTGTGGGGCAAAATTGCAGAAATTACCCTTATTTTGGGGCAAAATTGCAGAAATTTCCCTTGTTTTGGGGCAAAATTGCAGAAATTTCACTTATTTCAGGGAAATAAGGCAGAAATTTCTCTTATTTTGGGGCAAAAAGGCAGAAATTTTTTTTATCTTGGTACAAAATTGCAGAAATTTTTCTTATTTTGGAGCAAAAAGACAGAAATTCCCCATATTTTGGGGCAAAAGGCAGAAATTCCCCTTATTTTGAAGAAAAAAGGCTGAAATTCCCCCTATTTTGGGGCAAAAAGGCAGAAATTCCCTTTATTTTGGGGCAAAAAGCAGACATTTCCCTTATTTTGGGGAAAAATTAGAGAAATTTCACTTATTTCAGGGAAAAAAGTCAGAAATTCCCCTTATTTTGGGGCAAAAACGCAGAAATTCCATTTATTTTTGGGGAAAAGGCAGAAATTGCACTTATTTTGAGTCAAAAAGTCCGAAAATCCCCTTATTTTGGGGCAAAAGTGAAGAAATTTCCCTTTTTTATGGCAAAAAGGTATACATTCCCTTTATTTTTGGGCAAAAAGGCAGAAATTCCCCGTATTTGGAGCAAAATTGCAAAAATTCCCCTAATTTTGGGGCAAAAAGTCAGAAATTCCCCTTATTTGGGGCAAATCTGCAGAAATTTCCTTTACTTTGGGGCAAAATTGCAGAAATTTCCCTTATTTTGGGGCAAAATTGCAGAAATTTCACTTATTTCAGGGAAAAAAGGCAAAATTTCTCTTATTTTGGGGCAAAAAGGCAGAAATTCCCCATATTTTGGGGCAAAAGGCAGAAATTCCCCTTATTTTGAGGAAAAAATGCTGAAATTCCCCTTATTTTGGGGCAAAAAGGCAGAAATTACCCTTATTTTGGGGCATAAAGGCAGAAATTCACCTTATTTTGGGGAAAATTGAAAAAATTTCATATATTTCAGGGCAAAAAGGGAGAAATTTTCCTTATTTTGAGGTAAAATGCTGAAATTAGCTATATTTTGGGACAAAAGGCAGAAATTCCCCTTTTTTGGGAGGCAAAAAAGGCAAAATTTCCCTTATTTTCAGGCAAAATTGCAGAAATTTCATTTATTTCAGGGTAAAAAGTCAGAAATTCCCCTTATTTTGGGGCAAAAATGAGAAATTTCTTTTATTATGGTACAAAATTGAAGAAATTTTCTTTATTTTGGAACAAAAAGGCAGAAATTCCCCATATTTTGGGGTAAAAGGCAGAAATTCTTCTTGTTTTGAGGTAACATGCAGAAATTCCTTTTATTTAGAGGTAAAATGCAGAAATTCCCCTAATATTGGGGAAAAATGCAGAAATTCCCTTTATTTTGGGGCTAAAAGGCAGAAATTTTCCGTATTTTTAAGAAAAATTGCAGAAATTCTCATAATTTTCGGGCAAAAAGGCTGAAATTCTCCTTATTTGGGGGCAAAAAGACAGAAAATCTCCTTTTTCGGGTGCAAAATTCAAAAATTCCCCTTATTTGGGGCAAAATTGCAGAAATTTCCTCTACTTTGGGGCAAAATTGCAGAAATTTCCCTTATTTTTGGGCAAAATTGCAGAAATTTCACTTCTTTAAGGGAAAAAGGCAGAAATTTCTCTTATTTTGGAACAAAAAGGCAGAAATTTCTTCTATTTTGGTACAAAATTGCAGAAATTTTTCTTAATTTGGGGCAAAAAGGCATAAATTTCCCATATTTTGTGGCAAAAGGCAGAAATTCCACTTATTTTGAGGAAAAAAGGCTGAAATTCCCCTTATTTTGGGGCAAAAAGGCAGAAATTCTTCTTATTTTGGGGCAAAAAGCAGACATTTCCCTTATTTTGGGGAAAAATTTTAGAAATTTCACTTATTTCAGGGCAAAAAGTCAGAATTTCCCCTTATTTTGGGGCAAAAAGACAGAAATTCCGTTTATTTTTGGGGAAAAGGCAGAAATTGCACTTATTTTGAGTCAAAAAGGCAGAAAATCGCTTTATTTTGGGGCAAAAGTGAAGAAATTTCCCTTTTTTTGGCAAAAAGGTATACATTCCCTTTATTTTCGGGCAAAAATGCAGAAATTCCCCGTATTTTGGAGCAAAATTGCAGAAATTCCCCTAATTTTGGGGCAAAAACGCAGAAATTCCCTTTATTTTGGGGTAAACCTGCAAAAATTTCACTTATTTCACGGCAAGATGGCAGAAATTCCCCTTATTTTCGGCGAAAAACGCAGAAAATCCTCGTATTTTGGAGCATAATTGGAGAAATTCACCTAATTTTGGCGTAAAACGTGCAGTAATTTTCTTTATTTTGTGGCAAATAGGCAAAAATTCCCCTTATTTTGGGGCAAATGGCAGAAATTCCCTTTATTTTAGGGCAAAATTGCAGAAATTTCCATTATTTGGGGGCAAAAAACAGAAATTCCCATTATTTTGGGGCAAAATTGCAGAAATTTGCTTTATTTGGGGGCAAAAAACAAAAATTCCCCTTATTTTGCGGCAAAATTGCAGAAATTTGCTTTATTATTTGTGAAATATTGCAGAAAATTCCCTTATTTTAGGGCAAAAGTGCAGAAATTTAACTTATTTCAGAAGAAAAAACAAAAATTTTTCTTATTTTAGGGCAAAAAGGCAAAAATTCCCATTATTTTGAGGCAAAAAACCAGAAATTCACCTTATTTTGGGGTTAAATTGCAGAAATTTCACATATTTCATTGCAAAAAAGCAAAAATTCCCCTTATTTTGAGGTAAAATGCTGAAATTCCTTATATTTTGTGGCATAAGGCAGAAATTCCCCTTATTTTGGGCCAAAAAAGGCACCAATTTCCCTTATTTTGGGGCAAAATTGCAGAAATTTCATTTATTTCAAGGTATAAAGTCAGAAATTCCCCTTATTTTGGGGCAAAAAGGAGAAATTTCTTTTATTATGGTACAAAATTAAAGAAATTTTCTTTATTTTGGAACAAAAAGGCAGAAATTCACCATATTTTGGGGTAAAAGGCAGAAATTCTTCTTATTTTGAGGAAAAATGCAGAAATTCTCCTTATTTAGAGGTAAAATGCAGAAATTCCCCTAATATTGGGAAAAAATGCAGAAATTCCCTCTATTGTGGGGCTAAAAAGCAGAAATTTTCCATATTTTGAAGAAAAATTGCAGAAATTTTCATAATTTTCGGGCAAAAAGGCTGAAATTCTCCTTATTTTGGGGCAAAATTGCAGAAATTTCCTTTACTGTGGGGCAAAATTGCAGAAATTACCCTTATTTTGGGGCAAAATTGCAGAAATTTCCCTTGTTTTGGGGCAAAATTGCAGAAATTTCACTTATTTCAGGGAAATAAGGCAGAAATTTCTCTTATTTTGGGGCAAAAAGGCAGAAATTTCTTTTATTTTGGTACAAAATTGCAGAAATTTTTCTTATTTTGGAGCAAAAAGACAGAAATTCCCCATATTTTGGGGCAAAAGGCAGAAATTCCCCTTATTTTGAGGAAAAAAGGCTGAAATTCCCCCTATTTTGGGGCAAAAAGCAGACATTTCCCTTATTTTGGGGAAAAATTTAGAAATTTCACTTATTTCAGGGCAAAAAGTCAGAAATTCTCCTTATTTTGGGGCAAAAAGTCAGAAATTCCGTTTATTCTTGGGGAAAAGGCAGAAATTGCACTTATTTTGAGTCAAAAAGGCGGAAAATGCCCTTATTTTGAAGCAAAAGTGAAGAAATTTCCCTTTTTTATGGCGAAAAGGTATACATTCCATTTATTTTCGGGCAAAATGCAGAAATTCCACGTATTTTGGAGCAAAATTGCAGAAATTCCTCTAATTTTGGGGCAAAAAGACAGGAATTCCCCTTATTGGGGGAAAATTGCAGAAATTTCCTCTACTTTGCGGCAAAATTGCAGAAATTTTCTTTATTATGGTGAAAAATTGCAGAAATTTCTTTTATTTTAGGGCAAAATTACAGAAATTTCACTTATTTCAGAAAAAAAAAATTTTCTTATTTTGGGGCAAAAAGGCAGAAATTCCAATTATTTTGGGGCAAAAAGGCAGAAATTCACCTTATTTTGGGGTAAAATTGCAGAAATTTCACATATTTTGTGGCAAAAGGCAGAAATTCCCCTTTATTGGAGGAAAAAAATACCTGAAATTCCCTTTATTTTGGGGCAAAAAGGCAGAAATTTCCCTTATTTTGGGGCAAATAGCAGACATTTCCCTTATTTTGGTGAAAAATTTTTGAAATTTCACTTATTTCTAGGCAAAAATTCAGAAATTCCCCTTATTTTGAGGCAAAAAGACAGAAATTCCGTTTATTTTTGAGGAAAAGGCAGAAATTGCACTTATTTTGAGTCAAAAAGGCTGAAAATCGCCTTATTTTGGGGCAAAAGTGAAGAAATTTTCCTTTTTTATGGCAAAAAGTTATACATTCCCTTTATATTCGGGCAAAAAGGCAGAAATTCCCCGTATTTTGGAGCAAAATTGCAGAAATTCCCCTTATTTTAGGGTAAAACTGCAGAAATTTCACTTATTTCGCGGCAAGATGGCAGAAATTCCCCTTATTTTCGGCGAAAAACGCAGAAAATCCTCGTATTTTGGAGCAAAATTGCAGAAATTCACCTAATTTTGGGGCAAAACATGCAGTAATTTTCTTTATTTTGTGGCAAATAGGCAACAATTCCCCTTATTTTGGGGCAAATGGCAGAAATTCCCATTATTCTAGGGCAAAATAGCAGAAATTTTCCTTACTTGGGGGCAAAAAACAGATATTCCCCTTATTTTGGGGCAAAATTGCAGAAATTTGCTTTATTTGGGGGCAAAAAACTGAAATTAACCTTATTTTGCGGCAAAATTGAAGAAATTTGCTTTATTATTGGGGAACAATTGCAGAAAATTCCCTTATTTTAGGGCAAAAGTGCAGAAATTACACTTATTTCAGAAAAAAAACAAAAATTTTTCTTATTTTGGGGCATAAAGGCAGAAATTCTTATTATTTTGGGGCAAAAAGGCAGAAATTCACCTTATTTTGGGGTTAAATTGCAGAAATTTCAAATATTTCATTGCAAAAAACAGAAATTCCCCTTATTTTGAGGTAAAATGCTGAAATTCCCCATATTTTGGTGCAAAAGGCAGAAATTCCCCTTATTTTGGGCCAAAAAAGGAACAAACTTCCCTTATTTTCGGGCAAAATTGCAGAAATTTCATTTATTTCAGGGTAAAACGTCAGAAATTCCCCTAATTTTGGGGCAAAAAGGAGAAATTTCTTTTATTATGGTACAAAATTGAAGAAATTTTCTTTATTTTGGAACAAAAAGGCAGAAATTCCCCATATTTTGGGGTAAAAGGCAGAAATTCTTCTTATTTTGAGGTAACATGCAGAAATTCTTTTTATTTAGAGGTAAAATGCAGAAATTCCCCTAATATTGGGGAAAAATGCAGAAATTCCTTTTATTTTGGGGCTAAAAGGCAGAAATTTTCTGTATTTTGAAGAAAAATTGCAGAAATTCTCATAATTTTCGGGCAAAAAGGCTGAAATTCTCCTTATTTTGGGGCAAAAAGACAGAAAATCTCTTTTTTTTCGGGTGCCAAAATTTAGAAATTCCTCATATTTGAGGCAAAATTGCAGAAATTTTTTCTACTTTGGGGCAAAATTGCAGAAATTTCCCTTATTTTGGGGCAAAATTGCAGAAATTTCACTTATTTCAGGGAAAAAAGGCAGAAATTTCTCTTATTTTGGAACAAAAAGGCAGAAATTTCTTTTATTTTGGTACAAAATTGCAGAAATTTTTATTATTTTGGGGCAAAAAGGCATAAATTTCCCATATTTTGGGGCAAAAGGCAGAAATTCCACGTATTTTGAGGAAAAAAGGCTGAAATTCCCCTTATTTTGGGGCAAAAAGGCAGAAATTCTTCTTATTTTGGGGCAAAAAGCAAACATTTCCCTTATTTTGGGGAAAAATTTTAGAAATTTCACTTATTTCAGGGCAAAAAGTCAGAATTTCCCCTTATTTTGGGGCAAAAAGACAGAAATTCCGTTTATTTTTGGGGAAAAGGCAGAAATTGCACTTATTTTGAGTCAAAAAGGCAGAAAATCGCTTTATTTTGGGGCAAAAGTGAAGAAATTTCCCTTTTTTTTGGCAAAAAGGTATACATTCCCTTTATTTTCGGGCAAAAAGGCAGAAATTCCCCGTATTTTGGAGCAAAATTGCAGAAATTCCCCTAATTTTGGGGCAAAAACGCAGAAATTCCCTTTATTTTGGGGTAAAACTGCAGAAATTTCACTTATTTCGCGGCAAGATGGCAGAAATTCCCCTTATTTTCGGCGAAAAACGCAGAAAATCCTCGTATTTTGGAGCAAAATTGGAGAAATTCACCTAATTTTGGGGTAAAACATGCAGTAATTTTCTTTATTTTGTGGCAAATCGGCAAAAATTCCCCTTATTTTGGGGCAAATGGCAGAAATTCCCTTTATTTTAGGGCAAAATTGCAGAAATTTCCATTATTTGGGGGCAAAAAACAGAAATTCCCCTTATTTTGGGGCAAAATTGAAGAAATTTGCTTTATTTGGGGGCAAAAAACAAAAATTCCCCTTATTTTGCGGCAAAATTGCAGAAATTTGCTTTATTTGGGGGCAAAAAAAAAATTCCCCTTATTTTGCGGCAAAATTGCAGAAATTTGCTTTATTATTTGTGAAATATTGCAGAAAATTCCCTTATTTTAGGGCAAAATTGCAGAAATTTAACTTATTTCAGAAGAAAAAACAAAAATTTTTCTTATTTTAGGGCAAAAAGGCAAAAATTCCCATTATTTTAGGGCAAAAAGCCAGAAATTCACCTTATTTTGGCGTTAAATTGCAGAAATTTCACATATTTCATTGCAAAAAAGCAAAAATTCCCCTTATTTTGAGGTAAAATGCTGAAATTCCTTATATTTTGGGGCAAAAGGCAGAAATTCCCCTTATTTTGGGCCAAAAAAGGCACCAATTTCCCTTATTTTGGGGCAAAATTGCAGAAATTTCATTTATTTCAAGGTATAAAGTCAGAAATTCCCCTTATTTTGGGGCAAAAAGGAGAAATTTCTTTTATTATGGTACAAAATTAAAGAAATTTTCTTTATTTTGGAACAAAAAGGCAGAAATTCACCATATTTTGGGGTAAAAGGCAGAAATTCTTCTTATTTTGAGGAAAAATGCAGAAATTCTCCTTATTTAGAGGTAAAATGCAGAAATTCCCCTAATATTGGGAAAAATGCAGAAATCCCCTTTATTTTGGGGATAAAAGGCAAAAATTTTCCGTATTTTGAAGAAAAATTGCAGAAATTTTCATAATTTTCGGGCAAAAAGGCTGAAATTCTCCTTATTTTGGGGCAAAATTGCAGAAATTTCCTTTACTGTGGGGCAAAATTGCAGAAATTACCCTTATTTTGGGGCAAAATTGCAGAAATTTCCTTTACTGTGGGGCAAAATTGCAGAAATTTCACTTATTTCAGGGAAATAAGGCAGAAATTTCTCTTATTTTGGGGCAAAAAGGCAGAAATTTTTTTTATCTTGGTACAAAATTGCAGAAATTTTTCTTATTTTGGAGCAAAAAGACAGAAATTCCCCATATTTTGGGGCAAAAGGCAGAAATTCCCCTTATTTTGAAGAAAAAAGGCTGAAATTCCCCCTATTTTGGGGCAAAAAGGCAGAAATTCCCTTTATTTTGGGGCAAAAAGCAGACATTTCCCTTATTTTGGGGAAAAATTAGAGAAATTTCACTTATTTCAGGGAAAAAAGTCAGAAATTCCCCTTATTTTGGGGCAAAAACGCAGAAATTCCATTTATTTTTGGGGAAAAGGCAGAAATTGCACTTATTTTGAGTCAAAAAGTCCGAAAATCCCCTTATTTTGGGGCAAAAGTGAAGAAATTTCCCTTTTTTATGGCAAAAAGGTATACATTCCCTTTATTTTTGGGCAAAAAGGCAGAAATTCCCCGTATTTGGAGCAAAATTGCAAAAATTCCCCTAATTTTGGGGCAAAAAGTCAGAAATTCCCCTTATTTGGGGCAAATCTGCAGAAATTTCCTTTACTTTGGGGCAAAATTGCAGAAATTTCCCTTATTTTGGGGCAAAATTGCAGAAATTTCACTTATTTCAGGGAAAAAAGGCAAAATTTCTCTTATTTTGGGGCAAAAAGGCAGAAATTCCCCATATTTTGGGGCAAAAGGCAGAAATTCCCCTTATTTTGAGGAAAAAATGCTGAAATTCCCCTTATTTTGGGGCAAAAAGGCAGAAATTACCCTTATTTTGGGGCATAAAGGCAGAAATTCACCTTATTTTGGGGAAAATTGAAAAAATTTCATATATTTCAGGGCAAAAAGGGAGAAATTTTCCTTATTTTGAGGTAAAATGCTGAAATTAGCTATATTTTGGGACAAAAGGCAGAAATTCCCCTTTTTTGGGAGGCAAAAAAGGCAAAATTTCCCTTATTTTCAGGCAAAATTGCAGAAATTTCATTTATTTCAGGGTAAAAAGTCAGAAATTCCCCTTATTTTGGGGCAAAAATGAGAAATTTCTTTTATTATGGTACAAAATTGAAGAAATTTTCTTTATTTTGGAACAAAAAGGCAGAAATTCCCCATATTTTGGGGTAAAAGGCAGAAATTCTTCTTGTTTTGAGGTAACATGCAGAAATTCCTTTTATTTAGAGGTAAAATGCAGAAATTCCCCTAATATTGGGGAAAAATGCAGAAATTCCCTTTATTTTGGGGCTAAAAGGCAGAAATTTTCCGTATTTTTAAGAAAAATTGCAGAAATTCTCATAATTTTCGGGCAAAAAGGCTGAAATTCTCCTTATTTGGGGGCAAAAAGACAGAAAATCTCCTTTTTCGGGTGCAAAATTCAAAAATTCCCCTTATTTGGGGCAAAATTGCAGAAATTTCCTCTACTTTGGGGCAAAATTGCAGAAATTTCCCTTATTTTTGGGCAAAATTGCAGAAATTTCACTTCTTTAAGGGAAAAAGGCAGAAATTTCTCTTATTTTGGAACAAAAAGGCAGAAATTTCTTCTATTTTGGTACAAAATTGCAGAAATTTTTCTTAATTTGGGGCAAAAAGGCATAAATTTCCCATATTTTGTGGCAAAAGGCAGAAATTCCACTTATTTTGAGGAAAAAAGGCTGAAATTCCCCTTATTTTGGGGCAAAAAGGCAGAAATTCTTCTTATTTTGGGGCAAAAAGCAGACATTTCCCTTATTTTGGGGAAAAATTTTAGAAATTTCACTTATTTCAGGGCAAAAAGTCAGAATTTCCCCTTATTTTGGGGCAAAAAGACAGAAATTCCGTTTATTTTTGGGGAAAAGGCAGAAATTGCACTTATTTTGAGTCAAAAAGGCAGAAAATCGCTTTATTTTGGGGCAAAAGTGAAGAAATTTCCCTTTTTTTGGCAAAAAGGTATACATTCCCTTTATTTTCGGGCAAAAATGCAGAAATTCCCCGTATTTTGGAGCAAAATTGCAGAAATTCCCCTAATTTTGGGGCAAAAACGCAGAAATTCCCTTTATTTTGGGGTAAACCTGCAAAAATTTCACTTATTTCACGGCAAGATGGCAGAAATTCCCCTTATTTTCGGCGAAAAACGCAGAAAATCCTCGTATTTTGGAGCATAATTGGAGAAATTCACCTAATTTTGGCGTAAAACGTGCAGTAATTTTCTTTATTTTGTGGCAAATAGGCAAAAATTCCCCTTATTTTGGGGCAAATGGCAGAAATTCCCTTTATTTTAGGGCAAAATTGCAGAAATTTCCATTATTTGGGGGCAAAAAACAGAAATTCCCATTATTTTGGGGCAAAATTGCAGAAATTTGCTTTATTTGGGGGCAAAAAACAAAAATTCCCCTTATTTTGCGGCAAAATTGCAGAAATTTGCTTTATTATTTGTGAAATATTGCAGAAAATTCCCTTATTTTAGGGCAAAAGTGCAGAAATTTAACTTATTTCAGAAGAAAAAACAAAAATTTTTCTTATTTTAGGGCAAAAAGGCAAAAATTCCCATTATTTTGAGGCAAAAAACCAGAAATTCACCTTATTTTGGGGTTAAATTGCAGAAATTTCACATATTTCATTGCAAAAAAGCAAAAATTCCCCTTATTTTGAGGTAAAATGCTGAAATTCCTTATATTTTGTGGCATAAGGCAGAAATTCCCCTTATTTTGGGCCAAAAAAGGCACCAATTTCCCTTATTTTGGGGCAAAATTGCAGAAATTTCATTTATTTCAAGGTATAAAGTCAGAAATTCCCCTTATTTTGGGGCAAAAAGGAGAAATTTCTTTTATTATGGTACAAAATTAAAGAAATTTTCTTTATTTTGGAACAAAAAGGCAGAAATTCACCATATTTTGGGGTAAAAGGCAGAAATTCTTCTTATTTTGAGGAAAAATGCAGAAATTCTCCTTATTTAGAGGTAAAATGCAGAAATTCCCCTAATATTGGGAAAAAATGCAGAAATTCCCTCTATTGTGGGGCTAAAAAGCAGAAATTTTCCATATTTTGAAGAAAAATTGCAGAAATTTTCATAATTTTCGGGCAAAAAGGCTGAAATTCTCCTTATTTTGGGGCAAAATTGCAGAAATTTCCTTTACTGTGGGGCAAAATTGCAGAAATTACCCTTATTTTGGGGCAAAATTGCAGAAATTTCCCTTGTTTTGGGGCAAAATTGCAGAAATTTCACTTATTTCAGGGAAATAAGGCAGAAATTTCTCTTATTTTGGGGCAAAAAGGCAGAAATTTCTTTTATTTTGGTACAAAATTGCAGAAATTTTTCTTATTTTGGAGCAAAAAGACAGAAATTCCCCATATTTTGGGGCAAAAGGCAGAAATTCCCCTTATTTTGAGGAAAAAAGGCTGAAATTCCCCCTATTTTGGGGCAAAAAGCAGACATTTCCCTTATTTTGGGGAAAAATTTAGAAATTTCACTTATTTCAGGGCAAAAAGTCAGAAATTCTCCTTATTTTGGGGCAAAAAGTCAGAAATTCCGTTTATTCTTGGGGAAAAGGCAGAAATTGCACTTATTTTGAGTCAAAAAGGCGGAAAATGCCCTTATTTTGAAGCAAAAGTGAAGAAATTTCCCTTTTTTATGGCGAAAAGGTATACATTCCATTTATTTTCGGGCAAAATGCAGAAATTCCACGTATTTTGGAGCAAAATTGCAGAAATTCCTCTAATTTTGGGGCAAAAAGACAGGAATTCCCCTTATTGGGGGAAAATTGCAGAAATTTCCTCTACTTTGCGGCAAAATTGCAGAAATTTTCTTTATTATGGTGAAAAATTGCAGAAATTTCTTTTATTTTAGGGCAAAATTACAGAAATTTCACTTATTTCAGAAAAAAAAAATTTTCTTATTTTGGGGCAAAAAGGCAGAAATTCCAATTATTTTGGGGCAAAAAGGCAGAAATTCACCTTATTTTGGGGTAAAATTGCAGAAATTTCACATATTTTGTGGCAAAAGGCAGAAATTCCCCTTTATTGGAGGAAAAAAATACCTGAAATTCCCTTTATTTTGGGGCAAAAAGGCAGAAATTTCCCTTATTTTGGGGCAAATAGCAGACATTTCCCTTATTTTGGTGAAAAATTTTTGAAATTTCACTTATTTCTAGGCAAAAATTCAGAAATTCCCCTTATTTTGAGGCAAAAAGACAGAAATTCCGTTTATTTTTGAGGAAAAGGCAGAAATTGCACTTATTTTGAGTCAAAAAGGCTGAAAATCGCCTTATTTTGGGGCAAAAGTGAAGAAATTTTCCTTTTTTATGGCAAAAAGTTATACATTCCCTTTATATTCGGGCAAAAAGGCAGAAATTCCCCGTATTTTGGAGCAAAATTGCAGAAATTCCCCTTATTTTAGGGTAAAACTGCAGAAATTTCACTTATTTCGCGGCAAGATGGCAGAAATTCCCCTTATTTTCGGCGAAAAACGCAGAAAATCCTCGTATTTTGGAGCAAAATTGCAGAAATTCACCTAATTTTGGGGCAAAACATGCAGTAATTTTCTTTATTTTGTGGCAAATAGGCAACAATTCCCCTTATTTTGGGGCAAATGGCAGAAATTCCCATTATTCTAGGGCAAAATAGCAGAAATTTTCCTTACTTGGGGGCAAAAAACAGATATTCCCCTTATTTTGGGGCAAAATTGCAGAAATTTGCTTTATTTGGGGGCAAAAAACTGAAATTAACCTTATTTTGCGGCAAAATTGAAGAAATTTGCTTTATTATTGGGGAACAATTGCAGAAAATTCCCTTATTTTAGGGCAAAAGTGCAGAAATTACACTTATTTCAGAAAAAAAACAAAAATTTTTCTTATTTTGGGGCATAAAGGCAGAAATTCTTATTATTTTGGGGCAAAAAGGCAGAAATTCACCTTATTTTGGGGTTAAATTGCAGAAATTTCAAATATTTCATTGCAAAAAACAGAAATTCCCCTTATTTTGAGGTAAAATGCTGAAATTCCCCATATTTTGGTGCAAAAGGCAGAAATTCCCCTTATTTTGGGCCAAAAAAGGAACAAACTTCCCTTATTTTCGGGCAAAATTGCAGAAATTTCATTTATTTCAGGGTAAAACGTCAGAAATTCCCCTAATTTTGGGGCAAAAAGGAGAAATTTCTTTTATTATGGTACAAAATTGAAGAAATTTTCTTTATTTTGGAACAAAAAGGCAGAAATTCCCCATATTTTGGGGTAAAAGGCAGAAATTCTTCTTATTTTGAGGTAACATGCAGAAATTCTTTTTATTTAGAGGTAAAATGCAGAAATTCCCCTAATATTGGGGAAAAATGCAGAAATTCCTTTTATTTTGGGGCTAAAAGGCAGAAATTTTCTGTATTTTGAAGAAAAATTGCAGAAATTCTCATAATTTTCGGGCAAAAAGGCTGAAATTCTCCTTATTTTGGGGCAAAAAGACAGAAAATCTCTTTTTTTTCGGGTGCCAAAATTTAGAAATTCCTCATATTTGAGGCAAAATTGCAGAAATTTTTTCTACTTTGGGGCAAAATTGCAGAAATTTCCCTTATTTTGGGGCAAAATTGCAGAAATTTCACTTATTTCAGGGAAAAAAGGCAGAAATTTCTCTTATTTTGGAACAAAAAGGCAGAAATTTCTTTTATTTTGGTACAAAATTGCAGAAATTTTTATTATTTTGGGGCAAAAAGGCATAAATTTCCCATATTTTGGGGCAAAAGGCAGAAATTCCACGTATTTTGAGGAAAAAAGGCTGAAATTCCCCTTATTTTGGGGCAAAAAGGCAGAAATTCTTCTTATTTTGGGGCAAAAAGCAAACATTTCCCTTATTTTGGGGAAAAATTTTAGAAATTTCACTTATTTCAGGGCAAAAAGTCAGAATTTCCCCTTATTTTGGGGCAAAAAGACAGAAATTCCGTTTATTTTTGGGGAAAAGGCAGAAATTGCACTTATTTTGAGTCAAAAAGGCAGAAAATCGCTTTATTTTGGGGCAAAAGTGAAGAAATTTCCCTTTTTTTTGGCAAAAAGGTATACATTCCCTTTATTTTCGGGCAAAAAGGCAGAAATTCCCCGTATTTTGGAGCAAAATTGCAGAAATTCCCCTAATTTTGGGGCAAAAACGCAGAAATTCCCTTTATTTTGGGGTAAAACTGCAGAAATTTCACTTATTTCGCGGCAAGATGGCAGAAATTCCCCTTATTTTCGGCGAAAAACGCAGAAAATCCTCGTATTTTGGAGCAAAATTGGAGAAATTCACCTAATTTTGGGGTAAAACATGCAGTAATTTTCTTTATTTTGTGGCAAATCGGCAAAAATTCCCCTTATTTTGGGGCAAATGGCAGAAATTCCCTTTATTTTAGGGCAAAATTGCAGAAATTTCCATTATTTGGGGGCAAAAAACAGAAATTCCCCTTATTTTGGGGCAAAATTGAAGAAATTTGCTTTATTTGGGGGCAAAAAACAAAAATTCCCCTTATTTTGCGGCAAAATTGCAGAAATTTGCTTTATTTGGGGGCAAAAAAAAAATTCCCCTTATTTTGCGGCAAAATTGCAGAAATTTGCTTTATTATTTGTGAAATATTGCAGAAAATTCCCTTATTTTAGGGCAAAATTGCAGAAATTTAACTTATTTCAGAAGAAAAAACAAAAATTTTTCTTATTTTAGGGCAAAAAGGCAAAAATTCCCATTATTTTAGGGCAAAAAGCCAGAAATTCACCTTATTTTGGCGTTAAATTGCAGAAATTTCACATATTTCATTGCAAAAAAGCAAAAATTCCCCTTATTTTGAGGTAAAATGCTGAAATTCCTTATATTTTGGGGCAAAAGGCAGAAATTCCCCTTATTTTGGGCCAAAAAAGGCACCAATTTCCCTTATTTTGGGGCAAAATTGCAGAAATTTCATTTATTTCAAGGTATAAAGTCAGAAATTCCCCTTATTTTGGGGCAAAAAGGAGAAATTTCTTTTATTATGGTACAAAATTAAAGAAATTTTCTTTATTTTGGAACAAAAAGGCAGAAATTCACCATATTTTGGGGTAAAAGGCAGAAATTCTTCTTATTTTGAGGAAAAATGCAGAAATTCTCCTTATTTAGAGGTAAAATGCAGAAATTCCCCTAATATTGGGAAAAATGCAGAAATCCCCTTTATTTTGGGGATAAAAGGCAAAAATTTTCCGTATTTTGAAGAAAAATTGCAGAAATTTTCATAATTTTCGGGCAAAAAGGCTGAAATTCTCCTTATTTTGGGGCAAAATTGCAGAAATTTCCTTTACTGTGGGGCAAAATTGCAGAAATTACCCTTATTTTGGGGCAAAATTGCAGAAATTTCCTTTACTGTGGGGCAAAATTGCAGAAATTTCACTTATTTCAGGGAAATAAGGCAGAAATTTCTCTTATTTTGGGGCAAAAAGGCAGAAATTTTTTTTATCTTGGTACAAAATTGCAGAAATTTTTCTTATTTTGGAGCAAAAAGAAAGAAATTCCCCATATTTTGGGGCAAAAGGCAGAAATTCCCCTTATTTTGAAGAAAAAATGCTGAAATTCCCCCTATTTTGGGGCAAAAAGGCAGAAATTCCCTTTATTTTGGGGCAAAAAGCAGACATTTCCCTTATTTTGGGGAAAAATTAGAGAAATTTCACTTATTTCAGGGAAAAAAGTCAGAAATTCCCCTTATTTTGGGGCAAAAACGCAGAAATTCCATTTATTTTTGGGGAAAAGGCAGAAATTGCACTTATTTTGAGTCAAAAAGTCCGAAAATCCCCTTATTTTGGGGCAAAAGTGAAGAAATTTCCCTTTTTTATGGCAAAAAGGTATACATTCCCTTTATTTTCGGGCAAAAAGGCAGAAATTCCCCGTATTTGGAGCAAAATTGCAAAAATTCCCCTAATTTTGGGGCAAAAAGTCAGAAATTCCCCTTATTTGGGGCAAATCTGCAGAAATTTCCTTTACTTTGGGGCAAAATTGCAGAAATTTCCCTTATTTTGGGGCAAAATTGCAGAAATTTCACTTATTTCAGGGAAAAAAGGCAAAATTTCTCTTATTTTGGGGCAAAAAGGCAGAAATTCCCTTTATTTTGGGGCAAAATTGCAGAAATTTTTCTTATTATGTGAAAAAATTGCAAAAATTTCCCTTATTTTAGGGCAAAATTGCAGAAATTTCACTTATTTCAGAGAAAAAAAGCAAAAATTTTTCTTATTTTTGGTCAAAAAGGCAGAAATTCCCATTATTTTGGGGCCAAAAGGCAGAAATTCACCTTATTTTGGGGCAAAAAGGCCGAAATTCACCTTATTTTGGGGTAAAATTGAGGAATTTCATATATTTCAGGGCAAAAAGACAGAAATTTCCCTTATTTTGGGCCAAAAAAGGAACAAACTTCCCTTATTTTCGGGCAAAATTGCAGAAATTTCATTTATTTCAGGGTAAAACGTCAGAAATTCCCCTAATTTTGGGGCAAAAAGGAGAAATTTCTTTTATTATGGTACAAAATTGAAGAAATTTTCTTTATTTTGGAACAAAAAGGCAGAAATTCCCCATATTTTGGGGTAAAAGGCAGAAATTCTTCTTATTTTGAGGTAACATGCAGAAATTCTTTTTATTTAGAGGTAAAATGCAGAAATTCCCCTAATATTGGGGAAAAATGCAGAAATTCCTTTTATTTTGGGGCTAAAAGGCAGAAATTTTCTGTATTTTGAAGAAAAATTGCAGAAATTCTCATAATTTTCGGGCAAAAAGGCTGAAATTCTCCTTATTTTGGGGCAAAAAGACAGAAAATCTCTTTTTTTTCGGGTGCCAAAATTTAGAAATTCCTCATATTTGAGGCAAAATTGCAGAAATTTTTTCTACTTTGGGGCAAAATTGCAGAAATTTCCCTTATTTTGGGGCAAAATTGCAGAAATTTCACTTATTTCAGGGAAAAAAGGCAGAAATTTCTCTTATTTTGGAACAAAAAGGCAGAAATTTCTTTTATTTTGGTACAAAATTGCAGAAATTTTTATTATTTTGGGGCAAAAAGGCATAAATTTCCCATATTTTGGGGCAAAAGGCAGAAATTCCACGTATTTTGAGGAAAAAAGGCTGAAATTCCCCTTATTTTGGGGCAAAAAGGCAGAAATTCTTCTTATTTTGGGGCAAAAAGCAAACATTTCCCTTATTTTGGGGAAAAATTTTAGAAATTTCACTTATTTCAGGGCAAAAAGTCAGAATTTCCCCTTATTTTGGGGCAAAAAGACAGAAATTCCGTTTATTTTTGGGGAAAAGGCAGAAATTGCACTTATTTTGAGTCAAAAAGGCAGAAAATCGCTTTATTTTGGGGCAAAAGTGAAGAAATTTCCCTTTTTTTTGGCAAAAAGGTATACATTCCCTTTATTTTCGGGCAAAAAGGCAGAAATTCCCCGTATTTTGGAGCAAAATTGCAGAAATTCCCCTAATTTTGGGGCAAAAACGCAGAAATTCCCTTTATTTTGGGGTAAAACTGCAGAAATTTCACTTATTTCGCGGCAAGATTGCAGAAATTCCCCTTATTTTCGGCGAAAAACGCAGAAAATCCTCGTATTTTGGAGCAAAATTGGAGAAATTCACCTAATTTTGGGGTAAAACATGCAGTAATTTTCTTTATTTTGTGGCAAATCGGCAAAAATTCCCCTTATTTTGGGGCAAATGGCAGAAATTCCCTTTATTTTAGGGCAAAATTGCAGAAATTTCCATTATTTGGGGGCAAAAAACAGAAATTCCCCTTATTTTGGGGCAAAATTGAAGAAATTTGCTTTATTTGGGGGCAAAAAACAAAAATTCCCCTTATTTTGCGGCAAAATTGCAGAAATTTGCTTTATTTGGGGGCAAAAAAAAAATTCCCCTTATTTTGCGACAAAATTGCAGAAATTTGCTTTATTATTTGTGAAATATTGCAGAAAATTCCCTTATTTTAGGGCAAAATTGCAGAAATTTAACTTATTTCAGAAGAAAAAACAAAAATTTTTCTTATTTTAGGGCAAAAAGGCAAAAATTCCCATTGTTTTTGGGCGAAAAGCCAGAAATTCACCTTATTTTGGCATTAAATTGCAGAAATTTCACATATTTCATTGCAAAAAAGCAAAAATTCCCCTTATTTTGAGGTAAAATGCTGAAATTCCTTATATTTTGGGGCAAAAGGCAGAAATTCCCCTTATTTTGGGCCAAAAAAGGCACAAATTTCCCTTATTTTGGGGCAAAATTGCAGAAATTTCATTTATTTCAAGGTATAAAGTCAGAAATTCCCCTTATTTTGGGGCAAAAAGGAGAAATTTCTTTTATTATGGTACAAAATTAAAGAAATTTTCTTTATTTTGGAACAAAAAGGCAGAAATTCACCATATTTTGGGGTAAAAGGCAGAAATTCTTCTTATTTTGAGGTAAAATGCAGAAATTCTCTTTATTTAGAGGTAAAATGCAGAAATTCCCCTAATATTGGGAAAAATGCAGAAATCCCCTTTATTTTGGGGATAAAAGGCAAAAATTTTCCGTATTTTGAAGAAAAATTGCAGAAATTTTCATAATTTTCGGGCAAAAAGGCTGAAATTCTCCTTATTTTGGGGCAAAATTGCAGAAATTTCCTTTACTGTGGGGCAAAATTGCAGAAATTACCCTTATTTTGGGGCAAAATTGCAGAAATTTCCCTTGTTTTGGAGCAAAATTGCAGAAATTTCACTTATTTCAGGGAAATAAGGCAGAAATTTCTCTTATTTTGGGGCAAAAAGGCAGAAATTTTTTTTATCTTGGTACAAAATTGCAGAAATTTTTCTTATTTTGGAGCAAAAAGACAGAAATTCCCCATATTTTGGGGCAAAATTGCAAAAATTCCCCTAATTTTGGGGCAAAAAGTCAGAAATTCCCCTTATTTGGGGCAAATCTGCAGAAATTTCCTTTACTTTGGGGCAAAATTGCAGAAATTTCCCTTATTTTGGGGCAAAATTGCAGAAATTTCACTTATTTCAGGGAAAAAAGGCAAAATTTCTCTTATTTTGGGGCAAAAAGGCAGAAATTCCCCATATTTTGGGGCAAAAGGCAGAAATTCCCCTTATTTTGAGGAAAAAATGCTGAAATTCCCCTTATTTTGGGGCAAAAAGGCAGAAATTACCCTTATTTTGTGGCATAAAGGCAGAAATTCACCTTATTTTGGGGAAAAATTGAAAAAATTTCATATATTTCAGGGCAAAAAGGGAGAAATTTTATTTATTTTGAGGTAAAATGCTGAAATTAGCTATATTTTGGGACAAAAGGCAGAAATTCCCCTTTTTTGGGGGGCAAAAAAGGCAAAATTTCCCTTATTTTCAGGCAAAATTGCAGAAATTTCATTTATTTCAGGGTAAAAAGTCAGAAATTCCCCTTATATTGGGGCAAAAAGGAGAAATTTCTTTTATTATGGTACAAAATTGAAGAAATTTTCTTTATTTTGGAACAAAAAGGCAGAAATTCCCCATATTTTGGGGTAAAAGGCAGAAATTCTTCTTGTTTTGAGGTAACATGCAGAAATTCCTTTTATTTAAAGGTAAAATGCAGAAATTCCCCTAATATTGGGGAAAAATGCAGAAATTCCCTTTATTTTGGGGCTAAAAGGCAGAAATTTTCTGTATTTTGAAGAAAAATTTCAGAAATTCTCATAATTTTCGGGCAAAAAGGCTGAAATTCTCCTTATTTGGGGGCAAAAAGACAGAAAATCTCCTTTTTCGGGTGCAAAATTCAAAAATTCCCCTTATTTGGGGCAAAATTGCAGAAATTTCATCTACTTTGGGCAAAATTGCAGAAATTTCCCTTATTTTTGGGCAAAATTGCAGAAATTTCACTTATTTAAGGGAAAAAAGGCAGAAATTTCTCTTATTTTGGAACAAAAAGGCAGAAATTTCTTTTATTTTGGTACAAAATTGCAGAAATTTTTATTATTTTGGGGCAAAAAGGCATAAATTTCCCATATTTTGGGGCAAAAGGCAGAAATTCCACTTATTTTGAGGAAAAAAGGCTGAAATTCCCCTTATTTTGGGGCAAAAAGGCAGAAATTCTTCTTATTTTGGGGCAAAAAGCAGACATTTCCCTTATTTTGGGGAAAAATTTTAGAAATTTCACTTATTTCAGGGCAAAAAGTCAGAATTTCCCCTTATTTTGGGGCAAAAAGACAGAAATTCCGTTTATTTTTGGGGAAAAGGCAGAAATTGCACTTATTTTGAGTCAAAAAGGCAGAAAATCGCTTTATTTTGGGGCAAAAGTGAAGAAATTTCCCTTTTTTTTGGCAAAAAGGTATACATTCCCTTTATTTTCGGGCAAAAAGGCAGAAATTCCCCGTATTTTGGAGCAAAATTGCAGAAATTCCCCTAATTTTGGGGCAAAAACGCAGAAATTCCCTTTATTTTGGGGTAAAACTGCAGAAATTTCACTTATTTCGCGGCAAGATGGCAGAAATTCCCCTTATTTTCGGCGAAAAACGCAGAAAATCCTCGTATTTTGGAGCAAAATTGGAGAAATTCACCTAATTTTGGGGTAAAACATGCAGTAATTTTCTTTATTTTGTGGCAAATCGGCAAAAATTCCCCTTATTTTGGGGCAAATGGCAGAAATTCCCTTTATTTTAGGGCAAAATTGCAGAAATTTCCATTATTTGGGGGCAAAAAACAGAAATTCCCCTTATTTTGGGGCAAAATTGAAGAAATTTGCTTTATTTGGGGGCAAAAAACAAAAATTCCCCTTATTTTGCGGCAAAATTGCAGAAATTTGCTTTATTTGGGGGCAAAAAACAAAAATTCCCCTTATTTTGCGGCAAAATTGCAGAAATTTGCTTTATTATTTGTGAAATATTGCAGAAAATTCCCTTATTTTAGGGCAAAATTGCAGAAATTTAACTTATTTCAGAAGAAAAAACAAAAATTTTTCTTATTTTAGGGCAAAAAGGCAAAAATTCCCATTATTTTAGGGCAAAAAGCCAGAAATTCACCTTATTTTGGCGTTAAATTGCAGAAATTTCACATATTTCATTGCAAAAAAGCAAAAATTCCCCTTATTTTGAGGTAAAATGCTGAAATTCCTTATATTTTGGGGCAAAAGGCAGAAATTCCCCTTATTTTGGGCCAAAAAAGGCACCAATTTCCCTTATTTTGGGGCAAAATTGCAGAAATTTCATTTATTTCAAGGTATAAAGTCAGAAATTCCCCTTATTTTGGGGCAAAAAGGAGAAATTTCTTTTATTATGGTACAAAATTAAAGAAATTTTCTTTATTTTGGAACAAAAAGGCAGAAATTCACCATATTTTGGGGTAAAAGGCAGAAATTCTTCTTATTTTGAGGAAAAATGCAGAAATTCTCCTTATTTAGAGGTAAAATGCAGAAATTCCCCTAATATTGGGAAAAATGCAGAAATCCCCTTTATTTTGGGGATAAAAGGCAAAAATTTTCCGTATTTTGAAGAAAAATTGCAGAAATTTTCATAATTTTCGGGCAAAAAGGCTGAAATTCTCCTTATTTTGGGGCAAAATTGCAGAAATTTCCTTTACTGTGGGGCAAAATTGCAGAAATTACCCTTATTTTGGGGCAAAATTGCAGAAATTTCCTTTACTGTGGGGCAAAATTGCAGAAATTTCACTTATTTCAGCGAAATAAGGCAGAAATTTCTCTTATTTTGGGGCAAAAAGGCAGAAATTTTTTTTATCTTGGTACAAAATTGCAGAAATTTTTCTTATTTTGGAGCAAAAAGAAAGAAATTCCCCATATTTTGGGGCAAAAGGCAGAAATTCCCCTTATTTTGAAGAAAAAATGCTGAAATTCCCCCTATTTTGGGGCAAAAAGGCAGAAATTCCCTTTATTTTGGGGCAAAAAGCAGACATTTCCCTTATTTTGGGGAAAAATTAGAGAAATTTCACTTATTTCAGGGAAAAAAGTCAGAAATTCCCCTTATTTTGGGGCAAAAACGCAGAAATTCCATTTATTTTTGGGGAAAAGGCAGAAATTGCACTTATTTTGAGTCAAAAAGTCCGAAAATCCCCTTATTTTGGGGCAAAAGTGAAGAAATTTCCCTTTTTTATGGCAAAAAGGTATACATTCCCTTTATTTTCGGGCAAAAAGGCAGAAACTCCCCGTATTTGGAGCAAAATTGCAAAAATTCCCCTAATTTTGGGGCAAAAAGTCAGAAATTCCCCTTATTTGGGGCAAATCTGCAGAAATTTCCTTTACTTTGGGGCAAAATTGCAGAAATTTCCCTTATTTTGGGGCAAAATTGCAGAAATTTCACTTATTTCAGGGAAAAAAGGCAAAATTTCTCTTATTTTGGGGCAAAAAGGCCGAAATTCACCTTATTTTGGGGTAAAATTGAGGAATTTCATATATTTCAGGGCAAAAAGACAGAAATTTCCCTTATTTTGGGCCAAAAAAGGAACAAACTTCCCTTATTTTCGGGCAAAATTGCAGAAATTTCATTTATTTCAGGGTAAAACGTCAGAAATTCCCCTAATTTTGGGGCAAAAAGGAGAAATTTCTTTTATTATGGTACAAAATTGAAGAAATTTTCTTTATTTTGGAACAAAAAGGCAGAAATTCCCCATATTTTGGGGTAAAAGGCAGAAATTCTTCTTATTTTGAGGTAACATGCAGAAATTCTTTTTATTTAGAGGTAAAATGCAGAAATTCCCCTAATATTGGGGAAAAATGCAGAAATTCCTTTTATTTGGGGGCTAAAAGGCAGAAATTTTCTGTATTTTGAAGAAAAATTGCAGAAATTCTCATAATTTTCGGGCAAAAAGGCTGAAATTCTCCTTATTTTGGGGCAAAAAGACAGAAAATCTCTTTTTTTTCGGGTGCCAAAATTTAGAAATTCCTCATATTTGAGGCAAAATTGCAGAAATTTTTTCTACTTTGGGGCAAAATTGCAGAAATTTCCCTTATTTTGGGGCAAAATTGCAGAAATTTCACTTATTTCAGGGAAAAAAGGCAGAAATTTCTCTTATTTTGGAACAAAAAGGCAGAAATTTCTTTTATTTTGGTACAAAATTGCAGAAATTTTTATTATTTTGGGGCAAAAAGGCATAAATTTTCCATATTTTGGGGCAAAAGGCAGAAATTCCACGTATTTTGAGGAAAAAAGGCTGAAATTCCCCTTATTTTGGGGCAAAAAGGCAGAAATTCTTCTTATTTTGGGGCAAAAAGCAAACATTTCCCTTATTTTGGGGAAAAATTTTAGAAATTTCACTTATTTCAGGGCAAAAAGTCAGAATTTCCCTTTATTTTGGGGCAAAAAGACAGAAATTCCGTTTATTTTTGGGGAAAAGGCAGAAATTGCACTTATTTTGAGTCAAAAAGGCAGAAAATCGCTTTATTTTGGGGCAAAATGAAGAAATTTCCCTTTTTTTTGGCAAAAAGGTATACATTCCCTTTATTTTCGGGCAAAAAGGCAGAAATTCCCCGTATTTTGGAGCAAAATTGCAGAAATTCCCCTAATTTTGGGGCAAAAACGCAGAAATTCCCTTTATTTTGGGGTAAAACTGCAGAAATTTCACTTATTTCGCGGCAAGATGGCAGAAATTCCCCTTATTTTCGGCGAAAAACGCAGAAAATCCTCGTATTTTGGAGCAAAATTGGAGAAATTCACCTAATTTTGGGGTAAAACATGCAGTAATTTTCTTTATTTTGTGGCAAATCGGCAAAAATTCCCCTTATTTTGGGGCAAATGGCAGAAATTCCCTTTATTTTAGGGCAAAATTGCAGAAATTTCCATTATTTGGGGGCAAAAAACAGAAATTCCCCTTATTTTGGGGCAAAATTGAAGAAATTTGCTTTATTTGGGGGCAAAAAACAAAAATTCCCCTTATTTTGCGGCAAAATTGCAGAAATTTGCTTTATTTGGGGGCAAAAAACAAAAATTCCCCTTATTTTGCGGCAAAATTGCAGAAATTTGCTTTATTATTTGTGAAATATTGCAGAAAATTCCCTTATTTTAGGGCAAAATTGCAGAAATTTAACTTATTTCAGAAGAAAAAACAAAAATTTTTCTTATTTTAGGGCAAAAAGGCAAAAATTCCCATTATTTTAGGGCAAAAAGCCAGAAATTCACCTTATTTTGGCATTAAATTGCAGAAATTTCACATATTTCATTGCAAAAAAGCAAAAATTCCCCTTATTTTGAGGTAAAATGCTGAAATTCCTTATATTTTGGGGCAAAAGGCAGAAATTCCCCTTATTTTGGGCCAAAAAAGGCACAAATTTCCCTTATTTTGGGGCAAAATTGCAGAAATTTCATTTATTTCAAGGTATAAAGTCAGAAATTCCCCTTATTTTGGGGCAAAAAGGAGAAATTTCTTTTATTATGGTACAAAATTAAAGAAATTTTCTTTATTTTGGAACAAAAAGGCAGAAATTCACCATATTTTGGGGTAAAAGGCAGAAATTCTTCTTATTTTGAGGTAAAATGCAGAAATTCTCTTTATTTAGAGGTAAAATGCAGAAATTCCCCTAATATTGGGAAAAATGCAGAAATCCCCTTTATTTTGGGGATAAAAGGCAAAAATTTTCCGTATTTTGAAGAAAAATTGCAGAAATTTTCATAATTTTCGGGCAAAAAGGCTGAAATTCTCCTTATTTTGGGGCAAAATTGCAGAAATTTCCTTTACTGTGGGGCAAAATTGCAGAAATTACCCTTATTTTGGGGCAAAATTGCAGAAATTTCCTTTACTGTGGGGCAAAATTGCAGAAATTTCACTTATTTCAGGGAAATAAGGCAGAAATTTCTCTTATTTTGGGGCAAAAAGGCAGAAATTTTTTTTATCTTGGTACAAAATTGCAGAAATTTTTCTTATTTTGGAGCAAAAAGACAGAAATTCCCCATATTTTGGGGCAAAAGGCAGAAATTCCCCTTATTTTGAAGAAAAAATGCTGAAATTCCCCCTATTTTGGGGCAAAAAGGCAGAAATTCCCTTTATTTTGGGGCAAAAAGCAGACATTTCCCTTATTTTGGGGAAAAATTAGAGAAATTTCACTTATTTCAGGGAAAAAAGTCAGAAATTCCCCTTATTTTGGGGCAAAAACGCAGAAATTCCATTTATTTTTGGGGAAAAGGCAGAAATTGCACTTATTTTGAGTCAAAAAGGCAGAAAATCCCCTTATTTTGGGGCAAAAGTGAAGAAATTTCCCTTTTTTATGGCAAAAAGGTATACATTCCCTTTATTTTCGGGCAAAAAGGCAGAAATTCCCCGTATTTGGAGCCAAATTGCAAAAATTCCCCTAATTTTGGGGCAAAAAGTCAGAAATTCCCCTTATTTGGGGCAAATCTGCAGAAATTTCCTTTACTTTGGGGCAAAATTGCAGAAATTTCCCTTATTTTGGGGCAAAATTGCAGAAATTTCACTTATTTCAGGGAAAAAAGGCAAAATTTCTCTTATTTTGGGGCAAAAAGGCAGAAATTCCCCTTATTTTGGGGCAAAATTGCAGAAATTTTTCTTATTATGTGAAAAAATTGCAAAAATTTCCCTTATTTTAGGGCAAAATTGCAGAAATTTCACTTATTTCAGAGAAAAAAAGCAAAAATTTTTCTTATTTTTGGTCAAAAAGGCAGAAATTCCCATTATTTTGGGGCCAAAAGGCAGAAATTCACCTTATTTTGGGGCAAAAAGGCCGAAATTCACCTTATTTTGGGGTAAAATTGAGGAATTTCATATATTTCAGGGCAAAAAGACAGAAATTTCCCTTATTTTGGGGCAAAATTGCAGAAATTTCACTTATTTCAGGGTAATAAGTCAGAAATTTTCTTTATTTTGGGGCAAAAATACAGAAATTACCTTTTGTGAGAGGGAAAAAAACAGAAATTCCACTTATTTAGAGGCAAAAAGGCAGAAATTCCCCTTATTTTGGAGCAAAAATGAAGAAATTTCCATTTTTTAAGGCAAAAAGGTATGCATTCCCCTTATTTTCGGGCAAAAAGGCAGAATTTCACCGTATTTTGGAGCAAAATTGCAGAAATTCCTCCAATTTCGGGGCAAAAGGCAGAAATTCTCTTTATTTTTGGGCAAAAATCAGAAATTCCCCTTACTTTGGGCCAAAATTCCAGAAATTTCCTTTATATTGGGGCAAAATTGCAGAAATTTAACTTATTTATGGGCAAAATTGCAGAATTTTCACTTATTTCAGAGAAAAAAGGCAGAAATTTTTCTTATTTTGGGGCAAAAAGGCACAAATTCCTAATATTTTGTGGCAAAAATGCAGAAATTTTTCTTAATTTGGGGCAAAAAGGCATAAATTTCCCATATTTTGTGGCAAAAGGCAGAAATTCCACTTATTTTGAGGAAAAAAGGCTGAAATTCCCCTTATTTTGGGGCAAAAAGGCAGAAATTCTTCTTATTTTGGGGCAAAAAGCAGACATTTCCCTTATTTTGGGGAAAAATTTTAGAAATTTCACTTATTTCAGGGCAAAAAGTCAGAATTTCCCCTTATTTTGGGGCAAAAAGACAGAAATTCCGTTTATTTTTGGGGAAAAGGCAGAAATTGCACTTATTTTGAGTCAAAAAGGCAGAAAATCGCTTTATTTTGGGGCAAAAGTGAAGAAATTTCCCTTTTTTTTGGCAAAAAGGTATACATTCCCTTTATTTTCGGGCAAAAATGCAGAAATTCCCCGTATTTTGGAGCAAAATTGCAGAAATTCCCCTAATTTTGGGGCAAAAACGCAGAAATTCCCTTTATTTTGGGGTAAACCTGCAAAAATTTCACTTATTTCATGGCAAGATGGCAGAAATTCCCCTTATTTTCGGCGAAAAACGCAGAAAATCCTCGTATTTTGGAGCATAATTGGAGAAATTCACCTAATTTTGGGGTAAAACGTGCAGTAATTTTCTTTATTTTGTGGCAAATAGGCAAAAATTCCCCTTATTTTGGGGCAAATGGCAGAAATTCCCTTTATTTTAGGGCAAAATTGCAGAAATTTCCATTATTTGGGGGCAAAAAACAGAAATTCCCATTATTTTGGGGCAAAATTGCAGAAATTTGCTTTATTTGGGGGCAAAAAACAAAAATTCCCCTTAATTTGCGGCAAAATTGCAGAAATTTGCTTTATTATTTGTGAAATATTGCAGAAAATTCCCTTATTTTAGGGCAAAAGTGCAGAAATTTAACTTATTTCAGAAGAAAAAACAAAAATTTTTCTTATTTTAGGGCAAAAAGGCAAAAATTCCCATTATTTTGAGGCAAAAAGCCAGAAATTCACCTTATTTTGGGGTTAAATTGCAGAAATTTCACATATTTCATTGCAAAAAAGCAAAAATTCCCCTTATTTTGAGGTAAAATGCTGAAATTCCTTATATTTTGGGGCAAAAGGCAGAAATTCCCCTTATTTTGGGCCAAAAAAGGCACCAATTTCCCTTATTTTGGGGCAAAATTGCAGAAATTTCATTTATTTCAAGGTATAAAGTCAGAAATTCCCCTTATTTTGGGGCAAAAAGGAGAAATTTCTTTTATTATGGTACAAAATTAAAGAAATTTTCTTTATTTTGGAACAAAAAGGCAGAAATTCACCATATTTTGGGGTAAAAGGCAGAAATTCTTCTTATTTTGAGGAAAAATGCAGAAATTCTCCTTATTTAGAGGTAAAATGCAGAAATTCCCCTAATATTGGGAAAAAATGCAGAAATTCCCTCTATTGTGGGGCTAAAAAGCAGAAATTTTCCATATTTTGAAGAAAAATTGCAGAAATTTTCATAATTTTCGGGCAAAAAGGCTGAAATTCTCCTTATTTTGGGGCAAAATTGCAGAAATTTCCTTTACTGTGGGGCAAAATTGCAGAAATTACCCTTATTTTGGGGCAAAATTGCAGAAATTTCCCTTGTTTTGGGGCAAAATTGCAGAAATTTCACTTATTTCAGGGAAATAAGGCAGAAATTTCTCTTATTTTGGGGCAAAAAGGCAGAAATTTCTTTTATTTTGGTACAAAATTGCAGAAATTTTTCTTATTTTGGAGCAAAAAGACAGAAATTCCCCATATTTTGGGGCAAAAGGCAGAAATTCCCCTTATTTTGAGGAAAAAAGGCTGAAATTCCCCCTATTTTGGGGCAAAAAGCAGACATTTCCCTTATTTTGGGGAAAAATTTAGAAATTTCACTTATTTCAGGGCAAAAAGTCAGAAATTCTCCTTATTTTGGGGCAAAAAGTCAGAAATTCGGT
Organism: Micromys minutus; assembly: GCF_963924665.1. NCBI lineage: Eukaryota > Metazoa > Chordata > Mammalia > Rodentia > Muridae > Micromys > Micromys minutus. Next base: position 5,760,246 of record NW_027667328.1, read on the forward strand.
TTATTCTTGGGGAAAAGGCAGAAATTGCACTTATTTTGAGTCAAAAAGGCGGAAAATGCCCTTATTTTGAAGCAAAAGTGAAGAAATTTCCCTTTTTTATGGCGAAAAGGTATACATTCCATTTATTTTCGGGCAAAATGCAGAAATTCCACGTATTTTGGAGCAAAATTGCAGAAATTCCTCTAATTTTGGGGCAAAAAGACAGGAATTCCCCTTATTGGGGGAAAATTGCAGAAATTTCCTCTACTTTGCGGCAAAATTGCAGAAATTTTCTTTATTATGGTGAAAAATTGCAGAAATTTCTTTTATTTTAGGGCAAAATTACAGAAATTTCACTTATTTCAGAAAAAAAAAATTTTCTTATTTTGGGGCAAAAAGGCAGAAATTCCAATTATTTTGGGGCAAAAAGGCAGAAATTCACCTTATTTTGGGGTAAAATTGCAGAAATTTCACATATTTTGTGGCAAAAGGCAGAAATTCCCCTTTATTGGAGGAAAAAAATACCTGAAATTCCCTTTATTTTGGGGCAAAAAGGCAGAAATTTCCCTTATTTTGGGGCAAAAAGCAGACATTTCCCTTATTTTGGTGAAAAATTTTTGAAATTTCACTTATTTCTAGGCAAAAATTCAGAAATTCCCCTTATTTTGAGGCAAAAAGACAGAAATTCTGTTTATTTTTGAGGAAAAGGCAGAAATTGCACTTATTTTGAGTCAAAAAGGCTGAAAATCGCCTTATTTTGGGGCAAAAGTGAAGAAATTTTCCTTTTTTATGGCAAAAAGTTATACATTCCCTTTATATTCGGGCAAAAAGGCAGAAATTCCCCGTATTTTGGAGCAAAATTGCAGAAATTCCCCTTATTTTAGGGTAAAACTGCAGAAATTTCACTTATTTCGCGGCAAGATGGCAGAAATTCCCCTTATTTTCGGCGAAAAACGCAGAAAATCCTCGTATTTTGGAGCAAAATTGCAGAAATTCACCTAATTTTGGGGCAAAACATGCAGTAATTTTCTTTATTTTGTGGCAAATAGGCAACAATTCCCCTTATTTTGGGGCAAATGGCAGAAATTCCCATTATTCTAGGGTAAAATAGCAGAAATTTTCCTTACTTGGGGGCAAAAAACAGATATTCCCCTTATTTTGGGGCAAAATTGCAGAAATTTGCTTTATTTGGGGGCAAAAAACTGAAATTAACCTTATTTTGCGGCAAAATTGAAGAAATTTGCTTTATTATTGGGGAACAATTGCAGAAAATTCCCTTATTTTATGGCAAAAGTGCAGAAATTACACTTATTTCAGAAAAAAAACAAAAATTTTTCTTATTTTGGGGCATAAAGGCAGAAATTCTTATTATTTTGGGGCAAAAAGGCAGAAATTCACCTTATTTTGGGGTTAAATTGCAGAAATTTCAAATATTTCATTGCAAAAAACAGAAATTCCCCTTATTTTGAGGTAAAATGCTGAAATTCCCCATATTTTGGTGCAAAAGGCAGAAATTCCCCTTATTTTGGGCCAAAAAAGGAACAAACTTCCCTTATTTTCGGGCAAAATTGCAGAAATTTCATTTATTTCAGGGTAAAACGTCAGAAATTCCCCTAATTTTGGGGCAAAAAGGAGAAATTTCTTTTATTATGGTACAAAATTGAAGAAATTTTCTTTATTTTGGAACAAAAAGGCAGAAATTCCCCATATTTTGGGGTAAAAGGCAGAAATTCTTCTTATTTTGAGGTAACATGTAGAAATTCTTTTTATTTAGAGGTAAAATGCAGAAATTCCCCTAATATTGGGGAAAAATGCAGAAATTCCTTTTATTTTGGAACTAAAAGGCAGAAATTTTCTGTTTTTTGAAGAAAAATTGCAGAAATTCTCATAATTTTCGGGCAAAAAGGCTGAAATTCTCCTTATTTTGGGGCAAAAAGACAGAAAATCTCTTTTTTTTCGGGTGCCAAAATTTAGAAATTCCTCATATTTGAGGCAAATTGCAGAAATTTTTTCTACTTTGGGGCAAAATTGCAGAAATTTCCCTTATTTTGGGGCAAAATTGCAGAAATTTCACTTATTTCAGGGAAAAAAGGCAGAAATTTCTCTTATTTTGGAACAAAAAGGCAGAAATTTCTTTTATTTTGGTACAAAATTGCAGAAATTTTTATTATTTTGGGGCAAAAAGGCATAAATTTCCCATATTTTGGGGCAAAAGGCAGAAATTCCACGTATTTTGAGGAAAAATAGCTGAAATTCCCCTTATTTTGGGGCAAAAAGGCAGAAATTCTTCTTATTTTGGGGCAAAAAGCAAACATTTCCCTTATTTTGGGGAAAAATTTTAGAAATTTCACTTATTTCAGGGCAAAAAGTCAGAATTTCCCCTTATTTTGGGGCAAAAAGACAGAAATTCCATTTATTTTTGGGGAAAAGGCAGAAATTGCACTTATTTTGAGTCAAAAAGGCAGAAAATCGCTTTATTTTGGGGCAAAAGTGAAGAAATTTCCCTTTTTTTTGGCAAAAAGGTATACATTCCCTTTATTTTCGGGCAAAAAGGCAGAAATTCCCCGTATTTTGGAGCAAAATTGCAGAAATTCCCCTAATTTTGGGGCAAAAACGCAGAAATTCCCTTTATTTTGGGGTAAAACTGCAGAAATTTCACTTATTTCGCGGCAAGATGGCAGAAATTCCCCTTATTTTCGGCGAAAAACGCAGAAAATCCTCGTATTTTGGAGCAAAATTGGAGAAATTCACCTAATTTTGGGGTAAAACATGCAGTAATTTTCTTTATTTTGTGGCAAATCGGCAAAAATTCCCCTTATTTTGGGGCAAATGGCAGAAATTCCCTTTATTTTAGGGCAAAATTGCAGAAATTTCCATTATTTGGGGGCAAAAAACAGAAATTCCCCTTATTTTGGGGCAAAATTGAAGAAATTTGCTTTATTTGGGGGCAAAAAACAAAAATTCCCCTTATTTTGCGGCAAAATTGCAGAAATTTGCTTTATTTGGGGGCAAAAAAAAATTCCCCTTATTTTGCGGCAAAATTGCAGAAATTTGCTTTATTATTTGTGAAATATTGCAGAAAATTCCCTTATTTTAGGGCAAAATTGCAGAAATTTAACTTATTTCAGAAGAAAAAACAAAAATTTTTCTTATTTTAGGGCAAAAAGGCAAAAATTCCCATTATTTTAGGGCAAAAAGCCAGAAATTCACCTTATTTTGGCGTTAAATTGCAGAAATTTCACATATTTCATTGCAAAAAAGCAAAAATTCCCCTTATTTTGAGGTAAAATGCTGAAATTCCTTATATTTTGGGGCAAAAGGCAGAAATTCCCCTTATTTTGGGCCAAAAAAGGCACAAATTTCCCTTATTTTGGGGCAAAATTGCAGAAATTTCATTTATTTCAAGGTATAAAGTCAGAAATTCCCCTTATTTTGGGGCAAAAAGGAGAAATTTCTTTTATTATGGTACAAAATTAAAGAAATTTTCTTTATTTTGGAACAAAAAGGCAGAAATTCACCATATTTTGGGGTAAAAGGCAGAAATTCTTCTTATTTTGAGGAAAAATGCAGAAATTCTCCTTATTTAGAGGTAAAATGCAGAAATTCCCCTAATATTGGGAAAAATGCAGAAATCCCCTTTATTTTGGGGATAAAAGGCAAAAATTTTCCGTATTTTGAAGAAAAATTGCAGAAATTTTCATAATTTTCGGGCAAAAAGGCTGAAATTCTCCTTATTTTGGGGCAAAATTGCAGAAATTTCCTTTACTGTGGGGCAAAATTGCAGAAATTACCCTTATTTTGGGGCAAAATTGCAGAAATTTCCTTTACTGTGGGGCAAAATTGCAGAAATTTCACTTATTTCAGGGAAATAAGGCAGAAATTTCTCTTATTTTGGGGCAAAAAGGCAGAAATTTTTTTTATCTTGGTACAAAATTGCAGAAATTTTTCTTATTTTGGAGCAAAAAGACAGAAATTCCCCATATTTTGGGGCAAAAGGCAGAAATTCCCCTTATTTTGAAGAAAAAATGCTGAAATTCCCCCTATTTTGGGGCAAAAAGGCAGAAATTCCCTTTATTTTGGGGCAAAAAGCAGACATTTCCCTTATTTTGGGGAAAAATTAGAGAAATTTCACTTATTTCAGGGAAAAAAGTCAGAAATTCCCCTTATTTTGGGGCAAAAACGCAGAAATTCCATTTATTTTTGGGGAAAAGGCAGAAATTGCACTTATTTTGAGTCAAAAAGGCAGAAAATCCCCTTATTTTGGGGCAAAAGTGAAGAAATTTCCCTTTTTTATGGCAAAAAGGTATACATTCCCTTTATTTTCGGGCAAAAAGGCAGAAATTCCCCGTATTTGGAGCAAAATTGCAAAAATTCCCCTAATTTTGGGGCAAAAAGTCAGAAATTCCCCTTATTTGGGGCAAATCTGCAGAAATTTCCTTTACTTTGGGGCAAAATTGCAGAAATTTCCCTTATTTTGGGGCAAAATTGCAGAAATTTCACTTATTTCAGGGAAAAAAGGCAAAATTTCTTTTATTTTGGGGCAAAAAGGCAGAAATTCCCCTTATTTTGAGGAAAAAATGCTGAAATTCCCCTTATTTTGGGGCAAAAAGGCAGAAATTACCCTTATTTTGGGGCATAAAGGCAGAAATTCACCTTATTTTGGGGAAAAATTGAAAAAATTTCATATATTTCAGGGCAAAAAGGGAGAAATTTTCCTTATTTTGAGGTAAAATGCTGAAATTAGCTATATTTTGGGACAAAAGGCAGAAATTCCCCTTTTTTGGGAGGCAAAAAAGGCAAAATTTCCCTTATTTTCAGGCAAAATTGCAGAAATTTCATTTATTTCAGGGTAAAAAGTCAGAAATTCCCCTTATTTTGGGGCAAAAAGGAGAAATTTCTTTTATTATGGTACAAAATTGAAGAAATTTTCTTTATTTTGGAACAAAAAGGCAGAAATTCCCCATATTTTGGGGTAAAAGGCAGAAATTCTTCTTGTTTTGAGGTAACATGCAGAAATTCCTTTTATTTAGAGGTAAAATGCAGAAATTCCCCTAATATTGGGGAAAAATGCAGAAATTCCCTTTATTTTGGGGCTAAAAGGAAGAAATTTTCCGTATTTTTAAGAAAAATTGCAGAAATTCTCATAATTTTCGGGCAAAAATGCTGAAATTCTCCTTATTTGGGGGCAAAAAGACAGAAAATCTCCTTTTTCGGGTGCAAAATTCAAAAATTCCCCTTATTTGGGGCAAAATTGCAGAAATTTCCTCTACTTTGGGGCAAAATTGCAGAAATTTCCCTTATTTTTGGGCAAAATTGCAGAAATTTCACTTCTTTAAGGGAAAAAGGCAGAAATTTCTCTTATTTTGGAACAAAAAGGCAGAAATTTCTTTTATTTTGGTACAAAATTGCAGAAATTTTTCTTAATTTGGGGCAAAAAGGCATAAATTTCCCATATTTTGTGGCAAAAGGCAGAAATTCCACTTATTTTGAGGAAAAAAGGCTGAAATTCCCCTTATTTTGGGGCAAAAAGGCAGAAATTCTTCTTATTTTGGGGCAAAAAGCAGACATTTCCCTTATTTTGGGGAAAAATTTTAGAAATTTCACTTATTTCAGGGCAAAAAGTCAGAATTTCCCCTTATTTTGGGGCAAAAAGACAGAAATTCCGTTTATTTTTGGGGAAAAGGCAGAAATTGCACTTATTTTGAGTCAAAAAGGCAGAAAATCGCTTTATTTTGGGGCAAAAGTGAAGAAATTTCCCTTTTTTTTGGCAAAAAGGTATACATTCCCTTTATTTTCGGGCAAAAATGCAGAAATTCCCCGTATTTTGGAGCAAAATTGCAGAAATTCCCCTAATTTTGGGGCAAAAACGCAGAAATTCCCTTTATTTTGGGGTAAACCTGCAAAAATTTCACTTATTTCACGGCAAGATGGCAGAAATTCCCCTTATTTTCGGCGAAAAACGCAGAAAATCCTCGTATTTTGGAGCATAATTGGAGAAATTCACCTAATTTTGGGGTAAAACGTGCAGTAATTTTCTTTATTTTGTGGCAAATAGGCAAAAATTCCCCTTATTTTGGGGCAAATGGCAGAAATTCCCTTTATTTTAGGGCAAAATTGCAGAAATTTCCATTATTTGGGGGCAAAAAACAGAAATTCCCATTATTTTGGGGCAAAATTGCAGAAATTTGCTTTATTTGGGGGCAAAAAACAAAAATTCCCCTTATTTTGCGGCAAAATTGCAGAAATTTGCTTTATTTGGGGGCAAAAAAAAAATTCCCCTTATTTTGCGGCAAAATTGCAGAAATTTGCTTTATTATTTGTGAAATATTGCAGAAAATTCCCTTATTTTAGGGCAAAATTGCAGAAATTTAACTTATTTCAGAAGAAAAAACAAAAATTTTTCTTATTTTAGGGCAAAAAGGCAAAAATTCCCATTATTTTAGGGCAAAAAGCCAGAAATTCACCTTATTTTGGCGTTAAATTGCAGAAATTTCACATATTTCATTGCAAAAAAGCAAAAATTCCCCTTATTTTGAGGTAAAATGCTGAAATTCCTTATATTTTGGGGCAAAAGGCAGAAATTCCCCTTATTTTGGGCCAAAAAAGGCACAAATTTCCCTTATTTTGGGGCAAAATTGCAGAAATTTCATTTATTTCAAGGTATAAAGTCAGAAATTCCCCTTATTTTGGGGCAAAAAGGAGAAATTTCTTTTATTATGGTACAAAATTAAAGAAATTTTCTTTATTTTGGAACAAAAAGGCAGAAATTCACCATATTTTGGGGTAAAAGGCAGAAATTCTTCTTATTTTGAGGAAAAATGCAGAAATTCTCCTTATTTAGAGGTAAAATGCAGAAATTCCCCTAATATTGGGAAAAATGCAGAAATCCCCTTTATTTTGGGGATAAAAGGCAAAAATTTTCCGTATTTTGAAGAAAAATTGCAGAAATTTTCATAATTTTCGGGCAAAAAGGCTGAAATTCTCCTTATTTTGGGGCAAAATTGCAGAAATTTCCTTTACTGTGGGGCAAAATTGCAGAAATTACCCTTATTTTGGGGCAAAATTGCAGAAATTTCCTTTACTGTGGGGCAAAATTGCAGAAATTTCACTTATTTCAGGGAAATAAGGCAGAAATTTCTCTTATTTTGGGGCAAAAAGGCAGAAATTTTTTTTATCTTGGTACAAAATTGCAGAAATTTTTCTTATTTTGGAGCAAAAAGACAGAAATTCCCCATATTTTGGGGCAAAAGGCAGAAATTCCCCTTATTTTGAAGAAAAAATGCTGAAATTCCCCCTATTTTGGGGCAAAAAGGCAGAAATTCCCTTTATTTTGGGGCAAAAAGCAGACATTTCCCTTATTTTGGGGAAAAATTAGAGAAATTTCACTTATTTCAGGGAAAAAAGTCAGAAATTCCCCTTATTTTGGGGCAAAAACGCAGAAATTCCATTTATTTTTGGGGAAAAGGCAGAAATTGCACTTATTTTGAGTCAAAAAGTCCGAAAATCCCCTTATTTTGGGGCAAAAGTGAAGAAATTTCCCTTTTTTATGGCAAAAAGGTATACATTCCCTTTATTTTCGGGCAAAAAGGCAGAAATTCCCCGTATTTGGAGCAAAATTGCAAAAATTCCCCTAATTTTGGGGCAAAAAGTCAGAAATTCCCCTTATTTGGGGCAAATCTGCAGAAATTTCCTTTACTTTGGGGCAAAATTGCAGAAATTTCCCTTATTTTGGGGCAAAATTGCAGAAATTTCACTTATTTCAGGGAAAAAAGGCAAAATTTCTTTTATTTTGGGGCAAAAAGGCAGAAATTCCCCATATTTTGGGGCAAAAGGCAGAAATTCCCCTTATTTTGAGGAAAAAATGCTGAAATTCCCCTTATTTTGGGGCAAAAAGGCAGAAATTACCCTTATTTTGGGGCATAAAGGCAGAAATTCACCTTATTTTGGGGAAAAATTGAAAAAATTTCATATATTTCAGGGCAAAAAGGGAGAAATTTTCCTTATTTTGAGGTAAAATGCTGAAATTAGCTATATTTTGGGACAAAAGGCAGAAATTCCCCTTTTTTGGGAGGCAAAAAAGGCAAAATTTCCCTTATTTTCAGGCAAAATTGCAGAAATTTCATTTATTTCAGGGTAAAAAGTCAGAAATTCCCCTTATTTTGGGGCAAAAAGGAGAAATTTCTTTTATTATGGTACAAAATTGAAGAAATTTTCTTTATTTTGGAACAAAAAGGCAGAAATTCCCCATATTTTGGGGTAAAAGGCAGAAATTCTTCTTGTTTTGAGGTAACATGCAGAAATTCCTTTTATTTAGAGGTAAAATGCAGAAATTCCCCTAATATTGGGGAAAAATGCAGAAATTCCCTTTATTTTGGGGCTAAAAGGAAGAAATTTTCCGTATTTTTAAGAAAAATTGCAGAAATTCTCATAATTTTCGGGCAAAAATGCTGAAATTCTCCTTATTTGGGGGCAAAAAGACAGAAAATCTCCTTTTTCGGGTGCAAAATTCAAAAATTCCCCTTATTTGGGGCAAAATTGCAGAAATTTCCTCTACTTTGGGGCAAAATTGCAGAAATTTCCCTTATTTTTGGGCAAAATTGCAGAAATTTCACTTCTTTAAGGGAAAAAGGCAGAAATTTCTCTTATTTTGGAACAAAAAGGCAGAAATTTCTTTTATTTTGGTACAAAATTGCAGAAATTTTTCTTAATTTGGGGCAAAAAGGCATAAATTTCCCATATTTTGTGGCAAAAGGCAGAAATTCCACTTATTTTGAGGAAAAAAGGCTGAAATTCCCCTTATTTTGGGGCAAAAAGGCAGAAATTCTTCTTATTTTGGGGCAAAAAGCAGACATTTCCCTTATTTTGGGGAAAAATTTTAGAAATTTCACTTATTTCAGGGCAAAAAGTCAGAATTTCCCCTTATTTTGGGGCAAAAAGACAGAAATTCCGTTTATTTTTGGGGAAAAGGCAGAAATTGCACTTATTTTGAGTCAAAAAGGCAGAAAATCGCTTTATTTTGGGGCAAAAGTGAAGAAATTTCCCTTTTTTTTGGCAAAAAGGTATACATTCCCTTTATTTTCGGGCAAAAATGCAGAAATTCCCCGTATTTTGGAGCAAAATTGCAGAAATTCCCCTAATTTTGGGGCAAAAACGCAGAAATTCCCTTTATTTTGGGGTAAACCTGCAAAAATTTCACTTATTTCACGGCAAGATGGCAGAAATTCCCCTTATTTTCGGCGAAAAACGCAGAAAATCCTCGTATTTTGGAGCATAATTGGAGAAATTCACCTAATTTTGGGGTAAAACGTGCAGTAATTTTCTTTATTTTGTGGCAAATAGGCAAAAATTCCCCTTATTTTGGGGCAAATGGCAGAAATTCCCTTTATTTTAGGGCAAAATTGCAGAAATTTCCATTATTTGGGGGCAAAAAACAGAAATTCCCATTATTTTGGGGCAAAATTGCAGAAATTTGCTTTATTTGGGGGCAAAAAACAAAAATTCCCCTTATTTTGCGGCAAAATTGCAGAAATTTGCTTTATTTGGGGGCAAAAAAAAAATTCCCCTTATTTTGCGGCAAAATTGCAGAAATTTGCTTTATTATTTGTGAAATATTGCAGAAAATTCCCTTATTTTAGGGCAAAATTGCAGAAATTTAACTTATTTCAGAAGAAAAAACAAAAATTTTTCTTATTTTAGGGCAAAAAGGCAAAAATTCCCATTATTTTAGGGCAAAAAGCCAGAAATTCACCTTATTTTGGCGTTAAATTGCAGAAATTTCACATATTTCATTGCAAAAAAGCAAAAATTCCCCTTATTTTGAGGTAAAATGCTGAAATTCCTTATATTTTGGGGCAAAAGGCAGAAATTCCCCTTATTTTGGGCCAAAAAAGGCACAAATTTCCCTTATTTTGGGGCAAAATTGCAGAAATTTCATTTATTTCAAGGTATAAAGTCAGAAATTCCCCTTATTTTGGGGCAAAAAGGAGAAATTTCTTTTATTATGGTACAAAATTAAAGAAATTTTCTTTATTTTGGAACAAAAAGGCAGAAATTCACCATATTTTGGGGTAAAAGGCAGAAATTCTTCTTATTTTGAGGAAAAATGCAGAAATTCTCCTTATTTAGAGGTAAAATGCAGAAATTCCCCTAATATTGGGAAAAATGCAGAAATCCCCTTTATTTTGGGGATAAAAGGCAAAAATTTTCCGTATTTTGAAGAAAAATTGCAGAAATTTTCATAATTTTCGGGCAAAAAGGCTGAAATTCTCCTTATTTTGGGGCAAAATTGCAGAAATTTCCTTTACTGTGGGGCAAAATTGCAGAAATTACCCTTATTTTGGGGCAAAATTGCAGAAATTTCCTTTACTGTGGGGCAAAATTGCAGAAATTTCACTTATTTCAGGGAAATAAGGCAGAAATTTCTCTTATTTTGGGGCAAAAAGGCAGAAATTTTTTTTATCTTGGTACAAAATTGCAGAAATTTTTCTTATTTTGGAGCAAAAAGACAGAAATTCCCCATATTTTGGGGCAAAAGGCAGAAATTCCCCTTATTTTGAAGAAAAAATGCTGAAATTCCCCCTATTTTGGGGCAAAAAGGCAGAAATTCCCTTTATTTTGGGGCAAAAAGCAGACATTTCCCTTATTTTGGGGAAAAATTAGAGAAATTTCACTTATTTCAGGGAAAAAAGTCAGAAATTCCCCTTATTTTGGGGCAAAAACGCAGAAATTCCATTTATTTTTGGGGAAAAGGCAGAAATTGCACTTATTTTGAGTCAAAAAGTCCGAAAATCCCCTTATTTTGGGGCAAAAGTGAAGAAATTTCCCTTTTTTATGGCAAAAAGGTATACATTCCCTTTATTTTCGGGCAAAAAGGCAGAAATTCCCCGTATTTGGAGCAAAATTGCAAAAATTCCCCTAATTTTGGGGCAAAAAGTCAGAAATTCCCCTTATTTGGGGCAAATCTGCAGAAATTTCCTTTACTTTGGGGCAAAATTGCAGAAATTTCCCTTATTTTGGGGCAAAATTGCAGAAATTTCACTTATTTCAGGGAAAAAAGGCAAAATTTCTTTTATTTTGGGGCAAAAAGGCAGAAATTCCCCATATTTTGGGGCAAAAGGCAGAAATTCCCCTTATTTTGAGGAAAAAATGCTGAAATTCCCCTTATTTTGGGGCAAAAAGGCAGAAATTACCCTTATTTTGGGGCATAAAGGCAGAAATTCACCTTATTTTGGGGAAAAATTGAAAAAATTTCATATATTTCAGGGCAAAAAGGGAGAAATTTTCCTTATTTTGAGGTAAAATGCTGAAATTAGCTATATTTTGGGACAAAAGGCAGAAATTCCCCTTTTTTGGGAGGCAAAAAAGGCAAAATTTCCCTTATTTTCAGGCAAAATTGCAGAAATTTCATTTATTTCAGGGTAAAAAGTCAGAAATTCCCCTTATTTTGGGGCAAAAAGGAGAAATTTCTTTTATTATGGTACAAAATTGAAGAAATTTTCTTTATTTTGGAACAAAAAGGCAGAAATTCCCCATATTTTGGGGTAAAAGGCAGAAATTCTTCTTGTTTTGAGGTAACATGCAGAAATTCCTTTTATTTAGAGGTAAAATGCAGAAATTCCCCTAATATTGGGGAAAAATGCAGAAATTCCCTTTATTTTGGGGCTAAAAGGAAGAAATTTTCCGTATTTTTAAGAAAAATTGCAGAAATTCTCATAATTTTCGGGCAAAAATGCTGAAATTCTCCTTATTTGGGGGCAAAAAGACAGAAAATCTCCTTTTTCAGGTGCAAAATTCAAAAATTCCCCTTATTTGGGGCAAAATTGCAGAAATTTCCTCTACTTTGGGGCAAAATTGCAGAAATTTCCCTTATTTTTGGGCAAAATTGCAGAAATTTCACTTCTTTAAGGGAAAAAGGCAGAAATTTCTCTTATTTTGGAACAAAAAGGCAGAAATTTCTTTTATTTTGGTACAAAATTGCAGAAATTTTTCTTAATTTGGGGCAAAAAGGCATAAATTTCCCATATTTTGTGGCAAAAGGCAGAAATTCCACTTATTTTGAGGAAAAAAGGCTGAAATTCCCCTTATTTTGGGGCAAAAAGGCAGAAATTCTTCTTATTTTGGGGCAAAAAGCAGACATTTCCCTTATTTTGGGGAAAAATTTTAGAAATTTCACTTATTTCAGGGCAAAAAGTCAGAATTTCCCCTTATTTTGGGGCAAAAAGACAGAAATTCCGTTTATTTTTGGGGAAAAGGCAGAAATTGCACTTATTTTGAGTCAAAAAGGCAGAAAATCGCTTTATTTTGGGGCAAAAGTGAAGAAATTTCCCTTTTTTTTGGCAAAAAGGTATACATTCCCTTTATTTTCGGGCAAAAATGCAGAAATTCCCCGTATTTTGGAGCAAAATTGCAGAAATTCCCCTAATTTTGGGGCAAAAACGCAGAAATTCCCTTTATTTTGGGGTAAACCTGCAAAAATTTCACTTATTTCACGGCAAGATGGCAGAAATTCCCCTTATTTTCGGCGAAAAACGCAGAAAATCCTCGTATTTTGGAGCATAATTGGAGAAATTCACCTAATTTTGGGGTAAAACGTGCAGTAATTTTCTTTATTTTGTGGCAAATAGGCAAAAATTCCCCTTATTTTGGGGCAAATGGCAGAAATTCCCTTTATTTTAGGGCAAAATTGCAGAAATTTCCATTATTTGGGGGCAAAAAACAGAAATTCCCATTATTTTGGGGCAAAATTGCAGAAATTTGCTTTATTTGGGGGCAAAAAACAAAAATTCCCCTTATTTTGCGGCAAAATTGCAGAAATTTGCTTTATTTGGGGGCAAAAAAAAAATTCCCCTTATTTTGCGGCAAAATTGCAGAAATTTGCTTTATTATTTGTGAAATATTGCAGAAAATTCCCTTATTTTAGGGCAAAATTGCAGAAATTTAACTTATTTCAGAAGAAAAAACAAAAATTTTTCTTATTTTAGGGCAAAAAGGCAAAAATTCCCATTATTTTAGGGCAAAAAGCCAGAAATTCACCTTATTTTGGCGTTAAATTGCAGAAATTTCACATATTTCATTGCAAAAAAGCAAAAATTCCCCTTATTTTGAGGTAAAATGCTGAAATTCCTTATATTTTGGGGCAAAAGGCAGAAATTCCCCTTATTTTGGGCCAAAAAAGGCACAAATTTCCCTTATTTTGGGGCAAAATTGCAGAAATTTCATTTATTTCAAGGTATAAAGTCAGAAATTCCCCTTATTTTGGGGCAAAAAGGAGAAATTTCTTTTATTATGGTACAAAATTAAAGAAATTTTCTTTATTTTGGAACAAAAAGGCAGAAATTCACCATATTTTGGGGTAAAAGGCAGAAATTCTTCTTATTTTGAGGAAAAATGCAGAAATTCTCCTTATTTAGAGGTAAAATGCAGAAATTCCCCTAATATTGGGAAAAATGCAGAAATCCCCTTTATTTTGGGGATAAAAGGCAAAAATTTTCCGTATTTTGAAGAAAAATTGCAGAAATTTTCATAATTTTCGGGCAAAAAGGCTGAAATTCTCCTTATTTTGGGGCAAAATTGCAGAAATTTCCTTTACTGTGGGGCAAAATTGCAGAAATTACCCTTATTTTGGGGCAAAATTGCAGAAATTTCCTTTACTGTGGGGCAAAATTGCAGAAATTTCACTTATTTCAGGGAAATAAGGCAGAAATTTCTCTTATTTTGGGGCAAAAAGGCAGAAATTTTTTTTATCTTGGTACAAAATTGCAGAAATTTTTCTTATTTTGGAGCAAAAAGACAGAAATTCCCCATATTTTGGGGCAAAAGGCAGAAATTCCCCTTATTTTGAAGAAAAAATGCTGAAATTCCCCCTATTTTGGGGCAAAAAGGCAGAAATTCCCTTTATTTTGGGGCAAAAAGCAGACATTTCCCTTATTTTGGGGGAAAATTAGAGAAATTTCACTTATTTCAGGGAAAAAAGTCAGAAATTCCCCTTATTTTGGGGCAAAAACGCAGAAATTCCATTTATTTTTGGGGAAAAGGCAGAAATTGCACTTATTTTGAGTCAAAAAGTCCGAAAATCCCCTTATTTTGGGGCAAAAGTGAAGAAATTTCCCTTTTTTATGGCAAAAAGGTATACATTCCCTTTATTTTCGGGCAAAAAGGCAGAAATTCCCCGTATTTGGAGCAAAATTGCAAAAATTCCCCTAATTTTGGGGCAAAAAGTCAGAAATTCCCCTTATTTGGGGCAAATCTGCAGAAATTTCCTTTACTTTGGGGCAAAATTGCAGAAATTTCCCTTATTTTGGGGCAAAATTGCAGAAATTTCACTTATTTCAGGGAAAAAAGGCAAAATTTCTTTTATTTTGGGGCAAAAAGGCAGAAATTCCCCATATTTTGGGGCAAAAGGCAGAAATTCCCCTTATTTTGAGGAAAAAATGCTGAAATTCCCCTTATTTTGGGGCAAAAAGGCAGAAATTACCCTTATTTTGGGGCATAAAGGCAGAAATTCACCTTATTTTGGGGAAAAATTGAAAAAATTTCATATATTTCAGGGCAAAAAGGGAGAAATTTTCCTTATTTTGAGGTAAAATGCTGAAATTAGCTATATTTTGGGACAAAAGGCAGAAATTCCCCTTTTTTGGGAGGCAAAAAAGGCAAAATTTCCCTTATTTTCAGGCAAAATTGCAGAAATTTCATTTATTTCAGGGTAAAAAGTCAGAAATTCCCCTTATTTTGGGGCAAAAAGGAGAAATTTCTTTTATTATGGTACAAAATTGAAGAAATTTTCTTTATTTTGGAACAAAAAGGCAGAAATTCCCCATATTTTGGGGTAAAAGGCAGAAATTCTTCTTGTTTTGAGGTAACATGCAGAAATTCCTTTTATTTAGAGGTAAAATGCAGAAATTCCCCTAATATTGGGGAAAAATGCAGAAATTCCCTTTATTTTGGGGCTAAAAGGAAGAAATTTTCCGTATTTTTAAGAAAAATTGCAGAAATTCTCATAATTTTCGGGCAAAAATGCTGAAATTCTCCTTATTTGGGGGCAAAAAGACAGAAAATCTCCTTTTTCGGGTGCAAAATTCAAAAATTCCCCTTATTTGGGGCAAAATTGCAGAAATTTCCTCTACTTTGGGGCAAAATTGCAGAAATTTCCCTTATTTTTGGGCAAAATTGCAGAAATTTCACTTCTTTAAGGGAAAAAGGCAGAAATTTCTCTTATTTTGGAACAAAAAGGCAGAAATTTCTTTTATTTTGGTACAAAATTGCAGAAATTTTTCTTAATTTGGGGCAAAAAGGCATAAATTTCCCATATTTTGTGGCAAAAGGCAGAAATTCCACTTATTTTGAGGAAAAAAGGCTGAAATTCCCCTTATTTTGGGGCAAAAAGGCAGAAATTCTTCTTATTTTGGGGCAAAAAGCAGACATTTCCCTTATTTTGGGGAAAAATTTTAGAAATTTCACTTATTTCAGGGCAAAAAGTCAGAATTTCCCCTTATTTTGGGGCAAAAAGACAGAAATTCCGTTTATTTTTGGGGAAAAGGCAGAAATTGCACTTATTTTGAGTCAAAAAGGCAGAAAATCGCTTTATTTTGGGGCAAAAGTGAAGAAATTTCCCTTTTTTTTTGGCAAAAAGGTATACATTCCCTTTATTTTCGGGCAAAAATGCAGAAATTCCCCGTATTTTGGAGCAAAATTGCAGAAATTCCCCTAATTTTGGGGCAAAAACGCAGAAATTCCCTTTATTTTGGGGTAAACCTGCAAAAATTTCACTTATTTCACGGCAAGATGGCAGAAATTCCCCTTATTTTCGGCGAAAAACGCAGAAAATCCTCGTATTTTGGAGCATAATTGGAGAAATTCACCTAATTTTGGGGTAAAACGTGCAGTAATTTTCTTTATTTTGTGGCAAATAGGCAAAAATTCCCCTTATTTTGGGGCAAATGGCAGAAATTCCCTTTATTTTAGGGCAAAATTGCAGAAATTTCCATTATTTGGGGGCAAAAAACAGAAATTCCCATTATTTTGGGGCAAAATTGCAGAAATTTGCTTTATTTGGGGGCAAAAAACAAAAATTCCCCTTATTTTGCGGCAAAATTGCAGAAATTTGCTTTATTTGGGGGCAAAAAAAAAATTCCCCTTATTTTGCGGCAAAATTGCAGAAATTTGCTTTATTATTTGTGAAATATTGCAGAAAATTCCCTTATTTTAGGGCAAAATTGCAGAAATTTAACTTATTTCAGAAGAAAAAACAAAAATTTTTCTTATTTTAGGGCAAAAAGGCAAAAATTCCCATTATTTTAGGGCAAAAAGCCAGAAATTCACCTTATTTTGGCGTTAAATTGCAGAAATTTCACATATGTCATTGCAAAAAAGCAAAAATTCCCCTTATTTTGAGGTAAAATGCTGAAATTCCTTATATTTTGGGGCAAAAGGCAGAAATTCCCCTTATTTTGGGCCAAAAAAGGCACAAATTTCCCTTATTTTGGGGCAAAATTGCAGAAATTTCATTTATTTCAAGGTATAAAGTCAGAAATTCCCCTTATTTTGGGGCAAAAAGGAGAAATTTCTTTTATTATGGTACAAAATTAAAGAAATTTTCTTTATTTTGGAACAAAAAGGCAGAAATTCACCATATTTTGGGGTAAAAGGCAGAAATTCTTCTTATTTTGAGGAAAAATGCAGAAATTCTCCTTATTTAGAGGTAAAATGCAGAAATTCCCCTAATATTGGGAAAAATGCAGAAATCCCCTTTATTTTGGGGATAAAAGGCAAAAATTTTCCGTATTTTGAAGAAAAATTGCAGAAATTTTCATAATTTTCGGGCAAAAAGGCTGAAATTCTCCTTATTTTGGGGCAAAATTGCAGAAATTTCCTTTACTGTGGGGCAAAATTGCAGAAATTACCCTTATTTTGGGGCAAAATTGCAGAAATTTCCTTTACTGTGGGGCAAAATTGCAGAAATTTCACTTATTTCAGGGAAATAAGGCAGAAATTTCTCTTATTTTGGGGCAAAAAGGCAGAAATTTTTTTTATCTTGGTACAAAATTGCAGAAATTTTTCTTATTTTGGAGCAAAAAGACAGAAATTCCCCATATTTTGGGGCAAAAGGCAGAAATTCCCCTTATTTTGAAGAAAAAATGCTGAAATTCCCCCTATTTTGGGGCAAAAAGGCAGAAATTCCCTTTATTTTGGGGCAAAAAGCAGACATTTCCCTTATTTTGGGGGAAAATTAGAGAAATTTCACTTATTTCAGGGAAAAAAGTCAGAAATTCCCCTTATTTTGGGGCAAAAACGCAGAAATTCCATTTATTTTTGGGGAAAAGGCAGAAATTGCACTTATTTTGAGTCAAAAAGTCCGAAAATCCCCTTATTTTGGGGCAAAAGTGAAGAAATTTCCCTTTTTTATGGCAAAAAGGTATACATTCCCTTTATTTTCGGGCAAAAAGGCAGAAATTCCCCGTATTTGGAGCAAAATTGCAAAAATTCCCCTAATTTTGGGGCAAAAAGTCAGAAATTCCCCTTATTTGGGGCAAATCTGCAGAAATTTCCTTTACTTTGGGGCAAAATTGCAGAAATTTCCCTTATTTTGGGGCAAAATTGCAGAAATTTCACTTATTTCAGGGAAAAAAGGCAAAATTTCTTTTATTTTGGGGCAAAAAGGCAGAAATTCCCCATATTTTGGGGCAAAAGGCAGAAATTCCCCTTATTTTGAGGAAAAAATGCTGAAATTCCCCTTATTTTGGGGCAAAAAGGCAGAAATTACCCTTATTTTGGGGCATAAAGGCAGAAATTCACCTTATTTTGGGGAAAAATTGAAAAAATTTCATATATTTCAGGGCAAAAAGGGAGAAATTTTCCTTATTTTGAGGTAAAATGCTGAAATTAGCTATATTTTGGGACAAAAGGCAGAAATTCCCCTTTTTTGGGAGGCAAAAAAGGCAAAATTTCCCTTATTTTCAGGCAAAATTGCAGAAATTTCATTTATTTCAGGGTAAAAAGTCAGAAATTCCCCTTATTTTGGGGCAAAAAGGAGAAATTTCTTTTATTATGGTACAAAATTGAAGAAATTTTCTTTATTTTGGAACAAAAAGGCAGAAATTCCCCATATTTTGGGGTAAAAGGCAGAAATTCTTCTTGTTTTGAGGTAACATGCAGAAATTCCTTTTATTTAGAGGTAAAATGCAGAAATTCCCCTAATATTGGGGAAAAATGCAGAAATTCCCTTTATTTTGGGGCTAAAAGGAAGAAATTTTCCGTATTTTTAAGAAAAATTGCAGAAATTCTCATAATTTTCGGGCAAAAATGCTGAAATTCTCCTTATTTGGGGGCAAAAAGACAGAAAATCTCCTTTTTCGGGTGCAAAATTCAAAAATTCCCCTTATTTGGGGCAAAATTGCAGAAATTTCCTCTACTTTGGGGCAAAATTGCAGAAATTTCCCTTATTTTTGGGCAAAATTGCAGAAATTTCACTTCTTTAAGGGAAAAAGGCAGAAATTTCTCTTATTTTGGAACAAAAAGGCAGAAATTTCTTTTATTTTGGTACAAAATTGCAGAAATTTTTCTTAATTTGGGGCAAAAAGGCATAAATTTCCCATATTTTGTGGCAAAAGGCAGAAATTCCACTTATTTTGAGGAAAAAAGGCTGAAATTCCCCTTATTTTGGGGCAAAAAGGCAGAAATTCTTCTTATTTTGGGGCAAAAAGCAGACATTTCCCTTATTTTGGGGAAAAATTTTAGAAATTTCACTTATTTCAGGGCAAAAAGTCAGAATTTCCCCTTATTTTGGGGCAAAAAGACAGAAATTCCGTTTATTTTTGGGGAAAAGGCAGAAATTGCACTTATTTTGAGTCAAAAAGGCAGAAAATCGCTTTATTTTGGGGCAAAAGTGAAGAAATTTCCCTTTTTTTTGGCAAAAAGGTATACATTCCCTTTATTTTCGGGCAAAAATGCAGAAATTCCCCGTATTTTGGAGCAAAATTGCAGAAATTCCCCTAATTTTGGGGCAAAAACGCAGAAATTCCCTTTATTTTGGGGTAAACCTGCAAAAATTTCACTTATTTCACGGCAAGATGGCAGAAATTCCCCTTATTTTCGGCGAAAAACGCAGAAAATCCTCGTATTTTGGAGCATAATTGGAGAAATTCACCTAATTTTGGGGTAAAACGTGCAGTAATTTTCTTTATTTTGTGGCAAATAGGCAAAAATTCCCCTTATTTTGGGGCAAATGGCAGAAATTCCCTTTATTTTAGGGCAAAATTGCAGAAATTTCCATTATTTGGGGGCAAAAAACAGAAATTCCCATTATTTTGGGGCAAAATTGCAGAAATTTGCTTTATTTGGGGGCAAAAAACAAAAATTCCCCTTATTTTGCGGCAAAATTGCAGAAATTTGCTTTATTTGGGGGCAAAAAAAAAATTCCCCTTATTTTGCGGCAAAATTGCAGAAATTTGCTTTATTATTTGTGAAATATTGCAGAAAATTCCCTTATTTTAGGGCAAAATTGCAGAAATTTAACTTATTTCAGAAGAAAAAACAAAAATTTTTCTTATTTTAGGGCAAAAAGGCAAAAATTCCCATTATTTTAGGGCAAAAAGCCAGAAATTCACCTTATTTTGGCGTTAAATTGCAGAAATTTCACATATGTCATTGCAAAAAAGCAAAAATTCCCCTTATTTTGAGGTAAAATGCTGAAATTCCTTATATTTTGGGGCAAAAGGCAGAAATTCCCCTTATTTTGGGCCAAAAAAGGCACAAATTTCCCTTATTTTGGGGCAAAATTGCAGAAATTTCATTTATTTCAAGGTATAAAGTCAGAAATTCCCCTTATTTTGGGGCAAAAAGGAGAAATTTCTTTTATTATGGTACAAAATTAAAGAAATTTTCTTTATTTTGGAACAAAAAGGCAGAAATTCACCATATTTTGGGGTAAAAGGCAGAAATTCTTCTTATTTTGAGGAAAAATGCAGAAATTCTCCTTATTTAGAGGTAAAATGCAGAAATTCCCCTAATATTGGGAAAAATGCAGAAATCCCCTTTATTTTGGGGATAAAAGGCAAAAATTTTCCGTATTTTGAAGAAAAATTGCAGAAATTTTCATAATTTTCGGGCAAAAAGGCTGAAATTCTCCTTATTTTGGGGCAAAATTGCAGAAATTTCCTTTACTGTGGGGCAAAATTGCAGAAATTACCCTTATTTTGGGGCAAAATTGCAGAAATTTCCTTTACTGTGGGGCAAAATTGCAGAAATTTCACTTATTTCAGGGAAATAAGGCAGAAATTTCTCTTATTTTGGGGCAAAAAGGCAGAAATTTTTTTTATCTTGGTACAAAATTGCAGAAATTTTTCTTATTTTGGAGCAAAAAGACAGAAATTCCCCATATTTTGGGGCAAAAGGCAGAAATTCCCCTTATTTTGAAGAAAAAATGCTGAAATTCCCCCTATTTTGGGGCAAAAAGGCAGAAATTCCCTTTATTTTGGGGCAAAAAGCAGACATTTCCCTTATTTTGGGGAAAAATTAGAGAAATTTCACTTATTTCAGGGAAAAAAGTCAGAAATTCCCCTTATTTTGGGGCAAAAACGCAGAAATTCCATTTATTTTTGGGGAAAAGGCAGAAATTGCACTTATTTTGAGTCAAAAAGTCCGAAAATCCCCTTATTTTGGGGCAAAAGTGAAGAAATTTCCCTTTTTTATGGCAAAAAGGTATACATTCCCTTTATTTTCGGGCAAAAAGGCAGAAATTCCCCGTATTTGGAGCAAAATTGCAAAAATTCCCCTAATTTTGGGGCAAAAAGTCAGAAATTCCCCTTATTTGGGGCAAATCTGCAGAAATTTCCTTTACTTTGGGGCAAAATTGCAGAAATTTCCCTTATTTTGGGGCAAAATTGCAGAAATTTCACTTATTTCAGGGAAAAAAGGCAAAATTTCTTTTATTTTGGGGCAAAAAGGCAGAAATTCCCCATATTTTGGGGCAAAAGGCAGAAATTCCCCTTATTTTGAGGAAAAAATGCTGAAATTCCCCTTATTTTGGGGCAAAAAGGCAGAAATTACCCTTATTTTGGGGCATAAAGGCAGAAATTCACCTTATTTTGGGGAAAAATTGAAAAAATTTCATATATTTCAGGGCAAAAAGGGAGAAATTTTCCTTATTTTGAGGTAAAATGCTGAAATTAGCTATATTTTGGGACAAAAGGCAGAAATTCCCCTTTTTTGGGAGGCAAAAAAGGCAAAATTTCCCTTATTTTCAGGCAAAATTGCAGAAATTTCATTTATTTCAGGGTAAAAAGTCAGAAATTCCCCTTATTTTGGGGCAAAAAGGAGAAATTTCTTTTATTATGGTACAAAATTGAAGAAATTTTCTTTATTTTGGAACAAAAAGGCAGAAATTCCCCATATTTTGGGGTAAAAGGCAGAAATTCTTCTTGTTTTGAGGTAACATGCAGAAATTCCTTTTATTTAGAGGTAAAATGCAGAAATTCCCCTAATATTGGGGAAAAATGCAGAAATTCCCTTTATTTTGGGGCTAAAAGGAAGAAATTTTCCGTATTTTTAAGAAAAATTGCAGAAATTCTCATAATTTTCGGGCAAAAATGCTGAAATTCTCCTTATTTGGGGGCAAAAAGACAGAAAATCTCCTTTTTCGGGTGCAAAATTCAAAATTTCCCCTTATTTGGGGCAAAATTGCAGAAATTTCCTCTACTTTGGGGCAAAATTGCAGAAATTTCCCTTATTTTTGGGCAAAATTGCAGAAATTTCACTTCTTTAAGGGAAAAAGGCAGAAATTTCTCTTATTTTGGAACAAAAAGGCAGAAATTTCTTTTATTTTGGTACAAAATTGCAGAAATTTTTCTTAATTTGGGGCAAAAAGGCATAAATTTCCCATATTTTGTGGCAAAAGGCAGAAATTCCACTTATTTTGAGGAAAAAAGGCTGAAATTCCCCTTATTTTGGGGCAAAAAGGCAGAAATTCTTCTTATTTTGGGGCAAAAAGCAGACATTTCCCTTATTTTGGGGAAAAATTTTAGAAATTTCACTTATTTCAGGGCAAAAAGTCAGAATTTCCCCTTATTTTGGGGCAAAAAGACAGAAATTCCGTTTATTTTTGGGGAAAAGGCAGAAATTGCACTTATTTTGAGTCAAAAAGGCAGAAAATCGCTTTATTTTGGGGCAAAAGTGAAGAAATTTCCCTTTTTTTTGGCAAAAAGGTATACATTCCCTTTATTTTCGGGCAAAAATGCAGAAATTCCCCGTATTTTGGAGCAAAATTGCAGAAATTCCCCTAATTTTGGGGCAAAAACGCAGAAATTCCCTTTATTTTGGGGTAAACCTGCAAAAATTTCACTTATTTCACGGCAAGATGGCAGAAATTCCCCTTATTTTCGGCGAAAAACGCAGAAAATCCTCGTATTTTGGAGCATAATTGGAGAAATTCACCTAATTTTGGGGTAAAACGTGCAGTAATTTTCTTTATTTTGTGGCAAATAGGCAAAAATTCCCCTTATTTTGGGGCAAATGGAAGAAATTCCCTTTATTTTAGGGCAAAATTGCAGAAATTTCCATTATTTGGGGGCAAAAAACAGAAATTCCCATTATTTTGGGGCAAAATTGCAGAAATTTGCTTTATTTGGGGGCAAAAAACAAAAATTCCCCTTATTTTGCGGCAAAATTGCAGAAATTTGCTTTATTATTTGTGAAATATTGCAGAAAATTCCCTTATTTTAGGGCAAAAGTGCAGAAATTTAAATTATTTCAGAAGAAAAAACAAAAATTTTTCTTATTTTAGGGCAAAAAGGCAAAAATTCCCATTATTTTGAGGCAAAAAGCCAGAAATTCACCTTATTTTGGGGTTAAATTGCAGAAATTTCACATATTTCATTGCAAAAAAGCAAAAATTCCCCTTATTTTGAGGTAAAATGCTGAAATTCCTTATATTTTGGGGCAAAAGGCAGAAATTCCCCTTATTTTGGGCCAAAAAAGGCACAAATTTCCCTTATTTTGGGGCAAAATTGCAGAAATTTCATTTATTTCAAGGTATAAAGTCAGAAATTCCCCTTATTTTGGGGCAAAAAGGAGAAATTTCTTTTATTATGGTACAAAATTAAAGAAATTTTCTTTATTTTGGAACAAAATGGCAGAAATTCACCATATTTTGGGGTAAAAGGCAGAAATTCTTCTTATTTTGAGGAAAAATGCAGAAATTCTCCTTATTTAGAGGTAAAATGCAGAAATTCCCCTAATATTGGGAAAAAATGCAGAAATTCCCTCTATTGTGGGGCTAAAGAGCAGAAATTTTCCATATTTTGAAGAAAAATTGCAGAAATTTTCATAATTTTCGGGCAAAAAGGCTGAAATTCTCCTTATTTTGGGGCAAAATTGCAGAAATTTCCTTTACTGTGGGGCAAAATTGCAGAAATTACCCTTATTTTGGGGCAAAATTGCAGAAATTTCCCTTGTTTTGGGGCAAAATTGCAGAAATTTCACTTATTTCAGGGAAATAAGGCAGAAATTTCTCTTATTTTGGGGCAAAAAGGCAGAAATTTCTTTTATTTTGGTACAAAATTGCAGAAATTTTTCTTATTTTGGAGCAAAAAGACAGAAATTCCCCATATTTTGGGGCAAAAGGCAGAAATTCCCCTTATTTTGAGGAAAAAAGGCTGAAATTCCCCCTATTTTGGGGCAAAAAGCAGACATTTCCCTTATTTTGGGGAAAAATTTAGAAATTTCACTTATTTCAGGGCAAAAAGTCAGAAATTCTCCTTATTTTGGGGCAAAAAGTCAGAAATTCCGTTTATTCTTGGGGAAAAGGCAGAAATTGCACTTATTTTGAGTCAAAAAGGCGGAAAATGCCCTTATTTTGAAGCAAAAGTGAAGAAATTTCCCTTTTTTATGGCGAAAAGGTATACATTCCATTTATTTTCGGGCAAAATGCAGAAATTCCACGTATTTTGGAGCAAAATTGCAGAAATTCCTCTAATTTTGGGGCAAAAAGACAGGAATTCCCCTTATTGGGGGAAAATTGCAGAAATTTCCTCTACTTTGCGGCAAAATTGCAGAAATTTTCTTTATTATGGTGAAAAATTGCAGAAATTTCTTTTATTTTAGGGCAAAATTACAGAAATTTCACTTATTTCAGAAAAAAAAATTTTTCTTATTTTGGGGCAAAAAGGCAGAAATTCCAATTATTTTGGGGCAAAAAGGCAGAAATTCACCTTATTTTGGGGTAAAATTGCAGAAATTTCACATATTTTGTGGCAAAAGGCAGAAATTCCCCTTTATTGGAGGAAAAAAATACCTGAAATTCCCTTTATTTTGGGGCAAAAAGGCAGAAATTTCCCTTATTTTGGGGCAAAAAGCAGACATTTCCCTTATTTTGGTGAAAAATTTTTGAAATTTCACTTATTTCTAGGCAAAAATTCAGAAATTCCCCTTATTTTGAGGCAAAAAGACAGAAATTCCGTTTATTTTTGAGGAAAAGGCAGAAATTGCACTTATTTTGAGTCAAAAAGGCTGAAAATCGCCTTATTTTGGGGCAAAAGTGAAGAAATTTTCCTTTTTTATGGCAAAAAGTTATACATTCCCTTTATATTCGGGCAAAAAGGCAGAAATTCCCCGTATTTTGGAGCAAAATTGCAGAAATTCCCCTTATTTTAGGGTAAAACTGCAGAAATTTCACTTATTTCGCGGCAAGATGGCAGAAATTCCCCTTATTTTCGGCGAAAAACGCAGAAAATCCTCGTATTTTGGAGCAAAATTGCAGAAATTCACCTAATTTTGGGGCAAAACATGCAGTAATTTTCTTTATTTTGTGGCAAATAGGCAACAATTCCCCTTATTTTGGGGCAAATGGCAGAAATTCCCATTATTTTAGGGCAAAATAGCAGAAATTTTCCTTACTTGGGGGCAAAAAACAGATATTCCCCTTATTTTGGGGCAAAATTGCAGAAATTTGCTTTATTTGGGGGCAAAAAACTGAAATTAACCTTATTTTGCGGCAAAATTGAAGAAATTTGCTTTATTATTGGGGAACAATTGCAGAAAATTCCCTTATTTTAGGGCAAAAGTGCAGAAATTACACTTATTTCAGAAAAAAAACAAAAATTTTTCTTATTTTGGGGCATAAAGGCAGAAATTCTTATTATTTTGGGGCAAAAAGGCAGAAATTCACCTTATTTTGGGGTTAAATTGCAGAAATTTCAAATATTTCATTGCAAAAAACAGAAATTCCCCTTATTTTGAGGTAAAATGCTGAAATTCCCCATATTTTGGTGCAAAAGGCAGAAATTCCCCTTATTTTGGGCCAAAAAAGGAACAAACTTCCCTTATTTTCGGGCAAAATTGCAGAAATTTCATTTATTTCAGGGTAAAACGTCAGAAATTCCCCTAATTTTGGGGCAAAAAGGAGAAATTTCTTTTATTATGGTACAAAATTGAAGAAATTTTCTTTATTTTGGAACAAAAAGGCAGAAATTCCCCATATTTTGGGGTAAAAGGCAGAAATTCTTCTTATTTTGAGGTAACATGCAGAAATTCTTTTTATTTAGAGGTAAAATGCAGAAATTCCCCTAATATTGGGGAAAAATGCAGAAATTCCTTTTATTTTGGGGCTAAAAGGCAGAAATTTTCTGTATTTTGAAGAAAAATTGCAGAAATTCTCATAATTTTCGGGCAAAAAGGCTGAAATTCTCCTTATTTTGGGGCAAAAAGACAGAAAATCTCTTTTTTTTCGGGTGCCAAAATTTAGAAATTCCTCATATTTGAGGCAAAATTGCAGAAATTTTTTCTACTTTGGGGCAAAATTGCAGAAATTTCCCTTATTTTGGGGCAAAATTGCAGAAATTTTACTTATTTCAGAGAAAAAAGGCAGAAATTTCTCTTATTTTGGAAGAAAAAGGCAGAAATTTCTTCTATTTTGATACAAAATTTCAGAAATTTTTCTTATTTGGGTCAAAAGCATAAATTTCCCATATTTTGGGGCAAAAGGCAGAAATTCCACTTATTTTGAGGAAAAAAGGCTGAAATTCCCCTTATTTTGTGGCAAAAAGCAGACATTTCCTTTATTTTAGGGAATAATTTTAGAAATTTCACTTATTTCAGGGCAAAAAGTCAGAAATTCTTTCTATTTTGGGGCAAAAAGACAGAAATTCCATTTATTTTTTGGGAAAAGGCAGAAATTGCACTTACTTTGAGTCAAAAAGGCGGAAAATCGCTTTATTTTGGGGCAAAAGTGAAGAAATTTCCCTTTTTTATGGCAAAAATATATACATTCCTTTTATTTTCGGGAAAAAAGGCTGAAATTCCCCGTATTTTGGAGCAAAATTGCCGAAATTCCCCTAATTTTGAGGCAAAAACGCAGAAATTCCCCTTATTTTGGGGTAATACTGTAGAAATTTCACTTATTTCACGGCAAGATGGCAGAAATTCCTTTTATTTTCGGCCAAAAACGCAGAAAATCCTCGTATTTTGGAGTAAAATTGCAGAAATTCACCTAATTTTGGGGTAAAACATGCAGTAATTTTCTTTATTTTGTGGCAAATAGGCAGAAATTCCTCTTATTTTGGGGCAAATGGCAGAAATTCCCTTTATTTTAGGGCAAAATTGCAGAAATTTCCCTTATTTGAGGACAAAAAACAGAAATTCCCCTTATTTCGGGGCAAAATTGCAGAAATTTGCTTTATTTGGGGGCAAAAAACAGAAATTCCCCTTATTTTGCGGCAAAATTGCAGAAATTTGCTTTATTATTTGGGAAATATTGCAGAAAATTCCCTTATTTTAGGGCAAAAGTGCAGAAATTTAACTTATTTCAGAAGAAAAAACAAAAATTTTCTTATTTTGGGGCAAAAAAGCAGAAATTCCCATTACTTTGGGGCAAAAAGGCAGAAATTCACCTTATTTTGGGGTAAAATTGCAGAAATTTCACATATTTCTTTGCAAAAAAGCAGAAATTCCCCTTATTTTGAGGTAAAATGCTGAAATTCCCCATATTTTGGGGCAAAAGGCAGACATTCCCCTTATTTTGGGCCAAAAAAGGCACAAATTTCCCCTATTTTCGGGCAAAATTGCAGAAATTTCATTTATTTCAAGGTATAATGTCAGAAATTCCCCTTATTTTGAAGCAAAAAAAGGAAATTTCTATTATTATGGTACAAAATTGAAGAAATTTTCTTTATTTTGGAACAAAAAGGCAGAAATTCACCATATTTTGGGGTAAAAGGCAGAAATTCTTCTTATTTTGAGGAAAAATGCAGAAATTCCCCTTATTTAGAGGTAAAATGCAGAAATTTCCCTAATATTGGGGAAAAATGCAGAAATACCCTTTATTTTGCGGCTAAAAGGAAGAAATTTTCCGTATTTTGAAGAAAAATTGAAGAAATTTTCAAAATTTTCGGGCAAAAAGGCTGAAATTCTCCTTATTTTGGGGCAAAATTGCAGAAATTTCCTTTACTGTGGGGCAAAATTGCAGAAATTTCCCTTGTTTTGGGGCAAAATTGCAGAAATTTCCCTTATTTTGGGGCAAAATTGCAGAAATTTCACTTATTTTAGGGAAATAAGGCAGAAATTTCTCTTATTTTGGGGCAAAAATGCAGAAATTTCTTTTATTTTGGTACAAAATTGCAGAAATTTTTCTTATTTTGGGGTAAAAAGACAGAAATTCCCCATATTTGGGGGCAAAAGGCAGAAATTCTCCTTATTTTGAGGAAAAAAGGCTGAAATTCCCCCTATTTTGGGGCAAAAAGGTAGAAATTCCCCTTATTTTGGGGCAAAAAGCAGACATTTCCCTTATTTTGGGGAAAAATTTAGAAATTTCACTTTTTTCAGGGAAAAAAGTCAGAAATTCCCCTTAATTTTGGGCAAAAAGACAGAAATTCCGTTTATTTTTGGGGAAAAGGCAGAAATTGCACATATTTTTAGTCAGAAATGCGGAAAATGCCCTTATTTTGAAGCAAAAGTGAAGAAATTTCCCTTTTTTTATGGCGAAAAGGTATACATTCCCTTTATGTTCGGGCAAAATGAAGAAATTCCACGTATTTTGGAGCAAAATTGCAGAAATTCCCCTAATTTTAGGGCAAAAGGGCAGAAATTCCCCTTATTGGGGGAAAATTGCAAAAATTTCCTTTACTTTGCGGCAAAATTTCAGAAATTTTCTTTATTATGGGGAAAAATTGCAGAACTTTCTTTTATTTTAGGGCAAAATTACAGAAATTTCAATTATTTCAGAAAAAAAAGCAAAAATTTTTCTTATATTGGGGCAAAAGGCAGAAATTCCAATTATTTTGGGGCAAAAAAGCAGAAATTCACTTTATTTTGAGGTAAAATTGCAGAAATTTCATATATTTCAGCGCAAAAAGGCAGAAATTCCCCTTATTATGAGGTAAAATGCTGAAATTCCCCATATTTGGGGCAAAAGGCAGAAATTCCCATAATTTTGGGGCAAAAAGGCACAAATTTCCCTTATTTTCGGGCAAAATTGCACAAATTTCATTTATTTCAGTGTAAAAAGTCAGAAATTCCCCTTATTTCGGGGCAAAAAGTAGAAATTTCTTTTATTTTGGTACAAAATTGAAGAAATTTTCTTTATTTTGGAACAAAAAGGCAGAAATTTTCCATAATTTGCGGTAAAAGGCAGAAATTCTTCTTATTTTGAAGTAAAATGCAGAAATTCCCCTTATTTAGAGGTAAAATGCAGAAATTTCCCTAATATTGTGAAAAATGCAGAAATTCCCTTTATTTTGCGGCTAAAGAGCAGAAATTTTCCGTATTTTGAAGAAAATTGCAGACATTTTCATAATTTTCGGGCAAAAAGTCTGAAATTCTCCTTATTTTGGGGCAAAATTGCAGAAATTTCCTTTACTGTGGGGCAAAATTGCAGAAATTTCCCTTGTTTTGGGGCAAAATTGCAGAAATTTCCATTATTTTGGGGCAAAATTGCAGAAATTTCACTTATTTCAGGGAAATAAGGCAGAAATTTCTCTTATTTTGGGGCAAAAATGCAGAAATTTCTTTTATTTTGGTACAAAATTGCAGAAATTTTTCTTATTTTGGGGTTAAAAAGACAGAAATTCCCCATATTTTGGGGCAAAAGGCAGAAATTCGCCTTATTTTGAGGAAAAAAAGCTGAAATTCCCCCTATTTTGGGGCAAAAAGGCAGAAATTCTCTTTATTTTGGGGCAAAAAGCAGACATTTCCCTTATTTTGGGGAAAAATTTAGAAATTTCACTTTTTTCAGGGAAAAAGTCAGAAATTCCCCTTATTTTTGGGCAAAAAGACAGAAATTCCGTTTATTTTTGGGGAAAAGGCAGAAATTGCACGTATTTTTAGTCAGAAAGGCGGAAAATGCCCTTATTTTGAAGCAAAAGTGAAGAAATTTTCCTTTTTTATGGCGAAAAGGTATACATTCCCTTTATTTTCGGCCAAAATGAAGAAATTCCACGTATTTTGGAGCAAAATTGCAGAAATTCCCCCAATTTTAGGGCAAAAAGACAGAAATTCCCCTTATTGGGGGAAAATTGCTAAAATTTTCTTTACTTTGCGGCAAAATTTCAGAAATTTTCTTTATTATGGGGAAAAATTGCAGAACTTTCTTTTATTTTAGGGCAAAATTACAGAAATTTCATTATTTCAGAAAAAAAGCAAAAATTTTTCTTATATTGGGGCAAAAAGTCAGAAATTCCAATTATATTGGGGCAAAAAAGCAGAAATTCACTTTATTTTGAGGTAAAATTGCAGAAATTTCATATATTTCAGGGCAAAAAGGCAGAAATTCCCCTTATTATGAGGTAAAATGCTGAAATTCCCCATATTTGGGGCAAAAGGCAGAAATTCCCATAATTTTGGGGCAAAAAGGCACAAATTTCCCTTATTTTTGGGCAAAATTGCACAAATTTCATTTATTTCATTGTAAAAAGTCAGAAATTCCTCTTATTTCGGGGCAAAAAGTAGAAATTTCTTTTATTATGGTACAAAATTGAAGAAATTTTCTTTATTTTGGAACAAAAAGTCAGAAATTCCCCATAATTTGCGGTAAAAGGCAGAAATTCTTCTTATTTTGAAGTAAAATGCAGAAATTCCCCTTATTTAGAGGTAAAATGCAGAAATTCCCCTAATATTAGGGAAAATGCAGAAATTCTATTTATTTGGGGGTAAAGGGCAGGAATTTTCCATATTTTGAAGAAAAATTGCAGAAATTCTCATAATTTTCGGGCAAAAAGGCTGAAATTCTCCTTATTTTGGGGCAAAAAGACAGAAAATCTCCTTTTTTCGGGTGCAAAAAGTCAGAAATTCCCCTTATTTGGGGCAAAATTGCAGAAATTTCCTTTACTTTGAAGCAAAATTGCAGAAATTTCCCTTATTTTGGGCCAAAATTACGAAAATTTCACTTATTTCAAAGAAAAAAGGCAGAAATTTCTTTTATTTTGGGGCAAAAAGCAGAAATTACTTTTATTTTCGTACAAAATTACAGAAATTTTTCTTATTTTGGGGCAAAAAGGCAGAAATTCCCCTTATTTTGAAGTAAAAATGCTGAAATTCCCCTTATTTGGGGGCAAAAAGGCAGAAATTCTCCTTATTTTGAGGCAAAAAGCAAACATTTCCCTTATTTTGGGGTAAAATTTTAGAAATTAAACTTATTTCAGGGCAAAAAGTCAGAAATTCCCCTTATTATGGGGCAAAATGACAGAAAATCCGTGTATTTTTGGGGAAAAGGCAGAAATTGCACTTATTATGAGTCAAAAAAATGGAAAATCCCCTTCTTTTTGGGCAAAAATTGAGAAATTTCTTTTTTTTATGGCAAAAAGGTATACATTTCCTTTATTTTCGGGCAAAAAGGCAGAAATTCCCCGTATTTTGGAGCAAAATTGCAGAAATTCCCCTAATTTTAGGGCATAAAGGCAGAAATTCCTTTTATTTTGGAGAAAAACAGCAGAAATTTCACTTATTTCACGGCAAAATGGCAGAAATTCCTCTTATTTTCGACGAAAAAGGCAGAAAATCCTCGTATTTTGGAGCAAAATTGTAGAAATTCACCTAATTTTGGGGTAAAACATGCAGTAATTTTCTTTATTTTGTGGCAAAATCCAGAAATTCCCATTATTTTGGGGCAAATGGCAGAAATTTCCCTTATTTTAGGGCAAAATTGCAGAAATTTCCCTTATTTGGGGGCAAAAAACAGAAATTACCGTTATTTTGGGGCAAAATTGCAGAAATTTCACATATTTCAGGGCAATAAGGAAGAAATTCCCCTTATTTTGAGGTAAAATGCTGAAATTCCCCATATTTTGGGGCAAAATTTCAGAAATTTCCTTTATTATGGGGAAAAATTGCAGAAATTTCCCTTATTTTACAGCAAAATTGCAGATATTTGCTTTATTATGGAAAAAATTGCAGAAATTTCTCTTATTTTAGGGCAAAATTGCAGAAATTTTCCTTATTTGGGGGCAAAAAACAGAAATTCCCCTTATTTTGGGGCAAATGGCAGAAAATCCTCTTATTTTAGGGCAAAATTGCAGAAATTTCCCTTATTTGGGGGCAAAAAACAGAAATTCCCCTTATTTTGGGGCAAAATTGCAGAAATTTGCTTTATTTGAAGGCAAAAAACAGAAATTCCCCTTATTTTGCTGCAAAATTGCAGAAATTTGCTTTATTATGGGGAAAAATTGCAGAAATTTCCCTTATTTTAGGGCAAAATGGCAGAAATTTCACTTATTTCAAAAAAAAGCAAAAATTTTTCTTATTTTGGGGCAAAAAAGCAGAAATTCCCATTATTTTGGGGCAAAAAGGCATAAATTTACCTTATTTTGGGGTAAAATTACAGAAATTTCACATATTTCAAGGCAAAGAGGCAAAAATTCCCCTTATTTTGAGGTAAAATTCTGAAATTCCCCATATTTTGGGGCAAAAGGCAGAAATTCCCGTTATTTTGTGGCAAAAAGGCACAAATTTCCCTTATTTTCGGGAAAAATTGCAGAAATTTCATTTATTTCAGGGTAAAAAGTCGAAATTCCTCTTAATTTGATGAAAAAAGGCTGAAATTCCCCTTATTTTGTGGCAAAAAGGCAGAAATTCCTTTTATTTTGGGGCAAAAAGCAGACATTTCCCTTATTTTGAAGAAAAATTTTAGAAATTTCACTTATTTCAGGGCAAAAAGTCAGAAATTTCCCTTATTTTGGGGCAAAAAGACAGAAATTCCGTTTATTTTTGGGGAAAAGGCAGAAATTGCACTTATTTTGAGTCAAAAAGTCGGAAAATCCTCTTATTTTGGGGCAAAAGTGAAGAAATTTTCCTTTTTTATGGCAAAAAGATATACTTTCCCTTTATTTTCGGGCAAAAAGGCAGAAATTCCCCATATTTTGGAGCAAAATTGCAAAAATTCCCCTAATTTTGGGGCAAAAAGGCACAAATTCCCCTTATTTTGGAGTAAAACTGCAGAAATTTCACTTATTTCGCGGCAAAATGGCAGAAATTCCTCTTATTTTCGGCGAAAAAGGCAGAAAATCCTCGTATTTTGGAGCAAAATTGCAGATATTCACCTAATTTTGGGGTAAAACATGCAGTAATTTTCTTTAATTTGTGGCAAAATGGCAGAAATTCTCCTTATTTTGAAAGCAAATGGCAGAAATTCCCCTTATTTTAGGGCAAAATGGCAGAAATTTCCCTTATTTGTAGGCAAAAAACAGAAATTCCCTTTATTTTGGTGCAAAATTGCAGAAATTTCACATATTCCAGGGCAATAAGGCAGAAATTCCCCTTATTTTGTGGTAAAATGCTGAAATTCCCCATATTTTGGGGCAAAAGGCAGAAATTCCTTTTATTTTGGGGCAAAAAAGCACAAATTTCCCTTATTTTCGGGCAAAATTGCAGAAATTTCATTTATTTCAGGGTGAAAAGTCAGAAATTATCATAATATTGGGGCAAAAAGGAGAAATTTCTTTTATTATGGTACAAAATTGAAGAAATTTTCTTTATTTTGGAACAAAAAGGCAGAAATTCCCCATATTTTGGGGTAAAAGGCAGAAATTCTTCTTATTTTGAGGTAAAATGCAGAAATTCCCCTTATTTAGAGGTAAAATGCAGAAATTTCCCTAATATTGGGGGAAAATGCAGAAATTCCCTTTTTTTGAGGCTAAAAGGCAGAAATTTTTCGTATTTTGAAGAAAAATTGCAGAAATTCTCATAATTTTCGGGCAAAAAGGCTGAAATTCTCCTTATTTTGGGGCAAAAACAGAGAAAATCTTTTTTTTGGGTGAAAAAAGTCAGAAATCCCCCTTATTTGGGGCAAAATTGCAAAAAATTCCTTTACTTTGGAGCAAAATTGCAGAAATTTCCTTTATTTTGGGGCAAAATTGCAGAAATTTCACTTATTTCAGGGAAAAAAGTTAGAATTTTTTTTTATTTTGGGGCAATAAGGCAGAAATTTCTTTTATTTTGGTACAAAATTGCAGAAATTTTTTTTATTTTGGGGCAAAAAGGCAGAAATTCCCCGTATTTTGGAGCAAAATTGCAGAAATTCCCTAATTTTAGGGCAAAAAGGCAGAAAATCCCCTTATTTTGGGGTAAAACTGCAGAAATTTCACTTATTTCGCGGCAAAATGGCAGAAATTCCCCTTATTTTCGGCGAAAAAGGCAGAAATTTTTCAATTTTGGAGATAAAATTGCAGAAATTCCCCTAATTTTGGGGTAAAACATGCAGTAATTTTCTTTATTTTGGGGCAAAAATGCAGAAATTCCCCTTATTTTCGGGCAAAAAATATAAATTTCCCTTATTTTAGAAGAAAATTGCTGAAATTTCCCTTATATGGGGACAAAAAACAGAAATTCCTTTTATTTTGGGGCAAAATTGCAGAAAATTCCTTTATTATGGGGAAAAATTGCAGAAATTTCTTTTATTTTAAGGCAAAATTGCAGAAATTTCACTTATTTCAGAGAAAAAAAGCAAAAATTTTTATTTTGGGGTAAAAAGGCAGAAATTCCCATTTTTTTGGGACAAAAAGGCAGAAATTTACCTTATTTTGGGGTAAAATTGCAGACATTTCACATATTTCAGGGCAAAAAGGCAGAAATTTCCATTATTTGGGAGCAAAAAGCAGAAAATCCCTTTATTTGGGGATAAAATTGCAGAAATTTCTATTGTTTGGGGGAAAAAAGGCAGAAAATCCCCTTAATTTCGGGCAAAAAGGCAGAAATTCCTTGTATTTTGAAGAAAAATTCCAGAAATTCCCCTAATATTGGGGCAAAAATGCAGAAATTCCCTTTATTTGGGGTAAATCGGCATAAGTTCCCATTATTTTCGGGAAAAGAGGCAGAAATTTTATGTATTTTGAAGCAAAATGCAGAAACTCCCCTAATTTTGTGGCAAAAAGGAAGAAATTCCCTTTATTTTGAGGCAAAAATACAGAAACTCTTCTTATTTCGGGGAAAATATCAGAAATTTCCCTTATTTTGGGGCAAAATTTTAGAAATTTCTTTTATTTTGGTACAGACTTGCAGAAATTTTTCTTATTTTGTGGCAAAAAGGCAGAAATTCCCCATATTTTGGTGCAAAAAGGCTGAAATTCCTCTTATTTTGAGGTAAAATCCTGAAATTCCCCATATTTTGGGGCAAAAGTGCAGAAATTCCCCTCATTTGGGGCAAAAAAACACAAATTTCCCTTATTTTCGGGCAAAATTGCAGGAATTTCATTTATTTCAGGGCAAAAAGTCAGAAATTACTTTTATTTTGGGGCAAAAAGCAGAAATTTCTCTTATTTTGATACAAAATTGTAGAAATTTTTCTTATTTTGGAACAAAAAGGCAGAAATTACCCATATTTTGGGGCAAAAGGCAGAAATTCCCCTTACTTTGAGGTAAAAAGGCTGAAATTCCCATTATTTTGGGGCAAAAAGGCAGAAATTCGTTTTACATTGTGGCAAAAAGGTAGAAATTCCTGTTAATTGGGGCATAAAAGCAGAAATTGTCCTTATTTAAGGGCAATAGGGCAGAAATTCCCCATATTTTGTGGCAAAAAGGCAGAAATTCCCCTTATTTGGAGGTAAAATGCTGAAATTCTTATTATTTTCGGCAAAAAGGCAGAAATTCCTGTTATGTTGGGGCAAAATTGCAGAAATTTCAATTATTTCAGGGCAAAAAGTGAGAAATTTGCCTTATTTTGGGGCTAAAAGCAGAAATTCCCCTATTTTTGGGGCCAAAAACAGAAATTCCCCTTATTTTGGGGTAAAATGGCAGAAATTTCAAATATTTCAGGGCAAAAAGGCAGAAATATCACTTTATTTCGGGCAATAACGCAGAAATTCCCCGTATTTTAAAGCTAAATTTCAGAAATTCCCCTTATATTGGTGCAAAAATGCA
Organism: Micromys minutus; assembly: GCF_963924665.1. Lineage (NCBI taxonomy): Eukaryota > Metazoa > Chordata > Mammalia > Rodentia > Muridae > Micromys > Micromys minutus. The sequence goes on from NW_027667328.1 coordinate 5,795,553, forward strand.
GAAATTCCCTTTTTTTTGTGCAATAAGGCAGATTTCCCCGTATTTTGAAGCAAAATTGCACCTATTCCCCTAATTTTGAGGGAAAATGCAGAAATTCACATTATTTTGGGGCAAAAAGACAGAAATTCTCCTTATTTCAGGGCAAAAAGTCAGAAATTCCCCTTATTTTGTGGCAAAGTTGCAGAAATTTCCTTTATTTTGGGGCAAAATTGCAGAAATTTCCTTTATTTTGGGGCAAAATTGCAGAAATTTCACTTATTTCAGAGAAAAAACACAGAAATTCCTCTTATTTTGGGGCTAAAGGGCAGAATTTTCTTTTATTTTGGTACAAAATTGAGGCAAAAATGTAGAAATTCCCCATATTTTGGGGCAAAAAGCCAGAGATTCCCCTTATTATGAGGTAAAATGCTGAAATTCCCCTTATTTTGGGGAAAAAAGACAGAAATTCCCTTTATTTTGTGGCAAAAAGGCAGAAATTTTTCTTATTTTGGGGCAAAATTGCAGAAATTTCACTTATTTCAGGGCAAAATTTTAAAAATTACTTTTATTTTGGGGCAAAAAGACAGAAATTCCGTTTATTTTTGGGTAAAAAGGCAGAAATTTCACTTATTTTGAGGTAAGAAGGCAGAAATTCCTCTTATTTGGGGGTAAAAATGAAGAAATTTCCCTTTTTTGTGGCAAAAGGTATACATTCCCTTTATTTTCGGGCAAAAAAGCAGAAATTCCTCGTATTTTGGAGCACAATTGCAGAAAATCCCCTAATTGTGGAACAAAAAGTCAGAAAATCCTTATATGTTCGGTCAAAAAGTCAGAAATTCTCCTTATTTTGGGGCAAAACTCAGAAATTCCACTTATTTTGGGGCAAAATTCCAGAATTTTTCCTTATTTGGGGGCAAAAAGGCAGAAATTTCCCTTATTTTGGGGCAAAATTGCAGAAATTTCACTTATTTCAGGGTAATAAGTCAGAAATTCCCCTTATTTTGGGGCAAAAAAGACAGAAATTCCCTTTGTTTTGGAGGAAAAAGACAGAAATTCCACTTATTTAGAGGCAAAAATGCAGAAATTCCTCTTATTTTGAAGCAAAAATGAAGAAATTTCCATTTTTTATGGCAAAAAGGTATGCTTTTCCCTTATTTTCAGGCAGAAAGGCAGAAATTCCCCGTATTTTGGAGCAAAATTGCAGAAATTCCCCTAATTGTGAGGCAAAAAGGCAGAAATTCCTTATATGTTGGGGCAAAAAGACAGAAATTCTCTTTATTTTGGGGCAAAACTCAGAAATTCCACTTATTTTGGGGAGAAATTGCAGGAATTTACCTTATTTTATGGCAAAGTTGCAGATATTTTCCTTAGTTGGGGCAAAATTGCAGAAATTTCACTTATTTTCAGGTAAAAGGCTGACATTTCCTTTATTTTGGGGCAAAAAGGTAGAAATTCCCCTTATTTTGGGGCAAAATTGCAGAAATTTTCCTTATTTTGGGGCAAAAAGGCAGAAATTCCTTATATTTTGGGACAAAAAGGCAGAAATTCCTCTTATTTGAGGTAATAAGGCTGAAATTCCCCTTATTTTGGGGCAAAAAGGCAGAAATTCCCTTTATTTTGGGGTAAAATTGCAGAAATTTCAAATATTTCAGGTCAAAATGGCAGAAATTTTTCTTATTTTGGGTCAAAAAGATGAAATCTCTAATTATTGGCTAAAATTGCAGAAATTTCACCTATTTCTGGACAATAAGTCAGAAATTCCACTCAAATTCGGGCAAAAAGGCAGAAATGACCCATATTTTAGAGCAAAACTAAAGAAATTCTCCTAATATTGGTGCAAAAATGTAGAAATTCCCTTTATTTAGGAGGGAAAAAAGGCAGAAATTCCCCATATTTTGGTGCAAAACGGCTGAAATTCTTCTTATTTTTAGGTAAAATGTTGAAATTCCCCATATTTTGGGAGAAAAGGCAGAAATTCTTCTTATTTTGGGGCAAAAAGGCAGAAATCCCCTTGATTTTCAAGCAACATTGCAGAAATTTCATTTATTTTACGGCAAAAAGTCAGAAATTCCCCTTATTTTGGGGCAAAAAACAGAAATTTCTTTTATTATGGTACAAAATTTAAAAAAAATTTCCTTATTTTGGAACATAAAGGCAGAAATTTTCCATATATTGGGGCAAAATGCAGAAATTATTCTTATTTTGAGGTAAAATGCAGAAATTCCCTTTATTTTAGGGCTAAAAGGCAGAAATTCCCTGTATTTTGAAGCAAAATTGCAGAAATTCTCATAATTTTCGGGCAAAAAGGCAGAAATTCTCCTTATTTTGTGGCCAAAAGGCAGAAAATCCCCTTTATTCGGGAGGAAAAAGTCAGAAAATACCCTTATTTTGGGGCAAAATTGCAGAAATTTCCTTTACATTGGGGCAAAATTGCAGAAATTTTCCTTATTTTGGGGCAAAATTGCAGAAATTTCACTTATTTCAGGGAAAAAAGGCAAAAATTTCTCTTATTTTGGGGCAAAAAGGCAGAATTTTTTTTATTTTGGTACAAAATTGCAGAAATTTTTCTTATTTTGGGGCAAAAAGACGGAAATTGCACTTATTTTGAGTCAAAAATGCAGAAAATCCTTTTATTTTGGGGCAAAAGTGAAAAATTTCCCTTTTTTATTAGAAAAAGTTATACATTCCCTTTATTTTCAAACAAAAAGGCAGAAATTCCCCATATTTTGGAGCAAAATTGCATAAATTCTCCGAATTTTGGGGCAAAAAGGCAGAAATTCCCCTTATTTTGGGGTAAAACTGCAGAAATTTCACTTATTTCGCGGCAAAATGGCAGAAATTCTTCTTATTTTCGGCGAAAAAAAAAGAAAATCCTTGTATTTTGGAGCAAAATTGCAGAAATTCACCTAATTTTGGGTAAAACATGCAGTAGTTTTCTTTATTTTGTGGCAAAAAGGCAGAAATTTTTCTTATTTTGGGGCAAATGGCAGAAATTCCCCTTATTTTAGGGCAAAATTGCAGAAATTTCCCTTATTTGGGAGCAAAAAACAGAAATTCCCCTTATTTTGCGGCATAATTGCAGAAATTTGCTTTATTATGGGGAAAAATTGCAGAAATTTCCCTTATTTTAGGGCAAAATTGCAGAAATTTCACTTATTTCAGAAAAAAAAGCAAAAATTTTTATTATTTTAGGGCAAAAAGGCAGAAATTCTCATTATTTTGGGGCAAAAAGGCAGAAATTCACCTTATTTTGGGGTAAAATCGCAGAAATTTCACATATTTCAGGGCAAAAATGCAGAAATTCTGCTTATTTTGAGGTAAAATGCTTAAATTCCCCAATTTTGGGGCAAAAGGCAGAAATTCCCCTTATTTTGGGGCAAAAAGGCACAAATTTTCCTTATTTTCGGGCAAAATTGCAAAAATTTCATTTATTTCAAGGTAAAAAGTCAGAAATTCCCCTTATTTTGTGGCAAAAAAAAGGAATTTTTTTTATTATGATACAAAATTGAAGAAATTTTCTTTATTTTGGAACAAAAAAGCAGAAATTCCCCATATTTTGGAATAAAAGGCAGAAATTCTTCTTATTTTGAGGGAAAATGCAGAAATTCCCCTTATTTAGAGGTAAAATGTAGAAATTCCCCTAATATTGGGGAAAAATGCAGAAATTCCCTTTATTTTGGGGCTAAAAGGCAGAAATTCCCCATATTTTGAAGCAAAATTGCAGAAATTCTCATAATTTTCGGGCTAAAAGCCTAAAATTCTCTTTATTTTGGGGCAACAAGACAGAAAATCTCCTTTTTTCGAGTGCAAAAATTCAAAAATTCTTCTTATTTGGGGCAAAATTGCAGAAATTTCCTCTACTTTGGGTAAAAATTGCAGAAATTTCCCTAATTTTGGGGCAAAATTGCAAAAATTTCACTTATTTCAGGGAAAAAAGGCAGAAATTTCTCTTATTTTGGGGCAAAAAGGCAGAAATTTTCTTTATTTTGGTACAAAATTGCAGAAATTTTTCTTATTTTGGGGCAAAAAGGCAGAAATTCCCCTTATTTTGAGGTAAAAAGGCTGAAATTCCCCTTATTTGGTGGCAAAAAGGCAGAAATTCTCCTTATTTTGAGGCATAAAGCAAACATTTCCCTTATTTTGGGGAAAAATTTTAGAAATTTCACTTATTTCAGGGCAAAAAGTCATAAATTCCCCTTATTTTGGGGCAAAAAGCAGAAATTTCTTTTATTATAGTACAAAATTGACGAAATTTTTCTTATTTTGGAACAAAAAGGCAGAAATTCCTTATATTTTGGGGTAAAAGGCAGAAATTCTTCTTATTTTGAGGTAACATGCAGAAATTCCCTTTATTTTGGGGCTAAAAGGCAGATATTCTCCGTATTTTGAAGCAAAATTGCAGAAATTCTCATAATTTTCAGGCAAAAAGGCAGATATTCTCCTTATTTTGGGGCAAAAAGACAGAATATCCCCTTTTTTCAGGAAAAAAAAGTCAGAAAATCCCTTTATTTTGGGGCAAAATTGCAGAAATTTCCTTTACATTGGGGCAAAATTGCCGAAATTTTTTTATTTTGGGGCAAAATTGCAAAAATTTCACTTATTTCATAAAAAAAGGCAATAATTTCTCGTATTTTGGGGTAAAATGGCAAAAATTTCTTTTATTTTGGTACAAAATTGCAGAAATTTTTCTTATTTTGGGGCAAAAAAGGAGAAATTCCCCTTATTTTGGGGCAAAAAGCCATAAATTCCCCATATTTTGGGGCAAAAGCAGACATTTCTCTTATTTTGGGGAAAAATTTTAGAAATTTCACTTATTTCAGGGCATAAAGTCAGAAATTCTCCTTATTTTGCGGCAAAAAGACAGAAATTCCGATTATTTTGGGGGAAAAGGCAGAAATTGCACTTATTTTGAGTCAAAAAGGCGGAAAATCACCTTATTTTGGGGCAAAAGTGAAGAAATTTCCCTTTTATATTGCAAAAAGGTATACATTCCCTTTATTTTCGGGCAAAAAGGCAGAAATTCCCCGTATTTTGGAGCAAAATTGCAGAAATTCCCCTAATTTTTGGGCAAAAAAGCAGAAATTCCCCTTATTTTGGGGTAAAACTGCAAAAATTTCACTTATTTCGCGGCAAGATGGCATAAATTCCTCTTATTTTCGGCAAAAAACGCAGAAAATCCTCGTATTTTGGAGCAAAATTGCAGAAATTCACCTAATTTTGGAGTAAAACATGCAGTAATTTTCTATATTTTCTGGCAAAAAAGCAGAAATTCCCCTTATTTTGGGCAAATGGCAGAAATTCCCCTTATTTTAGGTCAAAATTGCAGAAATTTCCCTTATTTGTGGGAAAAAACCAGAAATTCCCCTTTATTTTCGGGCATAATTGCAGAAATTTGCTTTATTATGGAGAAAAATTGCAGAAATTTTCCTTTTTTAGGGCAAAATTGAAAAAATTTCACTTATTTCAGAAAAAAAAGCAAAAATTTTTCTTATTTTTTGGCAAAAAGGCAGAAATTCCCATTATTTTGGGGCAAAAAGGCAGAAATTCACCTTATTTTGGAATGAAATTGCAGAAATTTCACATATTTTAGGGCAAAAAGGCAGAAATTCCCCTTATTTTGAGGTAAAATGCTGAAATTCCCCATATTTATGGCAAAAGGCAGAAATTCCCCTTATTTTAGGGCAAAAAGCCACAAATTTCCCTTATTTTTGGGCAAAATTGCAAAAATTTCATTTATTTCAGGGTAAAAAGTCAGAAATTCCCCTTATTTTAAGGCAAAAAGGATAATTTTTTTTTATTATGGTACAAAATTGAAGAAATTTTCTTTATTTTGAAACAAAAAGGCAGAAATTCCCCATATTTTGTGGTAAAAGGCAGAAATTCTTCTTATTTTGAGGTAAAATGCAGAAATTCCCCTTATTTAGAGGTAAAATGTAGAAATTCCCCTAATATTGGGGAAAAATGCAGAAATTCCCTTTATTTTGGGGCTAAAAGGCAGAAATTTTCCGTATTTTGAAGAAAATTGCAGAAATTCTCATAATTTTCGGGCTAAAAGGCTGAAATTCTCCTTATTTTGAGGCAAAAAAGACAAAAAATCTCTTTTTTTCTAGTGCAAAAATTCAGAAATTCCCCTTTTTTGAGGCAAAATTGCAGAAATTTCCTTTACTTTGGGTCAAAATTGCAGAAATTTCCCTTATTTTGGGGCAAAATTGCAGAAATTTCACTTATTTAAGGGAAAAAAGGCAGAAATTTCTTTTATTTTGGGCCAAAAGGCAAAAATTTCTTTTATTTTGGTACAAAATTGCAGAAATTTTTCCTATTTTGGGGCAAAAAGGCAGAAATTCCCCTTATTTTGAGGTAAAAAGGCTGAAATTCCCCTTGTTTGGGGGCAAAAAGGCAGAAATTCTCCTTATTTTGAGGCAAAAAGAAAACATTTCCCTTATTTTGGGAAAAAATTTTAGAAATTTCACTTATTTCAGCGCAAAAAGTCATAAATTCCCCTTATTTTGGGGCAAAAAGCAGAAATTTCTTTTATTATGGTACAAAATTGACGAAATTTTTCTTATTTTGGAACAAAAAGGCAGAAATTCTCCATATTTTGGAGCAAAATGCAGAAATTATTCTTATTTTGAGGTAAAATGATGAAATTCCCTTTATTTTGGGGCTAAAAGGCAGAAATTCCCCGTATTTAGGGGCAAAAAGCAGACATATCTCTTATTTTGGGGAAAAATTTTAGAAATTTCACTTATTTCAGGGCATAAAGTCAGAAATTTTCCTTATTTTGCGGCAAAAAGACAGAAATTCCGTTTATATTTGGGGAAAAGGCAGAAATTGCACTTATTTTGAGTAAAAAAGGCGGAAAATCACCTTATTTTGGGGCAAAAGTGAAGAAATTTCTTTTTTTTATGGCAAAAAGTGTACATTGCCTTTATTTTCGGGCAAAAAGGCAGAAATTCCCCGTATTATGGAGCAAAATTGCAGAAATTCCCCTAATTTTGGTGCAAAAAGGCAGAAATTCTTCTTATTTTGGGGTAAAACTTCAGAAATTTCACTTATTTCGCGGCAAGATGGCAGAAATTCCCCTTATTTTCGGCGAAAAACGCAGAAAATCCTCGTATTTTGGAGCAAAATTGAAGAAATTCACCTAATTTTGGGGTAAAACATGCAGTAATTTTCTATATTTTGTGGCAAAAAGGCAGAAATTCCACTTATTTTGGGTCAAATGGCAGGAATTCCCCTTATTTTAGGGCAAAATTGCAGAAATTTCTCATATTTGTTGGCAAAAAACAGAAATTCCCCTTATTTTGGGGCAAAATTGCAGAAATTTGCTTTATTATGGGGAATAATTGCAGAAATTTCCCTTATTTTAGGCCAAAATTGCAGAAATTTCACTTATTTTTAAAAAAGAGCAAAAATTTTTCTTATTTTGGGGCAAAAAGGCAGAAATTCCTATTATTTTGGGGCAAAAGGCAGAAATTCACCTTATTTTGGGGTAAAATTGCAGAAATTTCACATATTTCAGGGCAAAAAGGCAGAAATTCCCCTTATTTTGAGGTAAAATGCTGAAGTTCCCCATATTTTGGGGCAAAAGGCAGAAATTCCCCTTATTTTGTGGCAAAAAGCCACAAATTTCTCTTATTTTCGGGCATAATTTTAGAAATTTCATTTATTTCAGGGTAAAAAGTCAGAAATTCCCCTTATTTTGGGGCAAAAAGGAGAAATTTCTTTTATTATGGTACAAAATTAAAGAAATTTTTTTTTATTTTGGAATAAAAAGGCAGAAATTCCCCATATTTTGGGGTAAAAGGCAGAAATGGTTCTTATTTTGAGGTAAAATGCAGAAATTCCCCTTATTTAGAGGTAAAATGTAGAAATTCCCTTAATATTGGGGAAAAATACAGAAATTCCCTTTATTTTAAAGCTAAAAGGCAGAAATTTTCCGTATTTTGAAAAAAAATTGCAGAAATTCTCATGATTTTCGGGCAAAAAGGCTGAAATTCTTCTTATTTTGGGGCAAAAAAAAGAAAATCTCCTCTTTTCGGGTGCAAAAAGTCAGAAATTCCCTTTATTTGGGGCAAAATTGCAGAAATTTCCTTTACTTTGTGGCAAAATTGTAGAAATTTCACTTATTTTGGGGCAAAATTGCAGAAATTACACTTATTTCAGGGAAAAAAGGCAGAAATTTCTCTTATTTTGGGGCAAAATGCAGAAATTCTCCTTATTTTGTGGCAAAAAGCCATAAATTCCCCATATTTTGGGGCAAAAGCAAACATTTCTCTTATTTTGGGGAAAAATTCTAGAAATTTCACTTATTTCAGGGCATAAAGTCAGAAATTCCCCTTATTTTGCAACAAAAAGATAGAAATTCCGTTTATTTTGGGGGAAAAGTCAGAAATTGCACTTATTTTGAGTCAAAAAGTCGGAAAATCACCTTATTTTGGGGCAAAAGTGAAGAAATTTCCCTTTTTTATGGCAAAAAGGTATACATTCCCTTTATTTTCGGGCAAAAAGGCAGAAATTCCCCGTATTTTGGAGCAAAATTGCAGAAATTCCCCTAATTTTGGGGCAAAAAACCAGAAATTCCACTTATTTTGGGGTAAAACTGCAAAAATTTCACTTATTTCGCGGCAAGATGTCAGATTCCCCTTATTTTCGGCGAAAAACGCAGAAAATCCTCATATTTTGGAGCAAAATTGCAGAAATTCACCTAATTTTGGGGTAAAACATGCAGTAATTTTCTATATTTTGTGGCAAAAAAGCAGAAATTCCCCTTATTTTGGGCAAATGGCAGAAATTCCCCTTATTTTAGGGCAAAATTGCAGAAATTTCCCTTATTTGTGGGCAAAAACCAGAAATTCCCCTTATTTTGGGGCATAATTGCAGAAATTTGCTTTATTATGGAGAAAAATTGCAGAAATCTCCCTTTTTTAGGGCAAAATTACAGAAATTTCACTTATTTCAGAAAAAAAAGCAAAAATTTTTCTTATTTTTTGGCAAAAAGGCAAAAATTCCCATTATTTTGGGGCAAAAAGGCAGAAATTCACCTTATTTTGGAATAAAATTGCAGAATTTTCACATATTTCAGGGCAAAATGCAGAAATTCCCCTTATTTTGAGGTAAAATGCTGAAATTCCTCATATTTATGGCCAAAGGCAGAAATTCCCCTTATTTTGGGGCAAAAAGCCACAAATTTCCCTTATTTTTGGGCAAAATTGCAAAAATTTCATTTATTTCAGGGTAAAAAGTCAGAAATTCCCCTTATTTTGGGGCAAAAAGGATAAATTTTTTTATTATGGTACAGAATTGAAGAAATTTTCTTTATTTTGGAACAAAAAGGCAGAAATTCCCCATATTTTGTGGTAAAAGGCAGAAATTCTTCTTATTTTGAGGTAAAATGCAGAAATTCTCCTTATTTGGAGGTAAAATGTATAAATTCCCCTAATATTGGGGAAAAATGCAGAAATTCCCTTTATTTTGGGGCTAAAAGGCAGAAATTTTCCGTATTTTGAAGAAAATTGCAGAAATTCTCATAATTTTCGGGCTAAAAGGCTGAAATTCTCCTTATTTTGAGGCAAAAAGACAGAAAATCTCTTTTTTTCTAGTGCAAAAATTCAGAAATTCCCCTTTTTTGAGGCAAAATTGCAGAAATTTCCTTTACTTTGGGTCAAAATTGCAGAAATTTCCCTTATTTTGGGGCAAAATTGCAGAAATTTCACTTATTTAAGGGAAAAAAGGCATAAATTTCTTTTATTTTGGGCCAAAAGGCAAAAATTTCTTTTATTTTGGTACAAAATTGCAGAAATTTTTCCTATTTTGGGGCAAAAAGGCAGAAATTCCCCTTATTTTGAGGTAAAAAGGCTGAAATTCCCCTTGTTTGGGGGCAAAAAGGCAGAAATTCTCCTTATTTTGAGGCAAAAAGAAAACATTTCCCTTATTTTGGGGAAAAATTTTAGAAATTTCACTTATTTCAGCGCAAAAAGTCATAAATTCCCCTTATTTTGGGGCAAAAAGCAGAAATTTCTTTTATTATGGTACAAAATTGACGAAATTTTTCTTATTTTGGAACAAAAAGGCAGAAATTCTCCATATTTTGGAGCAAAATGCAGAAATTATTCTTATTTTGAGGTAAAATGATGAAATTCCCTTTATTTTGGGGCTAAAAGGCAGAAATTCCCCGTATTTAGGGGCAAAAAGCAGACATATCTCTTATTTTGGGGAAAAATTTTAGAAATTTCACTTATTTCAGGGCATAAAGTCAGAAATTTTCCTTATTTTGCGGCAAAAAGACAGAAATTCCGTTTATATTTGGGGAAAAGGCAGAAATTGCACTTATTTTGAGTAAAAAAGGCGGAAAATCACCTTATTTTGGGGCAAAAGTGAAGAAATTTCTTTTTTTTATGGCAAAAAGTGTACATTGCCTTTATTTTCGGGCAAAAAGGCAGAAATTCCCCGTATTATGGAGCAAAATTGCAGAAATTCCCCTAATTTTGGGGCAAAAAGGCAGAAATTCTCCTTATTTTGGGGTAAAACTTCAGAAATTTCACTTATTTCGCGGCAAGATGGCAGAAATTCCCCTTATTTTCGGCGAAAAACGCAGAAAATCCTCCTATTTTGGAGCAAAATTGAAGAAATTCACCTAATTTTGGGGTAAAACATGCAGTAATTTTCTATATTTTGTGGCAAAAAGGCAGAAATTCCACTTATTTTGGGTCAAATGGCAGGAATTCCCCTTATTTTAGGGCAAAATTGCAGAAATTTCTCATATTTGTTGGCAAAAAACAGAAATTCCCCTTAATTTGGGGCAAAATTGCAGAAATTTGCTTTATTATGGGGAATAATTGCAGAAATTTCCCTTATTTTAGGCCAAAATTGCAGAAATTTCACTTATTTTTAAAAAAGAGCAAAAATTTTTCTTATTTTGGGGCAAAAAGGCAGAAATTCCTATTATTTTGGGGCAAAAGGCAGAAATTCACCTTATTTTGGGGTAAAATTGCAGAAATTTCACATATTTCAGGGCAAAAAGGCAGAAATTCCCCTTATTTTGAGGTAAAATGCTGAAATTCCCCATATTTTGGGGCAAAAGGCAGAAATTCCCCTTATTTTGTGGCAAAAAGCCACAAATTTCTCTTATTTTCGGGCATAATTTCAGAAATTTCATTTATTTCAGGGTAAAAAGTCAGAAATTCCCCTTATTTTGGGGCAAAAAGGAGAAATTTCTTTTATTATGGTACAAAATTAAAGAAATTTTTTTTTATTTTGGAATAAAAAGGCAGAAATTCCCCATATTTTGGGGTAAAAGGCAGAAATGGTTCTTATTTTGAGGTAAAATGCAGAAATTCCCCTTATTTAGAGGTAAAATGTAGAAATTCCCTTAATATTGGGGAAAAATACAGAAATTCCCTTTATTTTAAAGCTAAAAGGCAGAAATTTTCCGTATTTTGAAAAAAAATTGCAGAAATTCTCATGATTTTCGGGCAAAAAGGCTGAAATTCTTTTTATTTTGGGGCAAAAAAAAGAAAATCTCCTCTTTTCGGGTGCAAAAAGTCAGAAATTCCCTTTATTTGGGGCAAAATTGCAGAAATTTCCTTTACTTTGTGGCAAAATTGTAGAAATTTCACTTATTTTGGGGCAAAATTGCAGAAATTACACTTATTTCAGGGAAAAAAGGCAGAAATTTCTCTTATTTTGGGGCATAATGCAGAAATTCTCCTTATTTTGGGGCAAAAATTCATAAATTCCCCATATTTTGGGGCAAAAGCAAACATTTCTCTTATTTTGGGGAAAAATTCTAGAAATTTCACTTATTTCAGGGCATAAAGTCAGAAATTCCCCTTATTTTGCAACAAAAAGATAGAAATTCCGTTTATTTTGGGGGAAAAGTCAGAAATTGCACTTATTTTGAGTCAAAAAGTCAGAAAATCACCTTATTTTGGGGCAAAAGTGAAGAAATTTCCCTTTTTTATGGCAAAAAGGTATACATTCCCTTTATTTTCGGGCAAAAAGGCAGAAATTCCCCGTATTTTGGAGCAAAATTGCAGAAATTCCCCTAATTTTGGGGCAAAAAACCAGAAATTCCACTTATTTTGGGGTAAAACTGCAAAAATTTCACTTATTTCGCGGCAAGATGTCAGATTCTCCTTATTTTCGGCGAAAAAAGCAGAAAATCCTCATATTTTGGAGCAAAATTGCAGAAATTCACCTAATTTTGGGGTAAAACATGCAGTAATTTTCTATATTTTGTGGCAAAAAAGCAGAAATTCCCCTTATTTTGGGCAAATGGCAGAAATTCCCCTTATTTTAGGGCAAAATTGCAGAAATTTCCCTTATTTGTGGGCAAAAACCAGAAATTCCCCTTATTTTGGGGCATAATTGCAGAAATTTGCTTTATTATGGAGAAAAATTGCAGAAATCTCCCTTTTTTAGGGCAAAATTACAGAAATTTCACTTATTTCAGAAAAAAAAGCAAAAATTTTTCTTATTTTTTGGCAAAAAGGCAAAAATTCCCATTATTTTGGGGCAAAAAGGCAGAAATTCACCTTATTTTGGAATAAAATTGCAGAATTTTCACATATTTCAGGGCAAAATGCAGAAATTCCCCTTATTTTGAGGTAAAATGCTGAAATTCCTCATATTTATGGCCAAAGGCAGAAATTCCCCTTATTTTGGGGCAAAAAGCCACAAATTTCCCTTATTTTTGGGCAAAATTGCAAAAATTTCATTTATTTCAGGGTAAAAAGTCAGAAATTCCCCTTATTTTGGGGCAAAAAGGATAAATTTTTTTATTATGGTACAGAATTGAAGAAATTTTCTTTATTTTGGAACAAAAAGGCAGAAATTCCTCATATTTTGTGGTAAAAGGCAGAAATTCTTCTTATTTTGAGGTAAAATGCAGAAATTCTCCTTATTTGGAGGTAAAATGTATAAATTCCCCTAATATTGGGGAAAAATGCAGAAATTCCCTTTATTTTGGGGCTAAAAGGCAGAAATTTTCCGTATTTTGAAGAAAAATTGCAGAAATTCTCATAATTTTCGGGCTAAAAAGCTGAAATTCTCTTTATTTTGGGGCAAAAACACAGAAAATCCTCTTTTTTTGAGTGCAAAAATTCAGAAATTCTTCTTTTTTGAGGCAAAATTGCAGAAATTTCCTTTACTTTGGGTCAAAATTGCAGAAATTTCTATCATTTTGGGGCAAAAATGCAGAAATTTCACTTATTTCAGGGAAAAAAGGCAGAAATTTCTCTTATTTTGGGGCAAAAGCAAAAATTTCTTTTATTTTGGTACAAAATTGCAGAAATTTTTCCTATTTTGGGGCAAAAAAGCAGAAATTCCCCTTATTTTGAGGTAAAAAGGCTGAAATTCCCCTTATTTGGGGGCAAAAAGGCAGAAATTCTCCTAATTTTGAGGCAAAAAGAAAACATTTCACTTATTTTGAGGAAAAATTTTAGTAATTTCACTTATTTTAGGGCAAAAATTCAGAAATTCCCCTTATTTTGGGGCTATAAGCAGAAATTTCTTTTATTATGGTACAAAATTGACGAAATTTTCCTTATTTTGGAACAAAAAGGCAGAAATTCTCCATATTTTGGAGCAAAATGCAGAAATTATTCTTATTTTGAGGTAAAATGCAGAAATTCCCTTTATTTTTGGGCTAAAAGGCAGAAATTCCCCATATTTAGGGGCAAAAAGCAGACATTTCTCTTATTTTGGGGAAAAATTTTAAAAATTTCACTTATTTCAGGGCATAAAGTCAGAAAATTTTCCTTATTTTGCGGCAAAAAGACAGAAATTCCGTTTATTTTAGGGGAAAAGGCAGAAATTGCATTTATTTTGAGTCAAAAAGGCAGAAAATCACCTTATTTTGTGGCAAAAGTGAAGAAATTTCTTTTTTTTATGGCAAAAAGTATACATTCCCTTTATTTTCGGGCAAAAAGGCAGAAATTCTTCGTATTTTGGATCAAAATTGCAGAAATTTCCCTAATTTTGGGGCAAAAAGGCAGAAATTCCCCTTATTTTGGGGTAAAACTGCAGAAATTTCACTTATTTCGCGGCAAGATGGCAGAAATTCCCCTTATTTTCGGCGAAAAACGCAGAAAATTCTCGTATTTTGGAGCAAAATTGGAGAAATTCACCAAAATTTGGGGTAAAACATGCAGTAATTTTCTATATTTTGTGGCAAAAAGGCAGAAATTCCACTTATTTTGGGTCAAATGTCAGGAATTCTCCTTATTTTAGGGCAAAATTGCAGAAATTTCTCATATTAGTTGGCAAAAACCAGAAATTCCCCTTATTTTGGGGCAAAAATGCAGAAATTTCACTTATTTCAGGGAAAAAGGCTGAAATTTCTTTTATTTTGGGGCAAAAGGCAAAAATTTCTTTTATTTTGGTACAAAATTGCAGAAATTTTTCCTATTTTGGGGCAAAAAAGCAGAAATTCCTTTTATTTTGAGGTAAAAAGGCTGAAATTCCCCTTATTTGGGGGCAAAAAGGCAGAAATTCTCCTAATTTTGAGGCAAAAAGACAACATTTCCCTTATTTTGGGGAAAAATTTTAGAAATTTCACTTATTTCAGGGCAAAAAGTCAGAAATTCCCCTTATTTTGGGGCAAAAAGCAGAAATTTCTTTTATTATGGTACAAAATTGACGAAATTTTCCTTATTTTGGAACAAAAAGGCAGAAATTCTCCATATTTTGGAGCAAAATGCAGAAATTATTCTTATTTTGAGGTAAATGCAGAAATTCCCTTTATTTTCGAGCTAAAAGGCAGAAATTCCCCGTATTTAGGGGCAAAAAGCAAACATTTCTCTTATTTTGGGGAAAAATTTTATAAATTTCACTTATTTCAGGGCATAAAGTCAGAAATTTTCCTTATTTTGCGGCAAAAAGACAGAAATTCCGTTTATTTTTGGGTAAAAGGCAGAAATTGCACTTATTTTGAGTCAAAACGGCGGAAAATCACCTTATTTTAGGGCAAGAGTGAAGAAATTTCCCTTTTTTATGGCAAAAAGGTATACATTCCCTTTATTTTCGGGCAAAAAGGCAGAAATTCCCTTTATTTTGGAGCAAAATTGCAGAAATTTCCCTAATTTTGGTGCAAAAATGCCGAAATTCACCTTATTTTGGGGTAAAACTGCAGAAATTTCACTTATTTCGCGGCAAGATGAAAAAATTCCTCTTATTTTCGGCAAAAAACGCAGAAAATCCTTGTATTTTGTAGCAAAATTGCAGAAATTCACCTAATTTTGGGGTAAAACATGCAGTAATTTTCTATATTTTGTGGCATAAAAGCAGAAATTCCACTTATTTTGGGTCAAATGGCAGAAATTCCCATTATTTTAGGGCAAAATTGCAGTAATTTCCCTTATTTGTGGACAAAAACCAGAAATTCCCCTTATTTTGGGGCAAAATTGCAGAAATTTGCTTTATTATAGGGAAAAATGGCAGAAATTTCCCATATTTTAGGCCAAAATTGCAGAAATTTCACTTATTTCAGATTAAAAAAAGCAAAATTTTTTCTTATTTTGGGGCAAAAAGGCAGAAATTCCTATTATTTTGGGGCAAAAGGCAGAAATTCACCTTATTTATGGTAAAATTGCAGAAATTTCACATATTTCAGGGCAAAAAGGCAGAAATCCCCCTTATTTTGAGGTAAAATGCTGATATTCCCCATATTTTGGGGCAAAAGGCAGAAATTCCTCTTATTTTGGGGCAAAAAGCCACAAATTTCCCTTATTTTCGGGCATAATTTCAGAAATTTCATTTATTTCAGGGTAAAAATTCAGAAATTCCCTTTATTTTGGGGCAAAAAGGAGAAATTTCTTTTATTATGGTACAAAATTGAAGAATTTTTTTTTATTTTGGAATAAAAAGGCAGAAATTCCCCATAATTTGGGGTAAAAGGCAGAAATGGTTCTTATTTTGAGGTAAAATGCAGAAATTCCCCTTATTTAGAGGTAAAATGTAGAAATTCCCTTAATATTGGGGAAAAATGCAGAAATTCCCTTTATTTTAGAGCTAAAAGGCAGAAATTTTCCGTATTTTGAAAAAAAATTGCAGAAATTCTCATAATTTTCGGGCAAAAATGCTGAAATTCTCCTTATTTTAGGGCAAAAAGAAAGAAAATCTCCTTTTTTCGGGTGCAAAAAGTCAGAAATTCCCTTTATTTGGGGCAAAATTGCAGAAATTTCCTTTACTTTGTGGCAAAATTGCAAAAATTTCACTTATTTTGAGGCAAAATTGCAGAAATTTCAGTTATTTCAGGGAAAAAGGCAGAAATTTTTCTTATTTTGTGGCAAAAAGGCAGAAATTTCTTTTATTTTGGTACAAATTTGCAGAAATTTTTCCTATTTTGGGGCAAAAAGGCAGAAATTCCCCTTATTTTGAGGTAAAAAGGCTGAAATTCCCCTTATTTGGGGGCAAAAAGGCAGAAATTCCTCTTATTTGGGGCAAAAAGCAGACATTTCCCTTATTTTGGGGAAATATTTTTGAAATTTCACTTATTTCAGGGCAAAAAGTCAGAAATTTCCCTTATTTTGGGGCAAAAACCAGAAATTTCTTTTATTATGGTACAAAATTGAAGAAATTTTTCTTATTTTGGAACAAAAAGGCAGAAATTCCCCATATTTTGGAGCAAAATGCAGAAATAATTTGTATTTTGAGGTAAAATGCAGAAATTCCCTTTATTTTGGGGCTAAAAGGCAGAAATTCCCTGTATTTTGAAGCAAAATTGCAGAAATTCTCATAATTTTCGGGCAAAAACGCAGAAATTCTACTTATTTGGGGCAAAAAGACAGAATATCCCCTTTTTTCAGGAGCAAAAATTCAGAAAATCCCCTTATTTTGGGGCAAAATTGCAGAAATTTCTTTTACATTGGGGCAAAATTGCAGAAATTTTCTTTATTTTGGGGCAAAATTGCAGAAATTTCACTTATTTCAGAAAAAAAGGCAAAAATTTCTCTTATTTTTGGGCAAAAAGGCAGAAATTTCTTTTTTTTGGTACAAATTGCAGAAATTTTTCTTATTTTGGGGCAAAAAAGCAGAAATTCCCTTTATTTTGGGGCAAAAAGGCATAAATTCCCCATATTTTGGGGCAAAAAGCAGACATTTCTCCTATTTTGGGGAAAAATTTAAGAAATTTCACTTATTTCAGGGCATAAAGTCAGAAATTCCCCTTATTTTGCGGCAAAAAGACAGAAATTCCGTTTATTTATGGGGAAAAGGCAGAAATTGCACTTATTTTGAGTCAAAAAGGCGGAAAATCACCTTATTTGGGGCAAAAGTGAAGAAATTTTCTTTTTTATGGCAAAAAGTTATACATTCCCTTTATTTTCGGGCAATAAGTCAGAAATTCCTCGTATTTTGGGGCAAAATTGCAGAAACTCCCCTAATTTTGGGGCAAAAAAGCAGAAATTCCCCTTATTTTGGGGTAAAACTGCAAAAATTTCACTTATTTCGCAGCAAGATGGCAGAAATTCCCCTTATTTTCGGCGAAAAACGCAGAAAATCCTCGTATTTTGGAGCAAAATTGCAGAAATTCACCTAATTTTGGGGTAAAACATGCAGTAATTTTCTATATTTTGTGGTAAAAAGGCAGAAATTCCCCTTATTTTGGGCAAATGGCAGGAATTCCCTTTATTTTAGGGCAATATTGCAGAAATTTTCCTTATTTGTGGGCAAAAACCAGAAATTCCCCTTATTTTGGGGCATAATTGCAGAAATTTGCTTTATTATGGAGAAAAATTGCAGAAATTTTCCTTATTTTAGGGCAAAATTTCAGAAATTTCACTTATTTCAGAAAAAAAAGCAAAAATTTTTCTTATTTTGGAAAAAAAAGGCAGAAATTCCTATTATTTTGGGGCAAAAAGGCAGAAATTCACCTTATTTTGGGGTAAAATTTCAGAAATTTCACATATTTCAGGGCAAAAAGGCAGAAATTCCCCTTATTTTGAGGTAAAATGCTGAAATTCTCCATATTTTGGGGCAAAAGGCAGAAATTCCCCTTATTTTGGGGCAAAAAGCCACAAATTTCCCTTATTTTTGGGCAAAATTTCAGAAATTTCATTTATTTCAAGGTAAAAAGTCAGAAATTACCCTTATTTTGGGGCAAAAAGAAGAAATTTCTTTTATTATGGTACAAAATTGAAGAAATTATTTTTTATTTTGGAATAAAAAGGCAGAAATTTCCCATATTTTGAGGTAAAAGGCAGAAATGATTCTTATTTTGAGGTAAAATCTAGAAATTCCACTTATTTATACGTAAAATGTAGAAATTCCCTTAATATTGAGGAAAAATGCAGAAATTCCCTTTATTTGGGGCAAAATTGCAGAAATTTCACTTATTTGAGAAAAAAAAAGCAAAAATTTTTTTTTATTTTGGGGCAAAAAGGCAGAAATTCCCATTATTTTGGGGCAAAAAGGCAGAAATTCACCTTATTTTGGGGTAAAATTGCAGAAATTTCACATATTTCAGGGCAAAAAGGCAGAAATTTTCCTTATTTTGAGGTAAAATGCTGAAATTCCCCATATTTTGGGGCAAAAGGCAGAAATTCCCCTTATTTTGGGGCAAAAAGCCACAAATTTCCCTTATTTTTGGGCAAAATTGCAAAAATTTCATTTATTTCAGAATAAAAAGTCAGAAATTCCCCTTATTTTGGGGCAAAAAGGAGAAATTTTTTTTATTATGGTACAAAATTGAAGAAATTTTCTTTATTTTGGAACAAAAAGGCATAAATTCCCCATATTTTGGGGTAAAAGGCAGAAATTTTTATTTTGAGGTAAAATGCAGAAATTCCCCTTATTTAGAGGTAAAATGTAGAAATTCCCCTAATATTGGCAAAAAATGCAGAAATTCCCTTTATTTTGGGGCTAAAAGGCAGAAATTTTCCGTATTTTGAAGAAAAATTGCAGAAATTCTCATAATTTTTGGGCTAAAAGGTTGAAATTCTCCTTATTTTGGGGCAAAAAGACAGAAAATCTCCTTTTTTGTAGTTCAAAAATTCAGAAATTCCCATTTTTTGAGGCAAAATTGCAGAAATTTCCTTTACTTTGGGTCAAAATTGCAGAAATTTCCCTTATTTTGTGGTAAAATTGCAGAAATTTCACTTATTTAAGGGAAAAAAGGCAGAAATTTCTCTTATTTTAGGGCAAAAAGGCAGAAATTTCTTTTATTTTGGTAAAAAATTGCAGAAAAATTTTCTATTTTGGGGCAAAAAGGCAGAAATTCCCCTTATTTTGATGTAAAAAGGCTGAAATTCCTTTTATTTGGGGGCAAAAAGGCAGAAATTCTCCTCATTTTGAGGCAAAAAGCAAACATTTCCCTTATTTTGGGGAAAAATTTTAGAAATTTCACTTATTTCAGGGCAAAATTCAGAAATTCCCCTTATTTTGGGGCAAAAAGCAGAAATTTCTATTATTATGGTACAAAATTGAAGAAATTTTCCTTACTTTGGAACAAAAAGGCAGAAATTCCCCATATTTTGGAGCAAAATGCGGAAATTATTCTTATTTTGAGGTAAAATGCAGAAATTCCCTTTATTTTGGGGCTAAAAGGCAGAAATTCCCTGTATTTTGAAGCAAAATTGCAGAAATTCTCATAATTTTCGGGCAAAAAGGCAGAAATTCTCCTTATTTTGGGGCAAAAAAGCAGAAATTTACTTTATATTGGGGCAAAATTGCAGAAATTTTCTTTATTTTGGGGCAAAATTGCAGAAATTTCACTTATTTCAGGAAAAAAAGGCAAAAATTTCTCTTATTTTGGGGCAAAAAGGCAGAGATTTCTTTTATTTTGGTACAAAATTGCAGAAATTTTTCTTATTTTGGGGCAAAAGAGCAGAAATTCCCCTTATTTTGGGGCAAAAAGTCATAAATTCCCCATATTTTGGGGCAAAAAGCAGACATTTCTCTTATTTTGGGGAAAAATTTTAGAAATTTCACTTATTTCAGGGAATAAAGTCAGAAATTCCCCTTATTTTGCGGCAAAAAGACAGAAATTCCGTTTATTTTTGGGGAAAAGGCGAAAATTGCACTTATTTTGAGTCAAAAAGGCAGAAAATCACCTTATTTTGGGGCAAAAGTGAAGAAATTTCCCTTTTTTATGGCAAAAAGTATACATTCCCTTTATTTTCGGGCAAAAAGGCAGAAATTTCCCGTATTTTGGAGCAAAATTGCAGAAATTCCCCTAATTTTGGGGCAAAAAGGCAGAAATTTCCCTTATTTTGGGGCAAAAAGTCATAAATTCCCCATATTTTGGGGCAAAAAGCAGACATTTCTCTTATTTTGGGGAAAAATTTTAGAAATTTCACTTATTTCAGGGAATAAAGTCAGAAATTCCCCTTATTTTGCGGCAAAAAGACAGAAATTCCGTTTATTTTTGGGGAAAAGGAGAAAATTGCACTTATTTTGAGTCAAAAAGGTGGAAAATCACCTTATTTTGGGGCAAAAGTGAAGAAATTTCCCTTTTTTATGGCAAAAAGTATACATTCCCTTTATTTTCGGGAAAAAAGACAGAAATTTCCCGTATTTTGGAGCAAAATTGCAGAAATTCCCCTAATTTTGGGGCAAAAAGGCAGAAATTCCCCTTATTTTGGGGCAAAAAGGCATAAATTCCCCATATTTTGGGGCAAAAAGCAGACATTTCTCTTATTTTGGGGAAAAATTTTAGAAATTTCACTTATTTCAGGGAATAAAGTCAGAAATTCCCCTTATTTTGCGGCAAAAAGACAGAAATTCTGTTTATTTTTGGGGAAAAGGCAGAAATTGCACTCATTTTGAGTCAAAAAGGCGGAAAATCACCCTATTTTGGGGCAAAAGTGAAGAAATTTCCCTTTTTTATGGCAAAAAGTATACATTCCCTTTATTTTCGGGCAAAAAGGCAGAAATTCCCCATATTTTGGAGCAAAATTGCAGAAATTCCCCTAATTTTGGGGCAAAAATGCAGAAATTCTCCTTATTTTGGTGTAAAACTGCAGAAATTTCACTTATTTCGCGGCAAGATGGCAGAAATTCCCCTTATTTTCAGCGAAAAAAGCAGAAAATCCTCGTATTTTGGAGCAAAATTGCAGAAATTCACCTAATTTTGGGGTAAGACATGCAGTAATTTTCTATATTTTGTTGCAAAAAGGCAGAAATTGCCCTTATATTTTGTCAAATGGCAGGAATTCCCCTTATTTTAGGGCAAAATTGCAGAAATTTCTCTTATTTGTGGGCAAAGACCAGAAATTCTCCTTATTTTGGGGCAAAATTGCAAAAATTTGCTTTATTATTGGGAAAAATTGCAGAAATTTTTTTTATTTTAGGCCAAAATTGCAGAAATTTCACTTGTTTCAGAAAAAAAAAAGCAAAAATTTTTCTTATTTTGGAGCAAAAAGGCAGAAATTCCTATTATTTTGGGGCAAAAGGCAGAAATTCACCTTATTTTGGGGTAAAATTGCAGAAATTTCACATATTTCAGGGCAGAAAGGCAGAAATTCCCCTTATTTTGAGGTAAAATGCAGAAATTCCCCATATTTTGGGGCAAAAGGCAGAAATTCCCCTTATTTTGGGGCAAAAAGGCACAAATTTTCCTTATTTTCGGGCAAAATTTCAGAAATTTCATTTATTTCAGGGTAAAAAGTCAGAAATTCCCCTTATTTTGGGGCAAAAAGGAGAAATTTTTTTTATTATGGTACAAAATTGAAGAAATTTTTTTTTTATTTTGGAAGAAAAAGGCAGAAATTTCCCATATTTTTGGGTAAAAGGCAGAAATGGTTCGTATTTTGAGGTAAAATGCAGAAATTCCCCTTATTTAGAGGTAAAATGTAGAAATTCCCTTAATATTGGGGAAAAATGCAGAAATTCCCTTTATTTTAGAGCTGAAAGGCAGAAATTTTCCTTATTTTGAAAAAAATTGCAGAAATTCTCATGATTTTCCGGCAAAAGGCTGAAATTATCCTTATTTTGGGGCAAAAAGAAAGAAAATCTCCATTTTTCGGGTGCAAAAAGTCAGAAATTCCCTTTATTTGGGGCAAAATTGCAGAAATTTCCTATACTTTGTGGCAAAATTGCAGAAATTTCACTTATTTTGGGGCATAATTGCAGAAATTTCATTTATTTCAGGGAAAAAAGGCAGAAATTTCCCTTATTTTGTGGCAAAAAGGCAGAAATTTCTTTTATTTTGGTACAAAATTGCAGAAATTTTTCTTATTTTGGGGCAAAAAGGCAGAAATTCCGCATATTTTGGGGCAAAAGGCAGAAATTCGCCTTATTTTGAGAAAAAAGACTGAAATTCCCCTTATTTTGGGGCAAAAAGGAAGAAATTCCCCTTATTTTTGTGCAAAAAGACAGAAATTCCTTTTATTTTTGAGGAAAAGGCAGAAATTGCACTTATTTTGAGATAAAAGGCGGAAAATCCCCTTATTTTGGGGCAAAAGTGAAGAAAATTCCCTTTTTATGGCAAAAAGGTATACATTCCCTTTATTTTCGGGCAAAAAGGCTGAAATTCCTCATATTTTGGAGCAAAATTGCAGAAATTCCCCTAATTTTGGGGCAAAAAGGCAGAAATTTTTCTTATTTTGGGGTAAAACTGCAGAAATTTCACTTATTTCACGGCAAGATGGCAGAAATTCCCCTTATTTTCAGCAAAAAACGCAGAAAATCCTCGTATTTTGCAGCAAAATTGCAGAAATTCACCTAATTTTGGGGTAACACATGCAGTACTTTTCTATATTTTGTGGCAAAAAGGCAGAAATTTCACGTATTTTGGGTCAAATGGAAGAAATTCCCCTTATTTTAGGGCAAAATTTCAGAAATTTCCCTTATTTGTGGGCAAAGACCAGAAATTCCCCTTATTTTGGGGCAAAATTGCGGAAATTAGCTTTATTATGGGGAAAAATTGCAGAAATTTCCCTTATTTTAGGCCAAAATTGCAGAAATTTCACTTATTTCAGAAAAAAAAAGCAAAAAATTTTTATATTTTGGGACAAAAAGCAGAAATTCCTATTATTTTGGGGCAAAAGGCAGAAATTCACCTTATCTTGGGGTAAAATTTAAGAAATTTCACATATTTCAGGGCAAAAAGGCAGAAATTCCCCTTATTTTGAGGTAAAATGCTGAAATTCCCCATATTTTGGGGCAAAAGGCAGAAATTCCCCTTATTTTGGGGCAAAAATTTACAAATTTCTTTTATTTTCGGGCAAAATTTCAGAAATTTCATTTATTTCAGGGTAAAAAGTCAGAAATTCTCCTTATTTTGGGGCAAAAATGAGAAATTTCTTTTATTATGGTACAAAATTGAAGAAATATTTTTTTATTTTGGAAGAAAAAGGCAGATTCTCCATATTTTGGGGTAAAAGGCAGAAATGGTTCTTATTTTGAGGTAAAATTCAGAAATTCCCCTTATTTAGAGGTAAAATATAGAAATTCCCTTAATATTGGGGAAAAATGCAGAAATTCCCTTTATTTTAGAGCTAAAAGGCAGAAATTTTCCGTATTTTGAAAAAAAATTGCAGAAATTCTCATTATTTTCCGGCAAAAAGGCTGAAATTCAACTTATTTTGGGGCAAAAAGAAAGAAAATCTCCATTTTTCTGGTGCAAAAAGTCAGAAATTCCCTTTATTTTGGGCAAAATTCCAGAAATTTTCTTTACTTTGTGGCAAAATTGCAGAAATTTCACTTATTTTGGGGCAAATTTGCAGAAATTTCACTTATTTCAGGGAAAAAAAGGCAGAAATTTCTCTTATTTTTGGGCAATAAGGCAGAAATTTCTTTTATTTTGTTACAAATTTGCAGAAATTTTTCCTATTTTGGGGCAAAAAGGCAGAAATTCCCCTTATTTTGAGGTAAAAAGGCTGAAATTCCCCTTGTTTGGGGGCAAAAGGCAGAAATTCCTATTATTTTGGGGCAAAAAGCACACATTTTCCTTATTTTGGGGAAAAATTTTAGAAATTTCACTTATTTCAGGGCAAAAAGTCAGAAATTCCCCTTATTTTGGGGCAAAAATCAGAAATTTCTTTTCTTATGGTACAAAATTGAAGAAATTTTTCTTATTTTGGAACAAAAAGGCAGAAATTCCCAATATTTTGGAGCAAAATGAAGAAATTATTTTTATTTTGGGGTAAAATGCAGAAATTCCCTTTATTTTGGGGCTAAAATGCAGAAATTCCCCTTATTTTTGGGCAAAAAGCAGACATTTCCCTTATTTTGGGGAAAAATTTTAGAAATTCACTTATTTCAGGGCAAAAAGTCAAAAATTCCCCTTATTTTGGGGCAAAAAGACAGAAATTCCGTTTATTTTTGGGGAAAAGGCAGAAATTGCACTTATTTTGAGTCAAAAAGGCGGAAAATCCCCTTATTTTGGGGCAAAAGTGAAGAAATTTCCCTTTTTTATAGCAAAAAGGTGTACATTCCCTTTATTTTCGGGCAAAAAGGCAGAAATTCCTCGTATTTTGAAGCAAAATTGCAGAAATTTTCCTAATTTTGGGGCAAAAAGGCAGAAATTTCCCTTAATTTAGGGTAAAACTGAAGAAATTTCACTTATTTCGCGACAAAATGGCAGAAACTCCCCTTACTTTTGGCGAAAAATGCAGAAAATCCTCGTATTTTTGAGCAAAATTGCAGATATTCACCTAATTTTGGGGTAAAACATGCAGTAATTTTCTTTATTTTGTGGCAAAAAGGCAGAATTTCCCCTTATTTGGGGCAAATGGCAGAAATTCCCCTTATTTTAGGGCAAAATTTGCAAAAAATTTCCTTATTCGGGGGCAAAAAACAGAAATTCCCCTTATTTTGGGGCAAAATGGCAGAAATTTGCTTTATTTGGGTGCAAAAAACAGAAATTCCCCTTATTTTGGGCAAAATTGCAGAAATTTGCTTTATTATGGGGACAAATTGCAGAAATTTCCCTTATTTTAGGCCAAAATTGCAGAAATTTCACTTATTTCAGAAAAAAAAGCAAAATTTTTTCTTATTTTGGGGTAAAAAGGCAGAAATTCCCATTATTTTGTGGCAAAAAGGCAGAAATTCACCTTATTTTGGGGTAAAAGGCAAAAATTCTTCTTATTTTGAGGTAAAATGCAGAAATTCCCCTTATTTAGAGGTAAAATGCAAAAATTCCCCTAATATTGGAAAAAAATGCAGAAATTCACTTTATTTTGGAGCTAAAAGGCAAAAATTTTTCGTATTTTGAAGAAAAATTGCAGAAATTCTCATTATTTTTGGGCAAAAAGGCTGAAATTCTCCTTATTTTGGGGCAAAAAGTCAGAAAATCTCCTTTTTTCGGTTGCAAAAATTCAGAAATTCCCCTTATTTGGGGCAAAATTGCAGAAATTTCCTTTACTTTGAGGCAAAATTGCAGAAATTTCCCTTATTTTGGGGTAAAATTGCAGAAATTTCACTTATTTCAGTGAAAAAAGGCAGAAATTTCTCTTATTTTGAGGCAAAAAGGCAGAAATTTCTTTTATTTTGGTACAAAATTGCAGAAATTTTTCTTATTTTGGGGCAAAAAGGCAGAAATTCTTCTTATTTTGAGAAAAAAGGCTGAAATTTCCCTTATTTTGGGGCAAAAAGGCAGAAATTCCCCTTATATTTGGGCAAAAAGACAGAAATTCCTTTTATTTTTGGGGAAAAGGCAGAAATTGCACTTATTTTGAGTCAAAAAGGCGGAAAATCCCCTTATTTTCGGGCAAATTGAAGAAATTTCTCTTTTTTAAGGCAAAAAGGTGTACATTCCCTTTATTTTCGGGCAAAAAGGCAGAAATTCCCCGTATTTTGAAGCAAATTTGCAGAAATTTTCCTAATTTTGGGGCAAAAAGGCAGAAATTCGCTTATTTAGGGTAAAACTGCAGAAATTTCACTTATTTCGCTGCAAAATGGCAGAAATTCCCCTTATTTTCGGCGAAAAAGGCAGAAAATCCTCGTATTTTGGAGCAAAATTGCAGATATTCACCTAAATTTGGGGTAAAACATGCAGTAATTTTCTTTATTTTGTGGCAAAAACGCAGAATTTCCCCTTATTTTGAGGCAAAAGGCAGAAATTCTCCTTATTTTAGGGCAAAATTTGCTAAAATTTCCCTTATTCGTGGGCAAAAAACTGAAATTCCCCTTATTTTGGGGCAAAATTGCAGAAATTTGCTTTATTTGGGGGCAAAAAACAAAATTCCCCTTATTTTGGGGAAAAATTGCAAAAATTTCCCTTATTTTAGGGCAAAATTGCAGAAATTTCACTTATTTCAGAAAAAAAAGCAAAATTTTTTCTGATTTTGGCGCAAAAAGGCAGAAATTCCCATTATTTTGTGGCAAAAAGGCAGAAATTCACTTTATTTTGGGGTAAAAGGCACAAATTCTTCTTATTTTGAGGTAAAATGCAGAAATTCCCTTTATTTAGAGGTAAAATGCAGAAATTCCCCTAATATTGGGAAAAAATGCAGAAATTCACTTTATTTTGGAGATAAAAGGCAGAAATTTTTCGTATTTTGAAGAAAAATTGCAGAAATTCTCATTATTTTCGGGCAAAAAGGCTGAAATTCTCCTTATTTTGGGGCAAAAAGTCAGAAAATCTCCTTTTTTCGGTTGCAAAAATTCAGAAATTCCCCTTATTTGGGGCAAAATTGCAGAAATTTCCTTTACTTTGGGGCAAAATTGCAGAAATTTTCCTTATTCTGGGGTAAAATTGCAGAAATTTCACTTATTTCAGGGAACAAGGCAAAAATTTTTCTTATTTTGGGGCAAAAAGGCAGAAATTTCTATTATTTTGGGGCAAAAGGCAGAAATTCACCTTATTTTGGGGTAAAATTGCAGAAATTCCCCATATTTTAGGGCAAAAGGCAGAAATTCCCCTGATTTTGAGGCAAAAAGCCACAAATTTCCCTTATTTTCAGGCAAAATTTCAGAAATTTCATTTATTTCAGGGTAAAAAGTCGAAATTCCCCTTATTTTGGGTCAAAAAGGAGAAATTTCTTTTATTATGGTACAAAAATGAAAAATTTTTTTTTATTTTGGAAGAAAAACTCAGAAATTCCCCATATTTTGGTGTAAAAGGCAGAAATGGTTCTTATTTTGAAGTAAAATGCAGAAATTCTCCTTATTTAGAGGTAAAATATAGAAATTCCCTTAATATTAGGGAAAAATGCAGAAATTCCCTTTATTTTAGAGCTAAAAGGCAGAAATTTTCCGTATTCTGAAAAAAAATTGCAGAAATTCTCATGATTTTCCGGCAAAAAGGCTGAAATTCTCCTTATTTTGTGGCAAAAAGAAAGAAAATCTCCATTTTTCGGGTGCATAAAGTCAGAAATTCCCTTTATTTGGGGCAAAATTCCAGAAATTTCCTTTACTTTGTGGCAAAATTGCAGAAATTTTACTTATTTTGGGGCAAAATTGCAGAAATTTCACTTATTTCAGGGAAAAAAGGCAGAAATTTCTCTTATTTTGGGGCAAAAAGGCAGAAATTTCTTTTATTTTGGTACAAATTTGCAGAAATTTTTCCTATTTTGGGGCAAAAAGGCAGAAATTCCCCTTATTTTGAGGTAAAAAGGCTGAAATTACCCTTATTTGGGGACAAAAGGCAGAAATTCCTATTATTTTGGGGCAAAAAGCAGACATTTTTCTTATTTTGGGGAAAAATTTTAGAAATTTCACTTATTTCAGGGCAAAAAGTCAGAAATTCCCCTTATATTGGGGCAAAAAGACAGAAATTCCGTTTATTTTGGGGGAAAAGTCAGAAATTGCACTTATTTTGAGTCAAAAAGGCGGAAAATCCCCTTATTTTGGGGCAAAAGTGAAGAAATTTCCCTTTTTTATTGCAAAAAGGTGTACATCCCCTTTATTTCCGGGCAAAAAGGCAGAAATTCCCCGTATTTTGAAGCAAAATTAAAGAAATTATCCTAATTTTGGGGCAAAAAGGCAGAATTTCCCCTTAATTTAGGGTAAAACTGCAGAAATTTCACTTATTTCGCGGCAAAATGGCAGAAATTCCTCTTATTTTTGGCGAAAAAGGCAGAAAATCTTCGTATTTTGGAGCAAAATTGCAGATATTCACCTAAATTTAGGGTAAAACATGCAGTAATTTTCTTTATTTTGTGGCAAAAAGGCAGAATTTCCCCTTATTTTGAGGCAAAAGGCAGAAATTCCCCTTATTTTAGGGCAAAATTAGCAAAAATTTCCCTTATTCGTGGGCAAAAAACAGAAATTCCCCTTATTTTGGGGCAAAATTGCAGAAATTTGCTTTATTTGGGGGCAAAAAACAGAAATTCCCCTTATTTTGTGGAAAAATTGCAAAAATTTCCCTTATTTTAGGGCAAAATTGCAGAAATTTCACTTATTTCAGAAAAAAAAGCAAAATTTTTTCTTATTTTGGGGCAAAAAGGCAGAAATTCCCATTATTTTGTGGCAAAAAGGCAGAAATTCACCTTATTTTGGGGTAAAAGGCAGAAATTCTTCTTAGTTTGAGTTAAAATGCAGAAATTCCCCTTATTTAGAGGTAAAATGCAGAAATTCCCCTAATATTGGAAAAAAATGCAGAAATTCACTTTATTTTGGAGCTAAAAGGCAAAAATTTTTCGTATTTTGAAGAAAAATTGCAGAAATTCTCATTATTTTCGGGCAAAAAGGCTGAAATTCTCCTTATTTTGGGGCAAAAAGTCAGAAAATCTCCTTTTTTCGGTTGCAAAAATTCAGAAATTCCCCTTATTTGGGGCAAATTTGCAGAAATTTCCTTTACTTTGGGGCAAAATTGCAGAAATTTCTATTATTTTGGTACAAAATTGCAGAAATTTTTCTTATTTTGGAACAAAAAGGCAGAAATTCCCCGTATTTTGAAGCAAAATTGCAGAAATTCTCATAATTTTAGGGGAAAAAGGCTGAAATTCTCCTTATTTTGGTGCAAAAAGAAAGAATATCTCTGTTTTTCAAGGGCAAAAAGTCAGAAATTCCCCTTATTTGAGGCAAAATTTCAGAAATTTCCCTTACTTTGGGGCAAAATTGCAGAAATTTCCCTTATTATGGGGCAAAATTGAAGAAATTTCAATTATTTCAGGAAAAAAAGGCAGAATTTTTTCATATTTTGGGGCAAAAACGCAGAAATTTCTTTTATTTTTGTACAAAATTGCAGAAATTTTTCTTATTTTGGGGCAAAAAGGCAGAAATTCCCCTTATTTTGGGGCAAAAAGCAGAAATTTCTTTTATTATGGTACAAAATTAAAGAAATTTTCCTTATTTTGGAACAAAAAGGCAGAAATTCCCCATAATTTGGAGCAAAATGCAGAAATTATTCTTATTTTGAGGTAAAATGCAGAAATTCCCTTTATTTTGGGGCTAAAAGGCAGAAATTCCCCTTATTTTGGGGCAAAAAGCAGACATTTCCCTTATTTTGGGGAAAAATTTTAGAAATTTCGCTTATTTCAGGGCAAAAAGTCAAAAATTCCCCTTATTTTGGGGCAAAAATAAAGAAATTCCGTTTATTTTGGGGAAAAGGCAGAAATTGCACTTATTTTGAGTCAAAAAGGCGGAAAATCCCCTTATTTTGGGGCAAAAGTGAAGAAATTTCCCTTTTTTATTGCTAAAAAGGTGTACATTCCCTTTATTTTCGGGCAAAAAGGCAGAAATTCCCCGTATTTTGAAGCAAAATTGCAGAAATTTTCCTAATTTTGGGGCATAAAGGCAGAAATTTGCTTTAATTTACGGTAAAACTGCAGAAATTTCACTTATTTCGCGGCAAAATGGCAGAAATTCCTCTTATTTTCGGCGAAAAAAGCCGAAAATCCTCGTTTTTTGGAGCAAAATTGCAGATATTCACCTAATTTTCGGGTAAAACATGCAGTAATTTTCTTTATTTTGTGGCAAAAAGGCAGAATTTCCCTTATTTTGGGGCAAATTGCCGAAATTCCCCTTATTTTAGGGCAAAATTTGCAAAACTTTCCCTTATTCGGGGACAAAAAACAGAAATTCCCCTTATTTTGGGGCAAAATTGCAGAAATTTGCTTTATTTGGGGGCAAAAAACAGACATTCCCCTTATTTTGGGGCAAAATTGCAGAAATTTGGTTTATTATGGGGAAAAAGTGCAGAAATTTCCCTTATTTTAGGGTAAAATTGCAGAAATTTCACTTATTTCAGAAAAAAATCAAATATTTTTCTTATTTTGGGGCAAAAAGGCAGAAATTCCCCTTATTTTGGGACAAAAAACAGAAATTTTCCTTATTTTGGGGCAAAATTGCAGAAATTTGCTTTATTATGGAGAAAAATTGCAGAAATTTCCCTTATTATAGTGCAAAATTGCAGAAATTTCACTTATTTCAGAAAAAAAAGCAAAAATTTTTCTTATTTTGGGGCAATAAGGAAGAAATTCCCATTATTTTGGGGCAAAAGGCAGAAATTCACCTTATTTTGTGGTAAAATTGCAGAAATTTCACATATTTCAGGGCAAAAAGGCAGAAATTCCCCTTATTTTGAGGTAAAATGCTGAAATTCCCCATATTTTTGGGCAAAAGGCAGAAATTCCCCTTATTTTGGGGCAAAAAGGCACAAATTTCCCTTATTTTCGTGCAAAATTGCAGAAATTTCATTTATTTCAGGGTAAAACGTCAGAAATTTCCCTTATTTTTGGGCAAAAATGAGAAATTTCTTTTATTATGGTACAAAATTGAAGAAATTTTCTTTATTTTAGAACAAAAAGGCAGAAATTCCCCATATTTTGGGGTAAAAGGCAGAAATTCTTCTTATTTTTAGGTAAAATGCAGAAATTCCCCTGATTTAGAGGTAAAATGCAGAAATTCCCATAATATTAAGGAAAAATGCAGAAATTCCCTTTATTTTGGGGCTAAAAGTCAGAAATTTTCCGTATTTTGAAGAAAAATTGCAGAAATTCTCATAATTTTCGGGCAAAAATGCAGAAATTCTCTGTATTTTGGGGTAAAAAGACAGAAAATCCCCTTTTTTCAAGAGCAAAAAGTCAGAAAATCCCCTTATTTTGGGGCAAAATTGCAGAAATTTCCTTTACATTGGGGCAAAATGGCAGAAATTTTCCTTATTTAGGGGCAAAATTGCAGAAAATTCACTTATTTCAGGTAAAAAGGCAAAAATTTCTCTTATTTTGGGGCAAAAAGGAAGAAATTTCTTTTATTTTAGTAAAAAATTGCTAAAATTTTTCTTTTTTGGGGGCAAAAAGGCAGAAATTCCCCATATTTTGGGGCAAAAAGCAGAAATTCCCCTTATTTTGAGGTAAAAAGCCTGAAATTCTTCTTATTTGGGGGCAAAAAGGCAGAAATTCCCCTTATTTTGGGGCAAAAAGCAGACATTTCCGTTATCTTGGGGAAAAATTTTAGAAATTTCACTTATTTTAGGGCAAAAATTCAGAAATGCCCCTTATTTTGGGGCAAAAAGAGAGAAATTCCGTTTATTTTTGGGGAAAAGGCAGAAATTGCACTTATTTTGAGTCAAAAAGTCGGAAAATTTCCTTATTTTGGGGCAAAAGTGAAGAAATTTCCCTTTTTTATGGCAAAAAGGTATACATTCCCTTTATTTTCGGGCAAAAATGCAGAAATTCCTCGTATTTTGGAGCAAAATTGCAGAAATTCCCCTAATTTTGTGGCAAAAAGGCAGAAATTCCTCTTATTTTGGGGAAAAACTGCAGAAATTTCACTTATTTCGCGGCAAGATGGCAGAAATTCCCCTTATTTTCGGCGAAAAAGGCAGAAAATCTTCATATTTTGGAGCAATATTGCAGAAATTCACCTAATTATGAAGTAAAACATGCAGTAATTTTCTTTATTTTGTGGCAAAAAGGCAGAAATTCCCCTTATTTTGGGGCAAAAGGCAGAAATTCCCCTATTTTAGGGCAAAATTGCAGAAATTTCCATTATTTGAGGGCAAAAAACAGAAATTTCCCTTATTTTGGGAAAAAATTGCAGAAATTTGCTTTATTATGTGGAAAAATTGCAGAAATTTCCCTTATTTTAGGGCAAAATTGCAGAAATTTCACTAATTTCAGGGAAAAAAAGCAAAAATTTTTCTTATTTTGGGGCAAAAATGCAGAAATTCCCCTTATTTTTGAATAAAATTGCAGAAATTTCCCTTATTTGAGGGCAAAAATTCAGAAAATCTTCTTAATTTCAGGCAAAATTGCAGAAATGACCTGTATTTTGGAGCAAAATTGCAGAAATTCCACTAATATTGGTGCAAAAATACAGAAATTCCCTTTATTTTGGAGGCCAAAAAGAAGAAATTTCCCATATTTTGGTGCAAAAAGGCTGAAATTTTTCTTATTTTGAGGTAAAATGCTGAAATTCCCCATATTTTGGGGCAAAAGGCAGAAATTCTTATTTTGGGGCAAAAAGGCAGAAATTTCCTTTATTTTCGTGCAAAATTGCAGAAATTTCATTTATTTCAGGGCAAAAAGTCAGAAATTCCCCTTATTTTGGGGAAAATGCAGAAATTTCTTTTATTATGGTACAAAATTGAAGAATTTTTTTTATATTTTGGAACAAAAAGGCAGAAATTCCCCATATTTTGGGGCAAAATGCAGAAATTATTCTTATTTTGAGGTAAAATGCAGAAATTCCCTTTATTTTGAGGCTAAAAGGCAGAAATTTCCCGTATTTTGAAGCAAAATTGCAGAAATTCTCATAATTTTCGGGCAAAAAGGCAGAAATTCTCCTTATTTTTGGGCAAAAAATCAGAAAATCCCCTTTTTTCGGGAGCTAAAATTCAGAAAATCCCCTTATATGGGGGCAAAAAAAATTCCTTTACATTGGAGCAAAATTGCAGAAATTTTCCTTATTTTGGTGCAAAAAGGCAGAAATTTCTTTTATTTTGGTAAAAAATTGCAAAAATTTTTTCTTATTTTGTGGCAAAAAGGCTGAAATTCCCCATATTTTAAGGCAAAAAGGCAGAAATTCCCATTATTTTGAGGTAAAAGGGCTGAAATTCCCATTATTTTGGGGCAAAAAGGCAGAAATTCCCCTTATTTTGGGGCAAAAAGCAGATATTTCCGTTATTTTGGGAAAAAATTTTAGAAATTTCACTTATTTCAGGGCAAAAAGTCAGAAATTCCTTTTATTTTGGGGCAAAAAAACAGAAATTCCGTTTATTTTTGGGGAAAAGGTAAAAATTGCACTTATTTTGAGTCAAAAAGGAGGAAAATCCCATTATTTTGGGGCAAAAGTGAAGAAATTTCCTTTTTTTATGGCAAAAAGGTATACATTCCATTTATTTTCGGGCAAAAAGGCAGAAATTCTCCGGAATTTGGAGCAAAATTGCAGAAATTCCCCTAATTTTGAGGCAAAATGCAGAAATTCCCCTTATTTTGGGGCAAAAATTGCAGAAATTTTACTTATTTCGCGGCAAAATTGCAGAAATTCCCCTTATTTTCGGCGAAAAAGGCAGAAAATCCTCATATTTTGGAGCAAAATTGCAGAAATTCACCTAATTTTGGGGAAAAACATGAAGTAATTTTCTTATTTTGTGGCAAAAAGGCAGAAATTCCCCTTATTTTAAGGCAAATTGCAGAAATTCCCCTTATTTTAGGGCAAAATTCCAGAAATTTTCTTTATTTTGGGCCAAAATTGCAGAAATTTCACTTATTTCAGGAAAAAAAGGCAGAAATTTTTCTTATTTTGGGGCAAAAAGCAGAAATTCCTTATATTTTGTGGCAAAAATGCAGAAATTCCCCTTATTTTGTGGTAAAAAGGCAGAAATTTCCCTTATTTTGGGGCAAAAATACAGAAATTTCCCTTATTTTGGGGCAAAATTGCAGAAATTTCAATTATTTTGGGGAAAAATTTTTGAAATTTAACTTATTTCAGGGCAAAAAGTCAGAAATTCCCCTTATTTTGGGGAAAAATACAGAAATTCCATTTATTTTTGGAAAAAAGTCAGAAATTTCACTTATTTTGAGTCAAAAAGGCGGAAAATCCCCTTATTTTGGGGTAAAAATGAAGAAATTTCCCTTTTTATGGCAAAAAGGTATACATTCTTTTTATTTTCGGGCAAAAAGGCAGAAATTCCCCGTATTTTGAAGCAAAATTGCAGAAATTCCCCTAATTTTGGGGAAAAAAAAGGAAGAAATTCCCCTTATTTCGAAGTAAAACTGCAGAAATTTCACTTATTTCGCGGCAATATGGCAGAAATTCCCCCTATTTTCGGCGAAAAAGGAAGAAAATCCCCGTAATTTGAAGCAAAATTGCAGAAATTCACCTAATTTTCGGGTAAAACATGCAGTAATTTTTTTTGTTTTGGGGCGAAAAGGCAGAATTTCCCCTTATTTTGAGGCAAAAGGCAGAAATTCCCCTTATTTTAGGGCAAAATTAGCAAAAATTTCCCTTATTCGTGGGCAAAAAACAGAAATTCCCCTTATTTTGGGGCAAAATTGCAGAAATTTGCTTTATTTGGGGGCAAAAAACAGAAATTCCCCTTATTTTGTGGAAAAATTGCAAAAATTTCCCTTATTTTAGGGCAAAATTGCAGAAATTTCACTTATTTCAGAAAAAAAAGCAAAATTTTTTCTTATTTTGGGGCAAAAAGGCAGAAATTCCCATTATTTTGTGGCAAAAAGGCAGAAATTCACCTTATTTTGGGGTAAAAGGCAGAAATTCTTCTTAGTTTGAGTTAAAATGCAGAAATTCCCCTTATTTAGAGGTAAAATGCAGAAATTCCCCTAATATTGGAAAAAAATGCAGAAATTCACTTTATTTTGGAGCTAAAAGGCAAAAATTTTTCGTATTTTGAAGAAAAATTGCAGAAATTCTCATTATTTTCGGGCAAAAAGGCTGAAATTCTCCTTATTTTGGGGCAAAAAGTCAGAAAATCTCCTTTTTTCGGTTGCAAAAATTCAGAAATTCCCCTTATTTGGGGCAAATTTGCAGAAATTTCCTTTACTTTGGGGCAAAATTGCAGAAATTTCTATTATTTTGGTACAAAATTGCAGAAATTTTTCTTATTTTGGAACAAAAAGGCAGAAATTCCCCGTATTTTGAAGCAAAATTGCAGAAATTCTCATAATTTTAGGGGAAAAAGGCTGAAATTCTCCTTATTTTGGTGCAAAAAGAAAGAATATCTCTGTTTTTCAAGGGCAAAAAGTCAGAAATTCCCCTTATTTGAGGCAAAATTTCAGAAATTTCCCTTACTTTGGGGCAAAATTGCAGAAATTTCCCTTATTATGGGGCAAAATTGAAGAAATTTCAATTATTTCAGGAAAAAAAGGCAGAATTTTTTCATATTTTGGGGCAAAAACGCAGAAATTTCTTTTATTTTTGTACAAAATTGCAGAAATTTTTCTTATTTTGGGGCAAAAAGGCAGAAATTCCCCTTATTTTGGAGCAAAAAGCAGAAATTTCTTTTATTATGGTACAAAATTAAAGAAATTTTCCTTATTTTGGAACAAAAAGGCAGAAATTCCCCATAATTTGGAGCAAAATGCAGAAATTATTCTTATTTTGAGGTAAAATGCAGAAATTCCCTTTATTTTGGGGCTAAAAGGCAGAAATTCCCCTTATTTTGGGGCAAAAAGCAGACATTTCCCTTATTTTGGGGAAAAATTTTAGAAATTTCGCTTATTTCAGGGCAAAAAGTCAAAAATTCCCCTTATTTTGGGGCAAAAATAAAGAAATTCCGTTTATTTTGGGGAAAAGGCAGAAATTGCACTTATTTTGAGTCAAAAAGGCGGAAAATCCCCTTATTTTGGGGCAAAAGTGAAGAAATTTCCCTTTTTTATTGCTAAAAAGGTGTACATTCCCTTTATTTTCGGGCAAAAAGGCAGAAATTCCCCGTATTTTGAAGCAAAATTGCAGAAATTTTCCTAATTTTGGGGCATAAAGGCAGAAATTTGCTTTAATTTACGGTAAAACTGCAGAAATTTCACTTATTTCGCGGCAAAATGGCAGAAATTCCTCTTATTTTCGGCGAAAAAAGCCGAAAATCCTCGTTTTTTGGAGCAAAATTGCAGATATTCACCTAATTTTCGGGTAAAACATGCAGTAATTTTCTTTATTTTGTGGCAAAAAGGCAGAATTTCCCTTATTTTGGGGCAAATTGCCGAAATTCCCCTTATTTTAGGGCAAAATTTGCAAAACTTTCCCTTATTCGGGGACAAAAAACAGAAATTCCCCTTATTTTGGGGCAAAATTGCAGAAATTTGCTTTATTTGGGGGCAAAAAACAGACATTCCCCTTATTTTGGGGCAAAATTGCAGAAATTTGGTTTATTATGGGGAAAAAGTGCAGAAATTTCCCTTATTTTAGGGTAAAATTGCAGAAATTTCACTTATTTCAGAAAAAAATCAAATATTTTTCTTATTTTGGGGCAAAAAGGCAGAAATTCCCCTTATTTTGGGACAAAAAACAGAAATTTTCCTTATTTTGGGGCAAAATTGCAGAAATTTGCTTTATTATGGAGAAAAATTGCAGAAATTTCCCTTATTATAGTGCAAAATTGCAGAAATTTCACTTATTTCAGAAAAAAAAGCAAAAATTTTTCTTATTTTGGGGCAATAAGGAAGAAATTCCCATTATTTTGGGGCAAAAGGCAGAAATTCACCTTATTTTGTGGTAAAATTGCAGAAATTTCACATATTTCAGGGCAAAAAGGCAGAAATTCCCCTTATTTTGAGGTAAAATGCTGAAATTCCCCATATTTTTGGGCAAAAGGCAGAAATTCCCCTTATTTTGGGGCAAAAAGGCACAAATTTCCCTTATTTTCGTGCAAAATTGCAGAAATTTCATTTATTTCAGGGTAAAACGTCAGAAATTTCCCTTATTTTTGGGCAAAAATGAGAAATTTCTTTTATTATGGTACAAAATTGAAGAAATTTTCTTTATTTTAGAACAAAAAGGCAGAAATTCCCCATATTTTGGGGTAAAAGGCAGAAATTCTTCTTATTTTTAGGTAAAATGCAGAAATTCCCCTGATTTAGAGGTAAAATGCAGAAATTCCCATAATATTAAGGAAAAATGCAGAAATTCCCTTTATTTTGGGGCTAAAAGTCAGAAATTTTCCGTATTTTGAAGAAAAATTGCAGAAATTCTCATAATTTTCGGGCAAAAATGCAGAAATTCTCTGTATTTTGGGGTAAAAAGACAGAAAATCCCCTTTTTTCAAGAGCAAAAAGTCAGAAAATCCCCTTATTTTGGGGCAAAATTGCAGAAATTTCCTTTACATTGGGGCAAAATGGCAGAAATTTTCCTTATTTAGGGGCAAAATTGCAGAAAATTCACTTATTTCAGGTAAAAAGGCAAAAATTTCTCTTATTTTGGGGCAAAAAGGAAGAAATTTCTTTTATTTTAGTAAAAAATTGCTAAAATTTTTCTTTTTTGGGGGCAAAAAGGCAGAAATTCCCCATATTTTGGGGCAAAAAGCAGAAATTCCCCTTATTTTGAGGTAAAAAGGCTGAAATTCTTCTTATTTGGGGGCAAAAAGGCAGAAATTCCCCTTATTTTGGGGCAAAAAGCAGACATTTCCGTTATCTTGGGGAAAAATTTTAGAAATTTCACTTATTTTAGGGCAAAAATTCAGAAATGCCCCTTATTTTGGGGCAAAAAGAGAGAAATTCCGTTTATTTTTGGGGAAAAGGCAGAAATTGCACTTATTTTGAGTCAAAAAGTCGGAAAATTTCCTTATTTTGGGGCAAAAGTGAAGAAATTTCCCTTTTTTATGGCAAAAAGGTATACATTCCCTTTATTTTCGGGCAAAAATGCAGAAATTCCTCGTATTTTGGAGCAAAATTGCAGAAATTCCCCTAATTTTGTGGCAAAAAGGCAGAAATTCCTCTTATTTTGGGGAAAAACTGCAGAAATTTCACTTATTTCGCGGCAAGATGGCAGAAATTCCCCTTATTTTCGGCGAAAAAGGCAGAAAATCTTCATATTTTGGAGCAATATTGCAGAAATTCACCTAATTATGAAGTAAAACATGCAGTAATTTTCTTTATTTTGTGGCAAAAAGGCAGAAATTCCCCTTATTTTGGGGCAAAAGGCAGAAATTCCCCTATTTTAGGGCAAAATTGCAGAAATTTTCATTATTTGAGGGCAAAAAACAGAAATTTCCCTTATTTTGGGAAAAAATTGCAGAAATTTGCTTTATTATGTGGAAAAATTGCAGAAATTTCCCTTATTTTAGGGCAAAATTGCAGAAATTTCACTAATTTCAGGGAAAAAAAGCAAAAATTTTTCTTATTTTGGGGCAAAAATGCAGAAATTCCCCTTATTTTTGAATAAAATTGCAGAAATTTCCCTTATTTGAGGGCAAAAATTCAGAAAATCTTCTTAATTTCAGGCAAAATTGCAGAAATGACCTGTATTTTGGAGCAAAATTGCAGAAATTCCACTAATATTGGTGCAAAAATACAGAAATTCCCTTTATTTTGGAGGCCAAAAAGAAGAAATTTCCCATATTTTGGTGCAAAAAGGCTGAAATTTTTCTTATTTTGAGGTAAAATGCTGAAATTCCCCATATTTTGGGGCAAAAGGCAGAAATTCTTATTTTGGGGCAAAAAGGCAGAAATTTCCTTTATTTTCGTGCAAAATTGCAGAAATTTCATTTATTTCAGGGCAAAAAGTCAGAAATTCCCCTTATTTTGGGGAAAATGCAGAAATTTCTTTTATTATGGTACAAAATTGAAGAATTTTTTTTTATATTTTGGAACAAAAAGGCAGAAATTCCCCATATTTTGGGGCAAAATGCAGAAATTATTCTTATTTTGAGGTAAAATGCAGAAATTCCCTTTATTTTGAGGCTAAAAGGCAGAAATTTCCCGTATTTTGAAGCAAAATTGCAGAAATTCTCATAATTTTCGGGCAAAAAGGCAGAAATTCTCCTTATTTTTGGGCAAAAAATCAGAAAATCCCCTTTTTTCGGGAGCTAAAATTCAGAAAATCCCCTTATATGGGGGCAAAAAAAATTCCTTTACATTGGAGCAAAATTGCAGAAATTTTCCTTATTTTGGTGCAAAAAGGCAGAAATTTCTTTTATTTTGGTAAAAAATTGCAAAAATTTTTTCTTATTTTGTGGCAAAAAGGCTGAAATTCCCCATATTTTAAGGCAAAAAGGCAGAAATTCCCATTATTTTGAGGTAAAAGGGCTGAAATTCCCATTATTTTGGGGCAAAAAGGCAGAAATTCCCCTTATTTTGGGGCAAAAAGCAGATATTTCCGTTATTTTGGGAAAAAATTTTAGAAATTTCACTTATTTCAGGGCAAAAAGTCAGAAATTCCTTTTATTTTGGGGCAAAAAAACAGAAATTCCGTTTATTTTTGGGGAAAAGGTAAAAATTGCACTTATTTTGAGTCAAAAAGGAGGAAAATCCCATTATTTTGGGGCAAAAGTGAAGAAATTTCCTTTTTTTATGGCAAAAAGGTATACATTCCATTTATTTTCGGGCAAAAAGGCAGAAATTCTCCGGAATTTGGAGCAAAATTGCAGAAATTCCCCTAATTTTGAGGCAAAATGCAGAAATTCCCCTTATTTTGGGGCAAAAATTGCAGAAATTTTACTTATTTCGCGGCAAAATTGCAGAAATTCCCCTTATTTTCGGCGAAAAAGGCAGAAAATCCTCATATTTTGGAGCAAAATTGCAGAAATTCACCTAATTTTGGGGAAAAACATGAAGTAATTTTCTTATTTTGTGGCAAAAAGGCAGAAATTCCCCTTATTTTAAGGCAAATTGCAGAAATTCCCCTTATTTTAGGGCAAAATTCCAGAAATTTTC
The DNA here is from genome assembly GCF_963924665.1 of Micromys minutus. Taxonomy (NCBI): domain Eukaryota; kingdom Metazoa; phylum Chordata; class Mammalia; order Rodentia; family Muridae; genus Micromys; species Micromys minutus. The sequence continues at coordinate 5,835,188 of NW_027667328.1, forward strand.
TTTATTTTGGGCCAAAATTGCAGAAATTTCACTTATTTCAGGAAAAAAAGGCAGAAATTTTTCTTATTTTGGGGCAAAAAGCAGAAATTCCTTATATTTTGTGGCAAAAATGCAGAAATTCCCCTTATTTTGTGGTAAAAAGGCAGAAATTTCCCTTATTTTGGGGCAAAAATACAGAAATTTCCCTTATTTTGGGGCAAAATTGCAGAAATTTCAATTATTTTGGGGAAAAATTTTTGAAATTTAACTTATTTCAGGGCAAAAAGTCAGAAATTCCCCTTATTTTGGGGAAAAATACAGAAATTCCATTTATTTTTGGAAAAAAGTCAGAAATTTCACTTATTTTGAGTCAAAAAGGCGGAAAATCCCCTTATTTTGGGGTAAAAATGAAGAAATTTCCCTTTTTATGGCAAAAAGGTATACATTCTTTTTATTTTCGGGCAAAAAGGCAGAAATTCCCCGTATTTTGAAGCAAAATTGCAGAAATTCCCCTAATTTTGGGGAAAAAAAAGGAAGAAATTCCCCTTATTTCGAAGTAAAACTGCAGAAATTTCACTTATTTCGCGGCAATATGGCAGAAATTCCCCCTATTTTCGGCGAAAAAGGAAGAAAATCCCTGTAATTTGAAGCAAAATTGCAGAAATTCACCTAATTTTCGGGTAAAACATGCAGTAATTTTTTTTGTTTTGGGGCGAAAAGGCAGAAATTCCCCTTATTTTGGGGCAAAAGTCAGAAATTCCCCTTATTTTAAGGCAAAATTGCAGAAATTTCCTTTATTTGGGGACAAAAAACAGAAATTCCCTTTATTTTGAAGCAAAATTGCAGAAAATTCCTTTATTATGGGGAAAAATTGCAGAAATTTCTTTTATTTTAAGGCAAAATTGCAGAAATTTCACTTCTTTCAGAGAATAAATGCAAAAATTTTTCTTATTTTGGGACAAAAAGGCAGAAATTCCCATTATTTTGGGGCAAAAAGGCAGAAATTCACCTTATTTTGGGGTAAAATTGCAGACATTTCACATATTTCAGGGCAAAAAGGCAGAAATTCCCGTTATTTGGGGGCAAACAGGCAGAAATTCCCCTTATTTTGTGATAAAATTGAAGAAATTTCCCTTGATTGGAGGCAAAAAGGCAGAAAATCTCCTTAATTTCGGGCAAAAAGGGAGAAATTCCCCGTATTTTGGAGCAAAATTGCAGAAATTCCCCTAATATTGGGGCAAAAATGCAGAAATTCCCTTTATTTGAAGCAAATCGGCAGAAGTTCCCCTTATTTTCGGGAAAAGAGGCAGAAATTCCCTGTATTTTGAAGCAAAATTGCAGAAACTCCCCTAATTTTGGGGCAAAAATGCAGAAATTCTCCTTATTTCGGGGCAAAAATCAGAAATTTCCTTTATTTTGGGGCAAAATTTTAGAAATTTCTTTTATTTTGTTACAGAATTGCAGAAATTTTTCTTATTTTGTGGCAAAAAGGCAGAAATTCCCCATATTTTGGTGCAAAAAGGCTGAAATTCTCCTTATTTTGAGGTAAAATGCTGAAATACCCCATATTTTGGAGTTAAAAGGCAGAAATTCCCCTCATTTTGGGGCAAAAAAGCACAAATTTCTCTTATTTTCGGGCAAAATTGCAGAAATTTCATTTATTTCAGGGCAAAAAGTCAGAAATTACTTTTACGTTGGGGCAAAAAGCAGAAATTTCTTTTATTTTGGTACAAAATTGAAGAAATTTTACTTATTTTGGAACAAAAAGTCAAAAATTCCCCATATTTTGGCAAAAGGCAGAAATTCCCTTTATTTTGAGGTAAAAAGGCTGAAATTCCCGTTATTTAGGGGCAAACAGACAGAAATCCCTTTACTTTGTGGCAAAAAGGCAGAAATTTCCGTTAATTGGGGCAGAAAAGCAAAATTTTCCTTATTTGGGGGCAATAAGGCAGAAATTCCCCATATTTTGTGGCAAAAAGGCAGAAATTCCCATTTGGAGGTAAAATGCTGAAATTCCCCTTATTTTGGCAAAAAGGCAGTAATTCCCCTTATTTTGGGGCAAAATTGCAGAAATTTCACTTATTTCAGGGAAAAAAGTCAGAAATTTGCCTTATTTTAGGGCAAAAAGCAGAAATTCTCCTAATTTTGGGGCCAAATAGAAATTGCCCTTATTGTGAGGTAAAATTGCGGAAATTTCATATATTTCAGGGCAAAAAGGCAGAAATTCCACTTTATTTCCGGCAATAAGGCAGAAATTCCCCGTATTTTGGAGCAAAATTTCAGAAATTCCCCTTTTATTGGTGCAAAAAGGCAGAAATTCCCTTTATTTGGTGCAATAAGACAGAAATTCCCCGTATTTTGAAGCAAAATTGCACATATTCCCCTAATTTTGAGGGAAAATGCAGAAATTCACATTATTTGGGGGCAAAAAGACAGAAATTCTCCTTATTTCAAGGCAAAATTCAGAAATTCCCCTTATTTTGGTGCAAAATTCCAGAAATGTCCATTATTTTGGGGCAAAATTGCAGAAATCTCCCTTATTTTGGGGCAAAATTACAGAAATTTCTGTTATTTCAGGGAAAAAAACGCAGAAATTTCTCTTATTTTAGGGCAAAAAGGCAGAAATTACTTTTATTTTGCTAAAAAATTGCAGATAATTTCTTTATTTTGGGGCAAAAATACAGAAATTCCCCATATTTTAGGGCAAAAAGGCAGAGATTCCCTTTATTATTAGGTAAAAAGGCTGAAATTCCCCTTCTTTTGGAAAAAAAAGACAGAAATTCCACTTATTTTGTGGCAAAAAGGCAGAAATTTCCCTTATTTTGGGGCAAAATTGCAGAAATTGCACTTATTTCAGGGCAAAATTCAAAAATTCCTTTTATTTTGGGGCAAAAATACAGAAATTCCGTATATTTTTGGGTAAAAAGGCAGAAATTTCACTTATTTTGAGGTAAAAAGGCAGAAATTCCTCTTATTTTGGGACAAAAATAAAAAAATTTCTTTTTTTTCTGGCAAAAGGTAAACGTTCCCCTTATTTTCGGGCAAAAAAGCAGAAATTCCTCGTATTTTGGGGCAAAAATGAAGAAATTTCGCTTTTTTGTGGCAAAAGGTATGCATTCCCCTTACTTTCAGGAAATAATGCAGAAATTGCCCGTATTTTGGAGCAAAATTCTAGAAAATTTCCTAGTTGTGGGGCAAAAAGGCAGTAATTCCTTATCTGGTGGGGCAAAAAGACAGAAATTCTCCTTATTTTGGGGCAAAACTCAGAAATTCCACTTATTTTGGGGCAAAATTCCAGAAATTTCCCGGATTTTGGGGCACAATTGCAGAAATTTCACTTATTTTGGGGCAAAATTGCAGAAATTTCACTTATTTCAGGGAAGAAAGGCAGAAATTTTCCTTATTTTGGAGCAAAAATGCAGAAATTCCTAATATTTAGTGGCAAAAATGCAGAAATTCCCATTATTTTGAGGTAAAGAGGCTGAAAATCCCATTATTTAGGGGTAAAAAGGCAGAAATTTCCCTTATTTTGGGGCAAAAAAACAGAAATTCCCCTTATTTTGAGGCAAAATTGCAGAAATTTTAATTATTTTGAGGAAAAATTTTAGAAATTTAACTCATTTCAGGGCAAAAATTCAGAAAATCCCCTTATTTTGGGGCAAAAAGACAGAAATTCTGTTTATTTTTGGAAAAAAGTCAGAAATTGAACTTATTTTGAGTCAAAAAGGCGAAAAATCCCCTTATTTTGGGGTAAAAATGAAGAAATTTCCCTTTTTATGGCAAAAAGGTATACATTCCCTTTATTTTCGGGCAAAAAGGCAGAAATTCCCCGTATTTTAGAGCAAAATTGCAAAAATTCCCCTTATTTTGGGGCAAAAAGGCAGAAATTCCCCTTATTTTGGGGAAAAATACAGAAATTCCATTTATTTTTGGAAAAAAGTCAGAAATTTCACTTATTTTGAGTCAAAAAGGCGGAAAATCCCCTTATTTTGGGGTAAAAATGAAGAAATTTCCCTTTTTATGGCAAAAAGGTATACATTCCCTTTATTTTCGGGCAAAAAGGCAGAAATTCCCCGTATTTTGAAGCAAAATTGCAGAAATTCCCCTAATTTTGGGGAAAAAAAAGGAAGAAATTCCCCTTATTTCGAAGTAAAACTGCAGAAATTTCACTTATTTCGCGGCAATATGGCAGAAATTCCCCCTATTTTCGGCGAAAAAGGAAGAAAATCCCCGTAATTTGAAGCAAAATTGCAGAAATTCACCTAATTTTCGGGTAAAACATGCAGTAATTTTTTTTGTTTTGGGGCGAAAAGGCAGAAATTCCCCTTATTTTGGGGCAAAAGTCAGAAATTCCCCTTATTTTAAGGCAAAATTGCAGAAATTTCCTTTATTTGGGGACAAAAAACAGAAATTCCCTTTATTTTGAAGCAAAATTGCAGAAAATTCCTTTATTATGGGGAAAAATTGCAGAAATTTCTTTTATTTTAAGGCAAAATTGCAGAAATTTCACTTCTTTCAGAGAATAAATGCAAAAATTTTTCTTATTTTGGGACAAAAAGGCAGAAATTCCCATTATTTTGGGGCAAAAAGGCAGAAATTCACCTTATTTTGGGGTAAAATTGCAGACATTTCACATATTTCAGGGCAAAAAGGCAGAAATTCCCGTTATTTGGGGGCAAACAGGCAGAAATTCCCCTTATTTTGTGATAAAATTGAAGAAATTTCCCTTGATTGGAGGCAAAAAGGCAGAAAATCTCCTTAATTTCGGGCAAAAAGGGAGAAATTCCCCGTATTTTGGAGCAAAATTGCAGAAATTCCCCTAATATTGGGGCAAAAATGCAGAAATTCCCTTTATTTGAAGCAAATCGGCAGAAGTTCCCCTTATTTTCGGGAAAAGAGGCAGAAATTCCCTGTATTTTGAAGCAAAATTGCAGAAACTCCCCTAATTTTGGGGCAAAAATGCAGAAATTCCCTATATTTTGGGGCAAAAATACAGAAATTCTCCTTATTTCGGGGCAAAAATCAGAAATTTCCTTTATTTTGGGGCAAAATTTTAGAAATTTCTTTTATTTTGTTACAGAATTGCAGAAATTTTTCTTATTTTGTGGCAAAAAGGCAGAAATTCCCCATATTTTGGTGCAAAAAGGCTGAAATTCTCCTTATTTTGAGGTAAAATGCTGAAATACCCCATATTTTGGAGTTAAAAGGCAGAAATTCCCCTCATTTTGGGGCAAAAAAGCACAAATTTCTCTTATTTTCGGGCAAAATTGCAGAAATTTCATTTATTTCAGGGCAAAAAGTCAGAAATTACTTTTACGTTGGGGCAAAAAGCAGAAATTTCTTTTATTTTGGTACAAAATTGAAGAAATTTTACTTATTTTGGAACAAAAAGTCAAAAATTCCCCATATTTTGGCAAAAGGCAGAAATTCCCTTTATTTTGAGGTAAAAAGGCTGAAATTCCCGTTATTTAGGGGCAAACAGACAGAAATCCCTTTACTTTGTGGCAAAAAGGCAGAAATTTCCGTTAATTGGGGCAGAAAAGCAAAATTTTCCTTATTTGGGGGCAATAAGGCAGAAATTCCCCATATTTTGTGGCAAAAAGGCAGAAATTCCCATTTGGAGGTAAAATGCTGAAATTCCCCTTATTTTGGCAAAAAGGCAGTAATTCCCCTTATTTTGGGGCAAAATTGCAGAAATTTCACTTATTTCAGGGAAAAATGTCAGAAATTTGCCTTATTTTAGGGCAAAAAGCAGAAATTCTCCTAATTTTGGGGCCAAATAGAAATTGCCCTTATTGTGAGGTAAAATTGCGGAAATTTCATATATTTCAGGGCAAAAAGGCAGAAATTCCACTTTATTTCCGGCAATAAGGCAGAAATTCCCCGTATTTTGGAGCAAAATTTCAGAAATTCCCCTTTTATTGGTGCAAAAAGGCAGAAATTCCCTTTATTTGGTGCAATAAGACAGAAATTCCCCGTATTTTGAAGCAAAATTGCACATATTCCCCTAATTTTGAGGGAAAATGCAGAAATTCACATTATTTGGGGGCAAAAAGACAGAAATTCTCCTTATTTCAAGGCAAAATTCAGAAATTCCCCTTATTTTGGTGCAAAATTCCAGAAATGTCCATTATTTTGGGGCAAAATTGCAGAAATCTCCCTTATTTTGGGGCAAAATTACAGAAATTTCTGTTATTTCAGGGAAAAAAACGCAGAAATTTCTCTTATTTTAGGGCAAAAAGGCAGAAATTACTTTTATTTTGCTAAAAAATTGCAGATAATTTCTTTATTTTGGGGCAAAAATACAGAAATTCCCCATATTTTAGGGCAAAAAGGCAGAGATTCCCTTTATTATTAGGTAAAAAGGCTGAAATTCCCCTTCTTTTGGAAAAAAAAGACAGAAATTCCACTTATTTTGTGGCAAAAAGGCAGAAATTTCCCTTATTTTGGGGCAAAATTGCAGAAATTGCACTTATTTCAGGGCAAAATTCAAAAATTCCTTTTATTTTGGGGCAAAAATACAGAAATTCCGTATATTTTTGGGTAAAAAGGCAGAAATTTCACTTATTTTGAGGTAAAAAGGCAGAAATTCCTCTTATTTTGGGACAAAAATAAAAAAATTTCTTTTTTTTCTGGCAAAAGGTAAACGTTCCCCTTATTTTCGGGCAAAAAAGCAGAAATTCCTCGTATTTTGGGGCAAAAATGAAGAAATTTCGCTTTTTTGTGGCAAAAGGTATGCATTCCCCTTACTTTCAGGAAATAATGCAGAAATTGCCCGTATTTTGGAGCAAAATTCTAGAAAATTTCCTAGTTGTGGGGCAAAAAGGCAGTAATTCCTTATCTGGTGGGGCAAAAAGACAGAAATTCTCCTTATTTTGGGGCAAAACTCAGAAATTCCACTTATTTTGGGTCAAAATTCCAGAAATTTCCCGGATTTTGGGGCACAATTGCAGAAATTTCACTTATTTTGGGGCAAAATTGCAGAAATTTCACTTATTTCAGGGAAGAAAGGCAGAAATTTTCCTTATTTTGGAGCAAAAATGCAGAAATTCCTAATATTTAGTGGCAAAAATGCAGAAATTCCCATTATTTTGAGGTAAAGAGGCTGAAAATCCCATTATTTAGGGGTAAAAAGGCAGAAATTTCCCTTATTTTGGGGCAAAAAAACAGAAATTCCCCTTATTTTGAGGCAAAATTGCAGAAATTTTAATTATTTTGAGGAAAAATTTTAGAAATTTAACTCATTTCAGGGCAAAAATTCAGAAAATCCCCTTATTTTGGGGCAAAAAGACAGAAATTCTGTTTATTTTTGGAAAAAAGTCAGAAATTGAACTTATTTTGAGTCAAAAAGGCGAAAAATCCCCTTATTTTGGGGTAAAAATGAAGAAATTTCCCTTTTTATGGCAAAAAGGTATACATTCCCTTTATTTTCGGGCAAAAAGGCAGAAATTCCCCGTATTTTAGAGCAAAATTGCAAAAATTCCCCTTATTTTGGGGCAAAAAGGCAGAAATTCCCCTTATTTTGGGGAAAAATACAGAAATTCCATTTATTTTTGGAAAAAAGTCAGAAATTTCACTTATTTTGAGTCAAAAAGGCGGAAAATCCCCTTATTTTGGGGTAAAAATGAAGAAATTTCCCTTTTTATGGCAAAAAGGTATACATTCCCTTTATTTTCGGGCAAAAAGGCAGAAATTCCCCGTATTTTGAAGCAAAATTGCAGAAATTCCCCTAATTTTGGGGAAAAAAAAGGAAGAAATTCCCCTTATTTCGAAGTAAAACTGCAGAAATTTCACTTATTTCGCGGCAATATGGCAGAAATTCCCCCTATTTTCGGCGAAAAAGGAAGAAAATCCCCGTAATTTGAAGCAAAATTGCAGAAATTCACCTAATTTTCGGGTAAAACATGCAGTAATTTTTTTTGTTTTGGGGCGAAAAGGCAGAAATTCCCCTTATTTTGGGGCAAAAGTCAGAAATTCCCCTTATTTTAAGGCAAAATTGCAGAAATTTCCTTTATTTGGGGACAAAAAACAGAAATTCCCTTTATTTTGAAGCAAAATTGCAGAAAATTCCTTTATTATGGGGAAAAATTGCAGAAATTTCTTTTATTTTAAGGCAAAATTGCAGAAATTTCACTTCTTTCAGAGAATAAATGCAAAAATTTTTCTTATTTTGGGACAAAAAGGCAGAAATTCCCATTATTTTGGGGCAAAAAGGCAGAAATTCACCTTATTTTGGGGTAAAATTGCAGACATTTCACATATTTCAGGGCAAAAAGGCAGAAATTCCCGTTATTTGGGGGCAAACAGGCAGAAATTCCCCTTATTTTGTGATAAAATTGAAGAAATTTCCCTTGATTGGAGGCAAAAAGGCAGAAAATCTCCTTAATTTCGGGCAAAAAGGGAGAAATTCCCCGTATTTTGGAGCAAAATTGCAGAAATTCCCCTAATATTGGGGCAAAAATGCAGAAATTCCCTTTATTTGAAGCAAATCGGCAGAAGTTCCCCTTATTTTCGGGAAAAGAGGCAGAAATTCCCTGTATTTTGAAGCAAAATTGCAGAAACTCCCCTAATTTTGGGGCAAAAATGCAGAAATTCCCTATATTTTGGGGCAAAAATACAGAAATTCTCCTTATTTCGGGGCAAAAATCAGAAATTTCCTTTATTTTGGGGCAAAATTTTAGAAATTTCTTTTATTTTGTTACAGAATTGCAGAAATTTTTCTTATTTTGTGGCAAAAAGGCAGAAATTCCCCATATTTTGGTGCAAAAAGGCTGAAATTCTCCTTATTTTGAGGTAAAATGCTGAAATACCCCATATTTTGGAGTTAAAAGGCAGAAATTCCCCTCATTTTGGGGCAAAAAAGCACAAATTTCTCTTATTTTCGGGCAAAATTGCAGAAATTTCATTTATTTCAGGGCAAAAAGTCAGAAATTACTTTTACGTTGGGGCAAAAAGCAGAAATTTCTTTTATTTTGGTACAAAATTGAAGAAATTTTACTTATTTTGGAACAAAAAGTCAAAAATTCCCCATATTTTGGCAAAAGGCAGAAATTCCCTTTATTTTGAGGTAAAAAGGCTGAAATTCCCGTTATTTAGGGGCAAACAGACAGAAATCCCTTTACTTTGTGGCAAAAAGGCAGAAATTTCCGTTAATTGGGGCAGAAAAGCAAAATTTTCCTTATTTGGGGGCAATAAGGCAGAAATTCCCCATATTTTGTGGCAAAAAGGCAGAAATTCCCATTTGGAGGTAAAATGCTGAAATTCCCCTTATTTTGGCAAAAAGGCAGTAATTCCCCTTATTTTGGGGCAAAATTGCAGAAATTTCACTTATTTCAGGGAAAAATGTCAGAAATTTGCCTTATTTTAGGGCAAAAAGCAGAAATTCTCCTAATTTTGGGGCCAAATAGAAATTGCCCTTATTGTGAGGTAAAATTGCGGAAATTTCATATATTTCAGGGCAAAAAGGCAGAAATTCCACTTTATTTCCGGCAATAAGGCAGAAATTCCCCGTATTTTGGAGCAAAATTTCAGAAATTCCCCTTTTATTGGTGCAAAAAGGCAGAAATTCCCTTTATTTGGTGCAATAAGACAGAAATTCCCCGTATTTTGAAGCAAAATTGCACATATTCCCCTAATTTTGAGGGAAAATGCAGAAATTCACATTATTTGGGGGCAAAAAGACAGAAATTCTCCTTATTTCAAGGCAAAATTCAGAAATTCCCCTTATTTTGGTGCAAAATTCCAGAAATGTCCATTATTTTGGGGCAAAATTGCAGAAATCTCCCTTATTTTGGGGCAAAATTACAGAAATTTCTGTTATTTCAGGGAAAAAATCGCAGAAATTTCTCTTATTTTAGGGCAAAAAGGCAGAAATTACTTTTATTTTGCTAAAAAATTGCAGATAATTTCTTTATTTTGGGGCAAAAATACAGAAATTCCCCATATTTTAGGGCAAAAAGGCAGAGATTCCCTTTATTATTAGGTAAAAAGGCTGAAATTCCCCTTCTTTTGGAAAAAAAAGACAGAAATTCCACTTATTTTGTGGCAAAAAGGCAGAAATTTCCCTTATTTTGGGGCAAAATTGCAGAAATTGCACTTATTTCAGGGCAAAATTCAAAAATTCCTTTTATTTTGGGGCAAAAATACAGAAATTCCGTATATTTTTGGGTAAAAAGGCAGAAATTTCACTTATTTTGAGGTAAAAAGGCAGAAATTCCTCTTATTTTGGGACAAAAATAAAAAAATTTCTTTTTTTTCTGGCAAAAGGTAAACGTTCCCCTTATTTTCGGGCAAAAAAGCAGAAATTCCTCGTATTTTGGGGCAAAAATGAAGAAATTTCGCTTTTTTGTGGCAAAAGGTATGCATTCCCCTTACTTTCAGGAAATAATGCAGAAATTGCCCGTATTTTGGAGCAAAATTCTAGAAAATTTCCTAGTTGTGGGGCAAAAAGGCAGTAATTCCTTATCTGGTGGGGCAAAAAGACAGAAATTCTCCTTATTTTGGGGCAAAACTCAGAAATTCCACTTATTTTGGGTCAAAATTCCAGAAATTTCCCGGATTTTGGGGCACAATTGCAGAAATTTCACTTATTTTGGGGCAAAATTGCAGAAATTTCACTTATTTCAGGGAAGAAAGGCAGAAATTTTCCTTATTTTGGAGCAAAAATGCAGAAATTCCTAATATTTAGTGGCAAAAATGCAGAAATTCCCATTATTTTGAGGTAAAGAGGCTGAAAATCCCATTATTTAGGGGTAAAAAGGCAGAAATTTCCCTTATTTTGGGGCAAAAAAACAGAAATTCCCCTTATTTTGAGGCAAAATTGCAGAAATTTTAATTATTTTGAGGAAAAATTTTAGAAATTTAACTCATTTCAGGGCAAAAATTCAGAAAATCCCCTTATTTTGGGGCAAAAGGACAGAAATTCTGTTTATTTTTGGAAAAAAGTCAGAAATTGAACTTATTTTGAGTCAAAAAGGCGAAAAATCCCCTTATTTTGGGGTAAAAATGAAGAAATTTCCCTTTTTATGGCAAAAAGGTATACATTCCCTTTATTTTCGGGCAAAAAGGCAGAAATTCCTTGTATTTTGGAGCAAAATTTCAGAAATTCCTTTTATATTTGTGCAAAAAGGCAGAAATTCCCTTTATTTTGGTGCAATAAGGCAGAAATTCCCCGTATTTTGAATCAAAATTGCACATATTTCTCTAATTTTGAGGGAAAAGTCAGAAATTCCCATTATTTTCGGCGAAAAAGGCAGAAAATCCCTGTATTTTGGAGCAAAATTGCCGAAATTCACCTAATTTTGGCATAAAACAGGCAGTAATTTTCTTTGTTTTGGGGCAAAAAGGCAGAAATTTCCCTTATTTTGGGGCAAAAGGCAGAAATTCCCCTTATTTTAAGGCAAAATTGCAGAAATTTCCCTTATTTAAGGACAAAAAACAGAAATTCCCTTTATTTTGGGGCAAAATTGCAGAAAATTCCTTTATTATGAAGAAAAATTGCAGAAATTTCTTTTATTTTAAGGCAAAATTGCAGAAATTTCACTTATTTCAGAGAAAAAAAGCAAAAATTTTTCTTATTTTTGGGCAAAAATGCAGAAATTCCCATAATTTTGGGGCAAAAAAGAAAGAAATTCACCTTATTTTGGGGTAAAATTGCAGACATTTCACATATTTCGGGGCAAAAAGGCAGAAATTCCTGTTATTTGGAGGCAACAAGGCAGAAATTCCTATTATTTTAGGATAAAATTGCAGAAATTTCCCTTTTTTGGAGGCAAAAAGGCAGAAAAACCCCTTAATTTCGGGCAAAAAGGCAGAAATTCTTTGTATTTTAAAGCAAAATTGCAGAAATTCCCCAAATATTGGGGCAAAAATGCAGAAATTCCCTTTATTTGGGGCAAATCGGCAGAAGTTCCCCAATTTTCGAGAAAAGAGGCAGAAATTCTCTGTATTTTGAAGCAAAATTGCAGAAACTCCCCTAATTTTGGGGCAAAAAGGCAGAAATTTCCCTTTTTGGGGGCAAAAATACAAAAATTCTCCTTATTTCGGGGAAAAATCAGGTATTTCCCTTATTTTGGGGCAAAATTTTAGAAATTTTTTTTATTTTGGAACAGAATTGCTGAAATTTTTCTTATTTTGTGGCAAAAAGGCAGAAATGCCCCACATTTTGGTGCAAAAAGGCTGAAATTTCCCTTATTTTGTGGTAAAATACTGAAATTCCCCATATTTTGTGGTTAAAAGGCAGAAATTCCCCTCATTTTGGGGCAAAAAGGCACAAATTTCCCTTATTTTCGGGCAAAATTGCAGAAATTTCATTTATTTCAGGGCAAAAAGTCAGAAATTACTTTTATTTTGGGGCAAAAAGCAAAAATTTCTTTTATTTTGGTACAAAATTGAAGAAATTTTCCTTATTTTGGAACAAAAAGTCAGAAATTCCCCATATTTTGGGCAAAAGGAAGAAATTCCCCTTATTTTGAGGTAAAAAGGCTGAAATTCCCGTTATTTTGGGGCAAAAAGGCAGTAATTCCCTTTACTTTGTAGCAAAAAGGCAGAAATTCCCATTAATTGGGGCAGAAAAGCAAAAATTTTTCTTATTTGTGGGCAATAAGGCAGAAATGACCCATATTTTGTGGCAAAAAGGCAGAAATTCCCTTTATTTGGAGGTAAAATGCTGAAATTCCCCTTATTTTGGCAAAAAGGCATAAATTCCCCTTATTTTCGGGCAAAATTGTAGAAATTTCACTTATTTCAGGGTAAAAAGTCAGGAATTTGCCTTAATTTGGGGTAAAAAGCTGAAATTTTCCTAATTTTGGGGCCAAAAACAGAAATTCCCCTTATTTTGGGGTAAAATTGCAGAAATTTCAAATATTTCAGGGCAAAAAGGCAGAAATTACAATTTATTTCGGGCAATAAGGCAGAAATTCCCCGTATTTTGGAGCAAAATTTCAGAAATTCCCCTTATATTGGTGCAAAAAGGCAGAAATTCCCTTTATTTTGGTGCAATAAGGCAGAAATTCTCCATATTTTGAAGCAAAATTGCACATATTCCCCTAATTTTGAGGGAAAAGTCAGAAATTCCTATTATTTTCGGCGAAAAAGGCAGAAAATCCCTGTATTTTGGAGCAAAATTGCAGAAATTCACCTAATTTTGGCGTAAAACAGGCAGTAATTTTCTTTGTTTTGAGGCAAAAAGGCAGAAATTCCCCTTATTTTGGGGCAAAAGGCAGAAATTCCCCTTATTTTAAGGCAAAATTGCAGAAATTTCCCTTATTTGGGGACAAAAAAACAGAAATTCCCTTTATTTTGGGGCAAAATTGCAGAAAATTCCTTTATTATGAAGAAAAATTGCAGAAATTTCTTTTATTTTAAGGCAAAATTGCAGAAATTTCACTTATTTCAGAGAAAAAAAGCAAAAATTTTTCTTATTTTGGGGCAAAAATGCAGAAATTCCCATAATTTTGTGGCAAAAAGGCAGAAATTCACCTTATTTTGGGGTAAAGTTGCAGTCATTTCACATATTTCGGGGCAAAAAGGCAGAAATTCCTGTCATTTGGGGGCAAAAAGGAAGAAATTCCCCTTATTTTGGGATAAAATTGCAGAAATTTCCCTTTTTTGGGGGCAAAAAGGCAGAAAATCCCCTTAATTTTGGGCAAAAAGGCAGAAATTCTTTGTATTTTAAAGCAAAATTTCAGAAATTCCCCTTATATTGGTGCAAAAAGGCAGAAATTCCCTTTATTTTGGTGCAATAAGGCAGAAATTCCCCGTATTTTGCAGCAAAAATTGCACATATTCCCCTAATTTTGAGGGAAAAATCAGAAATTCACATTATTTTGGGGCAAAAAGACAGAAATTCTCCTTATTTCAGGGCAAAAATTCAGAAATTCCCCTTATTTTGTGGCAAAATTTAAGAAATGTTCATTATTTTGGAGCAAAAAGGCACAAATTTCCCTTATTTTCGCGCAAAATTGCAGAAATTTTATTTATTTTAGGGCAAAAAGTCAGAAATTTCTCTATTTTGGGGCAAAAAGGCAGAAATTACTATTATTTTGGTACAAAATTGCAGAAAATTTCTTTATTTTGGGGCAAAAATACAGAAATTCTCCATATTTTAGGGCAAAAAGCAGAGATTCCTCTTATTATTAGGTAAAAAGTCTGAAATTCCCCTAATTTTGGGGCAAAAAGACAGAAATTCCCCTTATTTTGTGGCAAAAAGGCAGAAATTTCCCTTATTTTGGAGCAAAATTGCAGAAATTTCACTTATTTCAGGGCATAATTCAAAAATTCCTTTTATTTTGGGGCAAAAATACAGAAATTCCATATATTTTTAGGTAAAAAGGCAGAAATTTCACTTATTTTGAGGTAAAAAGGCAGAAATTCCTCTTATTTTGGGGCAAAAATGAAGAAATTTCCCTTTTTTTGGCAAAAGGTAAACATTCCCCTTATTTTCGTGCAAAAAGGCAGAAATTCCCCATATTTTGGAGCAAAATTGCAGAAATTACCCTAATTATGGGGCAAAAAGGCAGAAATTCCCTATATGTTGTTGAAAAAAGACAGAAATTAACCTTATTTTGGGGCTAAACTCAGAAATTCCACATATTTTTGGGGCAAAATTCCAGAAATTTCCCTTATTTTGGGACAAAATTGCAGAAATTTCAATTATTTTGGAGCAAAATTGCAGAAATTTCACTTATTTCATGAAAAAAAGCAGAAATTTTCCTTATTTTGGGGCAAAAAGGCAGAAATTCCTAATATTTTGTGGCAAAAATGCAGAAATTCCCCTTATTTTGTGGCAAAAAGGCAGAAATTTCCCTTATTTTGGGGCAAAATTGTAGAAATTTCTCTTATTTCAGGGCATAATTCAAAAATTCCTTTTATTTTGGAGCAAAAAGACAGAAATTCCATTTATTATTGGGTAAAAAGGCAGAAATTTCACTTATTTTGAGGTAAAAATGCAGAAATTCCTCTTATTTTGGAGCAAAAATTAAGAAATTTCCCTTTTTTGTGGCAAAAGGTATACATTTCCCATATTTTCGGGAAAAAAAGCAGAAATTCCCCATATTTTGGAGCAAAATTGCAGAAATTCCCCTAGTTGTAAGGCAAAAAGGCAGAAATTCCCTATTTGTTTGGGCAAAAAGATAGAAATTCTCCTTATTTTGGGGTAAAACTAAGAAATTCCACTTATTTTGGGGCAAAATTCCAGAAATTTTTCTTATTTTGGGGCAAAATTGCAGAAATTTCACTTATTTTGGGGCAAAATTGCAGAAATTTCACTTATTTTGTTGTAAAAAGGCTGAAATTCCTCTTATTTAGGGGCAAAAAGGCAGAAATTTTCCTTATTTTGAGGCAAAAAGACAGAAATTCCCCCTATTTTGTGGCACAAAGGAAGAAATTTCTTTTATTTTAGGGCAAAATTGCAGAAATTTCACTTATTTTGTGGTAAAAAGGCTGAAATTCCCCTCATTTAGGGGCAAAAAGGTAGAAATTTCCCCTATTTTGGGGCAAAAAGACAGAAATTCCCCTTATTTTGTCGCACAAAGGCAGAAATTTCTTTTATTTTAGGGCAAAATTGCAGAAATTTCACTAATTTCATGGCATAATTCAAAAATTCCTTTTATTTTGGGGCAGAAAGACAGAAATTATGTTTATTTTTTGGTAAAAAGGCAGAAATTTCACTTATTTTGAGGTAAAAAGGCAGAAATTCCTCTTATTTTGGGTCAAAAATGAAGAAATTTCCTTTTTTTATGGCAAAATGTATACATTCCCTTAATTTTTGGGAAAAATGCAGAAATTCCCTGTATTTTGGAGCAAAATTGCAGAAATTCCCCTAGTTGTGGGGCAAAAGCAGAAATTCCCTATTTGTTGAGGCAAAAAGACAGAAATTCTCCTTATTTTGGGACAAAACTCAGAAATTCCACTTATTTTGGGGCAAAATTCCAGAAATTTCCCTTATTTTGGGGCAAAATTGCAGAAATTTCACTTATTTTGGGGCAAAATTGCAGAAATTTCCCTTATTTCAGCCAAGAAAGGCAGAAATTTTCCTCATTTTGGAGCAAAAATGCAGATATTCCTAATATTTTGTGGCAAAAATGCAGAAATCACAATTTATTTTTTGTTAAAAAGGCTGAAATTCACATTATTTGGGGGCAAAAAGGCAGAAATTTCCCTTATTTTTTGGCAAAAATACAGAAATTCCCCTTATTTTGGGGCAAAATTGCAGAAATTTCAATTATTTTGGGGAAAAATTGCAAAAATTTCTTTTATTTTAAGGCAAAATTGCAGAAATTTCACTTATTTAAGAGAAAAAAAGTAACATTTTTTCTTATTTTGGGGCAAAAATGCAGAAATTCCCATTATTTTTGGGCAAAAAGGCATAAATTCACCTTATTTTGGGGTAAAATTGCAGACATTTCACATATTTCAGGGCAAAAAGGCAGTAATTCCTGTTATTTGGGGGCAAAAAGCCAGAAATTCCCCTTATTTTGTTTAAAAAGGCTGAAATTCCCGATTTTTGGGGCAAAAAGGCAGAAATTCCCTTTACTTTGTGGCAAAAAAGGCAGAAATTCCCGTTAATTGGGGCAGAAAAGCAAAAATTTTCCTTATTTGGGGGCAATAAGGCAGAAATTCCCCATATTTTGTGGCAAAAAGGCAAAAATTCCCCATATTTGGAGGTAAAATGCTGAAATTCCCCTTATTTTGGCAAATAGGCAGAAATTCTCCTTATTTAGGGGCAAAATTGCAGAAATTTCACTTATTTCAGGGCAAAAAGTAAGAAATTTGCCTTATTTTGGGGCAAAAAGCAGAAATTCTCCTAATTTTGGGGCCAAAAACAGAAATTCCCCTTATTTTGGGGTAAAATTGCAGAAATTTCAAATATTTCAGAGCAAAAAGACAGAAATTCCACATTATTTCTGGCAATAAGGCAGAAATTCCCCATATTTTGGAGCAAAATTTCAGAAATTCCACGTATAATGGTGCAAAAATGCAGAAATTTTCGTTATTTTGGTGCAATAAGGCAGAAATTCCACTTATTTTGAAGCAAAATTGCACATATTCCCCTAATTTTGAGGGAAAATGCTGAATTCACATTATTTTGGGGCAAAAAGACAGAAATTCTCCTTATTTCAGGGCAAAAAGTCAGAAATTCTTCTTATTTTGGGGCAAAATTCCAGAAATGTCCATTATTTTGGGGCAAAATTGCAGAATTCTTCCTTATTTTGGGGCAAAATTACAGAAATTTCACTTATTTCAGGGAAAAAACACAGAAATTTCTGTTATTTTGGGGCATAAAGGCAGAAATTACTTTTATTTTGGTACAAAATTGCAGAAAATTTCTTTATTTTGGTGCAAAAATACAGAAATTCCCCATATTTTGAGGCAAAAATGCAGAGATTCCCCTTATTATTAGGCAAAAAGACAGAAATTCCCCTTATTTAGGGGCAAAATAACAGATATTTCACTTATTTCAGGGAAAAAGGCAGAAATTTTTTTAGTTTGGAGCAAAATAGCAGAAATTCCTAATATTTTGTGGCGAAAATGCAGATATTCACTTTATTTTGAGGTAAAAAGGCTGAAATTCTCCTTATTTGGAGGCAAAAAGGCAGAAATTTCCCCTATTTTGGGGCAAAAAGTCAGAAATTCCCCTTATTTTGTGGCACAATGGCAGAAATTTCCCTTATTTTGAGGCAAAATTTGAGAAATTTCACTTATTTCAGGGCAAAATTCAAAAATTGCATTTATTTTGGGGCAAAAATACAGAAATTCCGTATATTTTTGAGTAAAAAGGCAGAAATTTCACTTATTTTGACGTAAAAATGCAGAAATTCCTCTTATTTTGGGGCAAAAATGAAGAAATTTCTCTTTTTTTGTGGCAAAAGGTAAACATTCCCCTAATTTTCGGGCAAAAAAACAGAAATTCCCCGTATTTAGGAGCAAAATTGCAGAAATTCCCCTAATTGTGGGACAAAAAGGCAGAAATTCCCTATATGTTGGGGCAAAAAGACAGAAATTCTCTTTATTTTGGGGCAAAACTCAGAAATTCCACTTATTTTGGGGCAAAATTCAAGAAATTTCTCTTATTTTGGGACAAAATTGCAGAAATTTCAATTTTTTGGGCCAAAATTGCAGAAATTTCACTTATTTCAGGGAAAAAAGGCAGAAATTTTTCTTATTGTGAGGCAAATAGGCAGAAATTCCTTATATTTTGTGGCAAAAAATGCAGAAATTCCCCTTATTTTGAGGTTAAAAGGCAGAAATTTCCCTTATTTTGGGGCAAAAATACAGAAATTCCCTTTATTTTGGGGCAAAACTGCAGAAATTTCAATTATTTTGGGGAAAATTTTTTGAAATTTAACTTATTTAAGGGCAAAAAGTCAGAAATTCCCCTTATTTGGGGCAAAAAGACAGAAATTCCATTTATTTTTGGAAAAAAGTCAGAAATTGCACTTATTTTGAGTCAAAAAGGCGGAAAATCCTTTTATTTTGGGGCAAAAATGAAGAAATTTCCCTTTTTATGGCAAAAAGGTATACATTCCCTTTATTTTCGGGCAAAAAGGCAGAAATTCCCCGTATTTTAGAGCAAAATTGCAAAAATTCCCCTTATTTTGGGGCAAAAAGGCAGAAATTCCCCTTATTTTGGGGTAAAACTGCAGAAATTTCACTTATTTCGCGGCAAAATGGCAGAAAATCCTCTTATTTTCTGTGAAAAAGGCAGAAAATCCCCGTATTTTGGAGCAAAATTGCAGAAATTCACCTAGTTTTGGCGTAAAACATGCAGTAATCTTTTTTGTTTTGGGGCAAAAAAGGCAGAAATTCTCCTTATTTTGGGGCAAAAGGCAGAAATTCCCCTTAATTTAGGGCAAATTTGCAGAAATTTCCCTTATTTGGGGACAAAAAACAGAAATTCCCTTTATTTTGGGGCAAAATTGCAAAAAAATCCTTTATTATGGGGAAAAATTGCAGGCAATTTCTTTTATTATAAGGCAAAATTTCAGAAATTTCACATATTTCAGAGAAAAAAAGCAAAAATTTTTCATATTTTGGGGCAAAAAGGCAGAAATTCCCATTATTTTTGGGCAAAAAGGTAGAAATTCACCTCATTTTGGGGTAAAATTGCAGACGTTTCACATATTTCAGGGCAAAAAGGCAGAAATTCCCGTTATTTGAGGGCATAAAGGCAGAAATTCCTTTTATTTTGGGATAAAATTGCAGAAATTTCCCTTGTTTGGGGGCAAAAAGGAAGAAAATCCCCTTAATTTTGGGCAAAAAGGCAGAAATTCCCCGTATTTTAAAGCAAAATTGCAGAAATTCCCTAAATATTGGGGCAAAAATGCAGAAATTCCCTTTATTTGGGGCAAATCGGCAGAAGTTCCCCTTATTTTCGGGAAAAGAGGCAGAAATTCCCTGTATTTTGAAGCAAAATTGCAGAAACTCCCCTAATTTTGGGGCAAAAAGGCAGAAATTCCCTTTTTTGGGGGGCAAAAAAACAGAAATTCTCCTTATTTCGGGGCAAAAATCAGAAATTTCCCTTATTTTGGGGCAAAATTTTAGAAATTTTTTTTATTTTGGTACAGAATTGCAGCAATTTTTCTTATTTTGTGTCAAAAAGGCAGAAATTCTTCATATTTTGGTGCAAAAAGACTGAAATTCCCCTTATTTTGAGGTAAAATGCTGAAATTCCCCATATTTTGGGGTTAAAAGGCAGAAATTCCCCTCATTTTGGGGCAAAGAGGCACAAATTTCCATTATTTTCGGGCAAAATTGCAGAAATTTCATTTATTTCAGGGTAAATAGTCAGAAATTATTGTTATTTTGGGGCAAAAAGCAGAAATTTCTTTTATTTTGGTACAAAATTGAAGAAATTTTCTTTATTTTGGAACAAAAAGTCAGAAATTCCCCATATTTTGGGCAAAAGGCAGAAATTCCCCTTATTTTGGGGTAAAAAGGCTGAAATTTTCATTAATTTGGGGCAAAAAGGCAGAAATTCCCTTTACTTTGTGGCAAAAAGGCAGAAATTCCAATTATTGGGGCAGAAAAGCAAAAATTTTCCTTATTTGGGGGCAATAAGGCATAAATTCCCCATATTTTGTGGCAAAAAGGCAGAAATTCCCCTTATTTGAAGGGAAAATGATGAAATTCCCCTTATTTTGGGGCAAAATTGCAGAAATTTCACTTATTTCAGGGCAAAAAGTCAGAAATTTGCCTTAATATGGGGCAAAAAGCAGAAATTCTCCTAATTTTGGGGCCCAAAACAGAGATTCCCCTTATTTTGTGGTAAAATTGCGGAAATTTAAAATATTTCAGGGCAAAAAGGCAGAAATTCCACTTTATTTCCGGCAATAAGGCAAAAATTCCCCGTATTTTGGAGCAAAATTTCAGAAATTCCCCTTATATTGGTGCAAAAATGCAGAAATTCCTTTTATTTTGGTGCAATAAAAAAAAAAATTCCCCGTATTTTGAAGCAAAATTGCACTTATTCCCCTAATTTTGAGGGAAAATGCAGAAATTCACATTATTTTGGGGCAAAAAGACAGAAATTCTCCTTATTTCAGGGCAAAAAGTCAGAAATTCTTCTTATTTTGGGGCAAAATTCCAGAAATGTCCATTATTATGGGGCAAAATTGCAGAAATCTCCCTTATTTTGGGGCAAAATTACAGAAATTTCACTTATTTCAGGGAAAAAACGCAGAAATTTCTCTTATTTTGGGGCAAAAAGGCAGAAATTACTTTTATTTTGGTACAAAATTGCAGAAAATTTCTTTATTTTGGGGCAAAAATACAGAAATTCCCCATATTTTAGGGCAAAAATGCAGAGATTCCCCTTATTATTAGGCAAAAAGACAGAAATTCCCCTTATTTAGGGGCAAAATAACAGATATTTCACTTATTCCAGGGAAAAAAGGCAGAAATATTTTTAGTTTGGAGCAAAATAGCAGAAATTCCTAATATTTTGTGGCGAAAATGCAGAAATTCACCTTATTTTGAGGTAAAAAGGCTGAAATTCTCCTTATTTGGAGGCAAAAAGGCAGAAATTTCCCCTATTTTGGGGCAAAAAGTCAGAAATTCCCCTTATTTTGTGGCACAAAGGCAGAAATTTCCCTTATTTTGAGGCATAATTGGAGAAATTTCACTTATTTCAGGGCAAAATTCAAAAATTGCATTTATTTTGGGGCAAAAATACAGAAATTCCGTATATTTTTGAGTAAAAAGGCAGAAATTTCACTTATTTTGACGTAAAAATGCAGAAATTCCTCTTATTTTGGGGCAAAAATGAAGAAATTTCTCTTTTTTTGTGGCAAAAGGTAAACATTCCCCTAATTTTCGGGCAAAAAAACAGAAATTCCCCGTATTTAGGAGCAAAATTGCAGAAATTCCCCTAATTGTGGGACAAAAAGGCAGAAATTCCCTATATGTTGGGGCAAAAAGACAGAAATTCTCTTTATTTTGGGGCAAAACTCAGAAATTCCACTTATTTTGGGGCAAAATTCAAGAAATTTCTCTTATTTTGGGACAAAATTGCAGAAATTTCAATTTTTTGGGCCAAAATTGCAGAAATTTCACTTATTTCAGGGAAAAAAGGCAGAAATTTTTCTTATTGTGAGGCAAATAGGCAGAAATTCCTTATATTTTGTGGCAAAAAATGCAGAAATTCCCCTTATTTTGAGGTTAAAAGGCAGAAATTTCCCTTATTTTGGGGCAAAAATACAGAAATTCCCTTTATTTTGGGGCAAAACTGCAGAAATTTCAATTATTTTGGGGAAAATTTTTTGAAATTTAACTTATTTAAGGGCAAAAAGTCAGAAATTCCCCTTATTTGGGGCAAAAAGACAGAAATTCCATTTATTTTTGGAAAAAAGTCAGAAATTGCACTTATTTTGAGTCAAAAAGGCGGAAAATCCTTTTATTTTGGGGCAAAAATGAAGAAATTTCCCTTTTTATGGCAAAAAGGTATACATTCCCTTTATTTTCGGGCAAAAAGGCAGAAATTCCCCGTATTTTAGAGCAAAATTGCAAAAATTCCCCTTATTTTGGGGCAAAAAGGCAGAAATTCCCCTTATTTTGGGGTAAAACTGCAGAAATTTCACTTATTTCGCGGCAAAATGGCAGAAAATCCTCTTATTTTCTGTGAAAAAGGCAGAAAATCCCCGTATTTTGGAGCAAAATTGCAGAAATTCACCTAGTTTTGGCGTAAAACATGCAGTAATCTTTTTTGTTTTGGGGCAAAAAAGGCAGAAATTCTCCTTATTTTGGGGCAAAAGGCAGAAATTCCCCTTAATTTAGGGCAAATTTGCAGAAATTTCCCTTATTTGGGGACAAAAAACAGAAATTCCCTTTATTTTGGGGCAAAATTGCAAAAAAATCCTTTATTATGGGGAAAAATTGCAGGCAATTTCTTTTATTATAAGGCAAAATTTCAGAAATTTCACATATTTCAGAGAAAAAAAGCAAAAATTTTTCATATTTTGGGGCAAAAAGGCAGAAATTCCCATTATTTTTGGGCAAAAAGGTAGAAATTCACCTCATTTTGGGGTAAAATTGCAGACGTTTCACATATTTCAGGGCAAAAAGGCAGAAATTCCCGTTATTTGAGGGCATAAAGGCAGAAATTCCTTTTATTTTGGGATAAAATTGCAGAAATTTCCCTTGTTTGGGGGCAAAAAGGAAGAAAATCCCCTTAATTTTGGGCAAAAAGGCAGAAATTCCCCGTATTTTAAAGCAAAATTGCAGAAATTCCCTAAATATTGGGGCAAAAATGCAGAAATTCCCTTTATTTGGGGCAAATCGGCAGAAGTTCCCCTTATTTTCGGGAAAAGAGGCAGAAATTCCCTGTATTTTGAAGCAAAATTGCAGAAACTCCCCTAATTTTGGGGCAAAAAGGCAGAAATTCCCTTTTTTGGGGGGCAAAAAAACAGAAATTCTCCTTATTTCGGGGCAAAAATCAGAAATTTCCCTTATTTTGGGGCAAAATTTTAGAAATTTTTTTTATTTTGGTACAGAATTGCAGCAATTTTTCTTATTTTGTGTCAAAAAGGCAGAAATTCTTCATATTTTGGTGCAAAAAGACTGAAATTCCCCTTATTTTGAGGTAAAATGCTGAAATTCCCCATATTTTGGGGTTAAAAGGCAGAAATTCCCCTCATTTTGGGGCAAAGAGGCACAAATTTCCATTATTTTCGGGCAAAATTGCAGAAATTTCATTTATTTCAGGGCAAATAGTCAGAAATTATTGTTATTTTGGGGCAAAAAGCAGAAATTTCTTTTATTTTGGTACAAAATTGAAGAAATTTTCTTTATTTTGGAACAAAAAGTCAGAAATTCCCCATATTTTGGGCAAAAGGCAGAAATTCCCCTTATTTTGGGGTAAAAAGGCTGAAATTTTCATTAATTTGGGGCAAAAAGGCAGAAATTCCCTTTACTTTGTGGCAAAAAGGCAGAAATTCCAATTATTGGGGCAGAAAAGCAAAAATTTTCCTTATTTGGGGGCAATAAGGCATAAATTCCCCATATTTTGTGGCAAAAAGGCAGAAATTCCCCTTATTTGAAGGGAAAATGATGAAATTCCCCTTATTTTGGGGCAAAATTGCAGAAATTTCACTTATTTCAGGGCAAAAAGTCAGAAATTTGCCTTAATATGGGGCAAAAAGCAGAAATTCTCCTAATTTTGGGGCCCAAAACAGAGATTCCCCTTATTTTGTGGTAAAATTGCGGAAATTTAAAATATTTCAGGGCAAAAAGGCAGAAATTCCACTTTATTTCCGGCAATAAGGCAAAAATTCCCCGTATTTTGGAGCAAAATTTCAGAAATTCCCCTTATATTGGTGCAAAAATGCAGAAATTCCTTTTATTTTGGTGCAATAAAAAAAAAAATTCCCCGTATTTTGAAGCAAAATTGCACTTATTCCCCTAATTTTGAGGGAAAATGCAGAAATTCACATTATTTTGGGGCAAAAAGACAGAAATTCTCCTTATTTCAGGGCAAAAAGTCAGAAATTCTTCTTATTTTGGGGCAAAAT
Source organism: Micromys minutus (assembly GCF_963924665.1). Lineage (NCBI taxonomy): Eukaryota > Metazoa > Chordata > Mammalia > Rodentia > Muridae > Micromys > Micromys minutus. The sequence goes on from NW_027667328.1 coordinate 5,859,172, forward strand.
TCCAGAAATGTCCATTATTATGGGGCAAAATTGCAGAAATCTCCCTTATTTTGGGGCAAAATTACAGAAATTTCACTTATTTCAGGGAAAAAACGCAGAAATTTCTCTTATTTTGGGGCAAAAAGGCAGAAATTACTTTTATTTTGGTACAAAATTGCAGAAAATTTCTTTATTTTGGGGCAAAAATACAGAAATTCCCCATATTTTAGGGCAAAAATGCAGAGATTCCCCTTATTATTAGGCAAAAAGACAGAAATTCCCCTTATTTAGGGGCAAAATAACAGATATTTCACTTATTCCAGGGAAAAAAGGCAGAAATATTTTTAGTTTGGAGCAAAATAGCAGAAATTCCTAATATTTTGTGGCGAAAATGCAGAAATTCACCTTATTTTGAGGTAAAAAGGCTGAAATTCTCCTTATTTGGAGGCAAAAAGGCAGAAATTTCCCCTATTTTGGGGCAAAAAGTCAGAAATTCCCCTTATTTTGTGGCACAAAGGCAGAAATTTCCCTTATTTTGAGGCATAATTGGAGAAATTTCACTTATTTCAGGGCAAAATTCAAAAATTGCATTTATTTTGGGGCAAAAATACAGAAATTCCGTATATTTTTGAGTAAAAAGGCAGAAATTTCACTTATTTTGACGTAAAAATGCAGAAATTCCTCTTATTTTGGGGCAAAAATGAAGAAATTTCTCTTTTTTTGTGGCAAAAGGTAAACATTCCCCTAATTTTCGGGCAAAAAAACAGAAATTCCCCGTATTTAGGAGCAAAATTGCAGAAATTCCCCTAATTGTGGGACAAAAAGGCAGAAATTCCCTATATGTTGGGGCAAAAAGACAGAAATTCTCTTTATTTTGGGGCAAAACTCAGAAATTCCACTTATTTTGGGGCAAAATTCAAGAAATTTCTCTTATTTTGGGACAAAATTGCAGAAATTTCAATTTTTTGGGCCAAAATTGCAGAAATTTCACTTATTTCAGGGAAAAAAGGCAGAAATTTTTCTTATTGTGAGGCAAATAGGCAGAAATTCCTTATATTTTGTGGCAAAAAATGCAGAAATTCCCCTTATTTTGAGGTTAAAAGGCAGAAATTTCCCTTATTTTGGGGCAAAAATACAGAAATTCCCTTTATTTTGGGGCAAAACTGCAGAAATTTCAATTATTTTGGGGAAAATTTTTTGAAATTTAACTTATTTAAGGGCAAAAAGTCAGAAATTCCCCTTATTTGGGGCAAAAAGACAGAAATTCCATTTATTTTTGGAAAAAAGTCAGAAATTGCACTTATTTTGAGTCAAAAAGGCGGAAAATCCTTTTATTTTGGGGCAAAAATGAAGAAATTTCCCTTTTTATGGCAAAAAGGTATACATTCCCTTTATTTTCGGGCAAAAAGGCAGAAATTCCCCGTATTTTAGAGCAAAATTGCAAAAATTCCCCTTATTTTGGGGCAAAAAGGCAGAAATTCCCCTTATTTTGGGGTAAAACTGCAGAAATTTCACTTATTTCGCGGCAAAATGGCAGAAAATCCTCTTATTTTCTGTGAAAAAGGCAGAAAATCCCCGTATTTTGGAGCAAAATTGCAGAAATTCACCTAGTTTTGGCGTAAAACATGCAGTAATCTTTTTTGTTTTGGGGCAAAAAAGGCAGAAATTCTCCTTATTTTGGGGCAAAAGGCAGAAATTCCCCTTAATTTAGGGCAAATTTGCAGAAATTTCCCTTATTTGGGGACAAAAAACAGAAATTCCCTTTATTTTGGGGCAAAATTGCAAAAAAATCCTTTATTATGGGGAAAAATTGCAGGCAATTTCTTTTATTATAAGGCAAAATTTCAGAAATTTCACATATTTCAGAGAAAAAAAGCAAAAATTTTTCATATTTTGGGGCAAAAAGGCAGAAATTCCCATTATTTTTGGGCAAAAAGGTAGAAATTCACCTCATTTTGGGGTAAAATTGCAGACGTTTCACATATTTCAGGGCAAAAAGGCAGAAATTCCCGTTATTTGAGGGCATAAAGGCAGAAATTCCTTTTATTTTGGGATAAAATTGCAGAAATTTCCCTTGTTTGGGGGCAAAAAGGAAGAAAATCCCCTTAATTTTGGGCAAAAAGGCAGAAATTCCCCGTATTTTAAAGCAAAATTGCAGAAATTCCCTAAATATTGGGGCAAAAATGCAGAAATTCCCTTTATTTGGGGCAAATCGGCAGAAGTTCCCCTTATTTTCGGGAAAAGAGGCAGAAATTCCCTGTATTTTGAAGCAAAATTGCAGAAACTCCCCTAATTTTGGGGCAAAAAGGCAGAAATTCCCTTTTTTGGGGGGCAAAAAAACAGAAATTCTCCTTATTTCGGGGCAAAAATCAGAAATTTCCCTTATTTTGGGGCAAAATTTTAGAAATTTTTTTTATTTTGGTACAGAATTGCAGCAATTTTTCTTATTTTGTGTCAAAAAGGCAGAAATTCTTCATATTTTGGTGCAAAAAGACTGAAATTCCCCTTATTTTGAGGTAAAATGCTGAAATTCCCCATATTTTGGGGTTAAAAGGCAGAAATTCCCCTCATTTTGGGGCAAAGAGGCACAAATTTCCATTATTTTCGGGCAAAATTGCAGAAATTTCATTTATTTCAGGGCAAATAGTCAGAAATTATTGTTATTTTGGGGCAAAAAGCAGAAATTTCTTTTATTTTGGTACAAAATTGAAGAAATTTTCTTTATTTTGGAACAAAAAGTCAGAAATTCCCCATATTTTGGGCAAAAGGCAGAAATTCCCCTTATTTTGGGGTAAAAAGGCTGAAATTTTCATTAATTTGGGGCAAAAAGGCAGAAATTCCCTTTACTTTGTGGCAAAAAGGCAGAAATTCCAATTATTGGGGCAGAAAAGCAAAAATTTTCCTTATTTGGGGGCAATAAGGCATAAATTCCCCATATTTTGTGGCAAAAAGGCAGAAATTCCCCTTATTTGAAGGGAAAATGATGAAATTCCCCTTATTTTGGGGCAAAATTGCAGAAATTTCACTTATTTCAGGGCAAAAAGTCAGAAATTTGCCTTAATATGGGGCAAAAAGCAGAAATTCTCCTAATTTTGGGGCCCAAAACAGAGATTCCCCTTATTTTGTGGTAAAATTGCGGAAATTTAAAATATTTCAGGGCAAAAAGGCAGAAATTCCACTTTATTTCCGGCAATAAGGCAAAAATTCCCCGTATTTTGGAGCAAAATTTCAGAAATTCCCCTTATATTGGTGCAAAAATGCAGAAATTCCTTTTATTTTGGTGCAATAAAAAAAAAAAATTCCCCGTATTTTGAAGCAAAATTGCACTTATTCCCCTAATTTTGAGGGAAAATGCAGAAATTCACATTATTTTGGGGCAAAAAGACAGAAATTCTCCTTATTTCAGGGCAAAAAGTCAGAAATTCTTCTTATTTTGGGGCAAAATTCCAGAAATGTCCATTATTATGGGGCAAAATTGCAGAAATCTCCCTTATTTTGGGGCAAAATTACAGAAATTTCACTTATTTCAGGGAAAAAACGCAGAAATTTCTCTTATTTTGGGGCAAAAAGGCAGAAATTACTTTTATTTTGGTACAAAATTGCAGAAAATTTCTTTATTTTGGGGCAAAAATACAGAAATTCCCCATATTTTAGGGCAAAAATGCAGAGATTCCCCTTATTATTAGGCAAAAAGACAGAAATTCCCCTTATTTAGGGGCAAAATAACAGATATTTCACTTATTCCAGGGAAAAAAGGCAGAAATATTTTTAGTTTGGAGCAAAATAGCAGAAATTCCTAATATTTTGTGGCGAAAATGCAGAAATTCACCTTATTTTGAGGTAAAAAGGCTGAAATTCTCCTTATTTGGAGGCAAAAAGGCAGAAATTTCCCCTATTTTGGGGCAAAAAGTCAGAAATTCCCCTTATTTTGTGGCACAAAGGCAGAAATTTCCCTTATTTTGAGGCATAATTGAAGAAATTTCACTTATTTCAGGGCAAAATTCAAAAATTGCATTTATTTTGGGGCAAAAATACAGAAATTCCGTATATTTTTGAGTAAAAAGGCAGAAATTTCACTTATTTTGACGTAAAAAGGCAGAAAATCCTCTTATTTTGGGGCAAAAATGAAGAAATTTTCCTTTTTTGTGGCAAAAGGTAAACATTCCCCTTATTTTCGGGCAAAAAAACAAAAATTCCCCGTATTTTGGAGCAAAATTGCAGAATTTCTCCTAATTGTGGGGCAAAAAGGCAGAAATTCCCTATATGTTGGGGCAAAAAGACAGAAATTCTCTTTATTTTGGGGCAAAACTCAGAAATTCCACTTATTTTGGGGCAAAATTTAAGAAATTTCTCTTATTTTGAGACAAAATTGCAGAAATTTCAATTTTTTGGGCCAAAATTGCAGAAATTTCACTTATTTTAGGGAAAAAAGGCAGAAATTTTTCTTATTGTGGGGCAAAAAGGCAGAAATTCCTTATATTTTGTGGCAAAAAATGCAGAAATTCCCCTTATTTTGAGGTTAAAAGGCAGAAATTTCCCTTATTTTAAGGCAAAAATACAGAAATTCCCCTTATTTTGGGGCAAAACTGCAGAAATTTCAATTATTTTGGGGAGAATTTTTTGAAATTTAACTTATTTCAGGGCAAAAAGTCAGAAATTCCCCTTATTTTGGGGCAAAAAGACAGAAATTCCATTTATTTTTGGAAAAAAGTCAGAAATTGCACTTATTTTGAGTCAAAAAGGCGGAAAATCCTTTTATTTTGGGGTAAAAATGAAGAAATTTACCTTTTTATGGCAAAAAGGTATACATTCCCTTTATTTTCGGGCAAAAAGGCAGAAATTCCCCGTATTTTAGAGCAACATTGCAAAAATTCCCCTAATTTTGGGGCAAAAAGGCAGAAATTCCCCTTATTTTGGGGTAAAACTGCAGAAATTTCACTTATTTCGCGGCAAAATGGCAGAAAATCCCCTTATTTTCTGTGAAAAATGCAGAAAATCCCTGTATTTTGGAGCAAAATTGCAGAAATTCACCTAGTTTTGGCGTAAAACATGCAGTAATCTTCTTTGTTTTGGGGCAAAAAAGGCAGAAATTCTCCTTATTTTGGGGCAAAAGGCAAAAATTCCCCTTAATTTAGGGCAAAATTGCAGAAATTTCCCTTATTTGGGGACAAAAAACAGAAATTCCCTTTATTTTGGGGCAAAATTGCAAAAAAATCCTTTATTATGGGGAAATATTGCAGCAATTTCTTTTATTATAAGGCAAAATTTCAGAAATTTCACATATTTCAGAGAAAAAAAGCAAAAATTTTTCATATTTTGGGGCAAAAAGGCAGAAATTCCCATTATTTTTGGGCAAAAAGGTAGAAATTCACCTCATTTTGGGGTAAAATTGCAGACGTTTCACATATTTCAGGGCAAAAAGGCAGAAATTCCCGTTATTTTAGGGCATAAAGGCAGAAATTCCTTTTATTTTGGGATAAAATTGCAGAAATTTCCCTTGTTTGGGGGCAAAAAGGAAGAAAATCCCCTTAATTTTGGGCAAAAAGGCAGAAATTCCCTGTATTTTAAAGCAAAATTGCAGAAATTCCCTAAATATTGGGGCAAAAATGCAGAAATTCCCTTTATTTGGGGCAAATCGGCAGAAGTTCTCCTTATTTTCGGGAAAAGAGGCAGAAATTCCCATATGAAGCAAAATTGCAGAAACTCCCCTAATTTTGGGGCAAAAAGGCAGAAATTCCCTTTTTTGGCGGGCAAAAAAACAGAAATTCTCCTTATTTCGGGGCAAAAATCAGAAATTTCCCTTATTTTGAGGCAAAATTTTAAAAATTTCTTTTATTTTGGTACAGAATTGCAGAAATTTTTCTTATTTTGTGTCAAAAAGGCAGAAATTCTTCATATTTTGGGCAAAAGGCAGAAATTCCCCTTATTTTGGGGTAAAAAGGCTGAAATTCCCGTTAATTTGGGGCAAAAAGGCAGAAATTCCCTTTACTTTGTGGCAAAAAGGCAGAAATTCCAATTATTGGGGCAGAAAAGCAAAAATTTTCCTTATTTGGGGGCAATAAGGCATAAATTCCCCATATTTTGTGGCAAAAAGGCAGAAATTCCCCTTATTTGAAGGGAAAATGATGAAATTCCCCTTATTTTGGGGCAAAATTGAAGAAATTTCACTTATTTCAGGGCAAAAAGTCAGAAATTTGCCTTAATTTGGGGCAAAAAGCAGAAATTCTCCTAATTTTGGGGCCCAAAACAGAGATTCCCCTTATTTTGGGGTAAAATTGCGGATATTTAAAATATTTCAGGGCAAAAAGGCAGAAATTCCACATTATTTCCGGCAATAAGGCAAAAATTCCCCGTATTTTGGAGCAAAATTTCAGAAATTCCCCTTATATTGGTGCAAAAATGCAGAAATTCCTTTTATTTTGGTGCAATAAAAAAAAAATTCCCCGTATTTTGAAGCAAAATTGCACATATTCCCCTAATTTTGAGGGAAAATGCAGAAATTCACATTATTTTGGGGCAAAAAGACAGAAATTCTCCTTATTTCAGGGCAAAAAGTCAGAAATTCTTCTTATTTTGGGGCAAAATTCCAGAAATGTCCATTATTTTGGGGCAAAATTGCAGAAATCTCCATTATTTTGGGGCAAAATTACAGAAATTTCACTTATTTCAGGGAAAAAACGCAAAATTTCTCTTATTTTGGGGCAAAAAGGCAGAAATTACTTTTATTTTGGTACAAAATTGCAGAAAATTTCTTTATTTTGGGGCAAAAATACAGAAATTCCCCATATTTTAGGGCAAAAATGCAGAGATTTCCCTTATTATTAGGCAAAAAGACAGAAATTTTCCTTATTTAGGGGCAAAATAACAGATATTTCACTTATTTCAGGGAAAAAAGGCAGAAATTTTTTTAGTTTGGAGCAAAATAGCAGAAATTCCTAATATTTTGTGGCGAAAATGCAGAAATTCACCTTATTTTGAGGTAAAAAGGCTGAAATTCTCCTTATTTGGAGGCAAAAAGGCAGAAATTTCCCCTATTTTGGGGCAAAAAGTCAGAAATTCCCCTTATTTTGTGTCACAAAGGCAGAAATTTCCCTTATTTTGAGGCATAATTGGAGAAATTTCACTTATTTCAGGGCAAAATTCAAAAATTGCATTTATTTTGGGGCAAAAATACAGAAATTCCGTATATTTTTGAGTAAAAAGGCAGAAATTTCACTTATTTTGAGGTAAAAAGGCAGAAATTCCTCTTATTTTGGGGCAAAAATGAAGAAATTTTCCTTTTTTGTGGCAAAAGGTAAACATTCCCCTTATTTTCGGGCAAAAAAACAGAAATTCTCCGTATTTTGGAGCAAAATTGCAGAAATTCCCCTAATTGTGGGGCAAAAAGGCAGAAATTCCCTATATGTTGGGGCAAAAAGACAGAAATTCTCTTTATTTTGGGGCAAAACTCAGAAATTCCACTTATTTTGGGGCAAAATTTAAGAAATTTCTCTTATTTTGGGACAAAATTGCAGAAATTTCAATTTTTTGGGCCAAAATTGCAGAAATTTCACTTATTTTAGGGAAAAAAGGCAGAAATTTTTCTTATTGTGGGGCAAAAAGGCAGAAATTCCTTATATTTTGTGGCAAAAAAATGCAGAAATTCCCCTTATTTTGAGGTTAAAAGGCAGAAATTTCCCTTATTTGGGGGCAAAAATACAGAAATTCCCCTTATTTTGGGGCAAAACTGCAGAAATTTCAATTATTTTGGGGAGAATTTTTTGAAATTTAACTTATTTCAGGGCAAAAAGTCAGAAATTCCCCTTATTTTGGGGCAAAAAGACAGAAATTCCATTTATTTTTGGAAAAAAGTCAGAAATTGCACTTATTTTGAGTCAAAAAGGCGAAAAATCCTTTTATTTTGGGGTAAAAATGAAGAAATTTCCCTTTTTATGGCAAAAAGGTATACATTCCCTTTATTTTCGGGCAAAAAGGCAGAAATTCCCCGTATTTTAGAGCAAAATTGCAAAAATTCCCCTAATTTTGGGGCAAAAAGGCAGAAATTCCTCTTATTTTGGGGTAAAACTGCAGAAATTTCACTTATTTCGCGGCAAAATGGCAGAAAATCCCCTTATTTTCTGTGAAAAATGCAGAAAATCCCCGTATTTTGGAGCAAAATTGCAGAAATTCACCTAGTTTTGGCGTAAAACATGCAGTAATCTCCTTTGTTTTTGGGCAAAAAAGGCAGAAATTCTCCTTATTTTGGGGCAAAAGTCGGAAATTCCCCTTAATTTAGGGCAAATTTGCAGAAATTTCCCTTATTTGGGGACAAATAACAGAAATTCCGTTTATTTTGGGGCAAAATTGCAAAAAAATCCTTTATTATGGGGAAAAATTGCAGCAATTTCTTTTATTATAAGGCAAAATTTCAGAAATTTCACATATTTCAGAGAAAAAAAGCAAAAATTTTTCATATTTTGGGGCAAAAAGGCAGAAATTCCCATTATTTTTGGGCAAAAAGGTAGAAATTCACCTCATTTTGGGGTAAAATTGCAGACGTTTCACATATTTCAGGGCAAAAAGGCAGAAATTCCCGTTATTTGAGGGCATAAAGGCAGAAATTCCTTTTATTTTGAGATAAAATTGCAGAAATTTCCCTTGTTTGGGGGCAAAAAAGAAGAAAATCCCCTTAATTTTGGGCAAAAAGGCAGAAATTCCCCGTATTTTAAAGCAAAATTGCAGAAATTCCCTAAATATTGGGGCAAAAATGCAGAAATTCCCTTTATTTGGGGCAAATCGGCAGAAGTTCCTTTTATTTTCGGGAAAAGAGGCAGAAATTCCCTGTATTTTGAAGCAAAATTGCAGAAACTCCCCTAATTTTGGGGCAAAAAGGCAGAAATTCCCTTTTTTGGGGGGCAAAAAAACAGAAATTCTCCTTATTTCGGGGCAAAAATCAGAAATTTCCCTTATTTTGGGGCAAAATTTTAGAAATTTCTTTTATTTTGGTACAAAATTGCAGAAATTTTTCTTATTTTGTGTCAAAAAGGCAGAAATTCTTCATATTTTGTGCAAAAGGCAGAAATTCCCCTTATTTTGGGGTAAAAATGCTGAAATTCCCCTTATTTTGGCAAAAAGGCAGAAATTCCCCTTATTTTGGGGCAAAATTGCAGAAATTTCACTTATTTCAGGGCAAAAAGTCAGAAATTTGCCTTAATTTGGGGCAAAAAGCAGAAATTCTCCTAATTTTGGGGCCCAAAACAGAGATTCCCCTTATTTTGGGGTAAAATTGCGGAAATTTAAAATATTTCAGGGCAAAAAGGCAGAAATTCCACTTTATTTCCGGCAATAAGGAAAAAATTCCCCGTATTTTGGAGCAAAATTTCAGAAATTCCTTTTATATTGGTGCAAAAATGCAGAAATTCCTTTTATTTTGGTGCAATAAAAAAAAATTCCCCGTATTTTGAAGCAAAATTGCACATATTCCCCTAATTTTGAGGGAAAATGCAGAAATTCACATTATTTTGGGGCAAAAAGACAGAAATTCTCCTTATTTCAGGGCAAAAAGTCAGAAATTCTTCTTATTTTCGGGCAAAATTCCAGAAATGTCCATTATTATGGGGCAAAATTGCAGAAATCTCCCTTATTTTGGGGCAAAATTACAGAAATTTCACTTATTTCAGGGAAAAAACGCAAAATTTCTCTTATTTTGGGGCAAAAAGGCAGAATTTACTTTTATTTTGGTACAAAATTGCAGAAAATTTCTTTATTTTGGGGCAAAAATACAGAAATTCCCCATATTTTAGGGCAAAAATGCAGAGATTCCCCTTATTATTAGGCAAAAAGACAGAAATTCCCCTTATTTAGGGGCAAAATAACAGATATTTCACTTATTCCAGGGAAAAAAGGCAGAAATATTTTTAGTTTGGAGCAAAATAGCAGAAATTCCTAATATTTTGTGGCGAAAATGCAGAAATTCACCTTATTTTGAGGTAAAAAGGCTGAAATTCTCCTTATTTGGAGGCAAAAAGGCAGAAATTTCCCCTATTTTGGGGCAAAAAGTCAGAAATTCCCCTTATTTTGTGGCACAAAGGCAGAAATTTCCCTTATTTTGAGGCATAATTGGAGAAATTTCACTTATTTCAGGGCAAAATTCAAAAATTGCATTTATTTTGGGGCAAAAATACAGAAATTCCGTATATTTTTGAGTAAAAAGGCAGAAATTTCCCTTATTTTGACGTAAAAAGGCAGAAATTCTTCTTATTTTGGGGCAAAAATCAAGAAATTTTCCTTTTTTGTGGCAAAAGGTAAACATTCCCCTTATTTTCGGGCAAAAAAACAGAAATTCCCCGTATTTTGGAGCAAAATTGCAGAAATTCCCCTAATTGTGGGGCAAAAAAAAAGAAATTCCCTATATGTTGGGGCAAAAAGACAGAAATTCTCTTTATTTTGGGGCAAAACTCAGAAATTCCACTTATTTTGGGGCAAAATTTAAGAAATTTCTCTTATTTTGGGACAAAATTGCAGAAATTCCCTAAATATTGGGGCAAAAATGCAGAAATTCCCTTTATTTGGGGCAAATCGGCAGAAGTTCCCTTTATTTTCGGGAAAAGAGGCAGAAATTCCCTGTATTTTGAAGCAAAATTGCAGAAACTCCCCTAATTTTGGGGCAAAAAGGCAGAAATTCCCTTTTTTGGGGGGCAAAAAAACAGAAATTCTCCTTATTTCGGGGCAAAAATCAGAAATTTCCCTTATTTTGTGGCAAAATTTTAGAAATTTCTTTTATTTTGGTACAGAATTGCAGAAATTTTTCTTATTTTGTGTCAAAAAGGCAGAAATTCTTCATATTTTTGTGCAAAAAGGCTGAAATTCCCCTTATTTTGAGGTAAAATGCTGAAATTCCCCATATTTTGGGGTTAAAAGGCAGAAATTCCCCTCATTGTGGGGCAAAAAGGCACAAATTTCCATTTTTTTCGGGCAAAATTGCAGAAATTTCATTTATTTCAGGGCAAATAGTCAGAAATTACTGTTATTTTGGGGCAAAAAGCAGAAATTTCTTTTATTTTGGTACAAAATTGAAGAAATTTTCCTTATTTTGGAACAAAAAGTCAGAAATTCCCCATATTTTGGGCAAAAAGCAGAAATTCCCCTTATTTTGGGGTAAAAAGGCTGAAATTCCCGTTAATTTGGGGCAAAAAGGCAGAAATTCCCTTTACTTTGTGGCAAAAAGGCAGAAATTCCAATTATTGGGGCAGAAAAGCAAAAATTTTCCTTATTTGGGGGCAATAAGGCAGAAATTCCCCATATTTTGTGGCAAAAAGGCAGAAATTCCCCTTATTTGAAGGGAAAATGATGAAATTCCCCTTATTTTGGGGCAAAATTGCAGAAATTTCACTTATTTCAGGGCAAAAAGTCAGAAATTTGCCTTAATATGGGGCAAAAAGCAGAAATTCTCCTAATTTTGGGGCCCAAAACAGAGATTCCCCTTATTTTGGGGTAAAATTGCGGAAATTTAAAATATTTCAGGGCAAAAAGGCAGAAATTCCACTTTATTTCCGGCAATAAGGCAAAAATTCCCCGTATTTTGGAGCAAAATTTCAGAAATTCCCCTTATATTGGTGCAAAAATGCAGAAATTCCTTTTATTTTGGTGCAATAAAAAAAAAATTCCCCGTATTTTGAAGCAAAATTGCACATATTCCCCTAATTTTGAGGGAAAATGCAGAAATTCACATTATTTTGGGGCAAAAAGACAGAAATTCTCCTTATTTCAGGGCAAAAAGTCAGAAATTCTTCTTATTTTGGGGCAAAATTCCAGAAATGTCCATTATTTTGGGGCATAATTGCAGAAATCTCCCTTATTTTGGGGCAAAATTACAGAAATTTCACTTATTTCAGGGAAAAAACGCAAAATTTCTCTTATTTTGGGGCAAAAAGGCAGAAATTACTTTTATTTTGGTACAAAATTGCAGAAAATTTCTTTATTTTGGGGCAAAAATACAGAAATTCCCCATATTTTAGGGCAAAAATGCAGATATTCCCCTTATTATTAGGCAAAAAGACAGAAATTCCCCTTATTTAGGGGCAAAATAACAGATATTTCACTTATTTCAGGGAAAAAAGGCAGAAATATTTTTAGTTTGGAGCAAAATAGCAGAAATTCCTAATATTTTGTGGCGAAAATGCAGAAATTCACCTTATTTTGAGGTAAAAAGGCTGAAATTCTCCTTATTTGGAGGCAAAAAGGCAGAAATTTCCCCTATTTTGGGGCAAAAAGTCAGAAATTCCCCTTATTTTGTGGCACAAAGGCAGAAATTTCCCTTATTTTGAGGCATAATTGGAGAAATTTCACTTATTTCAGGGCAAAATTCAAAAATTGCATTTATTTTGGGGCAAAAATACAGAAATTCCGTATATTTTTGAGTAAAAAGGCAGAAATTTCACTTATTTTGACGTAAAAAGGCAGAAATTCCTCTTATTTTGAGGCAAAAATGAAGAAATTTTCCTTTTTTGTGGCAAAAGGTAAACATTCCCCTTATTTTCGGGCAAAAAGACAGAAATTCCCCGTATTTTAGAGCAAAATTGCAAAAATTCCCCTAATTTTGGGGCAAAAAGGCAGAAATTCCCCGTATTTTAGAGCAAAATTGCAAAAATTTCCCTAATTTTGGGGCAAAAAGGCAGAAATTCTTCTTATTTTGGGGTAAAACTGCAGAAATTTCACTTATTTCGCGGCAAAATGGCAGAAAATCCCCTTATTTTCTGTAAAAAAGGCAGAAAATCCCCGTATTTTGGAGCAAAATTGCAGAAATTCACCTAATTTTGGTGTAAAACATACAGTAATCTTCTTTGTTTGGGGCAAAAAAGGCAGAAATTCTCCTTATTTTGGGGCAAAAGGCAGAAATTCCCCTTAATTTAGGGCAAAACTGCAGAAATTTTAATTATTTTGGGAAAAAATTTTTGAAATTTAATTTATTTCAGGGCAAAAAGTCAGATATTCCTTTTATTTTGGGGCAAAAAGACAGAAATTCCATTTATTTTTGGAAAAAAAGTCAGAAATTGCACTTATTTTGAGTCAAAAAGGCGGAAAATCTCCTTATTTTGGGGTAAAAATGAAGAAATTTCCCTTTTTATGGCAAAAAGGTATACATTCTCTTTATTTTCGGGCAAAAAGGCAGAAATTCTCCGTATTTTGTAGCAAAATTGCAGAAATTCCCCTTATTTTGTGGCAAAAAGGCAGAAATTTCCCTTATTTTGGGGCAAAATTGCAGAAATTTCACTTATTTCAGGGCATAATTCAAAAATTCCTTTTATTTTGGGGCACAAAGAAAGAAATTCCGTTTCTTTTTGGGTAAAAGGGCAGAAATTTCACTTATTTTGAGGTAAAAAGGCAAAAATTCCTCTTATTTTGGGGCAAAAATTAAGAAATTTCCCTTTTTTGTGACAAAAGGTATACATTCCCCTTATTTTCGGGAAAAAAAGCAGAAATTCCCCGTATTTTGGAGCAAAATTGCAGAAATTCCCCTAGTTGTGGGGCAAAAAGGCAGAAATTCCCTATTTGTTGGGGCAAAAAGACAGAAATTCTCCTTATTTTGGGGCAAAACTCAGAAATTCCACTTATTTTGGGGCAAAATTCCAGAAATTTTTCTTATTTTGGGGCAAAATTGCAGAAATTTCACTTATTTTGGGGCAAAATTCCAGAAATTTTTTTCATTTTGGGGCAAAATTGCAGAAATTTCACTTATTTTGTGGTAAAAAGGCTGAAATTTCCCTTATTTAGGGGCAAAAAGGCAGAAATTTCCCCTATTTTGGGGCAAAAAGACAGAAATTCCCCTTATTTTGAGGCACAAAGGCAAAATTTCTTTTATTTTAGGGCAAAATTGCAGAAATTTCACTAATTTCATGGCATAATTAAACAATTCCTTTTATTTTTGGGCAAAAAGACAGAAATTCCGTTTATTTTTGGGTAAAAAGGCAGAAATTTCACTTATTTTGAGGTAAAAAGGCATAAATTCCTCTTATTTTGGGGCAAAAATGAAGAAATTTCCCTTTTTTTGGCAACAAGTTATTTATTCCCCTTATTTTCGGGCAAAAAGACAGAAATTTCCCGTATTTTGGAGCAAAATTGCAGATATTCCCCTAATTGTGGGGCAAAAAACAGAAATTCCCTATATGTTGGACCAAAAAGACAGAAATTCTCCTTATTTTGGGGCAAAACTCAGAAATTCCACTTATTTTGGGGCAACATTCCAGAAATTTTTCTTATTTTGGGGCAAAATTGCAGAAATTTCACTTATTTTGGGGCAAAATTTCAGAAATTTTTCTTATTTTGGGGCAAAATTGCAGAAATTTCACTTATTTTGTGGTAAAAAGGCTGAAATTTCCCTTACTTAGGGGCAAAAAGGCAGAAATTTCATCTATTTTGAGGCAAAAAGACAGAAATCCCCGTTATTTTGTGGCACAAAGGCAGAAATTTCTTTTATTTTAGGGCAAAATTGCAAAAATTTCACTTATTTTGTGGTAAAAAGGCTGAAATTCCCCTCATTTACGGGCAAAAAGGCAGAAATTTTCCCTATTTTGGGGCAAAAAGACAGAAATTCCCTTTATTTTGTGGCACAAAGGCAGAAATTTCTTTTATTTTAGGGCAAAATTGCAGAAATTTCACTAATTTCATGGCATAATTAAAAAATTCCTTTTTTTTGGGCAAAAAGACAGAAATTCTGTTTATTTTTGGGTAAAATGGCAGAAATTTCACTTATTTTGAGGTAAAAAGGCATAAATTCCTCTTATTTTGGGGCAAAAATGAAGAAATTTCCCTTTTTTGTGGCAAAATGTATACATTCCCTTTATTTTTGGGAAAAATGCAGAAATTCTTTGTATTTTGGAGCAAAATTGCAGAAAATCCTCTAGTTGTGGGGCAAAAGCAGAAATTCCCTATTTGTTGAGGCAAAAAGACAGAAATTCTCCTTATTTTGGGGCAAAACTCAGAAATTCCACTTATTTTGAGGCAAAATTCCAGAAATTTCCCTTATTTTGGGGCAAAATTGCAGAAATATCACTTATTTTGGGGCAAAATTGCAGAAATTTCACTTATTTCAGCCAAGAAAGGCAGAAATTTTCCTCATTTTGGAGCAAAAATGCAGAAATTACAACTTATTTTTAGTTAAAAATGCTGAAATTCACCTTATTTGGGGATAAAAGGCAGAAATTTCCCTTATTTTTTGGCAAAAATACAGAAATTCCCCTTATTTTGGGGCAAAATTGCAGAAATTTCAATTATTTTGAAGAAAAATTGCAAAAATTTCTTTTATTTTAAGGCAAAATTGCAGAAATTTCACTTATTTCAGAGAAAAAAAGCAAAAATTTTTCTTATTTTGGGGCAAAAATGCAGAAATTCCCATTATTTTGGGGCAAAAAGGCAGAAATTCACCTTATTTTGGGGTAAAATTGCAGACATTTCACATATTTCAGGGCAAAAAGGCAGAAATTCATGTTATTTGGGGGCAAAAAGGCAGAAATTCCCCTTATTTTGTTTTAAAAAGGCTGAAATTCCCGTTATTTTGGGGCAAAATGGCAGAAATTCCCTTTACTTTGTGGCAAAAAGGCAGAAATTCCCATTAATTGGGGCAGAAATGCAAAAATTTTCCTTATTTGGGGGCAATAAGGCAGAAATTCCCCATATTTTGTGGCAAAAAGGCAGAAATTCTCCATATTTGGAGGTAAAATGCTGAAATACCCCTTATTTTGGCAAAAAGGCAGAAATTCCCATTATTTAGGGGCAAAATTGCAGAAATTTCACTTATTTCAGGGCAAAAAGTAAGAAATTTGTCTTATTTTGGGGCAAAAAGCAAAAATTCTCCTAATTTTTGGGCCAAAAACAGAAATTCCCCTTATTTTGGGGTAAAATTGCAGAAATTTCAAATATTTCAGGGCAAAAAGGCAGAAATTCCACATTATTTCTGGCAATAAGGCAGAAAATTCCCCTATTTGGAGCAAAATTTCAGAAATTCCCCTTATATTGGTGCAAAAATGCAGTAATTCCCGTTATTTTGGTGCAATAAGGCAGAAATTCCCCGTATTTTGAAGCAAAATTGCACATATTCCCCTAATTTTGAGGGAAAATGCAGAAATTCACATTATTTTGGGGCAAAAAGACAGAAATTCTCCTTATTTCAGGGCAAAAAGTCAGAAATTCTTCTTATTTTGGGGCAAAATTCCAGAAATGTCCATTATTTTGGGGCAAAATTGCAGAAATCACCATTATTTTGGGGCAAAATTACAGAAATTTTACTTATTTCAGGGAAAAAACACAGAAATTTCTCTTATTTTGGGGCAAAATGCAGAAATTACTTTTATTTTGGTACAAAATTGCAGAAAATTTCTTTATTTTGGGCAAAAATACAGAAATTCCCCAAATTTTAGGGCAAAAAGGCAGAGATACCCTTATTATTAGGCAAAAAGACAGAAATTCCCCTTATTTAGGGGCAAAATTGCAGATATTTCACTTATTTCAGGGGAAAAAGGCAGAAATTTTTTTATTTTGGAGCAAAAAGGCAGAAATTCCTAATATTTTGTAGCGAAAATGCAGAAATTCACCTTATTTTGAGGTAAAAAGGCTGAAATTCCCCTTATTTGGGGGCAAAAGGCAGAAATTTCCCATATTTTGGGGCAAAAAGTCAGAAATTCCCATTATTTGGTGGCACAAAGGCAGAAATTTCTCTTATTTTGAGGCAAAATTGGAGAAATTTCACTTATTTCAGGGCAAAATTCAAAAATTGCATTTATTTTGGGGTAAAAATACAGAAATTCCGTATATTTTTGAGTAAAAGGGCAGAAATTTCACTTATTTTGACGTAAAAAGGCAGAAATTCCTCTTATTTTGGGTCAAAAATGAAGAAATTTCCCTTTTTTGTGGCAAAAGGTATACATTCCCCTTATTTTCGGGAAAAAAAGCAGAAATTCCCTGTATTTTGAAGCAAAATTGCAGATATTCCCAAAATTGTGGGGCAAAAAGGCAGAAATTCCTTATATGTTGGAGCAAAAAGACAGAAATTCTCCTTATTTTGGGGCAAAACTCAGAAATTCCACTTATTTTGGGGCAAAATTCCAGAAATTTCTCTTATTTTGGGACAAAATTGCCGAAATTTCAATTTTTTGGGCCAAAATTGCAGAAATTTCACTTATTTCAGGAAAAAAAGGCAGACATTTTTCTTATTTTGGGGCAAAAAGGCAGAAATTCCTTATATTTTGTGGCAAAAAAGGCAGAAATTCCCCTTTATTTTGAGGTAAAAAGGCAGAAATTTCCCTTATTTTGGGGCAAAAATACAGAAATTCCCCTTATTTTGGGGCAATACTGCAGAAATTTCAATTATTTTTGGGAAAAATTTTTGAAATTTAACTTATTTCAGGGCAAAAAGTCGGAAATTCCCCTGATTTTGGGGCAAAAAGACAGAAATTCCATTTATTTTTGAAAAAAGGTCAGAAATTGCAATTATTTTGAGTCAAAAAGGTGGAAAATCCCCTTATTTTGGGGTAAAAATGAAGAAATTTCCCTTTTTATGGCAAAAAGGTATACATTCCCTTTATTTTCGGGCAAAACTCCAGAAATTCCTCGTATTTTGGAGCAAAATTGCAGAAATTCCCCTAATTTTAGGGCAAAAAGGCAAAAATCCCCCTTATTTTGGAACAAATTCCCATTATTTTGGAACAAAAAGGCAGAAATTCACCTTATTTTGGGGTAAAATTGCAGACATTTCACATATTTCAGGGCAAAAAGGCAGAAATTCCAGTTAATTGAGGGCATAAAGGCAGAAATTCCTTTTATTTTGGGATAAAATTGCAGAAATTTCCCTTGTTTGGGGGCAAAAATGCAGAAAATCCCCTTAATTTTGGGCAAAAAGGCAGAAATTCCCCGTATTTTAAAGCAAAGTTGCAGAAATTCCCTAAATATTGGGGCAAAAATGCAGAAATTCCCTTTATTTGGGGCAAATCGGCAGAAGTTCCCCTTATTTTCAGAAAAAAAAAGGCAGAAATTCCCTATATTTTGAAGCAAAATTGCAGAAACTCCCCTAATTTTGGGGCAAAAAGCAGAAATTCCCTTTTTTGTGGGGCAAAAAAACAGAAATTCTCCTTATTTCGGGGCAAAAATCAGAAATTTCTCTTATTTTAGCGCAAAATTTTAGAAATTTCTTTTATTTTGGTACAGAATTGCAGAAATTTTTCTTATTTTGTGGCAAAAAGGCAGAAATTACCCATATTTTGATGCAAAAAGGCTGAAATTCCCCTTATTTTGAGGTAAAATGCTGAAATTCCCCATATTTTGGGGTTAAAAGGCAGAAATTCCCCTCATTTTGGGGCAAAGAGGCACAAATTTCCCTTATTTTCGGGCAAAATTGCAGAAATTTTATTTATATCAGGGCAAAAAGTCAGAAATTACTTTTATTTTGGGGCAAAAAGCAGAAATTTCTTTTATTTTGGTACAAAATTGAAGAAATTTTCCTTATTTTGGAACAAAAAGTAAGAAATTCCCCCATATTTTGGTCAAAAGGCAGAAATTCCCCTTATTTTGGGGTAAAAATGCTGAAATTCCCGTTATTTTGGAGCAAAAAGGCAGAAATTCCTTTTACTTTGTGGCAAAAAGGCAGAAATTCCCATTAATTGTGGCAGAAAAGCAAAAATTTTCTTTATTTGGGGGCAATAAGGCAGAAATTCCACATATTTTGTGACAAAAAGGCAGAAATTTCCCTTATTTGAAGGTAAAATGCTGAAATTCCTCTTATTTTGGCAAAAAGGCAGAAATTCCCCTAATTTCGGGGCAAAATTGCAGAAATTTCACTTATTTCAGGGCAAAAAGTCAGAAATTTGCCTTAATTTGGGGCAAAAAGCAGAAATTCTCCTAATTTTGGGGCCAAAAACAGATTCCCCTTATTTTGGGTTAAAATTGCGGAAATTTCAAATATTTCAGGGCAAAAAGGCAGAAATTCCACTTTATTTCGGGCAATAAGGCAAAAATTCCCCGTATTTTGGAGCAAAATTTCAGAAATTCCCCTTATATTGGTGCAAAAATGCAGAAATTCCTTTTATTTTGGTGCAATAAGGAAAAAATTCCCTGTATTTTGAAGCAAAATTGCACATATTCCCCTAATTTTGAGGGAAAATGCAGAAATTCACATTATTTTGGGGCAAAAAGACAGAAATTCTCCTTATTTCAGGGCAAAAAGTCAGAAATTCTTCTTATTTTGGGGCAAAATTTCAGAAATTTCCTTTATTTTGGGGCAAAATTGCAGAAATCTCCCTAATTTTGGGGCAAAATTACAGAAATTTCACTGATTTCAGGGAAAAAACGCAGAAATTTCTCTTATTTTGGGGCAAAAAGGCAGAAATTACTTTTATTTTTGTACAAAATTGCAGAAAATTTTTTTATTTTGGGGCAAAAATACAGAAATTCCCCATATTTTAGGACAAAAAGGAGAGATTCCCCTTATTATTAGGTAAAAAGGCTGAAATTCCTTTTATTTTGGGGCAAAAAGGCAGAAATTCCCCTTATTTTGTGGCAAAAAAGCAGAAATTTCCCATATTTTGAGGCAAAATTTGAGAAATTTCACTTATTTCAGGGCAAAATTCAAAAATTGCATTTATTTTGGGGCGAAAATACAGAAATTTCGTATATTTTTGAGTAAAAAGGCAGAAATTTCACTTATTTTGACGTAAAAAGGCAGAAATTCCCTGTATTTTGGAGCAAAATTGCAGAAATTCCCCTAATTGTGGGGCAAAAAGGCAGAAATTCCCTATATGTTGGGGCAAAAAGACAGAAATTCTCCTTATTTTGGGGCAAAACTCAGAAATTCCACTTATTTTGGGGCACAATTCCAGAAATTTTTCTTATTTTGGGCCAAAATTGCAGAAATTTCACTTATTTCAGGGAAAAAGGCAGAAATTTTTCTTATTTTGTGGCAAAAAGGCAGAAATTCCTTATATTTTGTGGCAAAAAATGCAGAAATTTCCCTTATTTTGAGGTAAAAAGGCAGAAATTTTCTTTATTTTGGGGCAAAAATACAGAAATTACGCTTATTTTGGGGCAAAACTGCAGAAATTTCAATTATTTTGGTGAAAAATTGTTGAAATTTAACTTATTTCAGGGCAAAAATTCGAAAATTCCCCTTATTTTTGGGCAAAAAGACAGAAATTCCATTTATTTTTGGAAAAAAGTCAGAAATAGCACTTATTTTGAGTCAAAAAGGCGGAAAATCCCCTTATTTTGGGGTAAAAATGAAGAAATTTCCCTTTTTATGGCAAAAAGGTATACATTCCCTTTATTTTCGGGCAAAAAGACAGAAATTCCTCGTATTTTGGAGCAAAATTGCAGAAATTCCCCTAATTTTAGGGCAAAAAGGCAAAAATCCCCCTTATTTTGGGGTAAAACTGCATAAATTTCACTTATTTCGCGGCAAAATGGCAATAATTCCCCTTGTTTTCTGCGAAAAAGGCAGAAAATCCCCGTATTTTGGAGCAAAATTGCAGAAATTCACCTAATTTTGGCGTAAAACATGCAGTAATATTCTTTGTTTTGGGGAAAAAGGCAGAAATTCTTCTTATTTTGGGGCAAAAGGCAGAAATTCCCCTTATTTTAGGGCAAAATTGCAGAAATTTCCCTTATTTGGGGAAAAAAAAAGAAATTCCCTTCATTTTGGGGCAAAATTGCAACAAATTCCTTTATTATGGGGAAAAATTGCAGAAATTTCTTTTATTTTAAGGCAAAATTGCAGAAATTTCACATATTTCAGAGAAAAAAAGCAAAAATTTTTCATATTTTGGGGCAAAAAGGCAGAAATTCCCATTATTTTGAGGCAAAAAGGCAGAAATTCACCTTATTCTGGGGTAAAATAGCAGACATTTCACATATTTCAGGGCAAAAAGTCAGAAATTCCCATTATTTGAGGGCATAAAGGCAGAAATTCCTTATATTTTAAGATAAAATTGCAGAAATTTCCCTTGTTTGGGGGCAAAAAGGCAAAAAATCCCCTTAATTTTGGGCAAAAAGACAGAAATTCCCCGTATTTTAAAGGAAAATTGCAGAAATTTCCTAAATATTGGTGCAAAAATGCAGAAATTCGCTTTTTTTGGGGCAAATCGGCAGAAGTTTCCCTTATTTTCGGGAAAAGAGGCAGAAATTCCCTGTATTTTGAAGCAAAATTGCAGAAACTCCCCTAATTTGGGGGCAAAAAGGCAGAAATTCCCTTTTTTTGGGACAAAAATACAGAAATTCTCCTTATTTCGGGGCAAAAATCAGAAATTTCCCTTATTTTGGGGCAAAATTTTAGAAATTTCTTTTATTTTGGTACAGAATTGCAGAAATTTTTCTTATTTTGTGGCAAAAAGGCAGAAATTTTTATATTTTGTTGCAAAAAGGCTGAAATTCCCTATATTTTGAGGTAAAATGCTGAAATTCCCCATATTTTGGGGTTAAAAGGCAGAAATTTCCCTTATTTTGGGGCAAAGAGGCACAAATTTCCCTTATTTACGGGCAAAATTGCAGAAATTTCATTTATTTCAGGGAAAAAAGTCAGAAATTACTTTTATTTTGGGGCAGAAAGCAGAAATTTCTTTTATTTTGGTACAAAATTGAAGAATATTTCCTTATTTTGGAACAAAAAGTCAGAAATTCCCCATATTTTGGGCAAAAGGCAGAAATTCCCCTTATTTTGGGGTAAAAAGGCTGAAATTCCCATTATTTTGGGGCAAAAAGGCAGAAATTCCCTTTACTTTGTGGCAAAAAGGCAGAAATTCCAATTAATTGGGGCAGAAAAGCAAAAATTTTCATTATTTGGGGGCAATAAGGCAGAAATTCCCCATATTTTGTGGCAAAAAGGCAGAAATTCCCCTTATTTGAAGGTAAATACTGAAATTCCCCTTATTTTGGCAAAAAGGCAAAAATTCCCCTTATTTTGGGGCAAAATTGCAGAAATGTCACTTATTTCAGGGCAAAAAGTCAGAAATTTGCCTTAATTTGGGGCAAAAAGCAGAAATTCTCCTAATTTTAGGGCCAAAAACAGAAATTCCCTTTATTTTGGGGAAAATTGCGGAAATTTCAAATATTTCAGGGCAAAAAAGCAGAAATTCCACTTTATTTCGGGCAATAAGGCAAAAATTACCCGTATTTTGGAGCAAAATTTCAGAAATTCCCCTTATATTGGTGCAAAAATGCAGAAATTCCTTTTATTTTGGTGCAATAAGGAAAAAATTCCTCGTATTTTGAAGCAAAATTGCACATATTCCCCTAATTTTGAGGGAAAATGCAGAAATTCACATTATTTTGGGGCAAAAAGACAGAAATTCTCCTTATTTCAGGGCAAAAAGTCAGAAATTCTTCTTATTTTGGGGCAAAATTTCAGAAATTTCCTTTATTTTGGGGCAAAATTGCAGAAATCTCCCTTATTTTGGGGCAAAATTACAGAAATTTCACTTATTTCAGGGAAAAAACGCAGAAATTTCTCTTATTTTGGGGCAAAAAGGCAGAAATTACTTTTATTTTTGTACAAAATTGCAGAAAATTTTTTTATTTTGGGGCAAAAATACAGAAATTCCCTATATTTTAGAACAAAAAGGAGAGATTCCCATTATTATTAGGTAAAAAGGCTGAAATTCCTTTTATTTTGGGGCAAAAAGGCAGAAATTCCCCCTATTTTGTGGCAAAAAAGCAGAAATTTCCCTTATTTTGAGGCAAAATTGGAGAAATTTCACTTATTTCAGGGCAAAATTCAAAAATTGCATTTATTTTGGGGCGAAAATACAGAAATTTCGTATATTTTTGAGTAAAAAGGCAGAAATTTCACTTATTTTGACGTAAAAAGGCAGAAATTCCCTGTATTTTGGAGCAAAATTGCAGAAATTCCCCTAATTGTGGGGCAAAAAGGCAGAAATTCCCTATATGTTGGGGCAAAAAGACAGAAATTCTCCTTATTTTGGGGCAAAACTCAGAAATTCCACTTATTTTGGGGCAAAATTCCAGAAATTTTTCTTATTTTGGGACAAAATTGCAGAAATTTCAATTTTTTTTGGGCCAAAATTGCAGAAATTTCACTTATTTCAGAAAAAAAGGCAGAAATTTTTCTTATTTTGGGGCAAAAAGGCAGAAATTCCTTATATTTTGTGGCAAAAAATGCAGAAATTTCCCTTATTTTGAGGTAAAAAGGCAGAAATTTTCTTTATTTTGGGGCAAAAATACAGAAATTCCCCTTATTTTGGGGCAAAACTGCAGAAATTTCAATTATTTTGGTGAAAAATTGTTGAAATTTAACTTATTTCAGGGCAAAAATTCAAAAATTCCCCTTATTTTTGGGCAAAAAGACAGAAATTCCATTTATTTTTGGAAAAAAGTCAGAAATTGCACTTATTTTGAGTCAAAAAGGCGGAAAATCCCCTTATTTGGGGGTAAAAATGAAGAAATTTCACTTTTTATGGCAAAAAGGTATACATTCCCTTTATTTTCTGGCAAAAAGACAGAAATTTCTCGTATTTTGGAGCAAAATTGCAGAAATTCCCCTAATTTTAGGGCAAAAAGGCAAAAATCCCCCTTATTTTGGGGTAAAACTGCAGAAATTTCACTTATTTCGCGGCAAAATGGCAGAAATTCCCCTTATTTTCTGCGAAAAAGGCAGAAAATCCCCGTATTTTGGAGCAAAATTGCAGAAATTCACCTAATTTTGGCGTAAAACATGCAGTAATTTTCTTTTTTTGGGCAAAAAGGCAGAAATTCTTCTTATTTTGGGGCAAAAGGCAGAAATTCCCCTTATTTTAGGGCAAAATTGCAGAAATTTCCCTTATTTGGGGAAAAAAACAGAAATTCCCTTTATTTGGGGCAAAATTGCAAAAAATTCCTTTATTATGGAAAAAAATTGAAGAAATTTCTTTTATTTTATGGCAAAATTGCAGAAATTTCACATATTTCAGAGAAAAGAAGCAAAAATTTTTCATATTTTGGGGCAAAAAGGCAAAAATTCCCATTATTTTGGGGAAAAAGGCAGAAATTCACCTTATTTTGGGGTAAAATAGCAGACATTTCACATATTTCAGGGCAAAATTCAGAAATTCCCATTATTTGAGGGCATAAAGGCAGAAAATTCTTTTATTTTGGGATAAAATTGCAGAAATTTCCCTTGTTTGGGGGCAAAAAGTCAGAAAATCCCCTTAATTTTGGGCAAAAAGGAAGAAATTCCCCGTATTTTAAAGCACAATTGCAGAAATTTCTTAAATATTGGGGCAAAAATGCAGAAATTCCCTTTATTTGGGACAAATCGGCAGAAGTTCCCCTTATTTTCGGGAAAAGAGGCAGAAATTCCCTGTATTTTGAAGCAAAATTGCAGAAACTCCCCTAATTTTGGGGCAAAAAGGCAGAAATTCCCTTTTTTTGGGACAAAAATACAGAAATTCTTCTTATTTCGGGGCAAAAATCAGAAATTTCCCTTATTTTGGGGCAAAATTTTAGAAATTTCTTTTATTTTGTTACAGAATTGCAGAAATTTTTCTTATTTTGTGGCAAAAAGGCATAAATGTTCATATTTTGTTGCAAAAAAACTGAAATTCCCCTTATTTTGAGGAAAAATGCTAAAATTCCCCATATTTTGGGTTTAAAAGGCAGAAATTACCCTCATTTTGGGGCAAAAAGGCACAAATTTCCCTTATTTTCGGGCAAAATTGCAGAAATTTCATTTATTTCAGGGCAAAAAGTCAGAAATTATTTTATTTTGGGGCAGAAAGCAGAAATTTCTTTTATTTTGGTACAAAATTGAAGAAATTTTCCTTATTTTGGAACAAAAAGTCAGAAATTCCCCATATTTTGGGCAAAAGGCAGAAATTCCCCTTATTTTGGGGTAAAAAGGCTGAAATTCCCATTATTTTGGGGCAAAAAGGCAGAAATTCCCTTTACTTTGTGGCAAAAAGGCAGAAATTCCCATTAATTAGGGCAGAAAAGCAAAAATTTTCATTATTTGGGGGCAATAAGGCAGAAATTCCCCATATTTTGTGGCAAAAAGGCAGAAATTCCCCTTATTTGAAGGTAAATACTGAAATTCCCCTTATTTTGGCAAAAAGGCAATAATTCCCCTTATTTTGGGGCAAAATTGCAGAAATTTCACTTATTTCAGGGCAAAAATTCAGAAATTTGCCTTAATTTGGGGCAAAAAGCAGAAATTCTTCTAATTTTGGGACCAAAAACAGAAATTCCCCTTATTTTGGGGTAAAATTGCGGAAATTTCAAATATTTCAGTGCAAAAATGCAGAAATTCCACTTTATTTCGGGCAATAAGGCAAAAATTCCCCGTATTTTGGAGCAAAATTTCAGAAATTCCCCTTATATTGGTGCAAAAATGCAGAAATTCCTTTTATTTTGGTGCAATAAGGCAAAAATACCCCGTATTTTGAAGCAAAATTGCACATATTTTCCTAATTTTGAGGGAAAATGCAGAAATTCACATTATTTTGGGGCAAAAAGACAGAAATTCTCCTTATTTCAGGGCAAAAAGTCAGAAATTCCTCTTATTTTGGGGCAAAATTCCAAAAATTTCCTTTATTTTGGGACAAAATTGCAGAAATTTCACTTATTTCAGGGAAAAAAGGCAGAAATTTTTTTTTATTTTGGGGCAAAAAGGCAGAAATTCCTTATAATTTGTGGCAAAAATGCAGAAATTCCCCTTATTTTGAGGTAAAAAGGCAGAAATTTCCCTTATTTGGGGGCAAAAATACAGAAATTCCCTTTATTTTGGGGCAAAATTGCAGAAATTTCAATTATTTTGGGGAAAAATTTTTGAAATTTAACATATTTCAGGGCAAAAATTCGGAAATTCCACTTATTTTGGGGCAAAAAACAGAAATTCCATTTAATTTTAAAAAAAAGTCAGAAATTGCACTTATTTTGAGTCAAAAAGGCGGAAAATCCCCTTTTTTGGGGTAAAAATGAAGAAATTTCCCTTTTTATGGCAAAATGGTATACATTCCCTTTATTTTCGGGCAAAAAGGCAGAAATTCTCTGTATTTTGGTGCAAAATTGCAGAAATTCCCCTAATATTGGGACAAAAAGGCAGAAATTCCCCTTATTTGGGGGTAAAACTGCAGAAATTTCACTTATTTTGCGGCAAAATGGCAGAAATTCCCCTTATTTTCTGCGAAAAATGCAGAAAATCCCCGTATTTTGGAGCAAAATTGCAGAAATTCACCTAATTTTGGCGTAAAACATACAGTAATTTTCTTTGTTTTGGGGCAAAAAGGCAGAAATTCTCCTTATTTTGGGGCAAAAGGAAGAAATTCTCCTTATTTTAGGGCAAAATTGCAGAAATTTCCATTATTTGGGGACAAAAAACAGAAATTCCCTTTATTTTGCGGCAAAATTGCAAAAATTTTTTTATTATGGGGAAAAATTGCAGAAATTTCTTTTATTTTAAGGGAAAATTGCAGAAATTTCACATATTTCAAAGAAAAAAAGCAAAAATTTTTCATATTTTGGGGCAAAAATGCAAAAATTCCCCTTATTTTGGGGTAAAAAGGCTGAAATTCCCATTATTTTGGGGCAAAAAGGCAGAAATTCCCCATATTTTGTGGCAAAAAGGCAGAAATTCCCCTTATTTGAAGGTAAAATGCTGAAATTCCACTTATTTTGGCAAAAAGGCAGAAATTCTCCTTATTTTGGTGCAAAATTGCAGAAATTTCACTTATTTCAGGGCAAAAAGTCAGAAATTTGCCTTAATTTGGGGCAAAATCAGAAATTCTCCTAATTTTGGGGCCAAAAACAGAAATTCCCCTTATTTTGGGGTAAAATTGCGGAAATTTCAAATATTTCAGGGCAAAAAAGCAGAAATTCCACTTTATTTTTGGCAATAAGGCAAAAATTCCTCGTATTTTGGAGCAAAATTTCAGAAATTCCCCTTATATTGGTGCAAAAATGCAGAAATTCCTTTATTTTGGTTCAATAAGGCAAAAATTCCCCGTATTTTGAAGCAAAATTGCACATATTCCCCTAATTTTGAGGGAAAATGCAGAAATTCACATTATTTTGGGGCAAAAAGACAGAAATTCTCTTTATTTCAGGGCAAAAAGTCAGAAATTCCCCTTATTTTGGGGCAAAATTCCAGAAATTTCCTTTATTTTGGGACAAAATTGCAGAAATTTTAATTTTTTGGGCCAAAATTGCAGAAATTTCACTTATTTCAGGGAAAAAAGGCAGAAATTTTTCTTATTTGGGGGCAAAAGGAGAAATTCCTTATATTTTGTGGCAAAAATGCAGAAATTCCCCTTATTTTGAGGTAAAAATGCAGAAATTTCCCTTAATTTGGGGCAAAAATACAGAAATTCTTACTTTTGGGCAAAATTGCAGAAATTTCAATTATTTTAAGGAAAAATTTTTGAAATTTAACTTATTTCAGGGCAAAAAGTCGGAAATTCCCCTTATTTTGGGGCAAAAAGACAGAAATTCCAATTATTTTTGGAAAAAAGTCAGAAATTGCACTTATTTTGAGTCAAAAAGGCGGAAAATCCCCTTATTTTAGGGTAAAAATGAAGAAATTTCCCTTTTTATGGCAAAAAGTTATACATTCCTTTTATTTTCTGGCAAAAAGGCAGAAATTCTCTGTATTTTGGAGCAAAATTGCAGAAATTCCCCTAACATTGGGGCAAAAAAGCAGAAATTCCCCTTATTTTGGGGTAAAACTGCAGAAATTTCACTTATTCTGCGGCAAAATGGCAGAAATTCCTTTTATTTTCTGCGAAAAAGGCAGAAAATCCCCGTATTTTGGAGCAAAATTGCAGAAATTCACCTAATTTTGGCGTAAAACATGCAGTAATTTTCTTTGTTTTGGAGCAAAAAGGCAGAAATTCTCCTTATTTTGGGGCAAAAGGAAGAAATTCCCCTTATTTTAGGGCAAAATTGCAGAAATTTCCATTATTTGGGGACAAAAAACAGAAATCCCCTTTATTTTGGGGCAAAATTGCAAAAATTTTTTTTGTTATGGGGAAAAATTGCAGAAAATTCTTTTATTTTAAGGCAAAATTGCAGAAATTTCAAATATTTCAGAGAAAAAAAGCAAAAATTTTTCATATTTTGGGGCAAAAATCAGAAATTCCCATTATTTTGGGGCAAAAAGCAGAAATTCACCTTATTTTGGGGTAAAATTGCACACATTTCACATATTACAGGGCAAAAAAGCAGAAATTCCCGTTATTTTAGAACATAAAGGCAAAAATTCCTTTTATTTTGGGATAAAATTGCAGAAATTTCCCTTGTTTGGGGGCAAAAAGGCAGAAAATCCCCTTAATTTTGGGAAAAAGTCAGAAATTCCCCGTATTTTATAGCAAAATTGCAGAAATTCCCTAAATATTGGTGCAAAAATGCAGAAATTCGCTTTATTTGGGGCAAATAGCAAGAAGTACCCCTTATTTTCGGAAAAGAGGCAGAAATTCCCTGTACTTTGAAGCAAAATTGCAGAAACTCCCCTAATTTTTGGGCAAAAACGCAGAAATTTTTTTTTTGGGGGGGCAAAATACAGAAATTCTTCTTATTTCGGGGCAGAAATCAGAAATTTCCCTTATTTTGGGGCAAAATTTTAGAAATTTCTTTTATTTTGGTAAAGAATTGCAGAAATTTTTCTTATTTTGTGGCAAAAAGGCAGAAATTTTTCATATTTTGGTGCAAAAAGGCTGAAATTCCCCTTATTTTGAGGTAAAATCCTGAAATTCCCAATATTTTGGGGTTAAAAGGCAGAAATTCCCCTCATTTAGGGGCAAAAAGGCACAAATTTCTCTTATTTTCGGGCAAAATTGCAGAAATTTCATTTATTTCAGGGCAAAAAGTCAGAAATTACTTTTATTTTGGGGCAGAAAGCAGAAATTTCTTTTATTTTGGTACAAAATTGAAGAAATTTTTCTTATTTTGGAACAAAAAGTCAGAAATTCCCCATATTTTGGGCAAAAGGCAGAAATTCCCCTTATTTTGGGGTAAAAAGGCTGAAATTCCCATTATTTTGGGGCAAAAAGGCAGAAATTCCCTTTACTTTGTGGCAAAAAGGCAGAAATTCCCATTATTTGGGGCAGAAAAGCAAAAATTTTCCTTATTTGGGGGCAATAAGGCAGAAATTCCACATATTTTGTGGCAAAAAGGCAGAAATTCTCCTTATTTGAAGGTAAAATGCTGAAATTCCCCTTATTTTGGCAAAAAAGCAGAAATTCCCCTTATTTTGGGGCAAAATTGCAGAAATTTCACTTCTTTCAGGGCAAAAAGTCAGAAATTTGCCTTAATTTGGGGCAAAAAGCAGAAATTCTCCTAATTTTGGGGCCAAAAACAGAAATTCCTCTAATTTAGGGTAAAATTGCGGAAATTTCAAATATTTCAGGGCAAAAAGGCAGAAATTCCACTTTATTTCGTGCAATAAGGCAAAAATTCCCCGTATTTTGGAGCAAAATTTCAGAAATTCCCCTTATATTGGTGCAAAAATGCAGAAATTCCTTTTATTTTGGTGCAATAAGGAAAAAATTCCCCGTATTTTGAAGCAAAATTGCACATATTCCCCTAATTTTGAGGGAAAATGCAGAAATTCACATTATTTTGGGGCAAAAAGACAGAAATTCTCCTTATTTCAGGGCAAAAAGTCAGAAATTCTTCTTATTTTGGGGCAAAATTTCAGAAATTTCCTTTATTTTGGGACAAAATTGCAGAAATTTCAATTTTTTGGGCCAAAATTGCAGAAATTTCACTTATTTCATGGAAAAAAGGCAGAAATTTTTCTTATTTTGGGGCAAAAAGGCAGAAATTCCTTACATTTTGTGGCAAAAATGCAGAATTTCCCCTTATTTTGAGGTAAAAAGGCAGAAATTTCCCTTATTTTGGGGCAAAAATACAGAAATTTCCCTTAATTTGGGGCCAAATTGCAGAAATTTCAATTATTTTGGGGAAAAATTTTTGAAATTTAACTTATTTCAGGGCAAAAAGTCGGAAATTCCCCTTATTTTGGGGCAAAAATACAGAAATTCCATTTATTTTTGGAAAAAAGTCAGAAATTGCACTTATTTTGAGTCAAAAATGCGGAAAATCCCCTTATTTTGGGGTAAAAATGAAAAAATTTCCCTTTTTAATGGCAAAAAAGTATACATTCCCTTTATTTTCGGGCAAAAAGGCAGAAATTCTCTGTATTTTGGAGCAAAATTGCAGAAATTCCCCTAATATTGGGGCAAAAAGGCAGATATTCCCCTAATTTTGGGGTAAAACTGCAGAAATTTCACTTATTTTGCGGCAAAATGGCAGAAATTCCCCTTATTTTCAGCGCAAAACGCAGAAAATCCCCGTATTTTAGAGCAAAATTGCAGAAACTCCCCTAATTTTGGGTCAAAAAGGCAGAAATTCCCTATTTTGGGGGGCAAAAATACAGAAATTCTCCTTATTTAGGGGCAAAAATCAGAAGTTTCCTTTATTTGGGGAAAAATTTTAGAAATTTCTTTTATTTTGGTACAGAATTGCAGAAATTTTTCTTATTTTGTGGCAAAAAGGCAGAAATTCCCCATATTTTGGTGCAAAAAGGCTGAAATTCCTATTATTTTGAGGTAAAATGCTGAAATTCCTCATATTTTGGGGTTAAAAGGCAGAAATTCCCCTCTTTTGGGGGCAAAAAGGCACAAATTTCTCTTATTTTCGGGCAAAATTTCAGAAATTTCATTTATTTCAGGGCAAAAAGTCAGAAATTACTTTTATTTTGGGGCAGAAAGCAGAAATTTCTTTTATTTTGGTACAAAATTGAAGAAATTTTCCTTATTTTGGAACAAAATGTCAGAAATTCCCCATATTTTGGGCAAAAGGCAGAAATTCCCCTTATTTTGGGGTAAAAAGGCTGAAATTCCCATTATTTTGGGGCAGAAAGGCAGAAATTCCTCATATTTTGTGGCAAAAATGCGGAAATTCCCCTTATTTGAAGGTAAAATGCTGAAATTCCCCTTATTTTGGCAAAAAGGCAGAAATTCTCCTTATTTTGGAGCAAAATTGCAGAATTTTTACTTATTTCAGGGCAAAAAGTCAAAAATTTGCCTTAATTTGGGGCAAAAAGCAGAAATTCTCCTAATTTTGGGGCCAAAAACAGAAATTCCCCTTATTCTGGGGTAAAATTGCGGAAATTTCAAATATTTCAGGGCAAAAAGGCAAAAATTCCACTTTATTTCTGGCAATAAGCAAAAATTCCCCGTATTTTGGAGCAAAATTTCAGAAATTCCCCTTATATTGGTGCAAAAATGCAGAAATTCCTTTATTTTGGTTCAATACGGCAAAAATTCCCCGTATTTTGAAGCAAAATTGCACATATTTCCCTAATTTTGAGGGAAAATGCAGAAATTCACATTATTTTGGGGCAAAAAGACAGAAATTCTCTTTATTTCAGGGCAAAAATCAGAAATTCCCCTTATTTTGGGGCAAAAATCCAGAAATTTTCTTTATTTTGGGACAAAATTGCAGAAATTTCAATTTTTTTTGCCAAAATTGCAGAAATTTCACTTATTTCAGGAAAAAAACGCAGAAATTTTTCTTATTTTGGGGCAAAAAGCAGAAATTCCTTATATTTTGTGGCAAAAATGCAGAAATTCCCCTTATTTTGTGGTAAAAAGGCAGAAATTTCCCTTATTTTGGGGCAATAATACAGAAATTTTCCTTATTTTGGGGCAAAATTGCAGAAATTTCAATTATTTTGGGGAAAAAATTTTGAAATTTAACTTATTTCAGGGCAAAAAGTCGGAAATTCCTCTTATTTTGGGGAAAAAATACAGAAATTCCATTTATTTTTGGAAAAAAGTCAGAAATTGCACTTATTTTGAGTCAAAAAGGCGGAAAATCCCCTTATTTTGGGGTAAAAATGAAGAAATTTCCCTTTTTATGGCAAAAAGGTATATATTCCCTTTATTTTCATGCAAAAAGGCATAAATTCTCTGTATTTTGGAGCAAAATTGCAGAAATTCCCCTAATATTGGGGCAAAAGGCAGAAATTCCCCTTATTTTGGGGTAAAACTGCAGAAATTTCACTTATTTTGTGGCAAAATGGCAGAAATTCCCCTTATTTTCTTCGAAAAAGGCAGAAAATCCCCGTATTTTGGAGCAAAATTGCAGAAATTCACCTAATTTTGGCGTAAAACATGCAGTAATTTTCTTGTTTTGGGGCAAAAAGGCAGAAATTCTCCTTATTTAGGGGCAAAAGGAAGAAATTCTCCTTATTTTAGGGCAAAATTGCAGAAATTTCCCTTATTTGGGGACAAAAAACAGAAATTCCCTTTATTTTGCGGCAAAATTGCAAAAAAATTTTTTATTATGGGGAAAATTGCAGAAATTTCTTTTATTTTAAGGCAAAATTGCAGAAATTTCACATATTTCAGAGAAAAAAAGCAAAAATTTTTCATATTTTGGGGCAAAAATGCAGAAATTCCCCTTATTTTGGGGTAAAAAGGCTGAAATTCCCGTTATTTTGGGGCAAAAAGGCAGAAATTCCCCATATTTTGTGGCAAAAAGTCAGAAATTCCCTTTATTTGAAGGTAAAATGCTGAAATTCCCCTTATTTTGGCAAAAAGGCAGAAATTCTCCTTATTTTGGTGCAAAATTGCAGAAATTTCACTTATTTCAGGGCAAAAAGTCAGAAATTTGCCTTAATTTGGGGCAAAATCAGAAATTCTCATAATTTTGGGGCCAAAAACAGAAATTCCCCTTATTTTGGGGTAAAATTGCAGAAATTTCAAATATTTCAGGGCAAAAAGGCAGAAATTCCACTTTATTTTTGGCAATAAGGCAAAAATTCCCCATATTTTGGAGCAAAATTTCAGAAATTCCCCTTATATTGGTGCAAAAATGCAGAAATTCCTTTATTTTGGTTCAATAAGGCAAAAATTCCCCGTATTTTGAAGCAAAATTGCACATATTCCCCTAATTTTGAGGGAAAATTCAGAAATTCACATTATTTTGGGGCAAAAAGACAGAAATTCTCCTTATTTCAGGGCAAAAAGTCAGAAATTCCCCTTATTTTGGGGCAAAATTCCAGAAATTTCCTTTATTTTGGGACAAAATTGCAGAAATTTTAATTTTTTGGGCCAAAATTGCAGAAATTTCACTTATTTCAGGGAAAAAAGGCAGAAATTTTTCTTATTTTGGGGCAAAAAGCAGAAATTCCTTATATTTTGTGGCAAAAATGCAGAAATTCCCCTTATTTTGAGGTAAAAAGGCAGAAATTTCCCTTATTTTGGGGCAAAAATACAGAAATTCCCCTTACTTTGGGGCAAAATTGCAGAAATTTCAATTATTTTAAGGAAAAATTTTTGAAATTTAACTTATTTCAGGGCAAAAAGTCGGAAATTCCCCTTATTTTGGGGCAAAAAGACAGAAATTCCATTTATTTTTGGAAAAAAGTCAGAAATTGCACTTATTTTGAGTCAAAGAGGCGGAAAATCCCCTTATTTTAGGGTAAAAATGAAGAAATTTCCCTTTTTATGGCAAAAAGTTATACATTCCTTTTATTTTCTGGCAAAAGGCAGAAATTCTCTGTATTTTGGAGCAAAATTGCAGAAATTCCCCTAACATTGGGGCAAAAAAGCAGAAATTCCCCTTATTTTGGGGTAAAACTGCAGAAATTTCACTTATTTTGCGGCAAAATGGCATAAATTCCTTTTATTTTCTGCGAAAAAGGCAGAAAATCCCCGTATTTTGCAGCAAAATTGCAGAAATTCACCTAATTTTGGCGTAAAACATGCAGTAATTTTCTTTGTTTTGGAGCAAAAAGGCAGAAATTCTCCTTATTTTGGGGCAAAAGGAAGAAATTCCCCTTATTTTAGGGCAGAATTGCAAAAATTTCCCTTATTTGGGGACAAAAAACAGAAATCCCCTTTATTTTGGGGCAAAATTGCAAAAAAATTTTTTATTATGGGGAAAAATTGCAGAAATTTCATATATTTTAAGGCAAAATTGCAGAAATTTCAAATATTTCAGAGAAAAAAAGCAAAAATTTTTCATATTTTGGGGCAAAAATGCAGAAATTCCCATTATTTTGGGGCAAAAACAGAAATTCACCTTATTTTGGGGTAAAATTGCACACATTACACATATTACAGGGCAAAAAAGCAGAAATTCCCGTTATTTTAGGGCATAAAGGCAGAAATTCCTTTTATTTTGGGATAAAATTGCAGAAATTTCCCATGTTTGGGGGCAAAAAGGCAGAAAATCCCCTTAATTTTGGGAAAAAGTCAGAAATTCCCCATATTTTAAAGCAAAATTGCAGAAATTCCCTAAATATTGGTGCAAAAATGCAGAAATTCGCTTTATTTGGGGCAAATAGCCAGAAGTACCCCTTAGTTTCGGGAAAAGAGGCAGAAATTCCCTGTACTTTGAAGCAAAATTGCAGAAACTCCCCTAATTTTTGGGCAAAAACGCAGAAATTCCTTATTTGGGGGGGCAAAAATACAGAAATTCTCCTTATTTCGGGGCAAAAATCAGAAATTTCCCTTATTTTGGGGCAAAATTTTAGAAATTTCTTTTATTTTGGTAAGGAATTGCAGAAATTTTTCTTATTTTGTGGCAAAAAGGCAGAAATTCCTCATATTTTGGTGCAAAAAGACTGAAATTCCCCTTATTTTGAGGTAAAATGCTGAAATTCCCCATATTTTGGGGTTAAAAGGCAGAAATTCCCCTCATTTAGGGGCAAAAAGGCACAAATTTCCCTTATTTTCGGGCAAAATTGCAGAAATTTCATTTATTTCAGGGCAAAAAGTCAGAAATTACTTTTATTTTGGGGCAGAAAGCAGAAGTTTCTTTTATTTTGGTACAAAATTGAAGAAATTTTTCTTATTTTGGAACAAAAAGGCAGAAATTCCCCATATTTTGGGCAAAAGGCAGAAATTCCCCTTATTTTGGGGTAAAAAGGCTGAAATTCCCATTATTTTGGGGCAAAAAGGCAGAAATTCCCTTTACTTTGTGGCAAAAAGGCAGAAATTCTCATTATTTGGGGCAGAAAAGCAAAAATTTTCCTTATTTGGGGGCAATAAGGCAGAAATTCCACATATTTTGTGGCAAAAAGGCAGAAATTCTCCTTATTTGAAGGTAAAATGCTGAAATTCCCCTTATTTTGGCAAAAAAGCAGAAATTCCCCTTATTTTGGGGCAAAATTGCAGAAATTTCACTTATTTCAGGGCAAAAAGTCAGAAATTTGCCTTAATGTGGGGCAAAAAGCAGAAATTCTCCTAATTTTGGGGCCAAAAACAGAAATTCCTCTAATTTGGGGTAAAATTGCGGAAATTTCAAATATTTCAGGGCAAAAAGGCAGAAATTCCACTTTATTTCGTGCAATAAGGCAAAAATTCCCCGTATTTTGGAGCAAAAATTCAGAAATTCCCCTTATGTTGGTGCAAAAATGCAGAAATTCCTTTTATTTTGGTGCAATAAGGCAAAAATTCCCCGTATTTTGAAGCAAAATTGCACATATTCCCCTAATTTTGAGGGAAAATGCAGAAATTCACATTATTTTGGGGCATAAAGACAGAAATTCTCCTTATTTCAGGGCAAAAAGTCAGAAATTCCCCATATTTTGGGGCAAAATTCCAGAAATTTCCTTTATTTTGGGACAAAATTGCAGAAATTTCAATTTTTTGGGCCAAAATTGCAGAAATTTCACTTATTTCATGGAAAAAAGGCAGAAATTTTTCTTATTTTGGGGCAAAAAGGCAGAAATTCCTTATATTTTGTGGCAAAAATGCAGAAATTCCCCTTATTTTGTGGTAAAAAGGCAGAAATTTCCCTTATTTTGGGGCAAAAATACAGAAATTTCCTTTATTTTGGGGCAAAATTGCAGAAATTTCAATTATTTTGGGGAAAAATTTTTGAAATTTAACTTATTTCAGGGCAAAAAGTCGGAAATTCCCCTTATTTTAGGGCAAGAAGACAGAAATTCCATTTATTTTTGGAAAAAAGTCAGAAATTGCACTTATTTTGAGTCAAAAAGGCGGAAAATCCCCTTATTTTGGGGTAAAAATGAAAAAATTTCCCTTTTTATGGCAAAAAGGTATACATTCCCTTTATTTTCGGGCAAAAAGGCAGAAATTCTCTGTATTTTGGAGCAAAATTGCAGAAATTCCCCTAATATTGGGGCAAAAAGGCAGATATTCCCCTCATTTTGGGGTAAAACTGCAGAAATTTCACTTATTTTGCGGCAAAATGGCAGAAATTCCCCTTATTTTCTGCGAAAAAGGCAGAAAATCCCCGTATTTTAGAGCAAAATTGCAGAAACTCTCCTAATTTTGGGTCAAAAAGGCAGAAATTCCCTTTTTTGGGGTGCAAAAATACAGAAATTCTCCTTATTTAGGGGCAAAAATCAGAAGTTTCCTTTATTTGGGGGCAAAATTTTAGAAATTTCTTTTATTTTGGTACAGAATTGCAGAAATTTTTTTTATTTTGTGGCAAAAAGGCAGAAATTCCCCATATTTTGGTGCAAAAAGGCTGAAATTCCTATTATTTTGAGGTAAAATGCTGAAATTCCTCATATTTTGGGGTTAAAAGACAGAAATTCCCCTCTTTTTGGGGCAAAAAGGCACAAATTTCTCTTATTTTCGGGCAAAATTTCAGAAATTTCATTTATTTCAGGGCAAAAAGTCAGAAATTACTTTTATTTTGGGGCAGAAAGCAGAAATTTCTTTTATTTTGGTACAAAATTGAAGAAATTTTCCTTATTTTGGAATAAAATGTCAGAAATTCCCCATATTTTGGGCAAAAGGCAGAAATTCCCCTTATTTTGGGGTAAAAAGGCTGAAATTCCTGTTATTTTGGGGCAAAAAGGCAGAAATTCCTCATATTTTGTGGCAAAAATGCGGAAATTCCCCTTATTTGAAGGTAAAATGCTGAAATTCCCCTTATTTTGGCAAAAAGGCAGAAATTCTCCTTATTTTGGAGCAAAATTGCAGAATTTTTACTTATTTCAGGGCAAAAAGTCAAAAATTTGCCTTAATTTGGGGCAAAAAGCAGAAATTCTCCTAATTTTGGGGCCAAAAACAGAAATTCCCCTTATTCTGGGGTAAAATTGTGGAAATTTCAAATATTTCAGGGCAAAAAGGCAGAAATTCCACATTATTTCTGGCAATAAGGCAAAAATTCCCCGTATTTTGGAGCAAAATTTCAGAAATTCCCCTTATATTGGTGCAAAAATGCAGAAATTCCTTTATTTTGGTTCAATAAGACAAAAATTCCCCGTATTTTGAAGCAAAATTGCACATATTCCCCTAATTTTGAGGGAAAATGCAGAAATTCACATTATTTTGGGGCAAAAAGTCAGAAATTCTTTTTATTTCAGGGCAAAAATCAGAAATTCCCCTTATTTTGGGGCAAAATTCCAGAAATTTTCTTTATTTTGGGACAAAATTGCAGAAATTTCAATTTTTTGGGCCAAAATTGCAGAAATTTCACTTATTTCAGGAAAAAAAGGCAGAAATTTTTCTTATTTTGGGGCAAAAAGCAGAAATTCCTTATATTTTGTGGCAAAAATGCAGAAATTCCCCTTATTTTTTGGTAAAAAGGCAGAAATTTCCCTTATTTTGGGGCAAAAATACAGAAATTCCCATTACTGTGGGGCAAAATTGCAGAAATTTACATTATTTTGGGGAAAAATTTTTGAAATTTAATTTATTTCAGGGCAAAAAGTCGGAAATTCTCCTTATTTTGGGGATAAAATACAGAAATTCCATTTATTTTTGGAAAAAAGTCAGAAATTGCACTTATTTTGAGTCAAAAAGGCAGAAAATCCCCTTATTTTGGGGTAAAAATGAAGAAATTTCCCTTTTTATGGCAAAAAGGTATATATTCCCTTTATTTTCAGGCAAAAAGGCATAAATTCTCTGTATTTAGGAGCAAAATTGCAGAAATTCCCCTAATATTGGGGCAAAAGGCAGAAATTCTCCTGATTTTGGGGTAAAACTGCAGAAATTTCACTTATTTTGTGGCAAAATGGCAGAAATTCCCCTTATTTTCTTCGAAAAAGGCAGAAAATCCCCGTATTTTGGAGCAAAATTGCAGAAATTCACCTAATTTTGGCGTAAAACATGCAGTAATTTTCTTGTTTTGGGGCAAAAAGGCAGAAATTCTCCTTATTTTGGGGCAAAAGGAAGAAATTCTCTTTATTTTAGGGCAAAATTGCAGAAATTTCCCTTATTTGGGGACAAAAAACAGAAATTCCCTTTATTTTGCGGCAAAATTGCAAAAAATTTTTTTATTATGGGGAAAAATTGCAGAAATTTCTTTTATTTTAAGGCAAAAATTGCAGAAATTTCACATATTTCAGAGAAAAAAAGCAAAAATTTTTCATATTTTGGGGCAAAAATGCAGAAATTCCCCTTATTTTGGGGTAAAAAGGCTGAAATTCCCGTTATTTTGGGTCAAAAATGCAGAAATTCCCCATATTTTGTGGCAAAAAGTCAGAAATTCCCCTTATTTGAAGGTAAAATGCTGAAATTCCCCTTATTTTGGCAAAAAGGCAGAAATTCTCCTTATTTTGGTGCAAAATTGCAGAAATTTCACTTATTTCAGGGCAAAAAGTCAGAAATTTGCCTTAATTTGGGGCAAAATCAGAAATTCTCCTAATTTTGGGGCCAAAAACAGAAATTCCCCTTATTTTGGGGTAAAATTGCAGAAGTTTCAAATATTTCAGGGCAAAAAGGCAGAAATTCCACTTTATTTCTGGCAATAAGGCAAAAATTCCCCGTATTTTGGAGCAAAATTTCAGAAATTCCCCTTATATTGGTGCAAAAATGCAGAAATTCCTTTATTTTGGTTCAATAAGGCAAAAATTCCCCGTATTTTGAAGCAAAATTGCACATATTCCCCTAATTTTGAGGGAAAATGCAGAAATTCACATTATTTTGGGGCAAAAAGACAGAAATTCTCCTTATTTCAGGGCAAAAAATCAGAAATTCCCCTTATTTTGGGGCAAAATTCCAGAAATTTCCTTTATTTTGGGACAAAATTGCAGAAATTTCAATTTTTTTGGGCCAAAATTGCAGAAATTTCACTTATTTCATGGAAAAAGGCAGAAATTTTTCTTATTTTGGGGCAAAAAGGCAGAAATTCCTTATATTTTGTGGCAAAAATGCAGAAATTCCCGTTATTTTGAGGTAAAAAGTCAGAAATTTCCCTTATTTTGGGGCAAAAATACAGAAATTTCCCTTATTTTGGGGCAAAATTGCAGAAATTTCTATTATTTTAAGGAAAAATTTTTGAAATTTAACTTATTTCAGGGCAAAAAGTCGGAAATTCCCCTTATTTTGGGGAAAAAATACAGAAATTCCATTTATTTTTGGAAAAAAGTCAGAAATTGCACTTATTTTGAGTCAAAAAGGCAGAAAATCCCCTTATTTTGGGGTAAAAATGAAGAAATTTCCCTTTTTATGGCAAAAAGGTATATATTCCCTTTATTTTCAGGCAAAAAGGCATAAATTCTCTGTATTTTGGAGCAAAATTGCAGAAATTCCCCTAATATTGGGGCAAAAGGCAGAAATTCCCCTTATTTTGGGGTAAAACTGCAGAAATTTCACTTATTTTGTGGCAAAATGGCAGAAATTCCCCTTATTTTCTTCGAAAAAGGCAGAAAATCCCCGTATTTTGGAGCAAAATTGCAGAAATTCACCTAATTTTGGCGTAAAACATGCAGTAATTTTCTTGTTTTGGGGCAAAAAGGCAGAAATTCTCCTTATTTTGGGGCAAAAGGAAGAAATTCTCTTTATTTTAGGGCAAAATTGCAGAAATTTCCCTTATTTGCGGACAAAAAACAGAAATTCCCTTTATTTTGCGGGAAAATTGCAAAAAATTTTTTTATTATGGGGAAAAATTGCAGAAATTTCTTTTATTTTAAGGCAAAATTGCAGAAATTTCACATATTTCAGAGAAAAAAAGCAAAAATTTTTCATATTTTTGGGCAAAAATGCAGAAATTCCCCTTATTTTGGGGTAAAAAGGCTGAAATTCCCGTTATTTTGGGTCAAAAATGCAGAAATTCCCCATATTTTGTGGCAAAAAGTCAGAAATTCCCCTTATTTGAAGGTAAAATGCTGAAATTCCCCTTATTTTGGCAAAAAGGCAGAAATTCTCCTTATTTTGGTGCAAAATTGCAGAAATTTCACTTATTTCAGGGCAAAAAGTCAGAAATTTGCCTTAATTTGGGGCAAAATCAGAAATTCTCCTAATTTTGGGGCCAAAAACAGAAATTCCCCTTATTTTGGGGTAAAATTGCAGAAATTTCAAATATTTCAGGGCAAAAAGGCAGAAATTCCACTTTATTTCTGGCAATAAGGCAAAAATTCCCCGTATTTTGGAGCAAAATTTCAGAAATTCCCCTTATATTGGTGCAAAAATGCAGAAATTCCTTTATTTTGGTTCAATAAGGCAAAAATTCCCCGTATTTTGAAGCAAAATTGCACATATTCCCCTAATTTTGAGGGAAAATGCAGAAATTCACATTATTTTGGGACAAAAAGACAGAAATTCTCCTTATTTCAGGGCAAAAAATCAGAAATTCCCCTTATTTTGGGGCAAAATTCCAGAAATTTCCTTTATTTTGGGACAAAATTGCAGAAATTTCAATTTTTTTGGGCCAAAATTGCAGAAATTTCACTTATTTCATGGAAAAAGGCAGAAATTTTTCTTATTTTGGGGCAAAAAGGCAGAAATTCCTTATATTTTGTGGCAAAAATGCAGAAATTCCCGTTATTTTGAGGTAAAAAGTCAGAAATTTCCCTTATTTTGGGGCAAAAATACAGAAATTTCCCTTATTTTGGGGCAAAATTGCAGAAATTTCAATTATTATGGGGAAAAATTTTTGAAATTTAACTTATTTCAGGGCAAAAAGTCGGAAATTCCCCTTATTTTGGGGAAAAAATACAGAAATTCCATTTATTTTTGGAAAAAAGTCAGAAATTGCACTTATTTTGAGTCAAAAAGGCGGAAAATCCCCTTATTTTGGGGTAAAAATGAAAAAATTTCCCTTTTTATGGCAAAAAGTTATACATTCTCTTTATTTTCAGGCAAAAAGGCAGAAATTCTATGTATTTTGGAGCAAAATTGCAGAAATTCCCCTAATATTGGTTTAAAAAGGCAGAAATTCCCCTCATTTTGGGGTAAAACTGCAGAAATTTCACTTATTTTGCGGCAAAATGGCAGAAATTCCCCTTATTTTCTGCGAAAAAGGCAGAAAATCCCCGTATTTTGGAGCAAAATTGCAGAAATTCACCTAATTTTGGCGTAAAACATGCAGTAATTTTCTTGTTTTGGGGTAAAAAGGCAGAAATTCTCCTTATTTTGGGGCAAAAGGAAGAAATTCTCTTTATTTTAGGGCAAAATTGCAGAAATTTCCCTTATTTGGGGACAAAAAACAGAAATTCCCTTTATTTTGCGGGAAAATTGCAAAAAATTTTTTTATTATGGGGAAAAATTGCAGAAATTTCTTTTATTTTAAGGCAAAATTGCAGAAATTTCACATATTTCAGAGAAAAAAAGCAAAAATTTTTCATATTTTTGGGCAAAAATGCAGAAATTCCCCTTATTTTGGGGTAAAAAGGCTGAAATTCCCGTTATTTTGGGTCAAAAATGCAGAAATTCCCCATATTTTGTGGCAAAAAGTCAGAAATTCCCCTTATTTGAAGGTAAAATGCTGAAATTCCCCTTATTTTGGCAAAAAGGCAGAAATTCTCCTTATTTTGGTGCAAAATTGCAGAAATTTCACTTATTTCCGGGCAAAAAGTCAGAAATTTGCCTTAATTTGGGGCAAAATCAGAAATTCTCCTAATTTTGGGGCCAAAAACAGAAATTCCCCTTATTTTGGGGTAAAATTGCAGAAATTTCAAATATTTCAGGGCAAAAAGGCAGAAATTCCACTTTATTTCTGGCAATAAGGCAAAAATTCCCCGTATTTTGGAGCAAAATTTCAGAAATTCCCCTTATATTGGTGCAAAAATGCAGAAATTCCTTTATTTTGGTTCAATAAGGCAAAAATTCCCCGTATTTTGAAGCAAAATTGCACATATTCCCCTAATTTTGAGGGAAAATGCAGAAATTCACATTATTTTGGGACAAAAAGACAGAAATTCTCCTTATTTCAGGGCAAAAAATCAGAAATTCCCCTTATTTTTGGGCAAAATTCCAGAAATTTCCTTTATTTTGGGACAAAATTGCAGAAATTTCAATTTTTTTGGGCCAAAATTGCAGAAATTTCACTTATTTCATGGAAAAAGGCAGAAATTTTTCTTATTTTGGGGCAAAAAGGCAGAAATTCCTTATATTTTGTGGCAAAAATGCAGAAATTCCCGTTATTTTGAGGTAAAAAGTCAGAAATTTCCCTTATTTTGGGGCAAAAATACAGAAATTTCCCTTATTTTGGGGCAAAATTGCAGAAATTTCAATTATTATGGGGAAAAATTTTTGAAATTTAACTTATTTCAGGGCAAAAAGTCGGAAATTCCCCTTATTTTGGGGAAAAAATACAGAAATTCCATTTATTTTTGGAAAAAAGTCAGAAATTGCACTTATTTTGAGTCAAAAAGGCGGAAAATCCTCTTATTTTGGGGTAAAAATGAAAAAATTTCCCTTTTTATGGCAAAAAGTTATACATTCTCTTTATTTTCAGGCAAAAAGGCAGAAATTCTATGTATTTTGGAGCAAAATTGCAGAAATTCCCCTAATATTGGTTTAAAAAGGCAGAAATTCCCCTCATTTTGGGGTAAAACTGCAGAAATTTCACTTATTTTGCGGCAAAATGGCAGAAATTCCCCTTATTTTCTGCGAAAAAGGCAGAAAATCCCCGTATTTTGGAGCAAAATTGCAGAAACTCCTCTAATTTTGGGTCAAAAAGGCAGAAATTCCCTTTTTTGGGGGGCAAAAATACAGAAATTCTCCTTATTTAGGGGCAAAAATCAGAAGTTTCCTTTATTTGGGGGCAAAATTTTAGAAATTTCTTTTATTTTGGTACAGAATTGCAGAAATTTTTCTTATTTTGTGGCAAAAAGGCAGAAATTTCCCATATTTTGGTGCAAAAAGGCTGAAATTCCTATTATTTTGAGGTAAAATGCTGAAATTCCTCATATTTTGGGGTTAAAAGGCAGAAATTCCCCTCTTTTTGGGGAAAAAAGGCACAAATTTCTCTTATTTTCGGGCAAAATTTCAGAAATTTCATTTATTTCAGGGCAAAAAGTCAGAAATTACTTTTATTTTGGGGCAGAAAGCAGAAATTTCTTTTATTTTGGTACAAAATTGAAGAAATTTTCCTTATTTTGGAACAAAATGTCAGAAATTCCCCATATTTTGGGCAAAAGGCAGAAATTCCCCTTATTTTGGGGTAAAAAGGCTGAAATTCCCATTATTTTGGGGCAAAAAGGCAGAAATTCCTCATATTTTGTGGCAAAAATGCGGAAATTCCCCTTATTTGAAGGTAAAATGTTGAAATTCCCCTTATTTTGGCAAAAATGCAGAAAATCTCCTTATTTTGGAGCAAAATTGCAGAATTTTCACTTATTTCAGGGCAAAAAGTCAAAAATTTGCCTTAATTTGGGGCAAAATGCAGAAATTCCCCTTATTTTGTGGTAAAAAGGCAGAAATTTCCCTAATTTTGGGGCATAAATACAGAAATTCCCATTACTGTGGGGCAAAATTGCACAAAT
This sequence comes from Micromys minutus, assembly GCF_963924665.1. Taxonomy (NCBI): domain Eukaryota; kingdom Metazoa; phylum Chordata; class Mammalia; order Rodentia; family Muridae; genus Micromys; species Micromys minutus. Next base: position 5,902,796 of record NW_027667328.1, read on the forward strand.
TTCAATTATTTTAAGGAAAAATTTTTGAAATTTATCTTATTTCAGGGCAAAAAGTCGGAAATTCCCCTTATTTTGGGGCAAGAAGACAGAAATTCCATTTATTTTTGGAAAAAAGTCAGAAATTGCACTTATTTTGAGTCAAAAAGGCGGAAAATCCCCTTATTTTGGGGTAAAAATGAAGAAATTTCCCTTTTTATGGCAAAAAGGTATACATTCCCTTTATTTTCAGGCAAAAAGGCATAAATTCTCTGTATTTTGGAGCAAAATTGCAGAAATTCCCCTAATATTGGGGCAAAAGGCATAAATTCCCCTTATTTTGGGGTAAATCTGCATAAATTTAACTTATTTTGTGGCAAAATGGCAGAAATTCCCCTTATTTTCGGCGAAAAAGGCAGATAATCCCCGTATTTTGGAGCAAAATTGCAGAAATTCACCTAATTTTGGCGTAAAACATGCAGTAATTTTCTTTGTTTTGGGGTAAAAAGGCAGAAATTCTCCTTATTTTGGGGCAAAAGGAAGAAATTCTCCTTATTTTAGGGCAAAATTGCAGAAATTTCCCTTATTTGGGGACAAAAAACAGAAATTCCCTTTATTTTGCGGCAAAATTGCAAAAATTTTTTTTATTATGGGGAAAAATTGCAGAAATTTCTTTAATTTTAAGGCAAAATTGCAGAAATTTCACATATTTCAGAAAAAAAAGCAAAAATTTTTCATATTTTGGGGCAAAAATGCAGAAATTCCTCTTATTTTGGGGTAAAAAGGCTGAAATTCCCCTTATTTTGGGGCAAAAAGTCAGAAATTTGCCTTAATTTGGGGCAAAATCAGAAATTCTCCTAATTTTGGGGCCAAAAACAGAAATTCCCCTTATTTTGGGGTAAAATTGCAGAAATTTCAAATATTTCAGGGCAAAAAGGCAGAAATTCCACATTATTTCTGGCAATAAGGCAAAAATTCCCCGTATTTTGGAGCAAAATTTCAGAAATTCCCCTTATATTGGTGCAAAAATGCAGAAATTCCTTTATTTTGGTTCAATAAGGCAAAAATTCCCCGTATTTTGAAGCAAAATTGCACATATTCCCCTAATTTTGAGGGAAAATTCAGATATTAACATTATTTTGGGGCAAAAAGACAGAAATTCTCTTTATTTCAGGGCAAAAAGTCAGAAATTCCCCTTATTTTGGGGCAAAATTCCAGAAATTTTCTTTATTTTGGGACAAAATTGCAGAAATTTCAATTTTTTGGGCCAAAATTGCAGAAATTTCACTTATTTCAGGAAAAAAAGGCAGAAATTTTTCTTATTTATGGCAAAAAGCAGAAATTCCTTATATTTTGTGGCAAAAATGCAGAAATTCCCCTTATTTTGTGGTAAAAAGGCAGAAATTTCCCTTATTTTGGGGCAAAAATACAGAAATTTCCATTACTGTGGGGCAAAATTGCAGAAATTTCTATTATTTTAAGGAAAAATTTTTGAAATTTAACTTATTTCAGGGCAAAAAGTCGGAAATTCCCCTTATTTTGGGGCAAGAAGACAGAAATTCCATTTATTTTTGGAAAAAAGTCAGAAATTGCACTTATTTTGAGTCAAAAAGGCGGAAAATCCCCTTATTTTGGGGTAAAAATGAAGAAATTTCCCTTTTTATGGCAAAAAGGTATACATTCCCTTTATTTTCAGGCAAAAAGGCATAAATTCTCTGTATTTTGGAGCAAAATTGCAGAAATTCCCCTAATATAGGGCAAAAGGCAAAAATTCCCCTTATTTTGGGGTAAAACTGCCGAAATTTCACTTATTTTGTGGCAAAATGGCAGAAATTCCCCTTATTTTCTGCGAAAAAGGCAGATAATCCCCGTATTTTGGAGCAAAATTGCAGAAATTCACCTAATTTTGGCGTAAAACATGCAGTAATTTTCTTTGTTTTGGGGTAAAAAGGCAGAAATTCTCCTTATTTTGGGGCAAAAAGAAGAAATTCTCCTTATTATAGGGCAAAATTGCACAAATTTCCCTTATTTGGGGACAAAAAACAGAAATTCCCTATATTTTGCGGCAAAATTGCAAAAATTTTTTTTATTATGGGCAAAAATTGCAGAAATTTCTTTTATTTTAAGGCAAAATTGCAGAAATTTCACATATTTCAGAGAAAAAAAGCAAAAATTTTTCATATTTGGGGCAAAAATGCAGAAATTCCCCTTATTTTGGGGTAAAAAGGCTGAAATTCCCGTTATTTTGGGGCAAAAAGTCAGAAATTTGCCTTAATTTTGGGCAAAATCAGAAATTCTCCTAATTTTGGGGCCAAAAACAGAAATTCCCCTTATTTTGGGGTAAAATTGCAGAAATTTCAAATATTTCAGGGCAAAAAGACAGAAATTCTCCTTATTTTGGAGCAAAATTGCAGAATTTTTACTTATTTCAGGGCAAAAAATCAAAAATTTGCCTTAATTTGGGGCAAAAAGCAGAAATTCTCCTAATTTTGGGGCCAAAAACAGAAATTCCCCTTATTCTGGGGTAAAATTGCGGAAATTTCAAATATTTCAGGGCAAAAAGGCAGAAATTCCACTTTATTTCTGGCAATAAGGCAAAAATTCCCCGTATTTTGGAGCAAAATTTCAGAAATTTCCCTTATATTGGTGCAAAAATGCAGAAATTCCTTTATTTTGGTTCAATAAGGCAAAAATTCCCCGTATTTTGAAGCAAAATTGCACATATTCCCCTAATTTTGAGGGAAAATGCAGAAATTCACATTATTTTGGGGCAAAAAGACAGAAATTCTCCTTATTTCAGGGCAAAAATCAGAAATTCCCCTTATTTTGGGGCAAAATTCCAGAAATTTTCTTTATTTTGGGACAAAATTGCAGAAATTTCAATTTTTTGGGCCAAAATTGCAGAAATTTCACTTATTTCAGGGAAAAAAGGCAGAAATTTTTCTTATTTTGGGGCAAAAAGGCAGAAATTCCTTATATTTTGTGGCAAAAATGCAGAAATTCCCCTTATTTTGTGGTAAAAAGGCAGAAATTTCCCTTATTTTGGGGCAAAAATACAGAAATTTCCTTTATTTTGGGGCAAAATTGCAGAAATTTCAATTATTTTGGGGAAAAATTTTTGAAATTTAACTTATTTCAGGGCAAAAAGTCGGAAATTCCCCTTATTTTGGGGAAAAAATACAGAAATTCCATTTATTTTTGGAAAAAAGTCAGAAATTGCACTTATTTTGAGTCAAAAAGGCGGAAAATCCCCTTATTTTGGGGTAAAAATGAAAAAATTTCCCTTTTTATGGCAAAAAGTTATACATTCTCTTTATTTTCAGGCAAAAAGGCAGAAATTCTATGTATTTTGGAGCAAAATTGCAGAAATTCCCCTAATATTGGTTTAAAAAGGCAGAAATTCCCCTCATTTTGGGGTAAAACTGCAGAAATTTCACTTATTTTGCGGCAAAATGGCAGAAATTCCCCTTATTTTCTGCGAAAAAGGCAGAAAATCCCCGTATTTTGGAGCAAAATTGCAGAAACTCCCCTAATTTTGGGTCAAAAAGGCAGAAATTCCCTTTTTTGGGGGGCAAAAATACAGAAATTCTCCTTATTTACGGGCAAAAATCAGAAGTTTCCTTTATTTGGGGGCAAAACTTTAGAAATTTCTTTTATTTTGGTACAGAATTGCAAAAATTTTTCTTATTCTGTGGCAAAAAGGCAGAAATTCCCCATATTTTGGTGCAAAAAGGCTGAAATTCCTATTATTTTGAGGTAAAATGCTGAAATTCCTCATATTTTGGGGTTAAAAGGCAGAAATTCCCCTCTTTTGGGGGCAAAAAGGCACAAATTTCTCTTATTTTCCTGCAAAATTTCAGAAATTTCATTTATTTCAGGGCAAAAAGTCAGAAATTACTTTTATTTTGGGGCAGAAAGCAGAAATTAATTTTATTTTGGTACAAAATTGAAGAAATTTTCCTTATTTTGGAACAAAATGTCAGAAATTCCCCATATTTTGGGCAAAAGGCAGAAATTCCCCTTATTTTGGGGTAAAAAGGCTGAAATTCCCATTATTTTGGGGCAAAAAGGCAGAAATTCCTCATATTTTGTGGCAAAAATGCGGAAATTCCCCTTATTTGAAGGTAAAATGTTGAAATTCCCCTTATTTTGGCAAAAAGGCAGAAAATCTCCTTATTTTGGAGCAAAATTGCAGAATTTTCACTTATTTCAGGGCAAAAAGTCAAAAATTTGCCTTAATTTGGGGCAAAATGCAGAAATTCCCCTTATTTTGTGGTAAAAAGGCAGAAATTTCCCTAATTTTGGGGCAAAAATACAGAAATTCCCATTACTGTGGGGCAAAATTGCACAAATTTCAATTATTTTAAGGAAAAATTTTTGAAATTTAACTTATTTCAGGGCAAAAAGTCGGAAATTCCCCTTATTTTGGGGCAAGAAGACAGAAATTCCATTTATTTTTGGAAAAAAGTCAGAAATTGCACTTATTTTGAGTCAAAAAGGCGGAAAATCCCCTTATTTTGGGGTCAAAATGAAGAAATTTCCCTTTTTATGGCAAAAAGGTATACATTCCCTTTATTTTCAGGCAAAAAGGCATAAATTCTCTGTATTTTGGAGCAAAATTGCAGAAATTCCCCTTATATTGGGGCAAAAGGCAGAAATTCCCCTTATTTTGGGGTAAAACTGCAGAAATTTCACTTATTTTGTGGCAAAATGGCAGAAATTCCCCTTATTTTCTGCGAAAAAGGCAGATAATCCCCGTATTTTGGAGCAAAATTGCAGAAATTCACCTAATTTTGGCGTAAAACATGCAGTAATTTTCTTTGTTTTGGGGTAAAACGGCAGAAATTCTCCTTATTTTGGGGCAAAAGGAAGAAATTCTCCTTATTTTAGGGCAAAATTGCAGAAATTTCCCTTATTTGGGGACAAAAAACAGAAATTCCCTTTATTTTGCGGCAAAATTGCAAAAATTTTTTTTATTATGGGGAAAAATTGCAGAAATTTCTTTAATTTTAAGGCAAAATTGCAGAAATTTCACATATTTCAGAGAAAAAAAGCAAAAATTTTTCATATTTTGGGGCAAAAATGCAGAAATTCCCCTTATTTTGGGGTAAAAAGGCTGAAATTCCCGTTATTTTGGGGCAAAAAGTCAGAAATTTGCCTTAATTTGGGGCAAAATCAGAAATTCTCCTAATTTTGGGGCCAAAAACAGAAATTCCCCTTATTTTGGGGTAAAATTGCAGAAATTTCAAATATTTCACGGCAAAAAGGCAGAAATTCCACTTTATTTCTGGCAATAAGGCAAAAATTCCCCGTATTTTGGAGCAAAATTTCAGAAATTCCCCTTATATTGGTGCAAAAATGCAGAAATTCCTTTATTTTGGTTCAATAAGGCAAAAATTCCCCGTATTTTGAAGCAAAATTGCACATATTCCCCTAATTTTGAGGGAAAATTCAGAAATTCACATTATTTTGGGGCAAAAAGACAGAATTTCTCCTTATTTCAGGGCAAAAAGTCAGAAATTCCCCTTATTTTGGGGCAAAATTCCAGAAATTTTCTTTATTTTGGGACAAAATTGCAGAAATTTCAATTTTTTGGGCCAAAATTGCAGAAATTTCACTTATTTCAGGAAAAAAAGGCAGAAATTTTTCTTATTTTGGGGCAAAAAGCAGAAATTCCTTATATTTTGTGGCAAAAATGCAGAAATTCCCCTTATTTTGTGGTAAAAAGGCAGAAATTTCCCTTATTTTGGGGCAAAAATACAGAAATTCCCATTACTGTGGGGCAAAATTGCAGAAATTTCAATTATTTTAAGGAAAAATTTTTGAAATTTAACTTATTTCAGGGCAAAAAGTCGGAAATTCCCCTTATTTTGGGGCAAGAAGACAGAAATTCCATTTATTTTTGGAAAAAAGTCAGAAATTGCACTTATTTTGAGTCAAAAAGGCGGAAAATCCCCTTATTTTGGGGTAAAAATGAAGAAATTTCCCTTTTTATGGCAAAAAGGTATACATTCCCTTTATTTTCAGGCAAAAAGGCATAAATTCTCTGTATTTTGGAGCAAAATTGCAGAAATTCCTCTAATATTGGGGCAAAAGGCAGAAATTCCCCTTATTTTGGGGTAAAACTGCCGAAATTTCACTTATTTTGTGGAAAAATGGCAGAAATTCCCCTTATTTTCCGCGAAAAAGGCAGATAATCCCCGTATTTTGGAGCAAAATTGCAGAAATTCAGCTAATTTTGGCGTAAAACATGCAGTAATTTTCTTTGTTTTGGGGTAAAAAGGCAGAAATTCTCCTTATTTTGGGGCAAAAGGAAGAAATTCTCCTTATTTTAGGGCAAAATTGCAGAAATTTCCCTTATTTGGGGACAAAAAACAGAAATTCCCTTTATTTTGCGGTAAAATTGCAAAAATTTTTTTTATTATGGGGAAAAATTGCAGAAATTTCTTTTATTTTAAGGCAAAATTGCAGAAATTTCACATATTTCAGAGAAAAAAAGCAAAAATTTTTCATATTTTGGGGCAAAAATGCAGAAATTCCCCTTATTTTGGGGTAAAAAGGCTGAAATTCCCGTTATTTTGGGGCAAAAAGTCAGAAATTTGCCTTAATTTGGGGCAAAATCAGAAATTCTCCTAATTTTGGGGCCAAAAACAGAAATTCCCCTTATTTTGGGGTAAAATTGCAGAAATTTCAAATATTTCAGGGCAAAAAGGCAGAAATTCCACTTTATTTCTGGCAATAAGGCAAAAATTCCCCGTATTTTGGAGCAAAATTTCAGAAATTCCCCTTATATTGGTGCAAAAATGCAGAAATTCCTTTATTTTGGTTCAATAAGGCAAAAATTCCCCGTATTTTGAAGCAAAATTGCACATATTCCCCTAATTTTGAGGGAAAATTCAGAAATTCACATTATTTTGGGGCAAAAAGACAGAAATTCTCCTTATTTCAGGGCAAAAAGTCAGAAATTCCCCTTATTTTGGGGCAAAATTCCAGAAATTTTTTTATTTTGGGACAAAATTGCAGAAATTTCAATTTTTTGGGCAAAAATTGCAGAAATTTCACTTATTTCAGGAAAAAAAGGCAGAAATTTTTTTATTTTGGGGCAAAAAGCAGAAATTCCTTATATTTTGTGGCAAAAATGCAGAAATTCCCCTTATTTTGTGGTAAAAAGGCAGAAATTTCCCTTATTTTGGGGCAAAAATACAGAAATTCCCATTACTGTGGGGCAAAATTGCAGAAATTTCAATTATTTTAAGGAAAAATTTTTGAAATTTAACTTATTTCAGGGCAAAAAGTCGGAAATTCCCCTTATTTTGGGGCAAGAAGACAGAAATTCCATTTATTTTTGGAAAAAAGTCAGAAATTGCACTTATTTTGAGTCAAAAAGGCGGAAAATCCCCTTATTTTAAGGTAAAAATGAAGAAATTTCCCTTTTTATGGCAAAAAGGTATACATTCCCTTTATTTTCAGGCAAAAAGGCATAAATTCTCTGTATTTTGGAGCAAAATTGCAGAAATTCCCCTAATATAGGGCAAAAGGCAAAAATTCCCCTTATTTTGGGGTAAAACTGCCGAAATTTCACTTATTTTGTGGCAAAATGGCAGAAATTCTCCTTATTTTCTGCGAAAAAGGCAGATAATCCCCGTATTTTGGAGCAAAATTGCAGAAATTCACCTAATTTTGGCGTAAAACATGCAGTAATTTTCTTTGTTTTGGGGTAAAAAGGCAGAAATTCTCCTTATTTTGGGGCAAAAGGAAGAAATTCTCCTTATTTTAGGGCAAAATTGCAGAAATTTCCCTTATTTGGGGACAAAAAACAGAAATTCCCTTTATTTTGCGGCAAAATTGCAAAAATTTTTTTTATTATGGGGAAAAATTGCATAAATTTCTTTTATTTTAAGGCAAAATTGCAGAAATTTCACATATTTCAGAGAAAAAAAGCAAAAATTTTTCATATTTTGGGGCAAAAATGCAGAAATTCCCCTTATTTTGGGGTAAAAAGGCTGAAATTCCCGTTATTTTGGGGCAAAAAGTCAGAAGTTTGCCTTAATTTAGGGCAAAATCAGAAATTCTCCTAATTTTGGGGCCAAAAACAGAAATTCCCCTTATTTTGGGGTAAAATTGCAGAAATTTCAAATATTTCACGGCAAAAAGGCAGAAATTCCACTTTATTTCTGGCAATAAGGCAAAAATTCTCCGTATTTTGGAGCAAAATTTCAGAAATTCCCCTTATATTGGTGCAAAAATGCAGAAATTCCTTTATTTTTGTTCAATAAGGCAAAAATTCCCCGTATTTTGAAGCAAAATTGCACATATTCCCCTAATTTTGAGGGAAAATGCAGAAATTCACATTATTTTGGGGCAAAAAGACAGAAATTCTCCTTATTTCAGGGCAAAAAGTCAGAAATTCCCCTTATTTTGGGGCAAAATTCCAGAAATTTTCTTTATTTTGGGACAAAATTGCAGAAATTTCAATTTTTTGGGCCAAAATTGCAGAAATTTCACTTATTTCAGGAAAAAAAGGCAGAAATTTTTCTTATTTTGGGGCAAAAAGCAGAAATTCCTTATATTTTGTGGCAAAAATGCAGAAATTCCCCTTATTTTGTGGTAAAAAGGCAGAAATTTCCCTTATTTTGGGGCAAAAATACAGAAATTCCCATTACTGTGGGGCAAAATTGCAGAAATTTCAATTATTTTAAGGAAAAATTTTTGAAATTTAACTTATTTCAGGGCAAAAAGTCGGAAATTCCCCTTATTTTGGGGCAAGAAGACAGAAATTCCATTTATTTTTGGAAAAAAGTCAGAAATTGCACTTATTTTGAGTCAAAAAGGCGGAAAATCCCCTTATTTTGGGGTAAAAATGAAAAAATTTCCCTTTTTATGGCAAAAAGGTATACATTCCCTTTATTTTCAGGCAAAAAGGCATAAATTCTCTGTATTTTGGAGCAAAATTGCAGAAATTCCCCTAATATTGGGGCAAAAGGCAGAAATTCCCCTTATTTTGGGGTAAAACTGCCGAAATTTCACTTATTTTGTGGAAAAATGGCAGAAATTCCCCTTATTTTCTGCGAAAAAGGCAGATAATCCCCGTATTTTGGAGCAAAATTGCAGAAATTCACCTAATTTTGGCGTAAAACATGCAGTAATTTTCTTTGTTTTGGGGTAAAAAGGCAGAAATTCTCCTTATTTTGGGGCAAAAGAAAGAAATTCTCCTTATTTTAGGGCAAAATTGCAGAAATTTCCCTTATTTGGGGACAAAAAACAGAAATTCCCTTTATTTTGCGGCAAAATTGCAAAAATTTTTTTTATTATGGGGAAAAATTGCAGAAATTTCTTTAATTTTAAGGCAAAATTGCAGAAATTTCACATATTTCAGAGAAAAAAAGCAAAAATTTTTCATATTTTGGGGCAAAAATGCAGAAATTCCCCTTATTTTGGGGTAAAAAGGCTGAAATTCCCGTTATTTTGGGGCAAAAAGTCAGAAATTTGCCTTAATTTGGGGCAAAATCAGAAATTCTCCTAATTTTGGGGCCAAAAACAGAAATTTCCCTTATTTTGGGGTAAAATTGCAGAAATTTCAAATATTTCAGGGCAAAAAGGCAGAAATTCCACTTTATTTCTGGCAATAAGGCAAAAATTCCCCGTATTTTGGAGCAAAATTTCAGAAATTCCCCTTATATTGGTGCAAAAATGCAGAAATTCCTTTATTTTTGTTCAATAAGGCAAAAATTCCCCGTATTTTGAAGCAAAATTGCACATATTCCCCTAATTTTGAGGGAAAATGCAGAAATTCACATTATTTTGGGGCAAAAAGACAGAAATTCTCCTTATTTCAGGGCAAAAAGTCAGAAATTCCCCTTATTTTGGGGCAAAATTCCAGGAATTTTCTTTATTTTGGGACAAAATTGCAGAAATTTCAATTTTTTGGGCAAAAATTGCAGAAATTTCACTTATTTCAGGAAAAAAAGGCAGAAATTTTTCTTATTTTGGGGCAAAAAGCAGAAATTCCTTATATTTTGTGGCAAAAATGCAGAAATTCCCCTTATTTTGTGGTAAAAAGGCAGAAATTTCCCTTATTTTGGGGCAAAAATACAGAAATTCCCATTACTGTGGGGCAAAATTGCAGAAATTTCAATTATTTTAAGGAAAAATTTTTGAAATTTAACTTATTTCAGGGCAAAAAGTCGGAAATTCCCCTTATTTTGGGGCAAGAAGACAGAAATTCCATTTATTTTTGGAAAAAAGTCAGAAATTGCACTTATTTTGAGTCAAAAAGGCGGAAAATCCCCTTATTTTGGGGTAAAAATTAAGAAATTTCCCTTTTTATGGCAAAAAGATATACATTCCCTTTATTTTCAGGCAAAAAGGCATAAATTCTCTGTATTTTGGAGCAAAATTGCAGAAATTCCCCTAATATTGGGGCAAAAGGCAGAAATTCCCCTTATTTTGGGGTAAAACTGCCGAAATTTCACTTATTTTGTGGCAAAATGGCAGAAATTCCCCTTATTTTCTGCGAAAAAGGCAGAAAATCCCCGTATTTTGGAGCAAAATTGCAGAAATTCACCTAATTTTGGCGTAAAACATGCAGTAATTTTCTTTGTTTTGGGGTAAAAAGGCAGAAATTCTCCTTATTTTGGGGCAAAAGGAAGAAATTCTCCTTATTTTAGGGCAAAATTGCAGAAATTTCCCTTATTTGGGGACAAAAAACAGAAATTCCCTTTATTTTGCGGCAAAATTGCAAAAATTTCCCTTATTTGGGGACAAAAAACAGAAATTCCCTTTATTTTGCCGCAAAATTGCAAAAATTTTTTTTATTATGGGGAAAAATTGCAGAAATTTCTATTATTTTAAGGCAAAATTGCAGAAATTTCACATATTTCAGAGAAAAAAAGCAAAAATTATTCATATTTTGGGGCAAAAATGCAGAAATTCCCCTTATTTTGGGGTAAAAAGGCTGAAATTCCCGTTATTTTGGGGCAAAAAGTCAGAAATTTGCCTTAATTTGGGGCAAAATCAGAAATTCTCCTAATTTTGGGGCCAAAAACAGAAATTCCCCTTATTTTGGGGTAAAATTGCAGAAATTTCAAATATTTCAGGGCAAAAAGTCAGAAATTCCACTTTATTTCTGGCAATAAGGCAAAAATTCCCCGTATTTTGGAGCAAAATTTCAGAAATTCCCCTTATATTGGTGCAAAAATGCAGAAATTCCTTTATTTTGGTTCAATAAGGCAAAAATTCCCCGTATTTTGAAGCAAAATTGCACATATTCCCCTAATTTTGAGGGAAAATTCAGAAATTCACATTATTTTGGGGCAAAAAGACAGAAATTCTCCTTATTTCAGGGCAAAAAGTCAGAAATTCCCCTTATTTTTGGGCAAAATTCCAGAAATTTTCTTTATTTTGGGACAAAATTGCAGAAATTTCAATTTTTTGGGCCAAAATTGCAGAAATTTCACTTATTTCAGGAAAAAAAAGGCAGAAATTTTTATTATTTTGGGGCAAAAAGCAGAAATTCCTTATATTTTCTGGCAAAAATGCAGAAATTCCCCTTATTTTGTGGTAAAAAGGCAGAAATTTCCCTTATTTTGGGGCAAAAATACAGAAATTCCCATTACTGTGGGGCAAAATTGCAGAAATTTCAATTATTTTAAGGAAAAATTTTTGAAATTTAACTTATTTCAGGGCAAAAAGTCGGAAATTCCCCTTATTTTGGGGCAAAAAGACAGAAATTCCATTTATTTTTGGAAAAAAGTCAGAAATTGCACATATTTTGAGTCAAAAAGGCGGAAAATCCCCTTATTTGGGGGTAAAAATGAAGAAATTTCCCTTTATATGGCAAAAAGGTATAAATTCCCTTTATTTTCGGGCAAAAAGGCAGAAATTCTCTGTATTTTGGAGCAAAATTGCAGAAATTCCCCTAATATTGGGGCAAAAAGGCAGAAATTCCCCTTATTTTGGGGTAAAACTGCAGAAATTTCACTTATTTTGCGGCAAAATTGCAGAAATTCCCCTTATTTTCTGCGAAAAAGGCAGAAAATCCCCGTATTTTGGAGCAAAATTGCAGAAACTCCCCTAATTTTGAGACAAAAAGGCAGAAATTCCCTTTTTTGGGCGGTAAAAATACAGAAATTCTCCTTATTTCGGGGCAAAAATCAGAAATTTCCCTTATTTGGGGGCAAAATTTTAGAAATTTCTTTTATTTTGGTACAGAATTGCAGAAATTTTTCTTATTTTGTAGCAAAAAGGCAGAAATTCTCCATATTTTGGTGCAAAAATGCTGAAATTCCCCTTATTTTGAGGTAAAATTCTGAAATTCCCCATATTTTGGGGTTAAAAGGGAGAAATTCCCCTCATTTTAGGGCAAAAAGGCACAAATTTCCCTTATTTTCAGGCAAAATTGCAGAAATTTCATTTATTTCAGGGCAAAAAGTCAGAAATTACTTTTATTCTGGGGCAGAAAGCAGAAATTTCTTTTATTTTGGTACAAAATTGAAGAAATTTTCCTTATTTTGGAACAAAAAGTCAGAAATTCCCCATATTTTTTGCAAAAGGCAGAAATTCCCCTTATTTTGGGGTAAAAAGGCTGAAATTCCCGTTATTTTGGAGCAAAAAGGCAGAAATTCCCTTTACTTTGTGGCAAAAAGGCAGAAATTCACATTAATTGTGGCAGAAAAGCAAAAATTTTCCTTATTTGGGGGCAATAAGGCAGAAATTCCCCATATTTTGTGGCAAAAAGGCAGAAATTCCCCTTATTTAAAAGTAAAATGCTGAAATTCCCCTTATTTTGGCAAAAAGGCAGAAATTCCCCTTATTTTGGGCAAAATTGCAAAAATTTCACTTATTTCAGGGCAAAAAGTCAGAAATTTGCCTTAATTTGGGGCAAAAAGCAGAAATTCTCCTAATTTGGGGGCCAAAAACAGAAATTCCCTTTATTTTGGGGTAAAATTGCGGAAATTTCAAATATTTCACGGCAAAAAGGCAGAAATTCCACATTATTTCTGGCAATAAGGCAAAAATTCCCCGTATTTTGGAGCAAAATTTCAGAAATTCCCCTTATATTGGTGCAAAAATGCAGAAATTCCTTTATTTTGGTTCAATAAGGCAAAAATTCCCCGTATTTTGAAGCAAAATTGCACATATTCCCCTAATTTTGAGGGAAAATGCAGAAATTCACATTATTTTGGGGCAAAAAGACAGAAATTCTCCTTATTTCAGGGCAAAAAGTCAGAAATTCTCCTTATTTTGGGGCAAAATTTCAGAAAATTCCTTTATTTTGGGTCAAAATTGCAGAAATCTCCCTAATTTTGGGGCAAAAATACAGAAATTTCACTTATTTCAGAGATAAAACGCAGTAATTTCTCTTATTTTAGGGCAAAAAGGCAGAAATTACTTTTATTTTGGTACAAATTTGCAGAAAATTTTTTTATTTGGGGCAAAAATACAGAAATTCCCCATATTTTAGGGCAAAAAGGAAAGATTCCCCTTATTATTAGGTAAAAAGATTGAAATTCCTTTTATTTTAGGGCAAAAAGACAGAAATTCCCCTTATTTTGTGGCAAAAAAAAGCAGATATTTCCCTTAATTTGAGGCAATATTGGAGAAGTTTCACTTATTTCAGGGCATAATTCAAAAATTGCATTTATTTTGAGGCAAAAAAACAGAAATTCCATTTATTTTTGGGTAAAAAGGCAGAAATTTCACTTACTTTGAGGTAGAAAGGCAGAAATTCCTCTTATTTTGGGGCAAAAATGAAGAAATTTCCCTTTTTTTGTGGCAAAAGGTATACATTCCCCTTATTTTCGGGCAAAAAAGCAGAAATTCCCCGTATTTTGAAGCAAAATTGCATAAATACTCTCAATTTTTGGGCAAAAAGGCAGAAATTCTCCTTATTTTGGGGCAAAAAGACAGAAAATCTCCATTTTCAGGAGCAAACAGTCAGAAATTCCCCATATTGTGGGGCAAAATTGCAGAAATTTTTTTACATTGAAGAAAAATAGCAGAAATTTCCCTTATTTAAAGGCAAAATTGCAGAAATTTCACTTATTTCAGGTTAATAAGTCAGAAATTCCCCTTATTTTGGGGCAAATTTGCAAAAATTTCCTTTACATTGGGGCAAAATTGCAGAAATTTTTTTTATTTTGTGGCAAATTGCAGATATTTCACTTATTTCAGGGTAATTAGTCAGAAATTACCCTTATTTTGGAGCAAAAAAGACAGAAATTCCTTTTGTTTTGGGGGAAAAAGACAGAAATTCCACTTATTTAGAGGCAAAAAGGCAGAAATTCCCCTTATTTTGGAGGAAAAAAGAAGAAATTTTTATTTTTATGGCAAAAAGGTATGCATTCCCATTATTTTCAGGCAAAAAGGCAGAAATTCCCTGTATTTTGGAGCAAAATTGCAGAAATTCCCCCATTTTGGGGGCAAAAGGCAGAAATTCCCTTTATTTTGGGGCAAAAATCAGAAATTCCCCTTAATTTGGGGCAAAATTCCAGAAATTTCCTTTATTTTGGGCAAAATTGCAGGAATTTACCTTATTTTGGGGCAAAATTGCAGAAATTTCCCTTATTTGGTGCAAAATTGCAGAAATTTCACTTATTTTCAGGTAAAAAGGCTGAAATTTCCTTTATTTTGGGGCAAAAAGGGAGAAATTCCCCTTATTTTGGGGCAAAATTTCAGAAATTTCCCTTATTATGGGGAAAAATTGCAGAAATTTCCCTTATTTTAGGACAAAATTGCAGAAATCTCACTTATTTCTGAGGAAAAAAATCAAAAATTTTTTTTTTTTGGGGCAAAAAGGCAGAAATTCCCATTATTTTGGGTTAAAAAGGCAGAAATTCATCTTATTTTGGGGTAAAATTGTAGAAATTTCACATATTTTAGAGCAAAAATGTAGAAATTACCCTTATTTTGGGGCAAAATTGCAGAATTTTCACTTATTTCAGGGTAATAAATAAGAAATTCCCCTTATTTTGGGGCAAAAAGACAGAAATTCCCTTAGTTTTGAGGGAAAATGACAGAAATTCCACTTATTTAGAGGTAAAAATGCAGAAATTCCCGTTATTTTGGAGCAAAAATGAAGAAATTTCCCTTTTTATGGCAAAAAGGTATGCATTCCCATTATTTTCGGGTGAAAAAGGCAGAAATTCCCCGTATTTTGGAGCAAAATTGCAGAAATTTCCCTAATTTTGGGGCAAAAGGCAGAAATTCCCTTTATTTTGGGGCAAAAATCAGAAAATCCCCTTATTATGGGACAAAATTCCAGAAATTTTATTTTAGGGCAAAATTGCAGGAATTTACCTTATTTTGGGGCAAAATTGCAGAAATTTCCATTATTTGGGGTAAAATTGCAGAAATTTCACTAATTTTCAGGTAAAAAGGCTGAAATTTCTTTTATTTTGGGGCAAAAAGGGAGAAATTCCTCTTATTTTGGGGCAAAATTGCAGAAATTTCCCTTCATATGGGAAAAAATTGCAGAAATTGCCCTTAATTTAGGGTAAAATTGCAGAAATTTCACATATTTCAGAGAAAAAACGCAAAAATTTTTCTTATTTTGGGACAAAAAGGCAGAAATTCCCATTATTTTGGGGCAAAAAGGCAGAAATTCACCTTACTTTGGGGTAAAATTGCAGAAATTTCACATATTTCAGGGCAAAAAGGCAGAAATTTCCCTTATTTTGGGGCAAAATTGCAGAAATTTCACTTATTTCAGGGTAATAAGTCAGAAATTCCCTTTATTTTGGGGCAAAAAATACAGAAATTCTTTTTGTTTTGGGGGAAAAAAGACAGAAATTCAACTTACTTAGTGGCAAAAAAGCCAAAATTCTTCTTATTTTGGAGCAAAAATGAAGAAATTTTCCTCTTTTATGGCAAAAACTTATGCATTTCCTCTATTTTCAGGCAAAATGCAGAAATTCCCCGTATTTTGGAGCAAAATTGCAGAAATTCCCCTAATTCTGGGGCAAAAAGTCAGAAATTCCCTATATGTTGGGGCAAAAAGACAGAAATTCTCCTTATTTTGGAACAAAACTCAGAAATTTCCCTTATTTTGGGGCAAAATTCCAGAAATTTCTCTTATTTTGGGTAAAAATTGCAGAAATTTCACTTATTTTGGGGCAAAATTGCACAAATTTCACTTATTTCAAGAAAAAAAGCCAGAAATTTTATTTTGAGGCAAAAATGCAGAAATTCCCTTTATTTTGAGGTAAAGGCTGAAATACCCCTTATTTGGGCGAAAAAATGCAAAATTTCCCTTATTTTGGGGCAAAAAAACAGAAATTCTCCTTATTTTGTTGCAAAAATGCAGAAATTTCTTTTATTTTGGGGCAAAATTGCAGAAATTTAACCTGTTTCATGGCATAATTCAAAAATTCCTATTATTTTGGGGCAAAAAGTCAGAAATTCTGTTTATTTTTGGGTAAAAAGGCAGAAATTTCACTTATTTTGAGGTAAAAAGGCAGAAATTCCTCTTATTTTGGGGCAAAAATGAAGAAATTTCCTTTTTTTGTGGCAAAAGCTATACATTCTCCTTACTTTCGGGATAAAAAGCAGAAATTCCCCGTATTTTGAAGCAAAATTGCAGAAATTCTCTCAATTTTCGTGCAAAAAGGCAGAAATTCTCCTTATTTTGGGGCAAAAAGACAGAAAATCTCTTTTTTCAGGAGCAAACAGTCAGAAATTCCCCTTATTTTGGGGCAAAATAACAGAAATTTTTTTTTACATTGGGGCAAAATTGCAGAAATTTCCCTGATTTTTGGGCAAAGTTGCAGAAATTTCACTTATTTCAGGGTAATAAGTCAGAAATTCCCCTTATTTTGGGGCAAAAAAGACAAAAATTCCCTTTGTTTTTGGGGAAAAAGACAGAAATTCCACTTATTTAGAGGCAAAAAGGCAGAAATTCCATTTATTTTGGAGCAAAAATGAAGAAATTTCCCTTTTTATAGCACAAAGGTATGCATTCCCATTATTTTCGGGCAAAAAGGCACAAATCCCCTGTATTTTGGAGCAAAATTGCAGAAATTCCCCTAATTTTGGGGCAAAAGGCAGAAATTCCCTTTATTTTGGGGCAAAAATCAGAAATTTCTCTTATTTTGGGGCAAAATTCCAGAAATTTCCTTTATTTTTGGGGCAAAATTGCAGGCATTTACCTTATTTTAGGGCAAAATTGCAGATATTTCCCTTATTTGGGGCAAAATTGAAGAAATTTCACTTATTTTCAGATAAAAAGGCTGAAATTTCCTTTATTTTGGGGCAAAAAGAGAGAAATTTCCCTTATTTTGGGGCAAAATTGCAGAAATTTCCCTTATTATGGTGAAAAATTGCAGAAATTTCCCTTATTTTAGGGCAAAATTGCAGAAATTTCACTTATTTCAGAGAAAAAAATCAAAAATTTTTCTTTTTTGGGGCAAAAAGGCAGAAATTCCATTTATTTTGGGGCAAGAAGGCAGAAATTCACCTTATTTTGGGGTAAAATTGCAGAAATTTCACATATTTCAGGGCAAAAAGGCAGAAATTTCCCTTATTTTGGGGCAAAATTGCAGAAATTTCACTTATTTCAGGGTAATAAGTCAGAAATTCCCTTTATTTTGGGGCAAAAAGACAGAAATTCCCTTTGTTTTGGGGAAATAAGACAGAAATTCCACTTATTTAGAGGCAACAAAGCAGAAATTCCCCTTATTTTGGAGCAAAAATGAAGAAATTTCCTTTTTTATGGCAATAAAATATGCATTCCCATTATTTTCGTGCAAAAAGGCAGAAATTCCCCGTATTTCTGAGCAAAATTGCAGAAATTCCCCTAATTTTGGGGCAAAATGCAGAAATTCCCTTTATTTTGGGGCAAAAATCAGAAATTCCTCTTATTTTGGGGCAGAATTCCAGAAATTTTTTTTATTTTGGGGAAAAATTTCAGGAATTTATTTTATTTTGTGGCAAAATTGTAGAAATTTCACTTATATTCAGGTAAAATGGCTGAAATTTCCTTTATTTTGGGGCAAAAAGGGAGAAATTCCCATTATTTTAAGGCAAAATTACAGAAATTTCCCTTATTATGAGAAAAAATTGCAGAAATTTCCTTTATTTTTGGGCAAAATTGCAGAAATTTCACTTATTTCAGAGAAAAAAACCAAATATTTTTCTCATTTTGGGGCATAAAAGGCAGAAATTTCAATTATTTTGGGGCAAAAAGTAAGAAATTCACCTTATTTTGGGGTAAAATTGCAGAAATTTCATATATTTCAGGGCAAAAAGGCAGACATTTCTCTTATTTTGGGGCAAAATTGAAGAAATTTCACTTATTTCAGGTTAATAAGTCAGAAATTCCCCTTATTTGGGAGCAAAAAAGACAGAAATTCCCTCTGCTTTGGGGGAAAAAGAAAGAAATTCCCTTATTTAGAGGCAAAAAAGCAGAAATTCTTCTTATTTTGGAGCAAAAATAAAGAAATTTTCCTCGTTTATTTCAAAAAGTTATGCATTCCCCTTATTTTCGGGCAAAAATGCAGAAATTCCCCGTATTTTTGGAGAAAAATTGCAGAAATTCCCCTAATTGTGGGGCAAAAAGGCAGAAATTCCCTATATGTTGGGGCAAAAAGATAGAAATTCTCCTTATTTTGGGGCAAAACTCAGAAATTCCCCTTATTTTGGGGCAAAATTCCAGAAATTTCCCTTAATTTGGTGCAAAATTGCAGAAATTTCACTTATTTTGGGGCAAAATTGCAGAAATTTCATTTATTTTAGGGAAAAAAGGCAGAAATTTTCCTTATTTTGGGGCAAAAATGCAGAAATTCCCCTTATTTTGAGGTAAAAAGGCTGAAATTCCCCTTATTTGGAGGCAAAAAGGCAGAAATTTCCCTTATTTTGGGGCAAAAAGACAGAAATTCTCTTTATTTTGTGGCAAAAATGCAGAAATTTCTTTTATTGTGGGGCAAAAATGAAGAAATTCTTTTTTTTGTGGGAAAAGGTATACATTCCTCTTACTTTCGGGATTAAAAGCAGAATTTCCCCGTATTTTGAAGCAAAATTGCAGAAATTCTCATAATTTTCGGGCAAAAAAGCAGGAATTCTCCTTATTTTGGGGCAAAAATACAGAAAATCTCCTTTTTTCGGGAGCAAACAGTCAGAATTTCCCGTTATTTTGGGGCAAAATTGCAGAAATTTCCTTTACATTGGGGCAAAATTGCAGAAATTTCCCTTATTTTGGGGCAAAATTGCAGAAATTTCACTTATTTCAGGGTAATAAGTCAGTAATTCCACTTATTTTGGGGCAAAAAAGACAGAAATTCCCTTTGTTTTGGGGGAAAAAGACAGAAATTCCACTTATTTAAAGGCAAAAAGGAAGAAATTCCCCTTATTTTGAAGCAAAAATGAAGAAATTTCCCTTTTTATGTTAAAAAGGTTTGCATTCCCATTATTTTCGGGCAAAAAGGCAGAAATTCCCCGTATTTTGGAGCAAAATTGCAGAAATTCCCCTAATTTTGAGGCAAAAGGCAGAAATTCCCTTTATTTTGGGGCAAAAATCAGAAATTCCCCTTACTTTGAAGCAAAATTTCAGAAATTTCCTTTATTTT
Organism: Micromys minutus; assembly: GCF_963924665.1. Classification (NCBI taxonomy): domain Eukaryota; kingdom Metazoa; phylum Chordata; class Mammalia; order Rodentia; family Muridae; genus Micromys; species Micromys minutus. The sequence goes on from NW_027667328.1 coordinate 5,922,331, forward strand.
GGGGAAAAATTGCAGGAATTTGCCTTATTTTGGTGAAAAATTGCAGAAATTTCTCTTATTTGAGGCAAAATTGCAGAAATTTCACTTATTTTTAGGTAAAAAGTCTGAAATTTTCTTTATTTTGGGGAAAAAAGGGAGAAAATCCCCTTATTTTGGGGCAAAATTGAGAAATTTCCCTTATTATGGGGAAAAATTGCAAAAATTTCCCTTATTTTAGGGCAAAATTGCAGAAATTTCACTTACTTCAGAAAAAAATTTTTTTTTCTTATTTTGGGGCAAAAAGGCAGAAATTCACCTTATTTTGGGGTAAAATTGCAGAAATTTCAAATATTTCAGGCCAAAAAGGCAGAAATTTCCCTTATTTTGGGGCAAAATTGCAGAAACTTCACTTATATCAGGGAAAAAAGGCAGAAATTTTCCTTATTTTGGGGCAAAAATGCAGAAATTCCTCTTATTTTGAGGTAAAAAGGCTGAAATTCCTTTTATTTGGGGGCAAAAAGACAGAAATTCCCCTTATTTTGTGGCAAAAATGCAGAATTTTCCCTTATTTTAGGACAAAATTGCAGAAATTTCACTTATTTCAAAGAAAAAAATTAAAAATTTTTCTTTTTTTGGGGCAAAAATGCAGAAATTCCCATTATTTTGGGGCAAAAAGGCAGAAATTCACCTTATTTTGGGGTAAAATTGCAGAAATTTCACATATTTCAGGGCAAAAAGGTAGATATTTCCCATATTTTGGTGCAAAATTGCAGAAATTTCACTTATTTTAGGGTAATAAGTCAGAAATTCCCCTTATTTTGGGGCAAAAAAACAGAAATTCCCTTTGTTTTGAGGGAAAAAGACAGAAATTCCACTTATTTAGAGGTAAAAATGCAGAAATTCCCGTTATTTTGGAGCAAAAATGAAGAAATTTCCCTTTTTATGGCAAAAAGGTATGCATTCCCATTATTTTCGGGCAAAAAGGCAGAAATTCCCCGTATTTTGGAGCAAAATTGCAGAAATTCCCCTAATTTTGGGGCAAAAGGCAGAAATTCCCTTTATTTTGGGTCAAAAATCAGATAATCCCCTTATTATGGGACAAAATTCCAGAAATTTCCTTTATTTTAGGGCAAAATTGCAGGAATTTACCTTATTTTGGGGCAAAATTGCAGAAATTTCCATTATTTGGGGTAAAATTGCAGAAATTTCACTAATTTTCAGGTAAAAAGGCTGAAATTTCCTTTATTTTGGTAAAAAAGGGAGTAATTCCTCTTATTTTGGGGCAAAATTGCAGAAATTTCCCTTATTATGGGAAAAAATTGCAGAAATTTCCCTTATTTTAGGGTAAACTTGCAGAAATTTCACTTATTTCAGAGAAAAAAAGCAAAAATTTTTCTCATTTTGGAACAAAAAGGCAGAAATTCCCATTATTTTGGGGCAAAAAGGCAGAAATTCACTTTACTTTGGGGTAAAATTGCAGAAATTTCACATATCTCAGGGCAAAACAGCAGAAATTTCCCTTATTTTGGGGCAAAATTACAGAAATTTCACTTATTTCAGGGTAATAAGTCAGAAATTCCACTTATTTTGGGGCAAAAAATACAGAAATTCCCTTTGTTTTGGGGGAAAAAGACAGAAATTCAACTTATTTTGAGGCAAAAAAGCCGAAATTCTTCTTATTTTGGAGCAAAAATGAAGAAATTTTCCTCTTTTATGGCAAAAACTTATGCATTTCCTCTATTTTCAGGCAAAATGCAGAAATTCCCCCTATTTTGGAGCAAAATTGCAGAAATTCCCCTAATTCTGGGGCAAAAAGTCAGAAATTCCCTATATGTTGGGGCAAAAAGACAGAAATTCTCCTTATTTTGGAACAAAACTCAGAAATTTCCCTTATTTTGGGGCAAAATTTCAGAAATTTCCCTTATTTTGGGTCAAAATTGCAGAAATTTCACTTATATTGAGGCAAAATTGCACAAATTTCACTTATTTCAAGAAAAAAAGCCAGAAATTTTCTTTATTTTGGGGCAAAAATGCAGAAATTCCCTTTATTTTGAGGTAAAGGCTGAAATACCCCTTATTTGGGCGAAAAAATGCAAAATTTCCCTTATTTTGGGGCAAAAAAACAGAAATTCTCCTTATTTTGTTGCAAAAATGCAGAAATTTCTTTTATTTTGGGGCAAAATTGCAGAAATTTCACCTGTTTTATGGCATAATTCAAAAATTCCTTTTATTTTGGGGCAAAAACTCAGAAATTCTGTTTATTTTTGGGTAAAAAGGCAGAAAATTCACTTATTTTGAGGTAAAAAGGCAGAAATTCCTCTTATTTTGGAGCAAAAATGAAGAAATATTCTTTTTTTGTGGCAAAAGCTATACATTCTCCTTACTTTCGGGATAAAAAGCAGAAATTCCCCGTATTTTGAAGCAAAATTGCAGAAATTCTCTCAATTTTCGTGCAAAAAGGCAGAAATTCTACTTATTTTGGGGCCAAAAGGCAGAAAATCTTTTTTTTCGGAAGCAAACAGTCAGAAATTCCCCTTTTTTTGGGGCAAAATTGCAGAAATTTCTTTTACATTAGGGCAAAATTGTAGAAATTTCCCTGACTTTTGGGCAAAGTTGCAGAAATTTCACTTATTTCAGGGTAATAAGTCAGAAATTCCCCTTATTTTGGCGCAAAAAAGACAGAAATTCCCTTTGTTTTGGGGGAAAAAGACAGAAATTCCACTAATTTAGAGGCAAAAAAGCAGAAATTCTCCTTATTTTGGAGCAAAAATGAAGAAATTTCCCTTTTTATAGCACAAAGGTATGCATTCCCATTATTTTCGGGAAAAAAGGCAGAAATTCCCCGTATTTTGGAGCAAAATTGCAGAAATTCCCCTAATTGTGGGGCAAAAGGCAGAAATTCCCTTTATTTTTGAGCAAAAATAAAGAAATTTCCCTTTTTATGGCAAAAAGTTATGCATTCCCATTATTTTCGGACAAAAAGGCAGAAATTACCTGTATTTTGGAGCAAAATTGCAGAAATTCCCCTAGTTTTGGGGCAAAAGGCAGAAATTCCCTTTATTTTGGGGCAAAAATCAGAAATTCCTCTTATTTTGGGGCAAAATTCCAGAAATTTCCTTTATTTTTGGGGCAAAATTGCAGGAATTTACCTTATTTTGGGGCAAAATTGCAGAAATTTTTCTTATTTGGGGCAAAATTGAAGAAATTTCACTTATTTTCAGATAAAAAGGCTGAAATTTCCTTTATTTTGGTGCAAAAAGAGAGAAATTCCCCTTATTTTGGGGCAAAATTGCAGAAATTTAATTTATTATGGGGAAAAATTGCAGAAATTTCATTTATTTTAGGGCAAAATTGCAGAAATTTCACTTATTTCAGAGAAAAAAATCAAAAATTTTTCTTTTTTGGGGCAAAAAGGCAGAAATTCCAATTATTTTTGGGAAAAAAGGCAGAAATTCACCTTATTTTGGGGTAAAATTGCAGAAATTTCACATATTTCAGGGCAAAAGGGTAGATATTTCCCATATTTTGGGCAAAATTGCAGAAATTTCACTTATTTCAGGGTAATAAGTCAGAAATTCCCCTTATTTTGGGGCAAAAAAACAGAAATTCCCTTTGTTTTGGGGGAAAAAGACAGAAATTCCACTTATTTAGAGGCAACAAAGCAGAAATTCCCCTTATTTTGGAGCAAAAATGAAGAAATTTCCTTTTTTATGGCAAAAAGGTATGAATTCCCATTATTTTCGTGCAAAAAGGCAGAAATTCCCCGTATTTTCAAGCAAAATTGCAGAAATTCCCCTAATTTTGGGGCAAAATGCAGAAATTCCCTTTATTTTGGGGCAAAAATCAGAAATTCCTCTTATTTTGGGGCAGAATTCCAGAAATTTTTTTTATTTTGAGGAAAAATTGCAGGAATTTATTTTTTTTTTGTGGCAAAATTGTAGAAATTTCACTTATATTCAGGTAAAAAGGCTGAAATTTCCTTTATTTTGGGGCAAAAAGGGAGAAATTCCCCTTATTTTAAGGCAAAATTACAGAAATTTCCCTTATTATGAGAAAAAATTGCAGAAATTTCCTTTATTTTAGGGCAAAATTGCAGAAATTTCACTTATTTCAGAGAAAAAAAGCAAATATTTTTCTCATTTTGGGGCAAAAAAGGCAGAAATTTCCATTATTTTGGGGCAAAAAGTCAGAAATTCACCTTATTTTGGGGTAAAATTGCAGAAATTTCATATATTTCAGGGCAAAAAGGCAGAAATTTCCCTTATTTGGGGGAAAAATTGAAGAAATTTCACTTATACAGGTTAATAAGTCAGAAATTCCCCTTATTTGGGAGCAAAAAAGACAGAAATTCCCTCTGTTTTGGGAGAAAAAGACAGAAATTCCACTTATTTAGAGGCAAAAAAGCAGAAATTCTTCTTATTTTGGAGCAAAAATAAAGAAATTTTCCTCGTTTATTTCAAAAAGTTATGCATTCCTCTTATTTTCGGGCAAAAATGCAGAAATTCCCCGTATTTTGGAGCAAAATTGCAGAAATTCCCCTAATTGTGGGGCAAAAAGGGAGAAATTCCCTATATGTTGGGGCAAAAAAATAGAAATTCTCCTTATTTTGGGGCAAAACTCAGAAATTCCCCTTATTTTGGGGCAAAATTCCAGAAATTTCCCTTATTTTGGTGCAAAATTGCAGAAATTTCACTTATTTTGGGGCAAAATTGCAGAAATTTCACTTATTTTAGGGAAAAAAGGCAGAAATTTTCCTTATTTTGGGGCAAAAATGAAGAAATTCCCCTTATTTTGAGGTAAAAAGGCTGAAATTCCCTTTATTTGGAGGCAAAAAGGCAGAAATTTCCCTTATTTTGGAACAAAAAGGCAGAAATTCCCTTTATTTTGGGGCAAAAATCAGAAATTCCCCTTATTTTGGGGCAAAATTCCAGAAATTTCCTTTATTTTGGGGCAAAATTGCAGGAATTTGCCTTATTTTGGTGAAAAATTGCAGAAATTTCTCTTATTTGAGGCAAAATTGCAGAAATTTCACTTATTTTCAGGTAAAAAGTCTGAATTTTCTTTATTTTGGGGCAAAAAGGGAGAAAAATCCCCTTATTTTGGGGCAAAAATGAAAAATTTCCCTTATGATGGGGAAAAATTGCAGGAATTTCCCTTATTTTAGGGCAAAATTGCAGAAATTTCACTTACTTCAGAAAAAAATTTTTTTTTCTTATTTTGGGGCAAAAAGGCAGAAATTCACCTTATTTTGGGGTAAAATTGCAGAAATTTCACATATTTCAGGCCAAAAAGGAAGAAATTTCCCTTATTTTGGGGCAAAATTGCAGAAATTTCACTTATATCAGGGAAAAAAGGCAGAGATTTTCCTTATTTTGGGGCAAAAATGCAGATATTCCTCTTATTTTGAGTTAAAAATGCTGAAATTCCTTTTATTTGTTTGCAAAAAGACAGAAATTCCCCTTATTTTGTGGCAAAAATGCAGAAATTTCCCTTATTTTAGGACAAAATTGCAGAAATTTCACTTATTTCAAAGAAAAAAATTAAAAATTTTTCTTTTTTGGGGGCAAAAATGCAGAAATTCCCATTATTTTGGGGCAAAAAGGCAGAAATTCACCTTATTTTGGGGTAAAATTGCAGAAATTTCACATATTTCAGGGCAAAAAGGTAGATATTTCCCATATTTTGGTGCAAAATTGCAGAAATTTCACTTATTTCAGGGTAATAAGTAAGAAATTCCCCTTATTTTGGGGCAAAAAAACAGAAATTCCCTTTGTTTTGAGGGAAAAAGACAGAAATTCCACTTATTTAGAGGTAAAAATGCAGAAATTCCCGTTATTTTGGAGCAAAAATGAAGAAATTTCCCTTTTTATGGCAAAAAGGTATGCATTCCCATTATTTTCGGGCAAAAAGGCAGAAATTCCCCGTATTTTGGAGCAAAATTGCAGAAATTCCCCTAATTTTGGGGCAAAAGGCAGAAATTCCCTTTATTTTGGGTCAAAAATCAGATAATCCCCTTATTATGGGACAAAATTCCAGAAATTTCCTTTATTTTAGGGCAAAATTGCAGGAATTTACCTTATTTTAGGGCAAAATTGCAGAAATTTCCATTATTTGGGGTAAAATTGCAGAAATTTCACTAATTTTCAGGTAAAAAGGCTGAAATTTCCTTTATTTTGGTAAAAAAGGGAGAAATTCCTCTTATTTTGGGGCAAAATTGCAGAAATTTCCCTTATTATGGGAAAAAATTGCAGAAATTTCCCTTATTTTAGGGTAAACTTGCAGAAATTTCACTTATTTCAGAGAAAAAAAGCAAAAATTTTTCTCATTTTGGGACAAAAAGGCAGAAATTCCCATTATTTTGGGGCAAAAAGGCAGAAATTCACTTTACTTTGGGGTAAAATTGCAGAAATTTCACATATCTCAGGGCAAAACAGCAGAAATTTCCCTTATTTTGGGGCAAAATTACAAAAATTTCACTTATTTCAGGGTAATAAGTCAGAAATTCCCCTTATTTTGGGGCAAAAAATACAGAAATTCCCTTTGTTTTGGGGGAAAAAGACAGAAATTCAACTTATTTAGAGGCAAAAAAGCCGAAATTCTTCTTATTTTGGAGCAAAAATGAAGAAATTTTCCTCTTTTATGGCAAAAACTTATGCATTTCCTCTATTTTCAGGCAAAATGCAGAAATTCCCCCTATTTTGGAGCAAAATTGCAGAAATTCCCCTAATTCTTGGGCAAAAAGTCAGAAATTCCCTATATGTTGGGGCAAAAAGACAGAAATTCTCCTTATTTTGGAACAAAACTCAGAAATTTCCCTCATTTTGGGGCAAAGTTCCAGAAATTTCCCTTATTTTGGGTCAAAATTGCAGAAATTTCACTTATATTGAGGCAAAATTGCACAAATTTCAATTATTTCAAGAAAAAAAGCCAGAAATTTTCTTTATTTTGGGGCAAAAATGCAGAAATTCCCTTTATTTTGAGGTAAAGGCTGAAATACCCCTTATTTGGGCGAAAAAATGCAAAATTTCCCTTATTTTGGGGCAAAAAAACAGAAATTCTCCTTATTTTGTTGCAAAAATGCAGAAATTTCTTTTATTTTGGGGCAAAATTGCAGAAATTTCACCTGTTTTATGGCATAATTCAAAAATTCCTTTTATTTTGGGGCAAAAACTCAGAAATTCTGTTTATTTTTGGGTAAAAAGGCAGAAATTTCACTTATTTTGAGGTAAAAAGGCAGAAATTCCTCTTATTTTGGGGCAAAAATGAAGAAATTTTCTTTTTTTGTGGCAAAAGCTATACATTCTCCTTACTTTCGGGGTAAAAAGCAGAAATTCCCCGTATTTTGAAGCAGAATTGCAGAAATTCTCTCAATTTTCGTGCAAAAAGGCAGAAATTCTACTTATTTTGGGGCCAAAAGGCAGAAAATCTTTTTTTTCGGGAGCAAACAGTCAGAAATTCCCCTTTTTTTGGGGCAAAATTGCAGAAATTTCTTTTACATTAGGGCAAAATTGCAGAAATTTCCCTTACTTTTGGGCAAAGTTGCAGAAATTTCACTTATTTCAGGGTAATAAGTCAGAAATTCCCCTTATTTTGGGGCAAAAAAGACAGAAATTCCCTTTGTTTTGGGGGAAAAAGACAGAAATTCCACTAATTTAGAGGCAAAAAAGCAGAAATTCTCCTTATTTTGGAGCAAAAATGAAGAAATTTCCCTTTTTATAGCACAAAGGTATGCATTCCCATTATTTTCGGGCAAAAAGGCAGAAATTCCCCGTATTTTGGAGCAAAATTGCAGAAATTCCCCTAATTGTGGGGCAAAAGGCAGAAATTCCCTTTATTTTTGAGCAAAAATGAAGAAATTTCCCTTTTTATGGCAAAAAGTTATGCATTCCCATTATTTTCGGACAAAAAGGCAGAAATTACCTGTATTTTGGAGCAAAATTGCAGAAATTCCCCTAGTTTTGGGGCAAAAGGCAGAAATTCCCTTTATTTTGGGGCAAAAATCAGAAATTCCTCTTATTTTGGGGCAAAATTCCAGAAATTTCCTTTATTTTTGGGGCAAAATTGCAGGAATTTACCTTATTTTGGGGCAAAATTGCAGAAATTTTTCTTATTTGGGGCAAAATTGAAGAAATTTCACTTATTTTCAGATAAAAAGGCTGAAATTTCCTTTATTTTGGTGCAAAAAGAGAGAAATTCCCCTTATTTTGGGGCAAAATTGCAGAAATTTAACTTATTATGGGGAAAAATTGCAGAAATTTCATTTATTTTAGGGCAAAATTGCAGAAATTTCACTTATTTCAGAGAAAAAAATCAAAAATTTTTCTTTTTTGGGGCAAAAAGGCAGAAATTCCAATTATTTTTGGGAAAAAAGGCAGAAATTCACCTTATTTTGGGGTAAAATTGCAGAAATTTCACATATTTCAGGGCAAAAAGGTAGATATTTCCCATATTTTGGGCAAAATTGCAGAAATTTCACTTATTTCAGGGTAATAAGTCAGAAATTCCCCTTATTTTGGGGCAAAAAAACAGAAATTCCCTTTGTTTTGGGGGAAAAAGACAGAAATTCCACTTATTTAGAGGCAACAAAGCAGAAATTCCCCTTATTTTGGAGCAAAAATGAAGAAATTTCCTTTTTTATGGCAAAAAGGTATGAATTCCCATTATTTTCGTGCAAAAAGGCAGAAATTCCCCGTATTTTCGAGCAAAATTGCAGAAATTCCCCTAATTTTGGGGCAAAATGCAGAAATTCCCTTTATTTTGGGGCAAAAATCAGAAATTCCTCTTATTTTGGGGCAGAATTCCAGAAATTTTTTTTATTTTGAGGAAAAATTGCAGGAATTTATTTTTTTTGTGGCAAAATTGTAGAAATTTCACTTATATTCAGGTAAAAAGGCTGAAATTTCCTTTATTTTGGGGCAAAAAGGGAGAAATTCCCCTTATTTTAAGGCAAAATTACAGAAATTTCCCTTATTATGAGAAAAAATTGCAGAAATTTCCTTTATTTTAGGGCAAAATTGCAGAAATTTCACTTATTTCAGAGAAAAAAAGCAAATATTTTTCTCATTTTGGGGCAAAAAAGGCAGAAATTTCCATTATTTTGGGGCAAAAAGTCAGAAATTCACCTTATTTTGGGGTAAAATTGCAGAAATTTCATATATTTCAGGGCAAAAAGGCAGAAATTTCCCTTATTTGGGGGCAAAATTGAAGAAATTTCACTTATTTCAGGTTAATAAGTCAGAAATTCCCCTTATTTGGGAGCAAAAAAGACAGAAATTCCCTCTGTTTTGGGAGAAAAAGACAGAAATTCCACTTATTTAGAGGCAAAAAAGCAGAAATTCTTCTTATTTTGGAGCAAAAATAAAGAAATTTTCCTCGTATATTTCAAAAAGTTATGCATTCCTCTTATTTTCGGGCAAAAATGCAGAAATTCCCCGTATTTTGGAGCAAAATTGCAGAAATTCCCCTAATTGTGGGGCAAAAAGGCAGAAATTCCCTATATGTTGGGGCAAAAAGATAGAAATTCTCCTTATTTTGGGGCAAAACTCAGAAATTCCCCTTATTTTGGGGCAAAATTCCAGAAATTTCCCTTATTTTGGTGCAAAATTGCAGAAATTTCACTTAATTTGGGGCAAAATTGCAGAAATTTCACTTATTTTAGGGAAAAAAGGCAGAAATTTTCCTTATTTTGGGGCAAAAATGCAGAAATTGCCCTTATTTTGAGGTAAAAAGGCTGAAATTCCCTTTATTTGGAGGCAAAAAGGCAGAAATTTCCCTTATTTTGGAACAAAAAGACAGAAATTCCCTTTATTTTGTGGAAAAACTGCAGAAATTTCTTTTATTGTGGGGCAAAAATGAAGAAATTCCTTTTTTTGTGGGAAAAGGTATACATTCCTCTTACTTTCGGAATTAAAAGCAGAAATTCCCCATATTTTGAAGCAAAATTGCAGAAATTCTCATAATTTTCGGGCAAAAAGGCAGGAATTCTCTTTATTTTGGGGCAAAAATACAGAAAATCTCCTTTTTTCGGGAGCAAACAGTCAGAATTTCCCCTTATTTTGGGGCAAAATTGCAGAAATTTCCTTTACATTGGGGCAAAATTGCAGAAATTTCCCTTTTTTGGGGGCAAAATTGCAGAAATTTCACTTATTTCAGGGTAATAGGTCAGTAATTCCACTTATTTTGGGGCAAAAAAGACAGAAATTCCCTTTGTTTTGGGGGAAAAAGACAGAAATTCCACTTATTTAAAGGCAAAAGAAGAAATTCCCCTTATTTTGGAGCAAAAATGAAGAAATTTCCCTTTTTATGTTAAAAAGGTATGCATTCCCATTTTTTCGGGCAAAAAGGCAGAAATTCCCTTTATTTTGGGGCAAAAATCAGAAATTCCCCTTATTTTGGGGCAAAATTCCAGAAATTTCCTTTATTTTGGGGCAAAATTGCAGGAATTTGCCTTATTTTGGTGAAAAATTGCAGAAATATCTCTTATTTGAGGCAAAATTGCAGAAATTTCACTTATTTTCAGGTAAAAAGTCTGAATTTTCTTTATTTTGGGGCAAAAAGGGAGAAAATCCCCTTATTTTGGGGCAAAATTGAGAAATTTCCCTTATTATGGGGAAAAATTGCAGAAATTTCCCTTATTTTAGGGCAAAATTGCAGAAATTTCAATTACTTCAGAAAAAAAATTTTTTTTCTTATTTTGGGGCAAAAAGGCAGAAATTCACCTTATTTTGGGGTAAAATTGCAGAAATTTCACATATTTCAGGCCAAAAAGGCAGAAATTTCCCTTATTTTGGGGCAAAATTGCAGAAATTTCACTTATATTGAGGCAAAATTGCACAAATTTCAATTATTTCAAGAAAAAAAGCCAGAAATTTTCTTTATTTTGGGGCAAAAATGCAGAAATTCCCTTTATGTTGAGGTAAAGGCTGAAATACCCCTTATTTGGGCGAAAAAATGCAAAATTTCCCTTATTTTGGGGCAAAAAAACAGAAATTCTCCTTATTTTGTTGCAAAAATGCAGAAATTTCTTTTATTTTGGGGCAAAATTGCAGAAATTTCACCTGTTTTATGGCATAATTCAAAAATTCCTTTTATTTTGGGGCAAAAACTCAGAAATTCTGTTTATTTTTGGGTAAAAAGGCAGAAATTTCACTTATTTTGAGGTAAAAAGGCAGAAATTCCTCTTATTTTGGGGCAAAAATGAAGAAATTTTCTTTTTTTGTGGCAAAAGCTATACATTCTCCTTACTTTCGGGGTAAAAAGCAGAAATTCCCCGTATTTTGAAGCAGAATTGCAGAAATTCTCTCAATTTTCGTGCAAAAAGGCAGAAATTCTACTTATTTTGGGGCCAAAAGGCAGAAAATCTTTTTTTTCGGGAGCAAACAGTCAGAAATTCCCCTTTTTTTGGGGCAAAATTGCAGAAATTTCTTTTACATTAGGGCAAAATTGCAGAAATTTCCCTTACTTTTGGGCAAAGTTGCAGAAATTTCACTTATTTCAGGGTAATAAGTCAGAAATTCCCCTTATTTTGGGGCAAAAAAGACAGAAATTCCCTTTGTTTTGGGGGAAAAAGACAGAAATTCCACTAATTTAGAGGCAAAAAAGCAGAAATTCTCCTTATTTTGGAGCAAAAATGAAGAAATTTCCCTTTTTATAGCACAAAGGTATGCATTCCCATTATTTTCGGGCAAAAAGGCAGAAATTCCCCGTATTTTGGAGCAAAATTGCAGAAATTCCCCTAATTGTGGGGCAAAAGGCAGAAATTCCCTTTATTTTTGAGCAAAAATGAAGAAATTTCCCTTTTTATGGCAAAAAGTTATGCATTCCCATTATTTTCGGACAAAAAGGCAGAAATTACCTGTATTTTGGAGCAAAATTGCAGAAATTCCCCTAGTTTTGGGGCAAAAGGCAGAAATTCCCTTTATTTTGGGGCAAAAATCAGAAATTCCTCTTATTTTGGGGCAAAATTCCAGAAATTTCCTTTATTTTTGGGGCAAAATTGCAGGAATTTACCTTATTTTGGGGCAAAATTGCAGAAATTTTTCTTATTTGGGGCAAAATTGAAGAAATTTCACTTATTTTCAGATAAAAAGGCTGAAATTTCCTTTATTTTGGTGCAAAAAGAGAGAAATTCCCCTTATTTTGGGGCAAAATTGCAGAAATTTAACTTATTATGGGGAAAAATTGCAGAAATTTCATTTATTTTAGGGCAAAATTGCAGAAATTTCACTTATTTCAGAGAAAAAAATCAAAAATTTTTCTTTTTTGGGGCAAAAAGGCAGAAATTCCAATTATTTTTGGGAAAAAAGGCAGAAATTCACCTTATTTTGGGGTAAAATTGCAGAAATTTCACATATTTCAGGGCAAAAAGGTAGATATTTCCCATATTTTGGGCAAAATTGCAGAAATTTCACTTATTTCAGGGTAATAAGTCAGAAATTCCCCTTATTTTGGGGCAAAAAAACAGAAATTCCCTTTGTTTTGGGGGAAAAAGACAGAAATTCCACTTATTTAGAGGCAACAAAGCAGAAATTCCCCTTATTTTGGAGCAAAAATGAAGAAATTTCCTTTTTTATGGCAAAAAGGTATGAATTCCCATTATTTTCGTGCAAAAAGGCAGAAATTCCCCGTATTTTCGAGCAAAATTGCAGAAATTCCCCTAATTTTGGGGCAAAATGCAGAAATTCCCTTTATTTTGGGGCAAAAATCAGAAATTCCTCTTATTTTGGGGCAGAATTCCAGAAATTTTTTTTATTTTGAGGAAAAATTGCAGGAATTTATTTTTTTTTGTGGCAAAATTGTAGAAATTTCACTTATATTCAGGTAAAAAGGCTGAAATTTCCTTTATTTTGGGGCAAAAAGGGAGAAATTCCCCTTATTTTAAGGCAAAATTACAGAAATTTCCCTTATTATGAGAAAAAATTGCAGAAATTTCCTTTATTTTAGGGCAAAATTGCAGAAATTTCACTTATTTCAGAGAAAAAAAGCAAATATTTTTCTCATTTTGGGGCAAAAAAGGCAGAAATTTCCATTATTTTGGGGCAAAAAGTCAGAAATTCACCTTATTTTGGGGTAAAATTGCAGAAATTTCATATATTTCAGGGCAAAAAGGCAGAAATTTCCCTTATTTGGGGGCAAAATTGAAGAAATTTCACTTATTTCAGGTTAATAAGTCAGAAATTCCCCTTATTTGGGAGCAAAAAAGACAGAAATTCCCTCTGTTTTGGGAGAAAGACAGAAATTCCACTTATTTAGAGGCAAAAAAGCAGAAATTCTTCTTATTTTGGAGCAAAAATAAAGAAATTTTCCTCGTATATTTCAAAAAGTTATGCATTCCTCTTATTTTCGGGCAAAAATGCAGAAATTCCCCGTATTTTGGAGCAAAATTGCAGAAATTCCCCTAATTGTGGGGCAAAAAGGCAGAAATTCCCTATATGTTGGGGCAAAAAGATAGAAATTCTCCTTATTTTGGGGCAAAACTCAGAAATTCCCCTTATTTTGGGGCAAAATTCCAGAAATTTCCCTTATTTTGGTGCAAAATTGCAGAAATTTCACTTAATTTGGGGCAAAATTGCAGAAATTTCACTTATTTTAGGGAAAAAAGGCAGAAATTTTCCTTATTTTGGGGCAAAAATGCAGAAATTGCCCTTATTTTGAGGTAAAAAGGCTGAAATTCCCTTTATTTGGAGGCAAAAAGGCAGAAATTTCCCTTATTTTGGAACAAAAAGACAGAAATTCCCTTTATTTTGTGGAAAAACTGCAGAAATTTCTTTTATTGTGGGGCAAAAATGAAGAAATTCCTTTTTTTGTGGGAAAAGGTATACATTCCTCTTACTTTCGGAATTAAAAGCAGAAATTCCCCATATTTTGAAGCAAAATTGCAGAAATTCTCATAATTTTCGGGCAAAAAGGCAGGAATTCTCTTTATTTTGGGGCAAAAATACAGAAAATCTCCTTTTTTCGGGAGCAAACAGTCAGAATTTCCCCTTATTTTGGGGCAAAATTGCAGAAATTTCCTTTACATTGGGGCAAAATTGCAGAAATTTCCCTTTTTTGGGGGCAAAATTGCAGAAATTTCACTTATTTCAGGGTAATAGGTCAGTAATTCCACTTATTTTGGGGCAAAAAAGACAGAAATTCCCTTTGTTTTGGGGGAAAAAGACAGAAATTCCACTTATTTAAAGGCAAAAGAAGAAATTCCCCTTATTTTGGAGCAAAAATGAAGAAATTTCCCTTTTTATGTTAAAAAGGTATGCATTCCCATTTTTTCGGGCAAAAAGGCAGAAATTCCCTTTATTTTGGGGCAAAAATCAGAAATTCCCCTTATTTTGGGGCAAAATTCCAGAAATTTCCTTTATTTTGGGGCAAAATTGCAGGAATTTGCCTTATTTTGGTGAAAAATTGCAGAAATATCTCTTATTTGAGGCAAAATTGCAGAAATTTCACTTATTTTCAGGTAAAAAGTCTGAATTTTCTTTATTTTGGGGCAAAAAGGGAGAAAATCCCCTTATTTTGGGGCAAAATTGAGAAATTTCCCTTATTATGGGGAAAAATTGCAGAAATTTCCCTTATTTTAGGGCAAAATTGCAGAAATTTCAATTACTTCAGAAAAAAAATTTTTTTTCTTATTTTGGGGCAAAAAGGCAGAAATTCACCTTATTTTGGGGTAAAATTGCAGAAATTTCACATATTTCAGGCCAAAAAGGCAGAAATTTCCCTTATTTTGGGGCAAAATTGCAGAAATTTCACTTATATCAGGGAAAAAAGGCAGAGATTTTCCTTATTTTGGGGCAAAAATGCAGATATTCCTCTTATTTTGAGGTAAAATGCTGAAATTCCTTTTATTTGGTTGCAAAAAGACAGAAATTCCCCTTATTTTGTGGCAAAAATGCAGAAATTTCCCTTATTTTAGGACAAAATTGCAGAAATTTCACTTATATCAGAGAAAAAAATCAAAAATTTTTCTTTTTTTGGGGGAAAAATGCAGAAATTCCCATTATTTTGGGGCAAAAAACAGAAATTCACTTATTTTGGGGTAAAATTGCAGAAATTTCACATATTTCAGGGCAAAAGGTAGAAATTTCCCTTATTTTGGGGCAAAATTGCAGAAATTTCACTTATTTCAGGGTAATAAGTCAGAAATTCCCCTTATTTTGGGGCAAAAAAACAGAAATTCCCTTTTTTTTGAGGGAAAAAGACAGAAATTACACTTATTTAGAGGAAAAATGCAGTAATTCCTGTTATTTTGGAGCAAAAATGAAGAAATTTCCCTTTTTATGGCAAAAAGGTATGCATTCCCATTATTTTCGGGCAAAAAGGCAGAAATTCCCCGTATTTTGGAGCAAAATTGCAGAAATTCCCCTAATTTTGGGGCAAAAGGCAGAAATTCCCTTTATTTTGGGGCAAAAATCAGAAAATCCCCTTATTTTGGGGCAAAATTCCAGAAATTTCCTCTATTTTGGGGTAAAATTGAGGGAATTTACCATATTTTGGGGCAAAATTGCAGAAATTTCCATTATTTGGCGTAAAATTGCAGAAATTTCACTTATTTTCAGGTAAAAAGGCTGAAATTTCCATTATTTTAAGGCAAAAGGTGAGTAATTCCTCTTATTTTGGGGCAAAATTGCAGAAATTTCCTTTATTATGGGGAAAAATTGCAGAAATTTCCCTTATTTTAGGGCAATATTGCAGAAATTTCACTTACTTCAGAAAAATTTTTTTTTTCTTATTTTGGGGCAAAAAGGCAGAAATTCACCTTATTTTGGGGTAAAATTGCAGAAATTTCACATATTTCAGGCCAAAAAGGCAGAAATTTCCCTTATTTTGGGGCAAAATTGCAGAAATTTCACTTATATTAGGGAAAAAAGGCAGAGATTTTCCTTATTTTGGGGCAAAAATGCAGATATTCCTCTTATTTTGAGGTAAAAAGGCTGAAATTCCTTTTATTTGGTTGCAAAAAGACAGAAATTCCCCTTATTTTGTGGCAAAAATGCAGAAATTTCCCTTATTTTAGGACAAAATTGCAGAAATTTCACTTATTTCAGAGAAAAAAATCAAAAATTTTTCTTTTTTTGGGGCAAAAATGCAGAAATTCCCATTATTTTGGGGCAAAAAGGCAGAAATTCACCTTATTTTGGGGTAAAATTGCAGAAATTTCACATATTTCAGGGCAAAAAGGCAGAAATTTCCCTTATTATGGGGCAAAATTGCAGAAATTTCACTTATTTCAGGTAAATAAGTCAGAAATTCCACGTATTTTGGGGCAAAAAAACAGAAATTCCCTTTTTTGGGGGGAAAAAGACAGAAATTCAACTTATTTAGAGGTTAAAAAGCCGAAATTCTTCTTATTTTGTACCAAAAATGAAGAAATTTTTCTCTTTTATGGCAAAAACTTATGCATTTCCTCTATTTTCGGGCATAATGCAGAAATTCCCCGTATTTTGGAGCAAAATTGCAGAAATTCCCCTAATTCTGAGGCAAAATGGCAGAATTTTTCTATATGTTGGGGAAAAAAGACAGAAATTCTCTTTATTTTGGGGCAAAACTCAGAAATTTCCCTTATTTTGGGTCAAAATTCCAGAAATTTCTCTTATTTTGGGTCAAAATTGCAGAAATTTCACTTATTTTGGGGCAAAATTGCAAAAATTTCACTTATTTCAGGGAACAAAGTCAGAAATTTTCCTTATTTTGGGGCAAAAATGCAGAAATTCCCCTTATTTTGAGGTAAAAAGGCTGAAATTCCCATTATTTGGGGGCAAAAATGCAGAAATTTCCCTTATTTTGGGGCAAAAAAACAGAAATTCTCCTTATTTTGTGGCAAAAATGCAGAAATTTTTTTTATTTTGGGGCAAAATTGCAGAAATTTCACCTATTTCAGGGCATAATTCAAAAATTCCTTTTATTTTGGGACAAAAGACAGAAATTCCGTTTATTTTTGGGTAAAAAGGCATAAATTTCACTTATTTTGAGGTAAAGAGGCAGAAATTCCTCTTATTTTGGGGAAAAATGAAGAAATTTCCTTTTTTTTGTGGCAAAAGGTATACATTCCCCTTACTTTCGGGATAAAAAGCAGAAATTCCCCGTATTTTTAAGCAAAATTGCAGAAATTCTCTCAATTTTCGTGCAAAAAGGCAGAAATTCTCCTTATTTTGGGGAAAAAGACAGAAAATCTCCTTTTTCAGGAGCAAACAGTCAGAAATTCCCCTTATTTTGGGGCAAATTTGCAGAAATTTCCCTTATTTTGGGGCAAAGTTGCAGAAATTTCCCTTATTTTGGGGCAAAGTTGCAGAAATTTCACTTATTTCAGGGTAATAAGTCAGAAATTCCCCTTATTTTGAGGCAAAAAAGACAGAAATTACCTTTGTTTTGGGGGAAAAAGACAGAAATTCCACTTATTTAGAGGCAAAAAGGCAGAAATTCAATTTATTTTGGAGCAAAAATGAAGAAATTTCCCTTTTTATAGCAAAAAGGTATGCATTCCCATTATTTTCGGGCAAAAAGGCAGAAATTCCCCGTATTTTGGAGCAAAATTGCAGAAATTCCCCTAATTGTGGGGCAAAAGACAGAAATTCCCTTTATTTTGGAGCAAAAATGAAGAAATTTCTCTTTTTATGGCAAAAAGTTATGCATTCCCATTATTTTCGGGCAAAAAGGCAGAAATTCCTTGTATTTTGGAGCAAAATTGCAGAAATTGTCCTAATTTTGCAGCAAAAGGCAGAAATTCCCTTTATTTTGGGGAAAAAAGACAGAAATTCCCTTTGTTTTGAGGGAAAAAGACAGAAATTCCACTTATTTAGAGGTAAAAATGCAGAAATTCCCGTTATTTTGGAGCAAAAATGAAGAAATTTCCCTTTTTATGGCAAAAAGGTATGCATTCCCATTATTTTCGGGCAAAAAGGCAGAAATTCCCCGTATTTTGGAGCAAAATTGCAGAAATTCCCCTAATTTTAGGGCAAAAGGCAGAAATTCCCTATATTTTGGGGCAAAAATCAGAAAATCCCCTTATTTTGGGGCAAAATTCCAGAAATTTCCCTTATTTTGGGGCAAAATTGCAGGAATTTATCTTATTTTGGCGCAAAATTGCAGAAATTTTTCTTATTTGGGGCAAAATTGCAGAAATTTCACTTATTTTCAGGTAAAAAGGCTGAAATTTCCTTTAGTTTGGGGCAAAAAGGGAGAAATTCCCCTTATTTTGGGGCAAAATTGCAGAAATTTCCCTTATTATGGGGAAAAATTGCAGAAATTTCTCTTATTTTAGGGCCAAATTGCAGAAATTTCACTTATTTCAGAGAAAAAAATCAAAAATTTTTCTTTTTTGGGGCAAAAAGGCAGAAATTCCAATTATTTTGGGGCAAAAAGGCAGAAATTCACCTTATTTTGGGGTAAAATTGCATAAATTTCACATATTTCAGGGCAAAAAGGCAGAAATTTCCCTTATTTTGGGGCAAAATTGCAGAAATTTCACTTATTTCAGGGTAATAAGTCAGAAATTTCCTTTATTTTGGGGCAAAAAGACAGAAATTCCCTTTGTTTTGGGGAAAAAAGACAGAAATTCCACTTATTTAGAGGCAACAAAGCAGAAATTCCCCTTATTTTGGAGCAAAAATGAAGAAATTTCCTTTTTTATGGCAAAAAGGTATGCATTCCCATTATTTTCGTGCAAAAAGGCAGAAATTCCCCGTATTTTCGAGCAAAATTGCAGAAATTCCCCTAATTTTGGGGCAAAATGCAGAAATTCCCTTTATTTTGGGGCAAAAATCAGAAATTCCTCTTATTTTGAGGCAGAATTCCAGAAATTTTTTTTATTTTGGGGAAAAATTGCAGGAATTTATTTTATTTTGTGGCAAAATTGTAGAAATTTCACTTATATTCAGGTAAAAAGGCTGAAATTTCTTAATTTTGGTTCAAAAAGAGAGAAATCCCCCTTATTTTAAGGCAAAATTACAGAAATTTCCTTTATTATGAGAAAAAATTGCAGAAATTTCTTTTATTTTAGGGCAAAATTGCAGAAATTTCACTTATTTCAGAGAAAAAAACCAAATATTTTTCTCATTTTGGGGCAAAAAAGGCAAAAATTTCCATTATTATGGGGCAAAAAGTCAGAAATTCACCTTATTTTGTGGTAAAATTGCAGAAATTTCATATATTACAGGGCAAAAAGGCAGAAATTTCCCTTATTTTGGGGCAAAATTGAAGAAATTTCACTTATTTCAGGTTAATAAGTCAGAAATTCCCCTTATTTGGGAGCAAAAAAGACAGAAATTCCCTCTGCTTTGGGGGAAAAAGAAAGAAATTCCCTTATTTAGAGGCAAAAAAGCAGAAATTCTTCTTATTTTGGAGCAAAAATAAAGAAATTTTCCTCGTTTATTTCAAAAAGTTATGCATTCCCCTTATTTTCGGGCAAAAATGCAGAAATTCACCGTATTTTGGAGCAAAATTGCAGAAATTATAATAATTGTGGGGCTAAAAGGCAGAAATTCCCTATATGTTGGGGCAAAAAGATAGAAATTCTCCTTATTTTGGGGCAAAACTCAGAAATTCCTCTTATTTTGGGGCAAAATTCCAGAAATTTCCCTTATTTTGGTGCAAAATTGCAGAAATTTCGATTATTTTGGGGCAAAATTGCAGAAATTTCACTTATTTTAGGGAAAAAAGGCAGAAATTTTCCTTATTTTGGGGCAAAAGTGCAGAAATTCCCCTTATTTTGAGATAAAAAGGCTGAAATTCCCCTTATTTGGAGGCAAAAAGGCAGAAATTTCCCTTATTTTGGGGCAAAAAGACAGAAATTCCCTTTATTTTGTGGCAAAAATGCAGAAATTTCTTTTATTGTGGGAGAAAAATGAAGAAATTCCTTTTTTTTGTGGGAAAAGGTATACATTCCTCTTACTTTCGGGATTAAAAGCAGAAATTCTCCGTATTTTGAAGCAAAATTGCAAAAATTCTCATAATTTTCGGGCAAAAAGGCAGGAATTCTCCTTATTTTGGGGCAAAAATACAGAAAATATCCTTTTTTCGGGAGCAAACAGTCAGAATTTCCCCTTATTTTTGGGCAAAATTGCAGAAATTTCCTTTACATTGGGGCAAAATTGCAGAAATTTCCCTTATTTTGGGGCAAAATTGCAGAAATTTTACTTATTTCAGGGTAATAAGTCAGTAATTCCACTTATTTTGGGGCAAAAAAGACAGAAATTCCCTTTGTTTTGGGGGAAAAAGACAGAAATTCCACTTATTTAAAGTCAAAAAGAAAGAAATTCCCCTTATTTTGGAGCAAAAATGAAGAAATTTCCCTTTTTATGTTAAAAAGGTATGCATTCCCATTATTTTCGGGCAAAAAGGCAGAAATTCCCCGTATTTTGGAGCAAAATTGCAGAAATTCCCCTAATTTTGGGGCAAAAGGCAGAAATTCCCTTTATTTTGGGGCAAAAATAAGAAATTCCGCTTATTTTGGGGCAAAATTCCAGAAATTTCCTTTATTTTGGTGCAAAATTGCAGGAATTTGCCTTATTTTGGTGAAAAATTGCAGAAATTTCTCTTATTTGAGGCAAAATTGCAGAAATTTCACTTATTTTCAGGTAAAAAGTCTGAATTTTCTTTATTTTTGGGCAAAAAGGGAGAAAATCCCTTTATTTTGGGGCATTATTGAGAAATTTCCCTTATTATGGGGAAAAATTGCAGAAATTTCCCTTATTTTAGGGCAAAATTGCAGAAATTTCACTTACTTCAGAAAAATTTTTTTTCTTATTTTGGGGCAAAAAGGCAGAAATTCACCTTATTTTGGGGTAAAATTGCAGAAATTTCACATATTTCAGGCCAAAAAGGCAGAAATTTCCCTTATTTTTGGGCAAAATTGCAGAAATTTCACTTATATCAGGGAAAAAAGGCAGAGATTTTCCTTATTTTGGGGCAAAAATGCAGATATTCCTCTTATTTTGAGGTAAAAAGGCTGAAATTCCTTTTATTTGGTGGCAAAAAGACAGAAATTCCCCTTATTATGTGGCAAAAATGCAGAAATTTCCCTTATTTTAGGACAAAATTGCAGAAATTACACTTATTTCAGAGAAAAAAATCAAAAATTTTTCTTTTTTTGGGGCAAAAATGCAGAAATTCCCATTATTTTGGGGCAAAAAGGCAGAAATTCACCATATTTTGGGGTAAAATTGCAGAAATTTCACATATTTCAGGGCAAAAAGGTAGAAATTTCCCTTATTTTGGGGCAAAATTGCAGAAATTTCACTTATTTCAGGGTAATAAATCAGAAATTCCCCTTATTTTGGGGCAAAAAACAGAAATTCCCTTTGTTTTGAGGGAAAATGACAGAAATTCCACTGATTTAGAGGAAAAATGCAGAAATTCCTGTTATTTTGGAGCAAAAATGAAGAAATTTCCCTTTTTATGGCACAAAGGTATGCATTCCCATTATTTTTGGGCAAAAAGGCAGAAATTCCCCGTATTTTGGAGCAAAATTGCAGAAAATCCCCTAATTTTGGGGCAAAAGGCAGAAATTCCCTTTATTTTGGGGCAAAAATCAGAAAATCCCCTTATTTTGGGGCAAAATTCCAGAAATTTCCTCTATTTTGGGGTAAAATTGCAGGAATTTACCTTATTTTGAGGCAAAATTGCAGAAATTTCCATTATTTGGTGTAAAATTGCAGAAATTTCACTTATTTTCAGGTAAAAAGGCTGAAATTTCCATTATTTTGGGGCAAAAGGTGAGAAATTCCTCTTATTTTGGGGCAAAATTGCAGAAATTTCCTTTATTATGGGGAAAAATTGAAGAAATTTCACTTATTTCAGAGAAAAAAAGCAAAAATTTTTCTTATTTTGGGACAAAAAGGCAGAAATTCCCATTATTTTGGTGCAAAAGGCAGAAATTCACCTTATTTTGGAGTACAATTGCAGAAATTTCACATATTTCAGGGAAAAAAGGCAGAAATTTCCCTTATTTTGGGGCAAAATTGCAGAAATTTCACTTATTTCAGGGAAATAAGTCAGAAATTCCCTGTATTTTGGGGCAAAGAAACAGAAATTCTCTTTTTTGGGGGGAAAAAGACAGAAATTCAACTTATTTAGAGGTTAAAAAGCCGAAATTCTTCTTATTTTGTACCAAAAATGAAGAAATTTTTCTCTTTTATGGCAAAAACTTATGCATTTCCTCTATTTTCGGGCATAATGCAGAAATTCCCCGTATTTTGGAGCAAAATTGCAGAAATTCCCTTAATTCTGGGGCAAAATGGCAGAATTTTTCTATATGTTGGGGAAAAAAGACAGAAATTCTCTTTATTTTGGGGCCAAACTCAGAAATTCCCCTTATTTTGGGGCAAAATTCCAGAAATTTCTCTTATTTTGGGTCAAAATTGCAGAAATTTCACTTATTTTGGGGCAAAATTGCAGAAATTTCACTTATTTCAGGGAACAAAGGCAGAAATTTTCCTTATTTTGGGGCAAAAATGCAGAAATTCTCATTATTTTGAGGTAAAAAGGCTGAAATTCCAAATATTTGGGGAAAAATGCAGAAATTTCCCTTATTTTGGGGCAAAAAAACAGAAATTCTCTTTATTTTGTGGCAAAAATGCAGAAATTTTTTTATTTTGGGGCAAAATTGCAGAAATTTCACCTATTTCAGGGCATAATTCAAAAATTCCTTTTATTTTGGGACAAAAAGTCAGAAATTCCGTTTATTTTTGGGTAAAAAGGCATAAATTTCACTTATTTTGAGGTAAAGAGGCAGAAATTCCTCTTATTTTGGGGCAAAAATGAAGAAATTTCCTTTTTTTGTGGCAAAAGGTATACATTCCCCTTACTTTCGGGATAAAAAGCAGAAATTCCCCGTATTTTGAAGCAAAATTGCAGAAATTCTCTCAATTTTCGTGCAAAAAGGCAGAAATTCTCCTTATTTTGGGGCAAAAAGACAGAAAATCTCCTTTTTCAGGAGCAAACAGTCAGAAATTCCCCTTGTTTTGGGGCAAAATTGCAGAAATTTCCTTAACATTGGGGCAAAATTGCAGAAATTTCCCTTATTTTGGGGCAAAGTTGCAGAAATTTCACTTATTTCAGGGTAATAAGTCAGAAATTCCCCTTATTTTGGGGCAAAAAAGAGAGAAATTCCCTTTGTTTTGGGGGAAAAGACAGAAATTCCACTTATTTAGAGGCAAAAAGGCAGAAATTCAATTTATTTTGGAGCAAAAATAAAGAAATTTCCGTTTTTATAGCAAAAAGGTATGCATTCCCATTATTTTCGGGCAAAAAGGCAGAAATTCCCCGTATTTTGGAGCAAAATTGCAGAAATTCCCCTAATTGTGGGGCAAAAGACAGAAATTCTCTTTATTTTGGAGCAAAAATGAAGAAATTTCTCTTTTTATGGGAAAAAGTTATGCATTCCCATTATTTTTGGGCAAAAAGGCAGAAATTCCTTGTATTTTGGAGCAAAATTGCAGAAATTGTCCTAATTTTGGGGCAAAAGGCAGTAATTCTCTTTATTTTGGGGAAAAAAGACAGAAATTCCCTTTGTCTTGAGGGAAAAAGACAGAAATTCCACTTATTTAGAGGTAAAAATGCAGAAATTCCCGTTATTTTGGAGCAAAAATGAAGAAATTTCCCTTTTTATGGCACAAAGGTATGCATTCCCATTATTTTCGGGCAAAAAGGCAGAAATTCCCCGTATTTTGGAGCAAAATTTCAGAAATTCCCCTAATTTTGGGGCAAAAGGGAGAAATTCCCTTTATTATGGGGCAAAAATTAGAAATTCCTCTTATTTTGGGGCAGAATTCCAGAAATTTTTTTTTTTTATTTTGGGGCAAAATTGCAGGAATTTATTTTATTTTGGGGCAAAATTGCAGAAATTTCACTTATTTTTAGGTAAAAAGGCTGAAATTTCCTTTATTTTGGGGTAAAAAGGAAGAAATTCCTTTTATTTTAAGTCAAAATTACAGAAATTTCCTTTATTATGGGGAAAAATTGCAGAAATTTCCTTTATTTTAGGGCAAAATTGCAGAAATTTCACTTATTTCAGAGAAAAAAAGCAAAAATTTTTCTTTTTTTGGGGCAAAAAGCCGGAAATTCCCATTATTTTTGGGCAAAAAGTCAGAAATTCACCTTATTTTTGGGTAAAAATGCAGAAATTTCACATATTTCAGGGCAAAAAGTCAAAAATTTCCCTTATTTTTGGGCAAAATTGCAGAAATTTCACTTATTTCAGAGAAAAAAACAAAAATTTTTCTTATTTTGGGGCAAAAACTCAGAAATTCACCTTATTTTGGGGTAAAATTGCAGAAATTTCACATATTTCAGGGCAAAAAGGCAGAAATTTCCCTTATTTTGGGGCAAAATTGAAGAAACTTCACTTATATCAGGGAAAAAAGGCAGAAATTTTCCTTATTTTGGGGCAAAAATGCAGAAATTCCCCTTATTTTGAGGTAAAAAGGCTGAAATTCCCCTTATTTGGCGGCAAAAAGACAGAAATTCCCCTTATTTTATGGCAAAAATGCAGAAATTTCTTTTATTTTGGGGCAAATTTGCAGGAATTTCACTTATTTCAGGGCATAATTCAAAAATTCCTTTTATTTTGGGGCAAAAAGACAGAAATTCTGTTTATTTTGTGGTAAAAAGGCAGAAATTTCACTAATTTGGGGTAAAAAGGCAGAAATTCCTTTTTTGGGGGCAAAAATGAAAAAATTTCCTTTTTTTGTGGCAAAAGGTATACATTTCCCTTACTTTCGGGATAAATAGCAGAAATTCCCCGTATTTTGAAGCAAAATTGCAGAAATTCTCTCAATTTTTGGGCAAAAAGCAGAAATTCTTTTTATTTTGAGGCAAAAAGACAGAAAATCTCCTTTTTAAGGAGCAAACAGTCAGAAATTCCCCATATTGTGGGGCAAAATTGCAGAAATTTTTTTTACATTGGTGCAAAATTGCAAGAAATTTCCCTTATTTTAAGGCAAAATTGCAGAAATTTCACTTATTTCAGGTTAATAAGTCAGAAATTCCCCTTATTTTGGGGCAAAATTGCCAAAATTTCCTTTATATTGTGGCAAAATTGCAGAAATTTCTCTTATTTTGTGGCAAAATTGCAGTAATTACACTTATTTCAGGGTAATAAGTCAGAAATTCCCCTTATTTTGGGGCCAACAAGACAGATATTTCCTTTGTTTTGGGGGAAAAAGACAGAAATTCCACTTATTTAGAGGCAAAAAGGCAGAAATTCCCGTTATTTTGGAGCAAAAATGAAGAAATTTCCCTTTTTATGGCAAAAAGGTATGCATTCCCATTATTTTTAGGCAAAAAGGCAGAAATTCCCTATATTTTGGAGCAAAATTGCAGAAATTCTTCTAATTTTGGGGCAAAATGCAGAAATTCCCCTTATTTTGGGGCAAAATTCCAGAAATTTCCTTTATTTTGGGGCAAAATTGCAGGAATTTACCTTATTATGGGGCAAAATTGCAGAAATTTCACTTATTTGGTTCAAAATTGCAGAAATTTTACTTATTTTCAGGTAAAAAGGCTGAAATTTCCTTTATTTTGGGGCAAAAAGGGAGAAATTCCCCTTATTTTGGGGCAAAATTGCAGAAATTTCCCTTATTATGGGGAAAAATTGCAGAAATTTCCCTTATTTTAGGGCAAAATTGCAGAAATTTCATTATTTCAGAGAAAAAAATCAAAAATTTTTCTTTTTTGGGGCAAAAAGTTAGTAATTCCCATTATTTTGGGGCAAAGAGGCCGAAATTCACCTTATTTTGGGGTAAAATTGCAGAAATTTTACATATTTAGGGCAAAAAGGTAAAAATTTCCCTTATTTTGGGGCAAAATTGCAGAAATTACACTTATTTCAGGGTAATAATCAGAAATTTCCCTTATTTTGGGACAGAAAATACAGAAATTCCGTTTGTTTTGGGGGAAAAAGACAGAAATTCCACTTATTTAGAGGCTAAAAAGCCGAAATTCTTCTTATTTTGGAGCAAAAATGAAGAAATTTTCCTTTTTTATGTCAAAAACTTATGCATTTCCTCTATTTTCGGGCAAAATGCAGAAATTCCTTGTATTTTGAAGCAAAATTGCAGAAATTCCCCGAATTCTGGGGCAAAAAGGCAGAAATTCCCTATATGTTGGGGCAAAAAGACAGAAATTCTCCTTATTTTGGGGCAAAACTCAGAAATTCCCCTTATTTTGGGGCAAAATTTCAGAAATTTCCCTTATTTTGGGGCAAAATTGCAGAAATTTCACTTATTTTGGGGCAAAATTGCAGAAATTTCACTTATTTCAGGAAAAAAAGGCAGAAAATTTCTATATTTTAGGGCAAAAATGCAGAAATTCCCCTTATTTTGAGGTAAAAAGGCTGAAATTCCCCTTATTTGGGGGCAAAAAGGCAGAAATTTCCCTTATTTTGGGGCAAAAAAACACAAATTCCCCTTATTTTGTGGCAAAAATGCAGAAATTTCTTTTATTTTGGGGCAAAATTGCAGAAATTTCACATATTTCAGGGCATAATTCAAAAATTCTTTTTATTTTGGGGCAAAAACAGAAATTCCGTTTATTTTTGGGTAAAAAGGCAGAAATTTCACTTATTTTTAGGTAAAAAGGCTGAAATTCCTCTTATTTTGGGACAAAAATGAAGACATTTCCCTTTTTTTTGAGGCAAAAGGTATACATTCCCCTCACTTTCGGGATAATAAGCAGAAATTCCCCGTATTTTGAAGCAAAATTGAAGAAATTATCTCAATTTTCGTCCAAAAAGGCAGAAATTCTCTTTATTTTGGGGCAAAAAGACAGAAAAATCTCCTTTTTCGAAAGCAAACAGTTAGAAATTCCCCTTATTTTGGGGCAAAATTGCAGAAATTTCCTTTACATTGGGGCAAAATTAAAAAAATTTCCCTTATTTTGGGGCAAAGTTGGAGAAATTTCACTTATTTCAGGGAAATAAGTCAGAAATTCCCCTTTTTTTGGGGCAAAAAAGACAGAAATTCCCTTTGTTTTGGGGGAAAAAGACAGAAATTCCACTTATTTAAAGGCAAAAAGGAAGAAATTCCACTTATTTTGGAGCAAAAATGAAAAAATTTCCCTTTTTATGGCAAAAAGGTATGCATTCCCATTATTTTCGGGCAAAAAGGCAGAAATTCCCTGTATTTTGGAGCAAAATTGCAGAAATTCCCCTAATTTTGGGGCAAAAGGCAGAAATTCTCTTTATTTTGGGTCAAAAATCATAAATTCCCCTTATTTTGGGTCAAAATTCCAGAAATTTTCTTTATTTTGGGGCAAAATTGCAGGAATTTACCTTGTTTTGGGGCAAAATTGCAGAAATTTCACTTATTTCTGGTAAAAAGGCTGAAATTTCCTTTACTTTGGGGCAAAAAAGAAGAAATTCCTCTTATTTTGGGGCAAAATTTCAGAAATTTTACTTATTATGGGGAAAAATTGCAGAAATTTTCCTTATTTTAGGGCAAAATTGCAGAAATTTCACTTATTTCAGAGAAAAAAAGCAAATTTTTTTTTATTTTGAAACAAAAATGCAGAAATTCCTATTATTTTGGGCAAAAAGGCAGAAATTCACCTTATTTTGGGGTAAAATTGCAGAAATTTCACATATTTCAGGGCAAAAAGGCAGAAATTTCCCTTATTTTGGGGCAAAATTGCAGAAATTTCACTTATTTTAGGGTAATAAGTCAGAAATTCCCCTTATTTTGGAGAAAAATACAGAAATTCCCTTTGTTTTGGGGGAAAAAGACAGAAATTCCACTTATTTAGAGGTTAAAAAGCCGAAATTCTTCTTATTTTGGAGCAAAAATGAAGAAATTTTCCTCGTTTATTTCAAAAAGTTATGCATTCCCCTTATTTTCGGGCAAAAGGGCAGAAATTCCCTGTATTTTGGAGCAAAATTGCAGAAATTCCCCTAATAGTGGGGCAAAAAGGCAGAAATTCCCTATATGTTGGGGCGAAAACACAGAAATTCTCCTTATTTTGGGGCAAAACTCAGAAATTCCCCTTATTTTGGGGCAAAATTCCAGAAATTTCCCTTATTCTGGGGCCAAATTGCAGAAATTTCACTTATTTTGGGCAAAATTGCAGAAATTTCACTTATTTCAGGGTAAAAAAGGAATTTTGTTATTTTGGGGCAAAAAGGCAGAAATTCCCCTTATTTTGAGGTAAAAAGGCTGAAATTCCCCTTATTTGGGGTCAAAAAGGCAGAAATATCCTTTATTTTGGGGCAAAATTGCAGAAATTTCACTTATTACAGGGTAATAAGTCACAAATTCCCCTTAATTTGGGGCAAAAAAGACAGAACTTCCCTTTGTTTTGGGGGAAAAAGAAGAAATTCCACTTATTTAGAGGCAAGAAGGCAGAAATTCCCCTTATTTTGCAGCAAAAATGAAGAAATTTCCCTTTTTATGGCAAAAAGGTATGCATTCCCATTATTTTCGGGCAAAAAGGCCGAAATTCCCCATATTTTGGGGCAAAATTGCAGAAATTCCCCTAAATTTGGGGCAAAAGGCAGAAATTCCCTTTATTTTGGGGCAAAAATCATAAATTCCCCTTATTTTGGGACAAAATTCAAGAAATTTTTTTTTTATTTTGGGGCAAAATTGCAGGAATTTACCTTATTTTGGGGCAAAATTGCAGAAATTTTTCTTATTTGGGGCAAAATTGCAGAAATTTCACTTATTTTCAGGTAAAAAGGCTGAAATTTCCTTTAGTTTGGGGCAAAAAGAAAGAAATTCCCCTTATTTTGGGGCAAAATTGCAGAAATTTCCCATATTATTGGGAAAAATTGCAGAAATTTTCCTTATTTTAGAGCAAAATAGCAGCAATTTACTTATTTCAGAGAAAAAAAGCAAAAATTTTTCTTATTTTGGGGCAAAAAGGCAGAAATTCCCATTATTTTGGGGCAAAAAATGAGAAATTCACCTTATTTTGAGGTAAAATTGCAGAAATTTCACAGATTTCAGGGCAAAAAAGCAGAAATTTCCTTTATTTTGGGGCAAAATTGCAGAAAATTCACTTATTTCAGGGTAATAAGTCAGAAATTCCCCTTATTTTGGGCCAAAAAAAAACAGAAATTTCCTTTGTTTTGGGGGAAAAAGACAGAAATTGCACTTATTGAGAAGCATAAAGGCAGAAATTCCTTTTATTTTGGAGCAAAAATGAAGAAATTTCCCTTCTTTATGGCAAAAAGTTATGCATTCCTTTATTTTCGTGCAAAAAGGCAGAAATTCCCCGTATTTTGGAGCAAAATTGCAGAAATTCCCCTAATTGTGGTGCAAAAAGGCAGAAATTTTCTATATGTTGGGGCAAAAAGACAGAAATTCTCCTTATTTTGGGGCAAAACTCAGAAATTCCACTTATTTTGGGGCAATATTGCAGAAATTTCACTTACTTCAGGGAAAAAAGGCAGAAATTTTCCTTATTTTGGGGCAAAAAGGCAGAAATTCCTAATATTTTGTGGCAAAAATGCAGAAATTCTTCTTATTTTGAGGTAAAAAAGATGAAATTCCTCTTATTTGAGGGCAAAAAGGCAAAAATTTCCCTTATTTTGGGGCAAAATTGCAGAAACCTCACTTATTTCAGAGTAATAAGTTAGAAATGTTTCTTATTTTGGGGCAAAAAAGACAGAATATGCCTTTGTTTTCGGGGAAAAAGACAGAAATTCCACTTATTTAGAGCCAAAAAAGCACAAATTCCCATTATTTTGAAGCAAAAAATGAAGAAATTTCCCTTTTTTTAGGCAAAAAGGTATGCATTCTTATTTTCGGGCAAAAAGGCAGAAATTCCTCGTATATTGGAGCAAAATTGCAAAAATTTCCCTAATTGTGGGGCAAAAATGCAGACATTCCCTATATGTTGGGGCAAAAGACAGAAATTCTCCTTATTTTGAGGCAAAACTCAGAAATTCCACTTATTTTGGGGCAAAATTCCAGAAATTTCCCTTATTCTGGGGCAAAATTGCAGAAATTTCACTTATTTTGGGCAAAATTGCAGAAATTTCACTTATTTCAGGGAGAAAAAGGAATTTTGTTATTTTGGGGCAAAAAGGCAGAAATTCCCCTTATTTTGAGGTAAAAAGGCTGAATTTCCCCTTATTTGGGGGCAAAAAGGCAGAAATATCTCTTATTTTGGGGCAAAATTGCAGAAATTTAACTTATAACAGGGTAATAAGTCAGAAATTCTTCTTAATTTGGGGCAAAAAAGACAGAAATTCCCTTTGTTTTAGAGGAAAAAGAAGAAATTCACTTATTTAGAGGCAAGAAGGCAGAAATTCCCCTTATTTTGGTGCAAAAATGAAGAAAAATCCCATTTTATGGCAAAAAGGTATGCATTCCCATTATTTTCGGGCAAAAAGGCAGAAATTCCCTGTATTTTGGAGCAAAATTGCAGAAATTCCCCTAATTTTGGGGCAAAAGGCAGAAATTCTCTTTATTTTGGGTCAAAAATCATAAATTCCCCTTATTTTGGGTCAAAATTCCAGAAATTTTCTTTATTTTGGGGCAAAATTGCAGGAATTTACCTTGTTTTGGGGCAAAATTGCAGAAATTTCACTTATTTCTGGTAAAAAGGCTGAAATTTCCTTTACTTTGGGGCAAAAAAGAAGAAATTCCTCTTATTTTGGGGCAAAATTTCAGAAATTTTACTTATTATGGGGAAAAATTGCAGAAATTTTCCTTATTTTAGGGCAAAATTGCAGAAATTTCACTTATTTCAGAGAAAAAAAGCAAATTTTTTTTTATTTTGAAACAAAAATGCAGAAATTCCTATTATTTTGGGCAAAAAGGCAGAAATTCACCTTATTTTGGGGTAAAATTGCAGAAATTTCACATATTTCAGGGCAAAAAGGCAGAAATTTCCCTTATTTTGGGGCAAAATTGCAGAAATTTCACTTATTTTAGGGTAATAAGTCAGAAATTCCCCTTATTTTGGAGAAAAATACAGAAATTCCCTTTGTTTTGGGGGAAAAAGACAGAAATTCCACTTATTTAGTGGTTAAAAAGCCGAAATTCTTCTTATTTTGGAGCAAAAATGAAGAAATTTTCCTCGTTTATTTCAAAAAGTTATGCATTCCCCTTATTTTCGGGCAAAAGGGCAGAAATTCCCTGTATTTTGGAGCAAAATTGCAGAAATTCCCCTAATAGTGGGGCAAAAAGGCAGAAATTCCCTATATGTTGGGGCGAAAACACAGAAATTCTCCTTATTTTGGGGCAAAACTCAGAAATTCCCCTTATTTTGGGGCAAAATTCCAGAAATTTCCCTTATTCTGGGGCCAAATTGCAGAAATTTCACTTATTTTGGGCAAAATTGCAGAAATTTCACTTATTTCAGGGTAAAAAAGGAATTTTGTTATTTTGGGGCAAAAAGGCAGAAATTCCCCTTATTTTGAGGTAAAAAGGCTGAAATTCCCCTTATTTGGGGTCAAAAAGGCAGAAATATCCTTTATTTTGGGGCAAAATTGCAGAAATTTCACTTATTACAGGGTAATAAGTCACAAATTCCCCTTAATTTGGGGCAAAAAAGACAGAACTTCCCTTTGTTTTGGGGGAAAAAGAAGAAATTCCACTTATTTAGAGGCAAGAAGGCAGAAATTCCCCTTATTTTGCAGCAAAAATGAAGAAATTTCCCTTTTTATGGCAAAAAGGTATGCATTCCCATTATTTTCGGGCAAAAAGGCCGAAATTCCCCATATTTTGGGGCAAAATTGCAGAAATTCCCCTAAATTTGGGGCAAAAGGCAGAAATTCCCTTTATTTTGGGGCAAAAATCATAAATTCCCCTTATTTTGGGACAAAATTCAAGAAATTTTTTTTTTATTTTGGGGCAAAATTGCAGGAATTTACCTTATTTTGGGGCAAAATTGCAGAAATTTTTCTTATTTGGGGCAAAATTGCAGAAATTTCACTTATTTTCAGGTAAAAAGGCTGAAATTTCCTTTAGTTTGGGGCAAAAAGAAAGAAATTCCCCTTATTTTGGGGCAAAATTGCAGAAATTTCCCATATTATTGGGAAAAATTGCAGAAATTTTCCTTATTTTAGAGCAAAATAGCAGCAATTTACTTATTTCAGAGAAAAAAAGCAAAAATTTTTCTTATTTTGGGGCAAAAAGGCAGAAATTCCCATTATTTTGGGGCAAAAAATGAGAAATTCACCTTATTTTGAGGTAAAATTGCAGAAATTTCACAGATTTCAGGGCAAAAAAGCAGAAATTTCCTTTATTTTGGGGCAAAATTGCAGAAAATTCACTTATTTCAGGGTAATAAGTCAGAAATTCCCCTTATTTTGGGCCAAAAAAAAACAGAAATTTCCTTTGTTTTGGGGGAAAAAGACAGAAATTGCACTTATTGAGAAGCATAAAGGCAGAAATTCCTTTTATTTTGGAGCAAAAATGAAGAAATTTCCCTTCTTTATGGCAAAAAGTTATGCATTCCTTTATTTTCGTGCAAAAAGGCAGAAATTCCCCGTATTTTGGAGCAAAATTGCAGAAATTCCCCTAATTGTGGTGCAAAAAGGCAGAAATTTTCTATATGTTGGGGCAAAAAGACAGAAATTCTCCTTATTTTGGGGCAAAACTCAGAAATTCCACTTATTTTGGGGCAATATTGCAGAAATTTCACTTACTTCAGGGAAAAAAGGCAGAAATTTTCCTTATTTTGGGGCAAAAAGGCAGAAATTCCTAATATTTTGTGGCAAAAATGCAGAAATTCTTCTTATTTTGAGGTAAAAAAGATGAAATTCCTCTTATTTGAGGGCAAAAAGGCAAAAATTTCCCTTATTTTGGGGCAAAATTGCAGAAACCTCACTTATTTCAGAGTAATAAGTTAGAAATGTTTCTTATTTTGGGGCAAAAAAGACAGAATATGCCTTTGTTTTCGGGGAAAAAGACAGAAATTCCACTTATTTAGAGCCAAAAAAGCACAAATTCCCATTATTTTGAAGCAAAAAATGAAGAAATTTCCCTTTTTTTAGGCAAAAAGGTATGCATTCTTATTTTCGGGCAAAAAGGCAGAAATTCCTCGTATATTGGAGCAAAATTGCAAAAATTTCCCTAATTGTGGGGCAAAAATGCAGACATTCCCTATATGTTGGGGCAAAAGACAGAAATTCTCCTTATTTTGAGGCAAAACTCAGAAATTCCACTTATTTTGGGGCAAAATTCCAGAAATTTCCCTTATTCTGGGGCAAAATTGCAGAAATTTCACTTATTTTGGGCAAAATTGCAGAAATTTCACTTATTTCAGGGAGAAAAAGGAATTTTGTTATTTTGGGGCAAAAAGGCAGAAATTCCCCTTATTTTGAGGTAAAAAGGCTGAATTTCCCCTTATTTGGGGGCAAAAAGGCAGAAATATCTCTTATTTTGGGGCAAAATTGCAGAAATTTAACTTATAACAGGGTAATAAGTCAGAAATTCTTCTTAATTTGGGGCAAAAAAGACAGAAATTCCCTTTGTTTTAGAGGAAAAAGAAGAAATTCACTTATTTAGAGGCAAGAAGGCAGAAATTCCCCTTATTTTGGTGCAAAAATGAAGAAAAATCCCATTTTATGGCAAAAAGGTATGCATTCCCATTATTTTCGGGCAAAAAGGCAGAAATTCCCCGTATTTTGGGGCAAAAAGGCAGAAATTCACCTTATTTTGGGGTAAAATTGCAGAAATTTTACATATTTCAGGGCAAAAAGGTAAAAATTTCCCTTATTTTGGGGCAAAATTGCAGAAATTTCACTTATTTCAGGGTAATAATCAGAAATTTCCCTTATTTTGGGACAGAAAAGACAGAAATTCCTTTGTTTTGGGGGGAAAAGACAGAAATTCCACTTATTTAGAGGCTAAAAAGCCGAAATTCTTCTTATTTTGGAGCAAAAATGAAGAAATTTTCCTTTTTTATGGCAAAAACTTATGCATTTCCTCTATTTTCGGGCAAAATGCAGAAATTCCTTGTATTTTGACGCAAAATTGCAGAAATTCCCCTAATTCTGGGGCAAAAAGGCAGAAATTCCCTATATGTTGGGGCAAAAAGACAGAAATTCTCCTTATTTTGGGGCAAAACTAAGAAATTCCCCTTATTTTGGGGCAAAATTCCAGAAATTTCCCATATTTTGGAGCAAAATTGCAGAAATTTCACTTATTTTGGGGCAAAATTGCAGAAATTTCACTTATTTCAGGAAAAAAAGGCAGAAAATTTCCTTATTTTAGGGCAAAAATGCAGAAATTCCCCTTATTTTGAGGTAAAAAGGCTGAAATTCCCCTTATTTGGGGGCAAAAAGGCAGAATTTTCCCTTATTTTGGGGCAAAAAAACAGACATTCCCCTTATTTTGTGGCAAAAATGCAGAAATTTCTTTTATTTTGGGGCAAAATTGCAGAAATTTCAATTATTTCAGGGCATAATTCAAAAATTCCTTTTATTTTGGGGCAAAAAGACAGAAATTCCGTTTATTTTTGGGTAAAAAGTAAGAAATTTCAATTATTTTTAGGTAAAAAGGCTGAAATTCCTCTTATTTTCGGACAAAAATGAAGACATTTCTCTTTTTTTGTGGCAAAAGTTATACATTTCCCTTACTTTCTGGATAATAAGCAGAAATTCCCCGTATTTTGAAGCAAAATTGCAGAAATTCTCTCAATTTTCGTGCAAAAAGGCAGAAATTCTCTTTATTTTGGGGCAAATAGACAGAAGATCTTCTTTTTCGGGAGCAAACAGTTAGAAATTCCCCTTATTTTGATGCAAAATTGCAGAAATTTTTTTTACATTGCGGCAAAATTGCAGAAATTTCCTTTATTTTGGGGCAAAGTTGCAGAAATTTCACTTATTTCAGGGTAATAAGTCAGAAATTCCCCTTTTTTGGGGAAAAAAAAGACAGAAATTCCCTTTGTTTTGGGGGAAAAAGACAGAAATTCCACTTATTTACAGGCAAAAATGAAGAAATTCCACTTATTTTGGAGCAAAAATGAAGAAATTTCCCTTTTTATGGCAAAAAGGTATGCATTCCCATTATTTTCGGGCAAAAAGGCAGAAATTCCCTGTATTTTGGAGCAAAATAGCAGAAATTCCCCTAATTTTGGGGCAAAAGGCAGAAATTCCCTTTATTTTGGGGCAAAAATCAGAAATTCCTCTTATTTTGGGGCAAAATTCCAGAAATTTCCTTTATTTTGGGGCAAAATTGCAGGAATTTACCTTGTTTTGGGGCAAAATTGCAGAAATTTCCATTATTAGGGTCAAAATTGCAGAAATTTCACTTTTTTCTGGTAAAAAGGCTGAAATTTGCTTTACTTTGGGGCAAAAAGGAAGAAATTCCTCTTATTTTGTGGCAAAATTTCAGAAATTTTTCTTATTATGGGGAAAAATTGCAGAAATTTCCCTTATTTTAGGGCAAAATTGCAGAAATTTCACTTATTTCAGAGAAAAAAAAGCAAAATTTTTTCTTATTTTGAAACAAAAAGGCAGACATTCCCATTATTTTGGGGCAAAAAGGCAGAAATTCACCTTATTTTGGGGATAAATTGCAGAAATTTCACATATTTCAGGGCAAAAAGGCAGAAATTTCCCTTATTTTGGGGCAAAATTGCAGAAATTTCCTTTACATTGGGGCAAAATTGAAAAAATGTCCCTTATTTTGGGGTAAAGTTGCAGAAATTTCACTTATTTCAGGGTAAATAGTCAGAAATTCCCCTTATTTTGGGGCAAAAAAGACAGAAATTCCCTTTGTTTTTGGAAAAAAAGACAGAAATTCCACTTATTTAAAGGCAAAAAGGAAGAAATTCCACTTATTTTGGAGCAAAAATGAAGAAATTTTCCTTTTTATGGCAAAAAGGTATGCATTCCCATTATTTTCGGGAAAAAAAGCAGAAATTCCCTGTATTTTGGAGCAAAATTGCAGAAATTCTCATCCTTTTGGGGCAAAAGGCATAAATTCCCTTTATTTTGAGGCAAAAATCATAAATTCCCCTTATTTTGGGGCAAAATTCCAGAAATTTCCTTTATTTTGGCGCAAAATTGCAGGAATTTACCTTGTTTTGGGGCAAAATTGCAGAAATTTCCATTATTTGGGGCAAAATTGCAGAAATTTCACTTATTTCAGGTAAAAGGCTGAAATTTCCTTTACTTTGGGGCAAAAAGCGAGAAATTCCTCTTATTTTGGGGCAAAATTTCAGAAATTTCCCTTATTATGGTAAAAAATTGCAGAAATTTCCCTTATTTTAGGGCAAAATTGCAGAAATTTCACTTATTTCAAAGAAAAAATGCAAAATTTTTTCTTATTTTGAAACAAAAAGGCAGAAATTCCCATTATTTTGGGGCAAAAGGGCAGAAATTCACCTTATTTTGGGGTAAAATTGCAGAAATTTCACATATTTCAGGGCAAAAGGCAGAAATTTCCCTTATTTTGGGGCAAAATTGCAGAAATTTGTCTTATTTCAGGGTAATAAGTCAGAAATTCCCCTTATTTTGGTGAAAAATACAGAAATTCCCTTTGTTTTGGGGGAAAAAAACAGAAATTCCACTTATTTAGAGGCTAAAAAGCCGAAATTCTTCTTATTTTGTAGCAAAAATGAAGAAATTTTCCTCGTTTATTTCAAAAAGTTATGCATTCCCCTTTTTTTCGGGCAAAAAGACAGAAATTCCCTGTATTTTGGAGCAAAATTGCAGAAATTCCCCTAATTGTGGGGCAAAAAGGCAGAAATTCCCTATATGTTGGGGCGAAAACACAGAAATTCTCCTTATTTTGTGGCAAAACTCAGAAATCCCCCTTATTTTGGGGCAAAATTCCAGAAATTTTTCTTATTCTGGGGCAAAATTGCAGAAATGTCACTTATTTTGAGCAAAATTGCAGAAATTTCACTTATTTCAGGGTAAAAAAGGAATTTTGTTATTTTGGGGCAAAAAGGCAGAAATTCCCCTTATTTTGAGGTAAAAAGGCTGAAATTCCCCTTATTTGGGGTCAAAAAGGCAGAAATATCCTTTATTTTGGGGCAAAATTGCAGAAATTTCACTTATTACAGGGTAATAAGTCACAAATTCCCCTTAATTTGGGGTAAAAAAGACAGAAATTCCCTTTGTTTTGGGGGAAAAAGAAGAAATTCCACTTATTTAGAGGCAAGAAGTCAGAAATTCCCCTTACTTTGGAGCAAAAATGAAGAAATTTCCCTTTTTATGGCAAAAAGGTATGCATTCCCATTATTTTCGGGCAAAAAGGCAGAAATTTCCCATATTTTGGGGCAAAATTGCAGAAATTCCCCTAAATTTGGGGCAAAAGGCAGAAATTCCCTCTATTTTGGGGCAAAAATCATAAATTCCCCTTATTTTGGGGCAAAATTCAAAAAATTTCCTTTATTTTGGGGCAAAATTGCAGGAATTTACCTTATTTTGGGGCAAAATTGCAGAAATTTTTCTTATTTGGGGCAAAATTGCAGAAATTTCACTTATTTTCAAGTAAAAAGGCTGAAATTTCCTTTAGTTTGGGGCAAAAAGGAAG
Organism: Micromys minutus; assembly: GCF_963924665.1. NCBI lineage: Eukaryota > Metazoa > Chordata > Mammalia > Rodentia > Muridae > Micromys > Micromys minutus. Next base: position 5,959,734 of record NW_027667328.1, read on the forward strand.
AAATTCCCCTTATTTTGGGGCAAAATTGCAGAAATTTCCCTTATTATTGGGAAAAATTGCAGAAATTTTCCTTATTTTAGAGCAAAATTGCAAAATTTCACTTATTTCAGAGAAAAAAAGCAAAAATTTTTCTTATTTTGTGGCAAAAATGCAGAAATTTCTTTTATTTTGGGGCAAAAATGAAGAAAATCCTTTTTTTGTGGGAAAAGGTATACATTCCTCTTACTTTTGGGATTAAAAGCAGAAATTCCCCGTATTTTGAAGCAAAATTGCAGAAATTCTCATAATTTTCGGGCAAAAAGGCAGAAATTCTCCTTATTTTGGGGCAAAAAGACAGAAAATCTCCTTTTTTCGGGAGCAAACAGTCAGAATTTCCCCTTATATTGGGGCAAAATTGCAGAAATTTCGTTTACATTGGGGCAAAATTGAAAAAATTTCCCTTATTTAGGGGCAAAGTTGCAGAAATTTCACTTATTTCAGGGTAATAAGTCAGAAATTCCCCTTTTTTGGGGGCAAAAAAGACAGAAATTCCCTTTGTTTTGGGGGAAAAAGACAGAAATTCCACTTATTTAAAGGTAAAAAGGAAGAAATTCCACTTATTTTGGAGCAAAAATGAAGAAATTTCCCTTTTTATGGCAAAAAGGTATGCATTCCCATTATTTTCGGGCAAAAAGGCAGATATTCCCCGTATTTTGGAGCAAAATTGCAGAAATTCCCCTAATTTTGGGGCAAAAGGCAGAAATTCCCTTTATTTTGGGGCAAAAATCAGAAATTCCTAATATTTTGGGGCAAAATTCCAGAAATTTCCTTTATTTTGGGGCAAAATTGCAGGAATTTACCTTATTTTGGTGCAAAATTGCAGAAATTTCTCTTATTTGAGGCAAAATTGCAGAAATTTCACTTATTTTCAGGTAAAAAGTCTGAAATTTTCTTTATTTTGGGGCAAAAAAAAGAAAATCCCCTTATTTTGGGGCAAAATTGCAGAAATATCCCTTATTATGGGGAAAAATTGCAAAAATTTCCCTTATTTTAGGACAAAATTGCAGAAATTTAACTTATTTCAGAGAAAAAAACAAAAATTTTTCTTATTTTGGGGCAAAAACTCAGAAATTCACCTTATTTTGAGGTAAAATTGCAGAAATCTCACATATTTCAGGGCAAAAAGGCAGAAATTTCACTTATTTTGGGGCAAAATTGCAGAAACTTCACTTATATCAGGGAAAAAAGGCAGAAATTTTTCTTATTTTGGGGCAAAAATGCAGAAATTCCCCTTATTTTGAAGTAAAAAGGCTGAAATTCCCCTTATTTGGGGGCAAAAAGACAGAAATTACCCTTATTTTGTGGCAAAAATGCAGAAATTTCTTTTATTTTGGGGCAAATTTGCAGAAATTTCACTTATTTCAGGGCATAATTCAAAAATTCCTTTTATTTTGGGGCAAAAAGACAGAAATTCTGTTTATTTTGGGGTAAAAAGGCAGAAATTTCACTTATTTTGAGGTAAAAAGGCAGAAATTCCTTTTTTTGGGGGGCAAAAATGAAGAAATTTCCGTTTTTTGTGGCAAAAGGTATACATTTACTTTACTTTCGGGATAAGAAGAAGAAATTCCCCGTATTTTGAAGCAAAATTGCATAAATTCTCTCAATTTTTGGGCAAAAAGGCAGAAATTTTTTTTATTTTGAAGCAAAAAGACAGAGAATCTCCTTTTTCAGGGCAAACAGTCAGAAATTCCCCATATTGTGGGGCAAAATATCAGAAATTTTTTTTACATTGGGGAAAAATTGCAGAAATTTCCCTTATTTTAAGGCAAAATTGCAGAAATTTCACTTATTTCAGGTTAATAAGTCAGAAATTCCCTATATTTTGGAGCAAAATTGCAGAAATTATTCTAATTTTGGGGCAAAAGGCAGAAATTCCCCTTATTTTGGGGCAAAATTCCAGAAATTTCCTTTATTCTGGGGCAAAATTGCAGGAATTGACCTTATTTGGGGGAAAATTGCAGAAATTTCACTTATTTGGTGCAAAATTGAAGAAATTTTATTTATTTTCAGGTAAAAAGGCTGAAATTTCCTTTATTTTGGGGCAAAAAGGGAGAAATTCCCCTTATTTTGGGGCAAAATTGCAGAAATTTCCCTTATTATGGGGAAAAATTGCACAACTTTCCCTTATTTTAGGGCAAAATTGCAGAAATTTCACTTATTTCAGAGAAAAAAATCAAAATTTTTTCTTATTTTGGGGCAAAAATGTAGAATTTCCCATTATTTTGGGGCAAAAATGCAGAAATTCACCTTATTTTGGGGTAAAATTGCAGAAATTTTACATATTTCAGGGCAAAAAGGTAAAAATTTCCCTTATTTTGGGGAAAAATTGCAGAAATTTCACTTATTTCAGGGTAATAATCAGAAATTTCCCTTATTTTGGAACAGAAAAGACAGGAATTCCCTTTGTTTTGAGGGAAAAAGACAGAAATTCCAATTATTTAGAGGCTAAAAGGCCGAAATTCTTCTTATTTTGGAGCAAAAATCAAGAAATTTTCCTTTTTTATGTCAAAAACTTATGCATTTCCTCTATTTTCGGGCAAAATGCAGAAATTCCTTGTATTTTGAAGCAAAATTGCAGAAATTCCCCTAATTCTGGGGCAAAAAGGCAGAAATTCCTTATATGTTGGGGCAAAATTCCAGAAATTTCCCTTATTTTGGGGCAAAATTGCAGATATTTCACTTATTTTAGGGTAATAAGTCAGAAATTCTCCTTATTTTGGGGCAAATAGACAGAAAATCTTCTTTTTGGGGAGCAAACAGTTAGAAATTCCCCTAATTTTAAGCCAAAATTGCAGAAATTTCCTTTACATTGGGGCAAAATTGAAAAAATTTCCCTTATTTAGGGGCAAAGTTGCAGAAATTTCACTTATTTCAGGGTAATAAGTCAGAAATTCCCCTTTTTTGGGGGCAAAAAAGACAGAAATTCCCTTTGTTTTGGGGGAAAAAGACAGAAATTCCACTTATTTAAAGGTAAAAAGGAAGAAATTCCACTTATTTTGGAGCAAAAATGAAGAAATTTCCCTTTTTATGGCAAAAAGGTATGCATTCCCATTATTTTCGGGCAAAAAGGCAGAAATTCCCTGTATTTTGGAGCAAAATTGCAGAAATTCCCCTAATTTTGGGGCAAAAGGCAGAAATTCCCTTTATTTTGGGGCAAAAATCATAAATTCCCCTTATTTTGGGGAAAAATTCCAGAAATTTCCTTTATTTTGAGGCAAAATTGCAGGAATTTACCTTGTTTTGGGGCAAAATTGCAGAAATTTCCATTATTTGGGGCAAAATTGCAGAAATTTCACTTATTTCTGGTAAAAAGGCTGAAATTTCCTTTACTTTGGGGCAAAAAGGAAGAAATTCCTCTTATTTTGGGGCAAAATTTCAGAAATTTCCCTTATTATGGGGAAAAATTGCAGAAATTTCCCTTATTTTAGGGCAAAATTGCAGAAATTTCACTTATTTCAGAGAAAAAAAGCAAAATTTTTTCTTATTTTGAAACAAAAAGGCAGAAAATCCCATTATTTTGGGGAAAAAAAGCAGAAATTCACCTTATTTTGGGGATAAATTGCAGAAATTTCACATATTTCAGGGCAAAAAGGCAGAAATTTCCCTTATTTTGGGGCAAAATTGCAGAAATTTCCTTTACATTCGGGCAAAATTGAAAAAATTTCCCTTATTTTGGGGTAAAGTTGAAGAAACTTCACTTATTTCAGGGTAATAAGTCAGAAATTCCCCTTATTTTGGGGCAAAAAAGACAGAAATTCCCTTTGTTTTGGGGAAAACGACAGAAATTCCACTTATTTAAAGGCAAAAAGGAAGAAATTCCACTTATTTTGGAGCAAAAATGAAGAAATTTCCCTTTTTATGGCAAAAAGGTATGCATTCCCATTATTTTCAGGCAAAAAAGCAGAAATTCCCTGTATTTTGGAGCAAAATTGCAGAAATTCCCCTCCTTTTGGGGCAAAAGCAGAAATTCCTTTTATTTTGGGGCAAAAATCATAAATTCCCCTTATTTTGGGGCAAAATTCCAGAAATTTCCTTTATTTTGGGGCAAAATTGCAGGAATTTACCTTATTTTGGGGCAAAATTGCAGAAATTTCCATTATTTGGGTCAAAATTGCAGAAATTTCACTTATTTCAGGTAAAAAGTCTGAAATTTCCTTTACTTTGGGGCAAAAAGCGAGAAATTCCTCTTATTTTGGGGCAAAATTGCAGAAATTTCACTTATTACAGGGTAATAAGTCACAAATTCCCCTTAATTTGGGGCAAAAAAGACAGAAATTCCCTTTGTTTTGGGGGAAAAAGAAGAAATTCCACTTATTTAGAGGCAAGAAGGCAGAAATTCCAATTATTTTGCAGCAAAAATGAAGAAATTTCCCTTTTTATGGCAAAAAGGTATGCATTCCCATTATTTTCGGGCAAAAAAGCAGAAATTCCCCATATTTTGGGGCAAAATTGCAGAAATTCCCCTAAATTTGGGGCAAAAGGCAGAAATTCCCTTTAATTTGGGGCAAAAATCATAAATTCCCCTTATTTTGGGGAAAAATTCAAGAAATTTCCTTTATTTTGGGGCAAAATTGCAGGAATTTACCTTATTTTGGGGCAAAATTGCAGAAATTTTTCTTATTTGGGGCAAAATTGCAGAAATTTCACTTATTTTCAGGTAAAAAGGCTGAAATTTCCTTAAGTTTGGGGCAAAAAGGGAGAAATTCTTCTTATTTTGGAGCAAAATTGCAGAAATTTCCCTTATTATTGGGAAAAATTGCAGAAATTTTTCTTATTTTAGAGCAAAATTGCAGCAATTTCACTTATTTCAGAGAAAAAAAGCAAAAATTTTTCTTATTTTGGGGCAAAAAGGCAGAAATTCCCATTATTTTGGGGCAAAAATGGAGAAATTCACCTTATTTTGAGGTAAAATTGCAGAAATTTAACAGATTTCAGGGAGAAAAAGCAGAAATTTCCCTTATTTTGGGGCAAAATTGCAGAAATTTCACTTATTTCAGGGTAATAAGTCAGAAATTCCCATTATTTTGGGCCAAAAAAAACCCAGAAATTCCCTTTGTTTTGGGGGAAAAAGACAGAAATTCCGCTTATTGAGAAGCAAAAATGCAGAAATTCCTTTTATTTTGGACCAAAAATGAAGAAATTTCCCTTTTTTATGGCAAAAAGTTATGCATTCCTCTTATTTTCGTGCAAAAAGCAGAAATTCCTCGTATTTTGTAGCAAAATTGAAGAAATTCCCCTAATTGTGGTGCAAAAGGAAGATATTCCCTATATGTTGGGACAAAAAGACAGAAATTCTCCTTATTTTGGGGCAAAATTCAGAAATTTCACTTATTTTGGGGCAATATTGCAGAAATTTCACTTACTTCAGGGAAAATAGGCAGAAATTTCCCTTATTTTGGGGCAAAAAGGAAGAAATTCCTAATATTTTGTGGCAAAAATTCAGAAAATCCCCTTAGTTTGAGTTAAAAACGGTGAAATTCCCCTTATTTGTGGGCAAAAAGGCAAAAATTTTCCTTATTTTGTGGCAAAATTGCAGAAACCTCACTTATTTCTGAGTAATAAGTCAGAAAATTTTCTTATTTTGGGGCAAAAAAGACAGAAAATCCCTTTGTTTTGGGGGAAAAAGACAGAAATTCCACTTATTTAGAGGCAAAAAAGCAGAAATTCCCCTTATTTTGAAGCAAAAATGAAGAAATTTCCCTTTTTTAAGGCAAAAAGGTATGCATTCTTCTTATTTTCGGGCAAAAAGGCAGAAATTCTACGTATATTGGAGCAAAATTGCAAAAATTCCCCTAATTGTGGGGCAAAAATGCAGAAATTCCCTATATGTTGGGGCAAAAGACGGAAATTCTCCTTATTTTGGGGCAACACTAAGAAATTCCTCTTATTTTGGGGCAAAATTCCAGAAATTTCCCTTATTCTGGGGCAAAATTGCAGAAATTTCATTTATTTTGTGCAAAATTGCAGAAATTTCACTTATTTCAGGGAAAAAAGGAATTTTGTTATTTTGGGGAAAAAAGGCAGAAATTCCCCTTATTTTGAGGTAAAAAGGCTGAAATTCCCCTTATATGGGGGCAAAAAGGCAGAAATATCCCTTATTTTGTGGCAAAATTGCAGAAATTTTACTTATTACAGGGTAATAAGTCAGAAATTCCCCTTAATTTGGGGTAAAAAATACAGAAATTCCCTTTGTTTTGGGGGAAAAAGAAGAAATTCCACTTATTTAGAGGCAAGAAGGCAGAAATTCCCCTTATTTTGGAGCAAAAATGAAGAAGTTTCCCTTTTTATGGCAAAAAGGTATGCATTCCCATTATTTTCGGGCAAAAAGGCAGAAATTCCCCCATATTTTGGGGCAAAATTGCAGAAATTCCCCTAAATTTGGGGCAAAAGACAGAAATTCTTTTTATTTTGGGGCAAAAATCATAAATTCCCTTTATATTGGTGCAAAATTCAAGAAATTTCCTTTATTTTGGGGCAAAATTGCAGGAATTTACTTTATTTTGGGGCAAAATTGCAAAAATTTTTCTTATTTGGGGCAAATTTGCAGAAATTTCACTTATTTTCAGGTAAAAAGGCTGAAATTTCCTTTAGTTTGGGGCAAAAAGGGAGAAATTCCCCTTATTTTGGGGCAAAATTGCAGAAATTTCCCTTATTATTGGGAAATATTGCAAAAATTTTCCTTATTTTAGAGCAAAATTGCAGCAATTTCACTTATTTCAGAGAAAAAAAAATTTTTCTTATTTTGGGGCAAAAAGGCAGAAATTCCCATTATTTTGGGGCAAAAGGCAGAAATTCACCTTATTTTGGGGTAAAATTGCAGTAATTTCACATATTTCATGGCAAAAAGGCAAAAATTTCCCTTATTTTGGGGCAAAATTGCAGAAATTTCACTTATTTCGGGGTAATAAGTCAGAAATTTTCCTTGTTTTGGGGCAAAATACAGAAATTCCCTTTGTTTTGGGGGAAAAAGACAGAAATTCCACTTATTTAGAGGCAAAAAACAAAATTCTTCTTATTTTGGAGCAAAAATAAAGAAATTTTTCTCGTTTATGGCAAAAGGTTATGCATTCCCCTTATTTTTGGGCAAAAAGGCAGAAATTCCCTGTATTTTGGAGCAAAATTGTAGAAATTCTCATAATTGTGGGGCAAAAAGGCAGAAATTCCCTCTATGTTGGGGCAAAAACACAGAAATTCTCCTTATTTTGGGGCAAAACTCAGAAATTCCCCTTATTTTGGGGCAAAATTCCAGAAATTTCCCTTACTTTGGGGCAAAATTGCAGAAATTTCACTTATTTTGGGGCAAAATTGCAGAAATTTCAATTATTTTTAAGGAAAAAAGCCAGAAATTTTTCTTATTTTGGGGCAAAAATGCAGAAATTTACTTTATTTTGAGGTAAAAATGCTGTAATTCCCCTCATTTGGGGGCAAAACGCAGAAATATCCTTTATTTTGGGGGAAAGAGACAGAAATTCCCCTTATTTTGTGGCAAAAATTTCTTTTATTTTAGGGCAAAATTGCAGAAATTTCACATATTTCAGGGCATAATTCAAAAATTCCTTTTATTTTTGGGCAAAATAACAGAAATTCTGTTTATTTTTGTGTAAAAAGGCAGAAATTTCACTTATTTTGAGGTAAAAAGGCAGAAATTGCTCTAATTTTGGGGCAAAAATGAAGAAATTTCCCTTTTTTTGTGGCAAAAGGTATACATTCCCCTTACTTTCGGGATAAAAAGCAGAAATTCCCCGTATTTTGAAGCAAAATTGCAGAAATTCTCTCAATTGTCGGGCAAAAAGGCAGAAATTCTCCTTATTTTGTGGTAAAAAGACAGAAAATCTCCTTTTTCGGGAGCAACCAGTCTGAAATTCCCCTAATTTTGGGGCAAAATTGCAGAAATTTCTTTTACATTGGGGCAAAATTGCAGAAATTTCCCTTATTTTGGGGCTAAATTGCAGAAATTTCACTTATTTAAGGGTAATAAGTCAAAAATTTCCTTTATTTTGAGGCAAAAAAGACAGAAAATCCCTTTGTTTTGGGGAAAAAGACAGAAATTCCACATATTTAGAGGCAAAAAGGCAGAAATTCCCCTTTTTTGGAGCAAAAATGAAGAAATTTCCCTTTTTATTGCAAAAAGGTATGCATACCCATTATTTTCGGGCAAAAAAGCAGAAATTCCCCGTATTTTAGAGCAAAAGTACAGAAATTCCCCTTATTTTTGGGCAAAAGGCAGAAATTCCCATTATTTTGGGGCAAAATTCCAGAAATTTCCTTTTTTTGGGGCAAAATTGCAGGAATTTACCTTATTTTGGGGCAAAATTGCAGAAATTTCCCTTATTTGGGGCAAAATTGCAGAAATTTCACTTATTTTCAGGTAAAAAGTCTGAAATTTCCTTTGTTTTAGGGCAAAAAGGATGAAATTCCCCTTATTTTGCGGCAAAATTGCAGATATTTTTCTTATTATGTGAAAAAATTGCAAAAATTTCCCTTATTTTAGGGCAAAATTGCAGAAATTTCACTTATTTCAGAGAAAAAAGCAAAAATTTTTCTTATTTTGGGGCAAAAAGGCAGAAATTCCCCTTATTTTGAGGGAAAAAGGCTGAAATTCCCCTTATTTGGGGGCAAAAAGGCAGAAATATCCCTTATTTTGGGGCAAAATTGCAGCAATTTCACTTATTACAGGGTAATAAGTCAGGAATTCCCCTTAATTTGGGGCAAAAAAGACAGAAATTCCCTTTGTTTTGGGGGAAAAAGAAGAAATTCCACTTATTTAGAGGCAAGAAGGCAGAAATTCCCCTTATTTCGGAGCAAAAATGAAGAAGTTTCCCTTTTTATGGCAAAATGTATGCATTCCCATTATTTTCGGGCAAAAAGGCAGAAATTCCCCATATTTTGGGGCAAAATTGCAGAAATTCCCCTAAATTTGGGGCAAAAGGAAGAAATTCCCTTTATTTTGGGGCAAAAATCATAAATTCCCCTTATTTTGGGGCAAAATTCCAGAAATTTCCTTTATTTTGTGGCAAAATTGCAGGAATTTACCTTATCTTGGGGCAAAATTGCAGAAATTTTTCTTATTTGGTGCAAAATTGCAGAAATTTCACTTATTTTCAGGTAAAAATGCTGAAATTTCCTTTAGTTTGGGGCAAAAGGGAGAAATTCCCCTTATTTAGCGGCAAAATTGCAGAAATTTCCCTTATTATTAGGAAAAATTGCAGAAATTTACTTTATTTTAGAGCAAAATTGCAGCAATTTCACTTATTTTAGAGAAAAAAGCAAAAATTTTTCTTATTTTGGGGCAAAATTCAGAAATTCCCATTATTTTGGGGCATAAAGGCAGAAATTGACCTTATTTTGGGGTAAAATTGCAGAAATTTCACATATTTTAGGGCAAAAAGGTAGAAATTTCCCTTATTTTGGGGCAAAATTGCAGAAATTTCACTTATTTCAGGGTAATAAGTCAGAAATTCCCCTTATTTTGGGGCAAAATACAGAAATTCCTTTGTTTTGGGGGAAAAAGACAGAAATTCCACTTATTTAGAGGCAAAAAAGCAGAAATTCTTCTTATTTTGGAGCAAAAATGAAGAAATTTTTCTCGTTTATGGCAAAAGGTTATGCATTCCCCTTATTTTTGGTCAAAAAGGCAGAAATTCCCTGTATTTTGGAGCAAAATTGCAGAAATTCCCCTAATTGTTGGGCAAAAAGGCAGAAATTCCCTATATGTTGGTGCAAAAACACAGAAATTCTCCTTATTTTGGGGCAAAACTCAGAAATTCCCCTTATTTTGGGGCAAAATTCCAGAAATTTCCCTTATTTTGGGGTAAAATTGCAGAAATTTCACTTATTTTGGGGCAAAATTGCAGAAATTTCAATTATTTTAAGGAAAAAAGCCAGAAATTTTTCTTATTTTGGTGCAAAAATGCAGAAATTCCCCTTATTTTGAGGTAAAATGCTGTAATTTCCCTTATTTGGGGGCAAAACGCAGAAATTTCCTTTATTTTGGGCCAAAGAGAGAGAAATTCCCCTTATTTTGTGGCAAAAATGCAGAAATTTCTTTTATTTTGGGGCAAAATTGCAGAAATTTCACATATTTCAGGGAATAATTCAAAAATTCCTTTTATTTTGGGGCAAAATGACAGAAATTCCGTTTATTTTTGTGTAAAAAGGCAGAAATTTCAATTATTTTGAGGTAAAAAGGCAGAAATTGCTCTAATTTTGGGGCAAAAATGAAGAAATTTCCCTTTTTTGTAGCAAAAGGTATACATTCCCCTTACTTTCTGGATAAAAAGCAGAAATTCCCTGTATTTTGAAGCAAAATTGCAAAAATTCTCTCAATTTTCGGGCAAAAAGGCAGAAATTCTCCTTATTTTGGGGTAAAAAGACAGAAAATCTCCTTTTTCGGGAGCAAACAGTCAGAAATTCCCCTAATTTTGGGGCAAAATTGCAGAAATTTCCTTTACATTGGGGCAAAATTGCAGAAATTTCCCTTATTTTGGGGCTAAATTGCAGAAATTTCACTTATTTAAGGGTAATAAGTCAGAAATTTCCCTTATTTTGAGGCAAAAAAGACAGAAAATCCCTTTGTTTTGGAGGAAAAAGACAGAAATTCCACATATTTAGAGGCAAAAAGGCAAAAATTCCCCTATTTTTGGAGCAAAAATGAAGAAATTTCCCTTTTTATGGCAAAAAGGTATGCATACCCATTATTTTCGGGCAAAAAAGGCAGAAATTAACCGTATTTTGGAGCAAAAGTGCAGAAATTCCCCTTATTTTTTGGCAAAAGGCAGAAATTCCCATTATTTTGGGGCAAAATTCCAGAAATTTCATTTTTCGGGGGCAAAATTGCAGGAATTTACCTTATTTTGGGGCAAATTGCAGAAATTTCCCTAATTTGGGGCAATATTGCAGAAATTTCACTTATTTTCAGGTAAAAAGGCTGAAATTTCCTTTGTTTTAGGGCAAAAAGGAAGAAATTTCCCTTATTTTGGGGCAAAATTGCAGAAATTTTTCTTATTATGTGAAAAAATTGCAAAAATTTCCTTTATTTTAAGACAAAATTGCAGAAATTTCACTTATTTCAGAGAAAAAAAGCAAAAATTTTTCTTATTTTTGGGCAAAAAGGCAGAAATTCCCCTTATTTTGAGGTAAAAAGGCTGAAATTCCGCTTATTTGGGGGCAAAAAGGCAGAAATATCCCTTTTTTTGGGGCAAAATTGCAGCAATTTCACTTATTACAGGGTAATAAGTCAGAAATTCCCCTTAATTTAGGGCAAAAAAGACAGAAATTCCCTTTGTTTTGGAGGAAAAAGAAGAAATTCCACTCATTTAGAGGCAAGAAGGCAGAAATTCCCCTTATTTTGGAGCAAAAATGAAGAAATTTCCCTTTTTATGGCAAAAAGGTATGCATTCCCATTATTTTTGGGCAAAAAGGCAGAAATTCCCATTATTTTGTGGCAAAATTCCAGAAATTTCCTTTTTTGGGGCAAAATTGCAGGAATTTACCTTATTTTGGGGCAAAATTGCAGTAATTTCCCTTATTTGGGGCAAAATTGCAGAAATTTCACTTATTTTCAGGTAAAAAGGCTGAAATTTCCTTTGTTTTAGGGCAAAAAGGAAGAAATTCCCCTTATTTTGGGGCAAAATTGCAGAAATTTTTCTTATTATGTGAAAAAATTGCAAAAATTTCCCTTATTTTAGGGCAAAATTGCAGAAATTTCACTTATTTCAGAGAAAAAAAGCAAAAATTTTTCTCATTTTGGGGCAAAAAGGCAGAAATTCCCCTTATTTGAGGGAAAAAGGCTGAAATTCCTCTGATTTGGGGGCAAAAATGCAGAAATATCCCTTATTTTGGGGCAAAATTGCAGCAATTTCACTTATTACAGGGTAATAAGTCAGAAATTCCCCTTAATTTAGGGCAAAAAAGACAGAAATTCCCTTTGTTTTGGAGGAAAAAGAAGAAATTCCACTTATTTAGAGGCAATAAGGCAGAAATTCCCCTTATTTTAGAGCACAAATGAAGAAATTTCCCTTTTTATGGCAAAAAGTTATGCATTCCCATTATTTTTGGGCAAAAAGGCAGAAATTCCCCATATTTTGGGGCAAAATTGCAGAAATTCCCCTAAATTTGGGGCAAAAGGCAGAAATTCCGTTTATTTTGGGGCAAAAATCATAAATTCCCCTTATTTTGGGGCAAAATTCAAGAAATTTCCTTTATTTTGGGGCAAAATTGCAGGAATTTACCTTATTTTGGGGCAAAATTGCAGAAATTTTTCTTATTTGGGGCAAAATTGCAGAAATTTCACTTATTTTCAGGTAAAAAGGCTGAAATTTCCTTAAGTTTGGGGCAAAAAGGGAGAAATTCTCCTTATTTTGGGGCAAAATTGCAGAAATTTCCCTTATTATTGGGAAAAATTGCAGAAATTTTCATTATTTTAGGGCGAAACTGCAGTAATTTTACTTATTTCAGAAAAAAAAGCAAAAATTTTTCTTATTTTGAGACAAAAAGGCAGAAATTCCCATTATTTTGGGGCAAAAAGGCAGAAATTCACCTTATTTTGGGTTAAAATTGCAGAAATTTCACATATTTCAGGGCAAAAATGTAGAAATTTCCCTTATTTTGGGGCATAATTGCAGAAATTTCACTTATTTCAGGGTAATAAGTCAGAAATTCCCCTTAATTTGGGGCAAAAAAGACAGAAATTCCATTTGTTTGGGGAAAAAAGAAGAAATTCCACTTATTTAGAGGCAAGAAGTCAGAAATTCCCCTTATTTTGGAGCAAAAATGAAGAAATTTCCCTTTTTATGGCAAAAAGTTATGCATTCTCATTATTATAGGGCAAAAAGGCAGAAATTCCCCACATTTTGGGGCAAAATTGCAGAAATTCCCCTAAATTTGGGGCAAAAGGCAGAAATTCCCTATATGTTGGGGCAAAAAAGACAGAAATTCCCTTTGTTTTGGAGGAAAAAGGCAGAAATTCCACTTATTTAGAGGCAAAAAGGCAGAAATTCCCCTTATTTTGGAGTAAAAATGAAGAAATTTCCCTTTTTATGGCAAAAAGGTATGCATTCCCATTATTTTCGGGCAAAAAGGCAGAAATTCCCCGTATTTTCGAGCAAAATTGCAGAAATTCCCCTAATTTTGGGGCAAAAGTCAGAAATTCCCTTTATTTTGGGGCAAAAATCAGAAATTCCTCTTATTTTGGGGCAGAATTCCAGAAATTTTTTTTTTATTTTGGGGCAAAATTGCAGGAATTTATTTTATTTTGGGGCAAAATTGCAGAAATTTCACTTATTTTTAGGTAAAAAGGCTGAAATTTCCTTTATTTTTGGGTAAAAAGGAAGATATTCCCTTTATTTTAAGGCATAATTACAGAAATTTCCCTTATTGTGGGGAAAAATTGCAGAAATTTCCTTTATTTTAGGGCAAAATTGCAGAAATTTCACTTATTTCAGAGAAAAAAAGGAAAAATTTTTCTTATTTTGGGGCAAAAAGCCAGAAATTCCCATTATTTGGGGGCAAAAAGTCAGAAATTCACCTTATTTTGGGGTAAAATTGCAGAAATTTCACATATTTCAGGGCAAAAAAGCAGAAATTTCCCTTATGTTGGGGCAAAATTGCAGAAATTTCACTTATTTCAGGGTAATAAGTCAGAAATTCCCCTTATTTTGGGGCAAAAAAGACAGAAATTCCCTTTGTTTTGGGGGAAAAAGACAGAAATTCCACTTATTTAGAGGCAAAAAAGCAGAAATTCTTCTTATTTTGGAGCAAAAATGAAGAAATTTTTCTCGTTTATTTCAAAAATTATGCATTCCCCTTATTTTCGGGATAAAAGGCAGAAATTCCCTGTATTTTGGAGCAAAATTGCAGAAATTCCCCTAATTGTGGGGCAAAAAGGCAGAAATTCCCTATATGTTGGGGCAAAAAGAAAGAAATTCTCCTTATTTTGGGGCAAAACTCAGAAATTCCCCTTATTTTGGGGCAAAATTCCAGAAATTTTCTTTATTTTGGGGCAAAATCGAAGAAATTTCACTTATTTTGGGGCAAAATTGCAGAAATTTCACTTATTTTAGGGAAAAAAGGAAGAAATTTTCCTTATTTTGGGGCAAAAATGCAGAAATTCCCCTTATTTTGAGGTAAAAAGTCTGAAATTCTTTTTATTTGGAGGCAAAAAGGCAGAAATTTCCCTTATTTTGGGGCACAAAGACAGAAATTCCCCTTATTTTGTGGCAAAAATGCAGAAATTTCTTTTATTTTGGGGCAAAAATGAAGAAAATTCTTTTTTTGTAAGAAAAGGTATACATTCCTCTTACTTTCGGGATTAAAAGCAGAAATTTCCTGTATTTTGAAGCAAAATTGCAGAAATTCTCATAATTTTCGGGCAAAAAGGCAGAAATTCTCCTTATTTTGGGGCAAAAAGACAGAAAATCTCCTTTTTTTGGGAGCAAACAGTCAGAATTTCCCCTTATTTTGGGTCAAAATTGCAGAAATTTCATTTACATTGGGGCAAAATTGCAGAAATTTTTCTTATTTTGGGGCAAAATTGCAAAAATTTCACTTATTTCAAGGTAATAAATCAGTAATTCCCCTTATTTTGGGGCAAAAAGACAGAAATTCCCATGTTTTGGGAGAAAAAGACAGAAATTCCATTTATTTAGAGGCAAAAAGGCAGAAATTCCCCTTATTTTGGAGCAAAAATGAAGAAATTTCCCTTTTTATGGCAAAAAGGTATGCATTCCTATTATTTTCGGGCAAAAAGGCAGATATTCCCCGTATTTTGGAGCAAAATTGCAGAAATTCCCCTAATTTTGGGGCAAAGGGCAGAAATTCCCTTTATTTTGGGGCAAAAATCAGAAATTCCCCTTATTTTGGGGCAAAATTCCAGAAATTTCCTTTATTTTGGGGCAAAATTGCAGGAATTTACCTTATTTTGCTGCAAAATTGCAGAAATTTCTTTTATTTGAGGAAAAATTGCAGAAATTTCACTTATTTTCAGGTAAAAAGTCTGAAATTTTCTTTATTTTGGGGCAAAAAGGGAGAAAATCCCCTTATTTTGGGGCAAAATTGCAGAAATTTCTCTTATTATGGGGAAAAATTGCAGAAATTTCCCTTATTTTAGGGCAAAATTGCAGAAATTTCACTTATTTCAGAGAAAAAAACAAAAATTTTTCTTATTTTGTGGCAAAAACTCAGAAATTCACCTTATTTTGGGGTAAAATTGCAGAAATTTCACATATTTCAGGGCAAAAAGGCAGAAATTTCCATTATTTTGGGGCAAAAATGCAGAAATTTCACTTATATCAGGGAAAAAAGGCAGAAATTTTCCTTAATTTGGGGAAAAAATGCAGAAATTCTCCTTATTTGGAGGTAAAAAGGCTGAAATTCTCCTTATTTGGGGGCAAAAACACAGAAATTCCCCTTATTTTGTGGCAAAAATGCAGAAATTTCTTTTATTTTGGGGCAAATTTGCAGAAATTTCACTTATGTCAGGGCATAATTCAAAAATTCCTTTTATTTTGGGGCAAAAAGACAGAAATTCTGTTCATTTTGGGGTAAAAAGGCAGAAATTTCACTTATTTTGAGGTAAAAAGGCAGAAATTCCTCTTTTTTGGGGGCAAAAATAATGAAATTTTCCTTTTTTGTGGCAAAAGGTATACATTTCCCTTACTTTCGGGATAAAAAGCAGAAATTCCTCGTATTTTGAAGCAAAATTGCATAAATTCTCCCAATTTTTTGGGCAAAAAGGCAGAAATTCTTTTTATTTTGAGGCAAAAAGACAGAAAATCTCCTTTTTCAGGAGCAAACAGTCAGAAATTCCCCATATTGTGGGGCAAAATTGCAGAATTTTTTTTTTTACATTGGGGCAAAATTGCAGAAATTTCCCTTATTTTAAGGCAAAATTGCAGAAATTTCACTTATTTCAGGTTAATAAGTCAGAAATTCCCCTTATTTTGGGGCAAAATTGCCAAAATTTGCTTTACATTGGGGCAAAATTGCAAAAATCTCTCTTATTTTGTTGCAAAATTGCAGAAATTTCACTTATTTCAATTTAGTAAGTCAGAAATTCCCCTTATTTTGGGGCAAAAAAGACAGAAATTCCCTTTGTTTTGGGGGAAAAAGACAGAAATTCCACTTATTTAGAGGCAAAAAGGCAGAAATTCCCATTATTTTGGAGCAAAAATGAAGAAATTTCCCTTTTTATGGCAAAAAACTATGCATTCCCATTATTTTCAGACAAAAAGGCAGAAATTCCCTGTATTTTGGAGCAAAATTGCAGAAATATTTCTAATTTTGGGGCAAAAGGCAGAAATTCCCCTTATTTTGGGGCAAAATTGCAGGAATTTACCTTATTTTGGGGCAAAATTGCAGAAATTTCACCTATTTGGTGCAAAATTGCAGAAATTTTACTTATTTTCAGGTATAAAGGCTGAAATTTCCTTTATTTTGGGGCAATAAGGGAGAAATTCCCCTTATTTTGGGGCAAAATTGCAGAAATTTCCCTTATTATGGGGAAAAATTGCAGAAATTTCCCTTATTTTAGGGCAAAATTGCAGAAATTTCACTTATTTCAGAGAAAAAAAGGAAAAATTTTTCTTTTTTTGGGGCAAAAAGGTAGAAATTCCCATTATTTTGGGGCAAAATGCAGAAATTCACCTTATTTTGTGGTAAAATTGCAGAAATTTCACATATTTCAGGGCAAAAAGGTAGAAATTTCCCTTATTTTGGGGCAAAATTGCAGAAATTTCACTTATTTCAGGGGAATAAGTCAAAAATTTCCCTTATTTTGGGACAAAAAAGACAAAAATTCCCTTTGATTTGGAGGAAAAAGACAGAAATTCCACTAATTTAGAGGCTAAAAAGCCGAAATTCTTCTTATTTTGGAGCAAAAATGAAGAAATTTTCCTTTTTTATGGCAAAATCTTATGCATTTCCTCTATTTTCGGGCAAAATGCAGAAATTCCTTGTATTTTGGAGCAAAATTGCAGAAATTCCCCTAATTCTGGGGCAAAAAGGCAAAAATTCCCTATATGTTGAGGCAAAAAGACAGAAATTCTCCTTATTTTGGGGCAAAACTCAGAAATTCCCCTTATTTTGGGGCAAAATTCTAGAAATTTCCCTTATTTTGGGGCAAAATTGCAGAAATTTCACTTATTTCAGGGAAAAAAGGCAGAAATTTTCCTTATTTTAGGGCAAAAATGCAGAAATTCCCCTTATTTTGAGGTAAAAAGGCTGAAATTCCCCTTATTTGGGGGCAAAAAGGCAGAAATTTCCCTTATTTTGGGGCAAAAAAACAAAAATTCTCTTTATTTTGTGGCAAAAATGCAGAAATTTCTTTTATTTTGGGGCAAAATTGCAGAAATTTCACATATTTCAGGGCATAATTCAAAAATTCCTTTTATTTTGGGGCAAAATGAAGGAAATTCCGTTTATTTTTGTTTAAAAAGGCAGAAATTTCACTTATTTTGAGGTAAAAAGGCAGAAATTGCTCTAATTTTGGGGCAAAATGAAGAAATTTCCCTTTTTTGTGGCAAAAGGTATACATTCCCCTTACTTTCGGGATAATAAGCAGAAATTCCTCGTATTTTGAAGCAAAATTGCAGAAATTCTCTCAATTTTCGTGCAAAAAGGCAGAAATTCTCCTTCTTTTGGGGCAAAAAGACAGAAAAATCTCCTTTTTCGGGAGCAAACAAATAGAAATTCCCCTTATTTTTGGGCAAAATTGCAAAAATTTCACTTATTTCAGGGTAATAAGTCAGAAATTCCCCTTATTTTGGTGAAAAATACAGAAATTCCCTTTGTTTTGGGGGAAAAAGACATAAATTCCACTTATTTAGAGGCTAAAAATCCTAAATTCTTCTTATTTTGGAGCAAAAATGAAGAAATTTTCCTCGTTTATTTCAAAAAGTTATGCATTCCCCTTTTTTTCGGGCAAAAAGGCAGAAATTCCCTGTATTTTGGAGCAAAATTGCAGAAATTCCCATAATTGTGGGGCAAAAAGGCAGAAATTCCCTATATGTTGGGGCGAAAACACAGAAATTCTCTTTATTTTGGGGCAAAATTCCAGAAATTTCTCTTATTCTGGGGCAAAATTGCAGAAATTTCACTTATTTTGAGCAAAATTGCAGAAATTTAACTTATTTCAGGGAAAAAAAGGAATTTTGTTATTTTGGGGGCAAAAAGGCAGAAATTCCACTTATTTTGATGTAAAAGGGCTGAAATTCCCCTTATTTGGGGGCAAAAAGGCAGAAATATCCCTTATTTTGGGGCAAAATTGCAGAAATTTCACTTATTACAGGGTAATAAGTCAGAAATTCCCCTTAATTTGGGGCAAAAAAGACAGAAGTTCCCTTTGTTTTGGGGGAAAAACAAGAAATTCCACTTATTTAGAGGCAAGAAGGCAGAAATTCCCCTTATTTTGTAGCAAAAATGAAAAAGTTTCCCTTTTTATGGCAAAAAGTTATGCATTCCCATTATTTTCGGGCAAAAAGGCAGAAATTCCCCTTATTTTGGGGCAAAATTCAAGAAATTTCCTTTATTTTGGGCAAAATTGCAGGAATTTACCTTATTTTGGGGCAAAATTGCAGAAATTTTTCTTATTTGGGGCAAAATTGCAGAAATTTCACTTATTATCAGGTAAAAAGGCTGAAATTTCCTTTAGTTTGGGGCAAAAAGGGAGATATTCCCTTTATTTTTGGGCAAAATTGCAGAAATTTCCCTTATTTTTGGGAAAAATTGCAAAAATTTTTTTTATTTTAGAGCAAAATTGCAGCAATTTTACTTATTTCAGAGAAAAAAAACAAAAATTTTTCTTATTTTGGGGCAAAAAGGCAGAAATTTCTTTTATTTTGGGGCAAAATTGCAGAAATTTACCTTATTTTGTGGTAAAATTGCAGAAATTTCACATATTTCAGGGCAAAAAGGCAGAAATTTCCCTTATTTGGGGGCAAAATTGCAGAAATTTCACTTATTTCAGGGTAATAAGTCAGAAATTCCCCTTATTTTGGGGCAAAAAAGACAGAAATTCCCTTTGTTTTGGGGGAAAAAGACAGAAATTCCACTTATTTAGAGGCAATAAAGCAGAAATTCTTATTTTGGAGCAAAAATGAAGAAATTTTTCTCATTTATTTCAAAAATTATGCATTCCCCTTATTTTCGGGGTAAAAGGCAGAAATTCCCTGTATTTTGGAGCAAAATTGCAGAAATTTCACTAACTGTGGGGCAAAAAGGCAGAAATTCTCTTTATTTTGGGGCAAAACTCAGAAATTCCCCTTATTTTGGGGCAAAATTTCAGAAATTTCCCTTATTTTGGGGCAAAATTGAAGAAATTTCACTTTTTTTGGGGCAAAATTGCAGAAATTTCACTTATTTTAGGGAAAAAAGCCAGAGATTTTCCTTATTTTGGGGCAAAAATGCAGAAATTTCCCTTATTTTGAGGTAAAAAGTCCGAAATTCTTCTTATTTGGAGGCAAAAAGGCAGAAATTTCCCTTATTTTGGGGCAAAAAGACAGAAATTCCCCTTATTTTGTGGCAAAAATGCAGAAATTTCTTTTATTTTGGGGCAAAAATGAAGAAAATCCTTTTTTTGTGAGAAAAGGTATACATTCCTCTTACTTTCGGGATTAAAAGCAGAAATTTCCCGTATTTTGAAGCAAAATTGCAGAAATTCTCATAATTTTTGGGCAAAAAGGCAGAAATTCTCCTTATTTTGGGTCAAAAAGACAGAAAATCTCCTTTTTTGGGAGCAAACAGTCAGAATTTCTCCTTATTTTGGGGCAAAATTGCAGAAATTTCGTTTACATTGGGGCAAAATTGCAGAAATTTTCCTTATTTTGGGGCAAAATTGCAGAAATTTCACTTATTTCAGGGTAATAAATCAGTAATTCCCCTTATTTTGGGGCAAAAAAGACAGAAATTCCCTTTGTTTTGGGGGCAAAATACAGAAATTCCATTTATTTAGAGGCAAAAAGGCAGAAATTCCCCTTATTTTGGAGCAAAAATGAAGAAATTTCCCTTTTTATGGCAAAAAGGTATGCATTCCCATTATTTTCAGGCAAAAAGGCAGAAATTCCCTGTATTTTAGAGCAAAATTGCAGAAATTCTTCTAATTTTGGGGCAAAAGGCAGAAATTCCCCTTATTTTGGGGCAAAATTCCAGAAATTTCCTTTATTTTGGGGCAAAATTGCAGGAATTTACCTTATTTTGGGTCAAAATTGCAGAAATTTCACCTATTTGGTGCAAAATTGCAGAAATTTTACTTATTTTCA
Source organism: Micromys minutus (assembly GCF_963924665.1). Taxonomy (NCBI): domain Eukaryota; kingdom Metazoa; phylum Chordata; class Mammalia; order Rodentia; family Muridae; genus Micromys; species Micromys minutus. The sequence continues at coordinate 5,980,025 of NW_027667328.1, forward strand.
GGTATAAAGGCTGAAATTTCCTTTATTTTGGGGCAATAAGGGAGAAATTCCCCTTATTTTGGGGCAAAATTGCAGAAATTTCCTTTATTATGGAGATAAATTGCAGAAATTTCCCTTATTTTAGGGCAAAATTGCAGAAATTTCACTTATTTTAGAGAAAAAAAGCAAATTTTTTCTTTTTTTGGGGCAAAAAGGTAGAAATTCCCATTATTTTGGGGCAAAAAGGCAGAAATCCACCTTATTTTGGGGTAAAATTGCAGAAATTTCACATATTTCAGAGCAAAAAGGTAGAAATTTCAATTATTTTGGGGCAAAATTGCAGAAATTTCACTTATTTCAGGGTAATAAGTCAGAAATCTCCCTTATTTTGGGACAAAAAAGACAAAAATTCCCTTTGTTTTGGGGGAAAAAGACAGAAATTCCACTTATTTAGAGGCTAAAAAGCCAAAATTCTTCTTATTTTGGAGCAAAATGAAGAAATTTTCCTTTTTTATGGCAAACACTTATGCATTTCCTCTATTTTCGGGCAAAATGCAGAAATTCCTTGTATTTTGGAGCAAAATTGCAGAAATTCCCCTAATTCTGGGGCAAAAAGGCAAAAATTCCCTATATGTTGGGGCAAAAATACAGAAATTCTCCTTATTTTGGGGCAAAACTCAGAAATTCCCCTTATTTTGGGGCAAAATTCCAGAAATTTCCCTTATTTTGGGGCAAAATTGCAGAAATTTCACTAATTTGGGGCAAAATTGCAGAAATTTCAATTATTTTAAGGAAAAAAGCCAGAAATTTTTCTTATTTTGGGGCAAAAATGCAGAAATTCCCCTTATTTTGAGGTAAAAATGCTGTAATTCCCCTTATTTGGGGACAAAAATGCAGAAATTTCCCTTATTTTGGGGCAAAGAGACAGAAATTCCCCTTATTTTGTGGCAAAAATGCAGAAATTTCTTTTATTTTGGGGCAAAATTGCAGAAATTTCACATATTTCAGGGCATAATTCAAAAATTCCTTTTATTTTTGGGCAAAATGACAGAAATTCCGTTTATTTTTGTGTAAAAAGGCAGAAATTTCACTTATTTTGAAGTAAAAAGAAAGAAATTGCTCTAATTTTGGGGCAAAAATGAAGTAATTTCCCTTTTTTGTGGCAAAAGGTATACATTCCCCTTACTTTCCGGATAAAAAGCAGAAATTCCCCGTATTTTGAAGCAAAATTGCAGAAATTCTCTCAATTTTCGGGCAAAAATGCAGAAATTCTCCTTATTTTTTGGTAAAAAGACAGAAAATCTCCTTTTTCGGGAGCAAACAGTCAGAAATTCCCCTTATTTTGGGGCAAAAAAGACAGAAATTCCCTTTGTTTTGGGGGAAAAAGACAGAAATTCCACTTATTTAGAGGCAATAAAGCAGAAATTCTTATTTTGGAGCAAAAATGAAGAAATTTTTCTCATTTATTTCAAAAATTATGCATTCCCCTTATTTTCGGGGTAAAAGGCAAAAATTCCCTGTATTTTGGAGCAAAATTGCATAAATTCCCCTAATTGTGGGGCAAAAAGGCAGAAATTCCCTATATGTTGGGGCAAAAAGAAAGAAATTCTCCTTATTTTGGGGCAAAACTCAGAAATTCCCCTTATTTTGGGGCAAAATTCCAGAAATTTCCCTTATTTTGGGGCAAAAATGAAGAAATTTCACTTATTTTGGGGCAAAATTGCAGAAATTTCACTTATTTTAGGGAAAAAAGCCAGAGATTTTCCTTATTTTGGGGCAAAAATGCAGAAATTCCCCTTATTTTGAGGTAAAAAGTCCAAAATTCTTCTTATTTGAAGGCAAAAAGGCAGAAATTTCCCTTATTTTGGGGCAAAAAGACAGAAATTCCCCTTATTTTGTGGCAAAAATGCAGAAATTTCTTTTATTTTGGGGCAAAAATGAAGAAAATCCTTTTTTTGTGAGAAAAGGTATACATTCCTCTTACTTTCGGGATTAAAAGCAGAAATTTCCCGTATTTTGAAGCAAAATTGCAGAAATTCTCATAATTTTTGGGCAAAAAGGCAGAAATTCTCCTTATTTTGGGTCAAAAAGACAGAAAATCGCCTTTTTTGGGAGCAAACAGTCAGAACTTCTCCTTATTTTGGGGCAAAATTGCAGAAATTTCGTTTACATTGGGGCAAAATTGCAGAAATTTTCCTTATTTTGGGGCAAAATTGCAAAAATTTCACTTATTTCAGGGTAATAAATCAGTAATTCCCCTTATTTTGGGGCAAAAAAGACAGAAATTCCCTTTGTTTTGGGGGCAAAAGACAGAATTTCCATTTATTTAGAGGCAAAAAGGCAGAAATTCCCCTTATTTTGGAGCAAAAATGAAGAAATTTTCCTTTTTATGGCAAAAAGGTATGCATTCCCATTATTTTCAGGCAAAAAGGCAGAAATTCCCTGTATTTTAGAGCAAAATTGCAGAAATTCTTCTAATTTTGGGGCAAAAGGCAGAAATTCCCCTTATTTTGGGGCAAAATTCCAGAAATTTCCTTTATTTTGGGGCAAAATTGCAGGAATTTACCTTATTTTGGGTCAAAATTGCAGAAATTTCACCTATTTGGTGCAAAATTGCAGAAATTTTACTTATTTTCAGGTATAAAGGCTGAAATTTCCTTTATTTTGGGGCAATAAGGGAGAAATTCCCCTTATTTTGGGGCAAAATTGCAGAAATTTCCCTTATTATGGGGAAAAATTGCAGAAATTTTCCTTATTTTAGGGCAAAATTGCAGAAATTTCACTTATTTCAGAGAAAAAAAGCAAATTTTTTTTTATTTTGAAACAAAAAGGCAGAAATTCCTATTATTTTGGGCAAAAAGGCAGAAATTCACCTTATTTTGGGGTAAAATTGCAGAAATTTCACATATTTCAGGGCAAAAAGGCAGAAATTTCCCTTATTTTGGGGCAAAATTGCAGAAATTTCACTTATTTTAGGGTAATAAGTCAGAAATTCCCCTTATTTTGGAGAAAAATACAGAAATTCCCTTTGTTTTGGGGGAAAAAGACAGAAATTCCACTTATTTAGAGGTTAAAAAGCCGAAATTCTTCTTATTTTGGAGCAAAAATGAAGAAATTTTCCTCGTTTATTTCAAAAAGTTATGCATTCCCCTTATTTTCGGGCAAAAGGGCAGAAATTCCCTGTATTTTGGAGCAAAATTGCAGAAATTCCCCTAATAGTGGGGCAAAAAGGCAGAAATTCCCTATATGTTGGGGCGAAAACACAGAAATTCTCCTTATTTTGGGGCAAAACTCAGAAATTCCCCTTATTTTGGGGCAAAATTCCAGAAATTTCCCTTATTCTGGGGCCAAATTGCAGAAATTTCACTTATTTTGGGCAAAATTGCAGAAATTTCACTTATTTCAGGGTAAAAAAGGAATTTTCTTATTTTGGGGCAAAAAGGCAGAAATTCCCCTTATTTTGAGGTAAAAAGGCTGAAATTCCCCTTATTTGGGGTCAAAAAGGCAGAAATATCCTTTATTTTGGGGCAAAATTGCAGAAATTTCACTTATTACAGGGTAATAAGTCACAAATTCCCCTTAATTTGGGGCAAAAAAGACAGAACTTCCCTTTGTTTTGGGGGAAAAAGAAGAAATTCCACTTATTTAGAGGCAAGAAGGCAGAAATTCCCCTTATTTTGCAGCAAAAATGAAGAAATTTCCCTTTTTATGGCAAAAAGGTATGCATTCCCATTATTTTCGGGCAAAAAGGCCGAAATTCCCCATATTTTGGGGCAAAATTGCAGAAATTCCCCTAAATTTGGGGCAAAAGGCAGAAATTCCCTTTATTTTGGGGCAAAAATCATAAATTCCCCTTATTTTGGGACAAAATTCAAGAAATTTTTTGTTATTTTGGGGCAAAATTGCAGGAATTTACCTTATTTTGGGGCAAAATTGCAGAAATTTTTCTTATTTGGGGCAAAATTGCAGAAATTTCACTTATTTTCAGGTAAAAAGGCTGAAATTTCCTTTAGTTTGGGGCAAAAAGAAAGAAATTCCCCTTATTTTGGGGAAAAATTGCAGAAATTTCCCATATTATTGGGAAAAATTGCAAAAATTTTCCTTATTTTAGAGCAAAATAGCAGCAATTTACTTATTTCAGAGAAAAAAAGCAAAAATTTTTCTTATTTTGGGGCAAAAAGGCAGAAATTCCCATTATTTTGGGGCAAAAAATGAGAAATTCACCTTATTTTGAGGTAAAATTGCAGAAATTTCACAGATTTCAGGGCAAAAAAGCAGAAATTTCCTTTATTTTGGGGCAAAATTGCAGAAAATTCACTTATTTCAGGGTAATAAGTCAGAAATTCCCCTTATTTTGGGCCAAAAAAAAAAACAGAAATTTCCTTTGTTTTGGGGGAAAAAGACAGAAATTGCACTTATTGAGAAGCATAAAGGCAGAAATTCCTTTTATTTTGGAGCAAAAATGAAGAAATTTCCCTTCTTTATGGCAAAAAGTTATGCATTCCTTTATTTTCGTGCAAAAAGGCAGAAATTCCCCGTATTTTGGAGCAAAATTGCAGAAATTCCCCTAATTGTGGTGCAAAAAGGCAGAAATTTTCTATATGTTGGGGCAAAAAGACAGAAATTCTCCTTATTTTGGGGCAAAACTCAGAAATTCCACTTATTTTGGGGCAATATTGCAGAAATTTCACTTACTTCAGGGAAAAAAGGCAGAAATTTTCCTTATTTTGGGGCAAAAAGGCAGAAATTCCTAATATTTTGTGGCAAAAATGCAGAAATTCTTCTTATTTTGAGGTAAAAAAGATGAAATTCCTCTTATTTGGGGGCAAAAAGGCAAAAATTTCCCTTATTTTGGGGCAAAATTGCAGAAACCTCACTTATTTCAGAGTAATAAGTTAGAAATGTTTCTTATTTTGGGGCAAAAAAGACAGAATATGCCTTTGTTTTCGGGGAAAAAGACAGAAATTCCACTTATTTAGAGCCAAAAAAGCACAAATTCCCATTATTTTGAAGCAAAAAATGAAGAAATTTCCCTTTTTTTAGGCAAAAAGGTATGCATTCTTATTTTCGGGCAAAAAGGCAGAAATTCCTCGTATATTGGAGCAAAATTGCAAAAATTTCCCTAATTGTGGGGCAAAAATGCAGACATTCCCTATATGTTGGGGCAAAAGACAGAAATTCTCCTTATTTTGAGGCAAAACTCAGAAATTCCACTTATTTTGGGGCAAAATTCCAGAAATTTCCCTTATTCTGGGGCAAAATTGCAGAAATTTCACTTATTTTGGGCAAAATTGCAGAAATTTCACTTATTTCAGGGAGAAAAAGGAATTTTGTTATTTTGGGGCAAAAAGGCAGAAATTCCCCTTATTTTGAGGTAAAAAGGCTGAATTTCCCCTTATTTGGGGGCAAAAAGGCAGAAATATCTCTTATTTTGGGGCAAAATTGCAGAAATTTAACTTATAACAGGGTAATAAGTCAGAAATTCTTCTTAATTTGGGGCAAAAAAGACAGAAATTCCCTTTGTTTTAGAGGAAAAAGAAGAAATTCACTTATTTAGAGGCAAGAAGGCAGAAATTCCCCTTATTTTGGTGCAAAAATGAAGAAAAATCCCATTTTATGGCAAAAAGGTATGCATTCCCATTATTTTCGGGCAAAAAGGCAGAAATTCCCCGTATTTTGGGGCAAAAAGGCAGAAATTCACCTTATTTTGGGGTAAAATTGCAGAAATTTTACATATTTCAGGGCAAAAAGGTAAAAATTTCCCTTATTTTGGGGCAAAATTGCAGAAATTTCACTTATTTCAGGGTAATAATCAGAAATTTCCCTTATTTTGGGACAGAAAAGACAGAAATTCCTTTTGTTTTGGGGGGAAAAGACAGAAATTCCACTTATTTAGAGGCTAAAAAGCCGAAATTCTTCTTATTTTGGAGCAAAAATGAAGAAATTTTCCTTTTTTATGGCAAAAACTTATGCATTTCCTCTATTTTCGGGCAAAATGCAGAAATTCCTTGTATTTTGACGCAAAATTGCAGAAATTCCCCTAATTCTGGGGCAAAAAGGCAGAAATTCCCTATATGTTGGGGCAAAAAGACAGAAATTCTACTTATTTTGGGGCAAAACTAAGAAATTCCCCTTATTTTGGGGCAAAATTCCAGAAATTTCCCATATTTTGGAGCAAAATTGCAGAAATTTCACTTATTTTGGGGCAAAATTGCAGAAATTTCACTTATTTCAGGAAAAAAAGGCAGAAAATTTCCTTATTTTAGGGCAAAAATGCAGAAATTCCCCTTATTTTGAGGTAAAAAGGCTGAAATTCCCCTTATTTGGGGGCAAAAAGGCAGAATTTTCCCTTATTTTGGGGCAAAAAAACAGACATTCCCCTTATTTTGTGGCAAAAATGCAGAAATTTCTTTTATTTTGGGGCAAAATTGCAGAAATTTCAATTATTTCAGGGCATAATTCAAAAATTCCTTTTATTTTGTGGCAAAAAGACAGAAATTCCGTTTATTTTTGGGTAAAAAGTAAGAAATTTCAATTATTTTTAGGTAAAAAGGCTGAAATTCCTCTTATTTTCGGACAAAAATGAAGACATTTCTCTTTTTTTGTGGCAAAAGTTATACATTTCCCTTACTTTCTGGATAATAAGCAGAAATTCCCCGTATTTTGAAGCAAAATTGCAGAAATTCTCTCAATTTTCGTGCAAAAAGGCAGAAATTCTCTTTATTTTGGGGCAAATAGACAGAAGATCTTCTTTTTCGGGAGCAAACAGTTAGAAATTCCCCTAATTTTGGGGCAAAATTGCAGAAATTTTATTTACATTGGGGCAAAATTGAAAAAATTCCCCTTATTTTGGGGCAAAGTTGCAGAAATTTCACTTATTTCAGGGTAATAAGTCAGAAATTCCCCTTTTTTGGGGAAAAAAAAGACAGAAATTCCCTTTGTTTTGGGGGAAAAAGACAGAAATTCCACTTATTTACAGGCAAAAATGAAGAAATTCCACTTATTTTGGAGCAAAAATGAAGAAATTTCCCTTTTTATGGCAAAAAGGTATGCATTCCCATTATTTTCGGGCAAAAAGGCAGAAATTCCCTGTATTTTGGAGCAAAATAGCAGAAATTCCCCTAATTTTGGGGCAAAAGGCAGAAATTCCCTTTATTTTGGGGCAAAAATCAGAAATTCCTCTTATTTTGGGGCAAAATTCCAGAAATTTCCTTTATTTTGGGGCAAAATTGCAGGAATTTACCTTGTTTTGGGGCAAAATTGCAGAAATTTCCATTATTAGTGTCAAAATTGCAGAAATTTCACTTTTTTCTGGTAAAAAGGCTGAAATTTGCTTTACTTTGGGGCAAAAAGGAAGAAATTCCTCTTATTTTGTGGCAAAATTTCAGAAATTTTTCTTATTATGGGGAAAAATTGCAGAAATTTCCCTTATTTTAGGGCAAAATTGCAGAAATTTCACTTATTTCAGAGAAAAAAAAGCAAAATTTTTTCTTATTTTGAAACAAAAAGGCAGACATTCCCATTATTTTGGGGCAAAAAGGCAGAAATTCACCTTATTTTGGGGATAAATTGCAGAAATTTCACATAATTCAGGGCAAAAAGGCAGAAATTTCCCTTATTTTGGGGCAAAATTGCAGAAATTTCCTTTACATTGGGGCAAAATTGAAAAAATGTCCCTTATTTTGGGGTAAAGTTGCAGAAATTTCACTTATTTCAGGGTAAATAGTCAGAAATTCCCCTTATTTTGGGGCAAAAAAGACAGAAATTCCCTTTGTTTTTGGAAAAAAAGACAGAAATTCCACTTATTTAAAGGCAAAAAGGAAGAAATTCCACTTATTTTGGAGCAAAATGAAGAAATTTTCTTTTTTATGGCAAAAAGGTATGCATTCCCATTATTTTCGGGAAAAAAAGCAGAAATTCCCTGTATTTTGGAGCAAAATTGCAGAAATTCCCCTCCTTTTGGGGCAAAAGGCATAAATTCCCTTTATTTTGAGGCAAAAATCATAAATTCCCCTTATTTTGGGGCAAAATTCCAGAAATTTCCTTTATTTTGGCGCAAAATTGCAGGAATTTACCTTGTTTTGGGGCAAAATTGCAGAAATTTCCATTATTTGGGGCAAAATTGCAGAAATTTCACTTATTTCAGGTAAAAGGCTGAAATTTCCTTTACTTTGGGGCAAAAAGCGAGAAATTCCTCTTATTTTGGGGCAAAATTTCAGAAATTTCCCTTATTATGGTAAAAAATTGCAGAAATTTCCCTTATTTTAGGTCAAAATTGCAGAAATTTCACTTATTTCAAAGAAAAAATGCAAAATTTTTTCTTATTTTGAAACAAAAAGGCAGAAATTCCCATTATTTTGGGGCAAAAGGGCAGAAATTCACCTTATTTTGGGGTAAAATTGCAGAAATTTCACATATTTCAGGGCAAAAGGCAGAAATTTCCCTTATTTTGGGGCAAAATTGCAGAAATTTGTCTTATTTCAGGGTAATAAGTCAGAAATTCCCCTTATTTTGGTGAAAAATACAGAAATTCCCTTTGTTTTGGGGGAAAAAAACAGAAATTCCACTTATTTAGAGGCTAAAAAGCCGAAATTCTTCTTATTTTGGAGCAAAAATGAAGAAATTTTCCTCGTTTATTTCAAAAAGTTATGCATTCCCCTTTTTTTCGGGCAAAAAGACAGAAATTCCCTGTATTTTGGAGCAAAATTGCAGAAATTCCCCTAATTGTGGGGCAAAAAGGCAGAAATTCCCTATATGTTGGGGCGAAAACACAGAAATTCTCCTTATTTTGTGGCAAAACTCAGAAATCCCCCTTATTTTGGGGCAAAATTCCAGAAATTTTTCTTATTCTGGGGCAAAATTGCAGAAATGTCACTTATTTTGAGCAAAATTGCAGAAATTTCACTTATTTCAGGGTAAAAAAGGAATTTTGTTATTTTGGGGCAAAAAGGCAGAAATTCCCCTTATTTTGAGGTAAAAAGGCTGAAATTCCCCTTATTTGGGGTCAAAAAGGCAGAAATATCCTTTATTTTGGGGCAAAATTGCAGAAATTTCACTTATTACAGGGTAATAAGTCACAAATTCCCCTTAATTTGGGGTAAAAAAGACAGAAATTCCCTTTGTTTTGGGGGAAAAAGAAGAAATTCCACTTATTTAGAGGCAAGAAGTCAGAAATTCCCCTTACTTTGGAGCAAAAATGAAGAAATTTCCCTTTTTATGGCAAAAAGGTATGCATTCCCATTATTTTCGTGCAAAAAGGCAGAAATTTCCCATATTTTGGGGCAAAATTGCAGAAATTCCCCTAAATTTGGGGCAAAAGGCAGAAATTCCCTCTATTTTGGGGCAAAAATCATAAATTCCCCTTATTTTGGGGCAAAATTCAAAAAATTTCCTTTATTTTGGGGCAAAATTGCAGGAATTTACCTTATTTTGGGGCAAAATTGCAGAAATTTTTCTTATTTGGGGCAAAATTGCAGAAATTTCACTTATTTTCAAGTAAAAAGGCTGAAATTTCCTTTAGTTTGGGGCAAAAAGGAAGAAATTCCCCTTATTTTGGGGCAAAATTGCAGAAATTTCCCTTATTATTGGAAAAAATTGCAGAAATTTTCCTTATTTTAGAGCAAAATTGCAAAATTTCACTTATTTCAGAGAAAAAAAGCAAAAATTTTTCTTATTTTGTGGCAAAAATGCAGAAATTTCTTTTATTTTGGGGCAAAAATGAAGAAAATCCTTTTTTTGTGGGAAAAGGTATACATTCCTCTTACTTTCGGGATTAAAAGCAGAAATTCCCCGTATTTTGAAGCAAAATTGCAGAAATTCTCATAATTTTCGGGCAAAAAGGCAGAAATTCTCCTTATTTTGGGGCAAAAAGACAGAAAATCTCCTTTTTTCGGGAGCAAACAGTCAGAATTTCCCCTTATATTGGGGCAAAATTGCAGAAATTTCGTTTACATTGGGGCAAAATTGAAAAAATTTCCCTTATTTAGGGGCAAAGTTGCAGAAATTTCACTTATTTCAGGGTAATAAGTCAGAAATTCCCCTTTTTTGGGGGCAAAAAAGACAGAAATTCCCTTTGTTTTGGGGGAAAAAGACAGAAATTCCACTTATTTAAAGGTAAAAAGGAAGAAATTCCACTTATTTTGGAGCAAAAATGAAGAAATTTCCCTTTTTATGGCAAAAAGGTATGCATTCCCATTATTTTCGGGCAAAAAGGCAGATATTCCCCGTATTTTGGAGCAAAATTGCAGAAATTCCCCTAATTTTGGGGCAAAAGGCAGAAATTCCCTTTATTTTGGGGCAAAAATCAGAAATTCCTAATATTTTGGGGCAAAATTCCAGAAATTTCCTTTATTTTGGGGCAAAATTGCAGGAATTTACCTTATTTTGGTGCAAAATTGCAGAAATTTCTCTTATTTGAGGCAAAATTGCAGAAATTTCACTTATTTTCAGGTAAAAAGTCTGAAATTTTCTTTATTTTGGGGCAAAAAAAAAGAAAATCCCCTTATTTTGGGGCAAAATTGCAGAAATATCCCTTATTATGGGGAAAAATTGCAAAAATTTCCCTTATTTTAGGACAAAATTGCAGAAATTTAACTTATTTCAGAGAAAAAAACAAAAATTTTTCTTATTTTGGGGCAAAAACTCAGAAATTCACCTTATTTTGAGGTAAAATTGCAGAAATCTCACATATTTCAGGGCAAAAAGGCAGAAATTTCACTTATTTTGGGGCAAAATTGCAGAAACTTCACTTATATCAGGGAAAAAAGGCAGAAATTTTTCTTATTTTGGGGCAAAAATGCAGAAATTCCCCTTATTTTGAAGTAAAAAGGCTGAAATTCCCCTTATTTGGGGGCAAAAAGACAGAAATTACCCTTATTTTGTGGCAAAAATGCAGAAATTTCTTTTATTTTGGGGCAAATTTGCAGAAATTTCACTTATTTCAGGGCATAATTCAAAAATTCCTTTTATTTTGGGGCAAAAAGACAGAAATTCTGTTTATTTTGGGGTAAAAAGGCAGAAATTTCACTTATTTTGAGGTAAAAAGGCAGAAATTCCTTTTTTTGGGGGGCAAAAATGAAGAAATTTCCGTTTTTTGTGGCAAAAGGTATACATTTACTTTACTTTCGGGATAAGAAGAAGAAATTCCCCGTATTTTGAAGCAAAATTGCATAAATTCTCTCAATTTTTGGGCAAAAAGGCAGAAATTTTTTTTATTTTGAAGCAAAAAGACAGAGAATCTCCTTTTTCAGGGCAAACAGTCAGAAATTCCCCATATTGTGGGGCAAAATATCAGAAATTTTTTTTACATTGGGGAAAAATTGCAGAAATTTCCCTTATTTTAAGGCAAAATTGCAGAAATTTCACTTATTTCAGGTTAATAAGTCAGAAATTCCCTATATTTTGGAGCAAAATTGCAGAAATTATTCTAATTTTGGGGCAAAAGGCAGAAATTCCCCTTATTTTGGGGCAAAATTCCAGAAATTTCCTTTATTCTGGGGCAAAATTGCAGGAATTGACCTTATTTGGGGGAAAATTGCAGAAATTTCACTTATTTGGTGCAAAATTGAAGAAATTTTATTTATTTTCAGGTAAAAAGGCTGAAATTTCCTTTATTTTGGGGCAAAAAGGGAGAAATTCCCCTTATTTTGGGGCAAAATTGCAGAAATTTCCCTTATTATGGGGAAAAATTGCACAACTTTCCCTTATTTTAGGGCAAAATTGCAGAAATTTCACTTATTTCAGAGAAAAAAATCAAAATTTTTTCTTATTTTGGGGCAAAAATGTAGAATTTCCCATTATTTTGGGGCAAAAATGCAGAAATTCACCTTATTTTGGGGTAAAATTGCAGAAATTTTACATATTTCAGGGCAAAAAGGTAAAAATTTCCCTTATTTTGGGGAAAAATTGCAGAAATTTCACTTATTTCAGGGTAATAATCAGAAATTTCCCTTATTTTGGAACAGAAAAGACAGGAATTCCCTTTGTTTTGAGGGAAAAAGACAGAAATTCCAATTATTTAGAGGCTAAAAGGCCGAAATTCTTCTTATTTTGGAGCAAAAATCAAGAAATTTTCCTTTTTTATGTCAAAAACTTATGCATTTCCTCTATTTTCGGGCAAAATGCAGAAATTCCTTGTATTTTGAAGCAAAATTGCAGAAATTCCCCTAATTCTGGGGCAAAAAGGCAGAAATTCCTTATATGTTGGGGCAAAATTCCAGAAATTTCCCTTATTTTGGGGCAAAATTGCAGATATTTCACTTATTTTAGGGTAATAAGTCAGAAATTCTCCTTATTTTGGGGCAAATAGACAGAAAATCTTCTTTTTGGGGAGCAAACAGTTAGAAATTCCCCTAATTTTAAGCCAAAATTGCAGAAATTTCCTTTACATTGGGGCAAAATTGAAAAAATTTCCCTTATTTAGGGGCAAAGTTGCAGAAATTTCACTTATTTCAGGGTAATAAGTCAGAAATTCCCCTTTTTTGGGGGCAAAAAAGACAGAAATTCCCTTTGTTTTGGGGGAAAAAGACAGAAATTCCACTTATTTAAAGGTAAAAAGGAAGAAATTCCACTTATTTTGGAGCAAAAATGAAGAAATTTCCCTTTTTATGGCAAAAAGGTATGCATTCCCATTATTTTCGGGCAAAAAGGCAGAAATTCCCTGTATTTTGGAGCAAAATTGCAGAAATTCCCCTAATTTTGGGGCAAAAGGCAGAAATTCCCTTTATTTTGGGGCAAAAATCATAAAGTCCCCTTATTTTGGGGAAAAATTCCAGAAATTTCCTTTATTTTGAGGCAAAATTGCAGGAATTTACCTTGTTTTGGGGCAAAATTGCAGAAATTTCCATTATTTGGGGCAAAATTGCAGAAATTTCACTTATTTCTGGTAAAAAGGCTGAAATTTCCTTTACTTTGGGGCAAAAAGGAAGAAATTCCTCTTATTTTGGGGCAAAATTTCAGAAATTTCCCTTATTATGGGGAAAAATTGCAGAAATTTCCCTTATTTTAGGGCAAAATTGCAGAAACTTCACTTATTTCAGAGAAAAAAAGCAAAATTTTTTTAAATTTTGAAACAAAAAGGCAGAAAATCCCATTATTTTGGGGAAAAAAAGCAGAAATTCACCTTATTTTGGGGATAAATTGCAGAAATTTCACATATTTCAGGGCAAAAAGGCAGAAATTTCCCTTATTTTGGGGCAAAATTGCAGAAATTTCCTTTACATTCGGGCAAAATTGAAAAAATTTCCCTTATTTTGGGGTAAAGTTGAAGAAACTTCACTTATTTCAGGGTAATAAGTCAGAAATTCCCCTTATTTTGGGGCAAAAAAGACAGAAATTCCCTTTGTTTTGGGGAAAACGACAGAAATTCCACTTATTTAAAGGCAAAAAGGAAGAAATTCCACTTATTTTGGAGCAAAAATGAAGAAATTTCCCTTTTTATGGCAAAAAGGTATGCATTCCCATTATTTTCAGGCAAAAAAGCAGAAATTCCCTGTATTTTTGAGCAAAATTGCAGAAATTCCCCTCCTTTTGGGGCAAAAGCAGAAATTCCTTTTATTTTGGGGCAAAAATCATAAATTCCCCTTATTTTGGGGCAAAATTCCAGAAATTTCCTTTATTTTGGGGCAAAATTGCAGGAATTTACCTTATTTTGGGGCAAAATTGCAGAAATTTCCATTATTTGGGTCAAAATTGCAGAAATTTCACTTATTTCAGGTAAAAAGTCTGAAATTTCCTTTACTTTGGGGCAAAAAGCGAGAAATTCCTCTTATTTTGGGGCAAAATTGCAGAAATTTCACTTATTACAGGGTAATAAGTCACAAATTCCCCTTAATTTGGGGCAAAAAAGACAGAAATTCCCTTTGTTTTGGGGGAAAAAGAAGAAATTCCACTTATTTAGAGGCAAGAAGGCAGAAATTCCAATTATTTTGCAGCAAAAATGAAGAAATTTCCCTTTTTATGGCAAAAAGGTATGCATTCCCATTATTTTCGGGCAAAAAAGCAGAAATTCCCCATATTTTGGGGCAAAATTGCAGAAATTCCCCTAAATTTGGGGCAAAAGGCAGAAATTCCCTTTAATTTGGGGCAAAAATCATAAATTCCCCTTATTTTGGGGAAAAATTCAAGAAATTTCCTTTATTTTGGGGCAAAATTGCAGGAATTTACCTTATTTTGGGGCAAAATTGCAGAAATTTTTCTTATTTGGGGCAAAATTGCAGAAATTTCACTTATTTTCAGGTAAAAAGGCTGAAATTTCCTTAAGTTTGGGGCAAAAAGGGAGAAATTCTTCTTATTTTGGAGCAAAATTGCAGAAATTTCCCTTATTATTGGGAAAAATTGCAGAAATTTTTCTTATTTTAGAGCAAAATTGCAGCAATTTCACTTATTTCAGAGAAAAAAAGCAAAAATTTTTCTTATTTTGGGGCAAAAAGGCAGAAATTCCCATTATTTTGGGGCAAAAATGGAGAAATTCACCTTATTTTGAGGTAAAATTGCAGAAATTTAACAGATTTCAGGGAGAAAAAGCAGAAATTTCCCTTATTTTGGGGCAAAATTGCAGAAATTTCACTTATTTCAGGGTAATAAGTCAGAAATTCCCATTATTTTGGGCCAAAAAAAACCCAGAAATTCCCTTTGTTTGGGGGAAAAAGACAGAAATTCCACTTATTGAGAAGCAAAAAGGCAGAAATTCCTTTTATTTTGGACCAAAAATGAAGAAATTTCCCTTTTTTATGGCAAAAAGTTATGCATTCCTCTTATTTTCGTGCAAAAAGCAGAAATTCCTCGTATTTTGTAGCAAAATTGAAGAAATTCCCCTAATTGTGGTGCAAAAAGGAAGATATTCCCTATATGTTGGGACAAAAAGACAGAAATTCTCCTTATTTTGGGGCAAAATTCAGAAATTTCACTTATTTTGGGGCAATATTGCAGAAATTTCACTTACTTCAGGGAAAATAGGCAGAAATTTCCCTTATTTTGGGGCAAAAAGGAAGAAATTCCTAATATTTTGTGGCAAAAATTCAGAAAATCCCCTTAGTTTGAGTTAAAAACGGTGAAATTCCCCTTATTTGTGGGCAAAAAGGCAAAAATTTTCCTTATTTTGTGGCAAAATTGCAGAAACCTCACTTATTTCTGAGTAATAAGTCAGAAAATTTTCTTATTTTGGGGCAAAAAAGACAGAAAATCCCTTTGTTTTGGGGGAAAAAGACAGAAATTCCACTTATTTAGAGGCAAAAAAGCAGAAATTCCCCTTATTTTGAAGCAAAAATGAAGAAATTTCCCTTTTTTAAGGCAAAAAGGTATGCATTCTTCTTATTTTCGGGCAAAAAGGCAGAAATTCTACGTATATTGGAGCAAAATTGCAAAAATTCCCCTAATTGTGGGGCAAAAATGCAGAAATTCCCTATATGTTGGGGCAAAAGACGGAAATTCTCCTTATTTTGGGGCAACACTCAGAAATTCCACTTATTTTGGGGCAAAATTCCAGAAATTTCCCTTATTCTGGGGCAAAATTGCAGAAATTTCATTTATTTTGTGCAAAATTGCAGAAATTTCACTTATTTCAGGGAAAAAAGGAATTTTGTTATTTTGGGGAAAAAAGGCAGAAATTCCCCTTATTTTGAGGTAAAAAGGCTGAAATTCCCCTTATATGGGGGCAAAAAGGCAGAAATATCCCTTATTTTGTGGCAAAATTGCAGAAATTTTACTTATTACAGGGTAATAAGTCAGAAATTCCCCTTAATTTGTGGTAAAAAATACAGAAATTCCCTTTGTTTTGGGGGAAAAAGAAGAAATTCCACTTATTTAGAGGCAAGAAGGCAGAAATTCCCCTTATTTTGGAGCAAAAATGAAGAAGTTTCCCTTTTTATGGCAAAAAGGTATGCATTCCCATTATTTTCGGGCAAAAAGGCAGAAATTCCCCCATATTTTGGGGCAAAATTGCAGAAATTCCCCTAAATTTGGGGCAAAAGGCAGAAATTCCCTTTATTTTGGGGCAAAAATCATAAATTCCCTTTATATTGGTGCAAAATTCAAGAAATTTCCTTTATTTTGGGGCAAAATTGCAGGAATTTACTTTATTTTGGGGCAAAATTGCAAAAATTTTTCTTATTTGGGGCAAATTTGCAGAAATTTCACTTATTTTCAGGTAAAAAGGCTGAAATTTCCTTTAGTTTGGGGCAAAAAGGGAGAAATTCCCCTTATTTTGGGGCAAAATTGCAGAAATTTCCCTTATTATTGGGAAATATTGCAAAAATTTTCCTTATTTTAGAGCAAAATTGCAGCAATTTCACTTATTTCAGAGAAAAAAAAATTTTTCTTATTTTGGGGCAAAAAGGCAGAAATTCCCATTATTTTGGGGCAAAAGGCAGAAATTCACCTTATTTTGGGGTAAAATTGCAGTAATTTCACATATTTCATGGCAAAAAGGCAAAAATTTCCCTTATTTTGGGGCAAAATTGCAGAAATTTCACTTATTTCGGGGTAATAAGTCAGAAATTTTCCTTATTTTGGGGCAAAATACAGAAATTCCCTTTGTTTTGGGGGAAAAAGACAGAAATTCCACTTATTTAGAGGCAAAAAACAAAATTCTTCTTATTTTGGAGCAAAAATAAAGAAATTTTTCTCGTTTATGGCAAAAGGTTATGCATTCCCCTTATTTTTGGGCAAAAAGGCAGAAATTCCCTGTATTTTGGAGCAAAATTGTAGAAATTCTCATAATTGTGGGGCAAAAAGGCAGAAATTCCCTCTATGTTGGGGCAAAAACACAGAAATTCTCCTTATTTTGGGGCAAAACTCAGAAATTCCCCTTATTTTGGGGCAAAATTCCAGAAATTTCCCTTACTTTGGGGCAAAATTGCAGAAATTTCACTTATTTTGGGGCAAAATTGCAGAAATTTCAATTATTTTTAAGGAAAAAAGCCAGAAATTTTTCTTATTTTGGGGCAAAAATGCAGAAATTTACTTTATTTTGAGGTAAAAATGCTGTAATTCCCCTTATTTGGGGGCAAAACGCAGAAATATCCTTTATTTTGGGGGAAAGAGACAGAAATTCCCCTTATTTTGTGGCAAAAATTTCTTTTATTTTAGGGCAAAATTGCAGAAATTTCACATATTTCAGGGCATAATTCAAAAATTCCTTTTATTTTTGGGCAAAATAACAGAAATTCTGTTTATTTTTGTGTAAAAAGGCAGAAATTTCACTTATTTTGAGGTAAAAAGGCAGAAATTGCTCTAATTTTGGGGCAAAAATGAAGAAATTTCCCTTTTTTTGTGGCAAAAGGTATACATTCCCCTTACTTTCGGGATAAAAAGCAGAAATTCCCCGTATTTTGAAGCAAAATTGCAGAAATTCTCTCAATTGTCGGGCAAAAAGGCAGAAATTCTCCTTATTTTGTGGTAAAAAGACAGAAAATCTCCTTTTTCGGGAGCAACCAGTCTGAAATTCCCCTAATTTTGGGGCAAAATTGCAGAAATTTCTTTTACATTGGGGCAAAATTGCAGAAATTTCCCTTATTTTGGGGCTAAATTGCAGAAATTTCACTTATTTAAGGGTAATAAGTCAAAAATTTCCTTTATTTTGAGGCAAAAAAGACAGAAAATCCCTTTGTTTTGGGGAAAAAGACAGAAATTCCACATATTTAGAGGCAAAAAGGCAGAAATTCCCCTTTTTTGGAGCAAAAATGAAGAAATTTCCCTTTTTATTGCAAAAAGGTATGCATACCCATTATTTTCGGGCAAAAAAGCAGAAATTCCCCGTATTTTAGAGCAAAAGTACAGAAATTCCCCTTATTTTTGGGCAAAAGGCAGAAATTCCCATTATTTTGGGGCAAAATTCCAGAAATTTCCTTTTTTTGGGGCAAAATTGCAGGAATTTACCTTATTTTGGGGCAAAATTGCAGAAATTTCCCTTATTTGGGGCAAAATTGCAGAAATTTCACTTATTTTCAGGTAAAAAGGCTGAAATTTCCTTTGTTTTAGGGCAAAAAGGATGAAATTCCCCTTATTTTGCGGCAAAATTGCAGATATTTTTCTTATTATGTGAAAAAATTGCAAAAATTTCCCTTATTTTAGGGCAAAATTGCAGAAATTTCACTTATTTCAGAGAAAAAAGCAAAAATTTTTCTTATTTTGGGGCAAAAAGGCAGAAATTCCCCTTATTTTGAGGGAAAAAGGCTGAAATTCCCCTTATTTGGGGGCAAAAAGGCAGAAATATCCCTTATTTTGGGGCAAAATTGCAGCAATTTCACTTATTACAGGGTAATAAGTCAGGAATTCCCCTTAATTTGGGGCAAAAAAGACAGAAATTCCCTTTGTTTTGGGGGAAAAAGAAGAAATTCCACTTATTTAGAGGCAAGAAGGCAGAAATTCCCCTTATTTCGGAGCAAAAATGAAGAAGTTTCCCTTTTTATGGCAAAATGTATGCATTCCCATTATTTTCGGGCAAAAAGGCAGAAATTCCCCATATTTTGGGGCAAAATTGCAGAAATTCCCCTAAATTTGGGGCAAAAGGAAGAAATTCCCTTTATTTTGGGGCAAAAATCATAAATTCCCCTTATTTTGGGGCAAAATTCCAGAAATTTCCTTTATTTTGTGGCAAAATTGCAGGAATTTACCTTATCTTGGGGCAAAATTGCAGAAATTTTTTTTATTTGGGGCAAAATTGCAGAAATTTCACTTATTTTCAGGTAAAAATGCTGAAATTTCCTTTAGTTTGGGGCAAAAGGGAGAAATTCCCCTTATTTAGCGGCAAAATTGCAGAAATTTCCCTTATTATTAGGAAAAATTGCAGAAATTTACTTTATTTTAGAGCAAAATTGCAGCAATTTCACTTATTTTAGAGAAAAAAAGCAAAAATTTTTCTTATTTTGGGGCAAAATTCAGAAATTCCCATTATTTTGGGGCATAAAGGCAGAAATTGACCTTATTTTGGGGTAAAATTGCAGAAATTTCACATATTTTAGGGCAAAAAGGTAGAAATTTCCCTTATTTTGGGGCAAAATTGCAGAAATTTCACTTATTTCAGGGTAATAAGTCAGAAATTCCCCTTATTTTGGGGCAAAATACAGAAATTCCTTTGTTTTGGGGGAAAAAGACAGAAATTCCACTTATTTAGAGGCAAAAAAGCAGAAATTCTTCTTATTTTGGAGCAAAAATGAAGAAATTTTTCTCGTTTATGGCAAAAGGTTATGCATTCCCCTTATTTTTGGTCAAAAAGGCAGAAATTCCCTGTATTTTGGAGCAAAATTGCAGAAATTCCCCTAATTGTTGGGCAAAAAGGCAGAAATTCCCTATATGTTGGTGCAAAAACACAGAAATTCTCCTTATTTTGGGGCAAAACTCAGAAATTCCCCTTATTTTGGGGCAAAATTCCAGAAATTTCCCTTATTTTGGGGTAAAATTGCAGAAATTTCACTTATTTTGGGGCAAAATTGCAGAAATTTCAATTATTTTAAGGAAAAAAGCCAGAAATTTTTCTTATTTTGGTGCAAAAATGCAGAAATTCCCCTTATTTTGAGGTAAAATGCTGTAATTTCCCTTATTTGGGGGCAAAACGCAGAAATTTCCTTTATTTTGGGCCAAAGAGAGAGAAATTCCCCTTATTTTGTGGCAAAAATGCAGAAATTTCTTTTATTTTGGGGCAAAATTGCAGAAATTTCACATATTTCAGGGAATAATTCAAAAATTCCTTTTATTTTGGGGCAAAATGACAGAAATTCCGTTTATTTTTGTGTAAAAAGGCAGAAATTTCAATTATTTTGAGGTAAAAAGGCAGAAATTGCTCTAATTTTGGGGCAAAAATGAAGAAATTTCCCTTTTTTGTAGCAAAAGGTATACATTCCCCTTACTTTCTGGATAAAAAGCAGAAATTCCCTGTATTTTGAAGCAAAATTGCAAAAATTCTCTCAATTTTCGTGCAAAAAGGCAGAAATTCTCCTTATTTTGGGGTAAAAAGACAGAAAATCTCCTTTTTCGGGAGCAAACAGTCAGAAATTCCCCTAATTTTGGGGCAAAATTGCAGAAATTTCCTTTACATTGGGGCAAAATTGCAGAAATTTCCCTTATTTTGGGGCTAAATTGCAGAAATTTCACTTATTTAAGGGTAATAAGTCAGAAATTTCCCTTATTTTGAGGCAAAAAAGACAGAAAATCCCTTTGTTTTGGAGGAAAAAGACAGAAATTCCACATATTTAGAGGCAAAAAGGCAAAAATTCCCCTATTTTTGGAGCAAAAATGAAGAAATTTCCCTTTTTATGGCAAAAAGGTATGCATACCCATTATTTTCGGGCAAAAAAGGCAGAAATTAACCGTATTTTGGAGCAAAAGTGCAGAAATTCCCCTTATTTTTTGGCAAAAGGCAGAAATTCCCATTATTTTGGGGCAAAATTCCAGAAATTTCATTTTTCGGGGGCAAAATTGCAGGAATTTACCTTATTTTGGGGCAAATTGCAGAAATTTCCCTAATTTGGGGCAATATTGCAGAAATTTCACTTATTTTCAGGTAAAAAGGCTGAAATTTCCTTTGTTTTAGGGCAAAAAGGAAGAAATTTCCCTTATTTTGGGGCAAAATTGCAGAAATTTTTCTTATTATGTGAAAAAATTGCAAAAATTTCCTTTATTTTAAGACAAAATTGCAGAAATTTCACTTATTTCAGAGAAAAAAAGCAAAAATTTTTCTTATTTTTGGGCAAAAAGGCAGAAATTCCCCTTATTTTGAGGTAAAAAGGCTGAAATTCCGCTTATTTGGGGGCAAAAAGGCAGAAATATCCCTTTTTTTGGGGCAAAATTGCAGCAATTTCACTTATTACAGGGTAATAAGTCAGAAATTCCCCTTAATTTAGGGCAAAAAAGACAGAAATTCCCTTTGTTTTGGAGGAAAAAGAAGAAATTCCACTCATTTAGAGGCAAGAAGGCAGAAATTCCCCTTATTTTGGAGAAAAAATGAAGAAATTTCCCTTTTTATGGCAAAAAGGTATGCATTCCCATTATTTTTGGGCAAAAAGGCAGAAATTCCCATTATTTTGTGGCAAAATTCCAGAAATTTCCTTTTTTGGGGCAAAATTGCAGGAATTTACCTTATTTTGGGGCAAAATTGCAGTAATTTCCCTTATTTGGGGCAAAATTGCAGAAATTTCACTTATTTTCAGGTAAAAAGGCTGAAATTTCCTTTGTTTTAGGGCAAAAAGGAAGAAATTCCCCTTATTTTGGGGCAAAATTGCAGAAATTTTTCTTATTATGTGAAAAATTGCAAAAATTTCCCTTATTTTAGGGCAAAATTGCAGAAATTTCACTTATTTCAGAGAAAAAAAGCAAAAATTTTTCTCATTTTGGGGCAAAAAGGCAGAAATTCCCCTTATTTTGAGGGAAAAAGGCTGAAATTCCCCTGATTTGGGGGCAAAAATGCAGAAATATCCCTTATTTTGGGGCAAAATTGCAGCAATTTCACTTATTACAGGGTAATAAGTCAGAAATTCCCCTTAATTTAGGGCAAAAAAGACAGAAATTCCCTTTGTTTTGGAGGAAAAAGAAGAAATTCCACTTATTTAGAGGCAATAAGGCAGAAATTCCCCTTATTTTAGAGCACAAATGAAGAAATTTCCCTTTTTATGGCAAAAAGTTATGCATTCCCATTATTTTTGGGCAAAAAGGCAGAAATTCCCCATATTTTGGGGCAAAATTGCAGAAATTCCCCTAAATTTGGGGCAAAAGGCAGAAATTCCCTTTATTTTGGGGCAAAAATCATAAATTCCCCTTATTTTGGGGCAAAATTCAAGAAATTTCCTTTATTTTGGGGCAAAATTGCAGGAATTTACCTTATTTTGGGGCAAAATTGCAGAAATTTTTCTTATTTGGGGCAAAATTGCAGAAATTTCACTTATTTTCAGGTAAAAAGGCTGAAATTTCCTTAAGTTTGGGGCAAAAAGGGAGAAATTCTCCTTATTTTGGGGCAAAATTGCAGAAATTTCCCTTATTATTGGGAAAAATTGCAGAAATTTTCATTATTTTAGGGCGAAACTGCAGTAATTTTACTTATTTCAGAAAAAAAAGCAAAAATTTTTCTTATTTTGAGACAAAAAGGCAGAAATTCCCATTATTTTGGGGCAAAAAGGCAGAAATTCACCTTATTTTGGGTTAAAATTGCAGAAATTTCACATATTTCAGGGCAAAAATGTAGAAATTTCCCTTATTTTGGGGCATAATTGCAGAAATTTCACTTATTTCAGGGTAATAAGTCAGAAATTCCCCTTAATTTGGGGCAAAAAAGACAGAAATTCCATTTGTTTGGGGAAAAAAGAAGAAATTCCACTTATTTAGAGGCAAGAAGTCAGAAATTCCCCTTATTTTGGAGCAAAAATGAAGAAATTTCCCTTTTTATGGCAAAAAGTTATGCATTCTCATTATTATAGGGCAAAAAGGCAGAAATTCCCCACATTTTGGGGCAAAATTGCAGAAATTCCCCTAAATTTGGGGCAAAAGGCAGAAATTCCCTATATGTTGGGGCAAAAAAGACAGAAATTCCCTTTGTTTTGGAGGAAAAAGGCAGAAATTCCACTTATTTAGAGGCAAAAAGGCAGAAATTCCCCTTATTTTGGAGTAAAAATGAAGAAATTTCCCTTTTTATGGCAAAAAGGTATGCATTCCCATTATTTTCGGGCAAAAAGGCAGAAATTCCCCGTATTTTCGAGCAAAATTGCAGAAATTCCCCTAATTTTGGGGCAAAAGTCAGAAATTCCCTTTATTTTGGGGCAAAAATCAGAAATTCCTCTTATTTTGGGGCAGAATTCCAGAAATTTTTTTTTATTTTGGGGCAAAATTGCAGGAATTTATTTTATTTTGGGGCAAAATTGCAGAAATTTCACTTATTTTTAGGTAAAAAGGCTGAAATTTCCTTTATTTTTGGGTAAAAAGGAAGATATTCCCTTTATTTTAAGGCATAATTACAGAAATTTCCCTTATTATGGGGAAAAATTGCAGAAATTTCCTTTATTTTAGGGCAAAATTGCAGAAATTTCACTTATTTCAGAGAAAAAAAGGAAAAATTTTTCTTATTTTGGGGCAAAAAGCCAGAAATTCCCATTATTTGGGGGCAAAAAGTCAGAAATTCACCTTATTTTGGGGTAAAATTGCAGAAATTTCACATATTTCAGGGCAAAAAAGCAGAAATTTCCCTTATGTTGGGGCAAAATTGCAGAAATTTCACTTATTTCAGGGTAATAAGTCAGAAATTCCCCTTATTTTGGGGCAAAAAAGACAGAAATTCCCTTTGTTTTGGGGGAAAAAGACAGAAATTCCACTTATTTAGAGGCAAAAAAGCAGAAATTCTTCTTATTTTGGAGCAAAAATGAAGAAATTTTTCTCGTTTATTTCAAAAATTATGCATTCCCCTTATTTTCGGGATAAAAGGCAGAAATTCCCTGTATTTTGGAGCAAAATTGCAGAAATTCCCCTAATTGTGGGGCAAAAAGGCAGAAATTCCCTATATGTTGGGGCAAAAAGAAAGAAATTCTCCTTATTTTGGGGCAAAACTCAGAAATTCCCCTTATTTTGGGGCAAAATTCCAGAAATTTTCTTTATTTTGGGGCAAAATCGAAGAAATTTCACTTATTTTGGGGCAAAATTGCAGAAATTTCACTTATTTTAGGGAAAAAAGGAAGAAATTTTCCTTATTTTGGGGCAAAAATGCAGAAATTCCCCTTATTTTGAGGTAAAAAGTCTGAAATTCTTTTTATTTGGAGGCAAAAAGGCAGAAATTTCCCTTATTTTGGGGCACAAAGACAGAAATTCCCCTTATTTTGTGGCAAAAATGCAGAAATTTCTTTTATTTTGGGGCAAAAATGAAGAAAATTCTTTTTTTGTAAGAAAAGGTATACATTCCTCTTACTTTCGGGATTAAAAGCAGAAATTTCCTGTATTTTGAAGCAAAATTGCAGAAATTCTCATAATTTTCGGGCAAAAAGGCAGAAATTCTCCTTATTTTGGGGCAAAAAGACAGAAAATCTCCTTTTTTTGGGAGCAAACAGTCAGAATTTCCCCTTATTTTGGGTCAAAATTGCAGAAATTTCATTTACATTGGGGCAAAATTGCAGAAATTTTTCTTATTTTGGGGCAAAATTGCAAAAATTTCACTTATTTCAAGGTAATAAATCAGTAATTCCCCTTATTTTGGGGCAAAAAGACAGAAATTCCCATGTTTTGGGAGAAAAAGACAGAAATTCCATTTATTTAGAGGCAAAAAGGCAGAAATTCCCCTTATTTTGGAGCAAAAATGAAGAAATTTCCCTTTTTATGGCAAAAAGGTATGCATTCCTATTATTTTCGGGCAAAAAGGCAGATATTCCCCGTATTTTGGAGCAAAATTGCAGAAATTCCCCTAATTTTGGGGCAAAGGGCAGAAATTCCCTTTATTTTGGGGCAAAAATCAGAAATTCCCCTTATTTTGGGGCAAAATTCCAGAAATTTCCTTTATTTTGGGGCAAAATTGCAGGAATTTACCTTATTTTGCTGCAAAATTGCAGAAATTTCTTTTATTTGAGGAAAAATTGCAGAAATTTCACTTATTTTCAGGTAAAAAGTCTGAAATTTTCTTTATTTTGGGGCAAAAAGGGAGAAAATCCCCTTATTTTGGGGCAAAATTGCAGAAATTTCTCTTATTATGGGGAAAAATTGCAGAAATTTCCCTTATTTTAGGGCAAAATTGCAGAAATTTCACTTATTTCAGAGAAAAAAACAAAAATTTTTCTTATTTTGTGGCAAAAACTCAGAAATTCACCTTATTTTGGGGTAAAATTGCAGAAATTTCACATATTTCAGGGCAAAAAGGCAGAAATTTCCATTATTTTGGGGCAAAAATGCAGAAATTTCACTTATATCAGGGAAAAAAGGCAGAAATTTTCCTTAATTTGGGGAAAAAATGCAGAAATTCTCCTTATTTGGAGGTAAAAAGGCTGAAATTCTCCTTATTTGGGGGCAAAAACACAGAAATTCCCCTTATTTTGTGGCAAAAATGCAGAAATTTCTTTTATTTTGGGGCAAATTTGCAGAAATTTCACTTATGTCAGGGCATAATTCAAAAATTCCTTTTATTTTGGGGCAAAAAGACAGAAATTCTGTTCATTTTGGGGTAAAAAGGCAGAAATTTCACTTATTTTGAGGTAAAAAGGCAGAAATTCCTCTTTTTTGGGGGCAAAAATAATGAAATTTTCCTTTTTTGTGGCAAAAGGTATACATTTCCCTTACTTTCGGGATAAAAAGCAGAAATTCCTCGTATTTTGAAGCAAAATTGCATAAATTCTCCCAATTTTTTGGGCAAAAAGGCAGAAATTCTTTTTATTTTGAGGCAAAAAGACAGAAAATCTCCTTTTTCAGGAGCAAACAGTCAGAAATTCCCCATATTGTGGGGCAAAATTGCAGAATTTTTTTTTTTACATTGGGGCAAAATTGCAGAAATTTCCCTTATTTTAAGGCAAAATTGCAGAAATTTCACTTATTTCAGGTTAATAAGTCAGAAATTCCCCTTATTTTGGGGCAAAATTGCCAAAATTTGCTTTACATTGGGGCAAAATTGCAAAAATCTCTCTTATTTTGTTGCAAAATTGCAGAAATTTCACTTATTTCAATTTAGTAAGTCAGAAATTCCCCTTATTTTGGGGCAAAAAAGACAGAAATTCCCTTTGTTTTGGGGGAAAAAGACAGAAATTCCACTTATTTAGAGGCAAAAAGGCAGAAATTCCCATTATTTTGGAGCAAAAATGAAAAAATTTCCCTTTTTATGGCAAAAAACTATGCATTCCCATTATTTTCAGACAAAAAGGCAGAAATTCCCTGTATTTTGGAGCAAAATTGCAGAAATATTTCTAATTTTGGGGCAAAAGGCAGAAATTCCCCTTATTTTGGGGCAAAATTCCAGAAATTTCCTTTATTTTGGGGCAAAATTGCAGGAATTTACCTTATTTTGGGGCAAAATTGCAGAAATTTCACCTATTTGGTGCAAAATTGCAGAAATTTTACTTATTTTCAGGTATAAAGGCTGAAATTTCCTTTATTTTGGGGCAATAAGGGAGAAATTCCCCTTATTTTGGGGCAAAATTGCAGAAATTTCCCTTATTATGGGGAAAAATTGCAGAAATTTCCCTTATTTTAGGGCAAAATTGCAGAAATTTCACTTATTTCAGAGAAAAAAAGGAAAAATTTTTCTTTTTTTGGGGCAAAAAGGTAGAAATTCCCATTATTTTGGGGCAAAATGCAGAAATTCACCTTATTTTGTGGTAAAATTGCAGAAATTTCACATATTTCAGGGCAAAAAGGTAGAAATTTCCCTTATTTTGGGGCAAAATTGCAGAAATTTCACTTATTTCAGGGGAATAAGTCAAAAATTTCCCTTATTTTGGGACAAAAAAGACAAAAATTCCCTTTGATTTGGAGGAAAAAGACAGAAATTCCACTAATTTAGAGGCTAAAAAGCCGAAATTCTTCTTATTTTGGAGCAAAAATGAAGAAATTTTCCTTTTTTATGGCAAAATCTTATGCATTTCCTCTATTTTCGGGCAAAATGCAGAAATTCCTTGTATTTTGGAGCAAAATTGCAGAAATTCCCCTAATTCTGGGGCAAAAAGGCAAAAATTCCCTATATGTTGAGGCAAAAAGACAGAAATTCTCCTTATTTTGGGGCAAAACTCAGAAATTCCCCTTATTTTGGGGCAAAATTCTAGAAATTTCCCTTATTTTGGGGCAAAATTGCAGAAATTTCACTTATTTCAGGGAAAAAAGGCAGAAATTTTCCTTATTTTAGGGCAAAAATGCAGAAATTCCCCTTATTTTGAGGTAAAAAGGCTGAAATTCCCCTTATTTGGGGGCAAAAAGGCAGAAATTTCCCTTATTTTGGGGCAAAAAAACAAAAATTCTCTTTATATTGTGGCAAAAATGCAGAAATTTCTTTTATTTTGGGGCAAAATTGCAGAAATTTCACATATTTCAGGGCATAATTCAAAAATTCCTTTTATTTTGGGGCAAAATGAAGGAAATTCCGTTTATTTTTGTTTAAAAAGGCAGAAATTTCACTTATTTTGAGGTAAAAAGGCAGAAATTGCTCTAATTTTGGGGCAAAATGAAGAAATTTCCCTTTTTTGTGGCAAAAGGTATACATTCCCCTTACTTTCGGGATAATAAGCAGAAATTCCCCGTATTTTGAAGCAAAATTGCAGAAATTCTCTCAATTTTCGTGCAAAAAGGCAGAAATTCTCCTTCTTTTGGGGCAAAAAGACAGAAAAATCTCCTTTTTCGGGAGCAAACAGATAGAAATTCCCCTTATTTTTGGGCAAAATTGCAAAAATTTCACTTATTTCAGGGTAATAAGTCAGAAATTCCCCTTATTTTGGTGAAAAATACAGAAATTCCCTTTGTTTTGGGGGAAAAAGACAGAAATTCCACTTATTTAGAGGCTAAAAATCCTAAATTCTTCTTATTTTGGAGCAAAAATGAAGAAATTTTCCTCGTTTATTTCAAAAAGTTATGCATTCCCCTTTTTTTCGGGCAAAAAGGCAGAAATTCCCTGTATTTTGGAGCAAAATTGCAGAAATTCCCATAATTGTGGGGCAAAAAGGCAGAAATTCCCTATATGTTGGGGCGAAAACACAGAAATTCTCTTTATTTTGGGGCAAAATTCCAGAAATTTCTCTTATTCTGGGGCAAAATTGCAGAAATTTCACTTATTTTGAGCAAAATTGCAGAAATTTAACTTATTTCAGGGAAAAAAAGGAATTTTGTTATTTTGGGGGCAAAAAGGCAGAAATTCCACTTATTTTGATGTAAAAGGGCTGAAATTCCCCTTATTTGGGGGCAAAAAGGCAGAAATATCCCTTATTTTGGGGCAAAATTGCAGAAATTTCACTTATTACAGGGTAATAAGTCAGAAATTCCCCTTAATTTGGGGCAAAAAAGACAGAAGTTCCCTTTGTTTTGGGGGAAAAACAAGAAATTCCACTTATTTAGAGGCAAGAAGGCAGAAATTCCCCTTATTTTGTAGCAAAAATGAAAAAGTTTCCCTTTTTATGGCAAAAAGTTATGCATTCCCATTATTTTCGGGCAAAAAGGCAGAAATTCCCCTTATTTTGGGGCAAAATTCAAGAAATTTCCTTTATTTTGGGCAAAATTGCAGGAATTTACCTTATTTTGGGGCAAAATTGCAGAAATTTTTCTTATTTGGGGCAAAATTGCAGAAATTTCACTTATTATCAGGTAAAAAGGCTGAAATTTCCTTTAGTTTGAGGCAAAAAGGGAGATATTCCCTTTATTTTTGGGCAAAATTGCAGAAATTTCCCTTATTTTTGGGAAAAATTGCAAAAATTTTTTTTATTTTAGAGCAAAATTGCAGCAATTTTACTTATTTCAGAGAAAAAAAACAAAAATTTTTCTTATTTTGGGGCAAAAAGGCAGAAATTTCTTTTATTTTGGGGCAAAATTGCAGAAATTTACCTTATTTTGTGGTAAAATTGCAGAAATTTCACATATTTCAGGGCAAAAAGGCAGAAATTTCCCTTATTTGGGGGCAAAATTGCAGAAATTTCACTTATTTCAGGGTAATAAGTCAGAAATTCCCCTTATTTTGGGGCAAAAAAGACAGAAATTCCCTTTGTTTTGGGGGAAAAAGACAGAAATTCCACTTATTTAGAGGCAATAAAGCAGAAATTCTTATTTTGGAGCAAAAATGAAGAAATTTTTCTCATTTATTTCAAAAATTATGCATTCCCCTTATTTTCGGGGTAAAAGGCAGAAATTCCCTGTATTTTGGAGCAAAATTGCAGAAATTTCACTAACTGTGGGGCAAAAAGGCAGAAATTCTCTTTATTTTGGGGCAAAACTCAGAAATTCCCCTTATTTTGGGGCAAAATTTCAGAAATTTCCCTTATTTTGGGGCAAAATTGAAGAAATTTCACTTTTTTTGGGGCAAAATTGCAGAAATTTCACTTATTTTAGGGAAAAAAGCCAGAGATTTTCCTTATTTTGGGGCAAAAATGCAGAAATTTCCCTTATTTTGAGGTAAAAAGTCCGAAATTCTTCTTATTTGGAGGCAAAAAGGCAGAAATTTCCCTTATTTTGGGGCAAAAAGACAGAAATTCCCCTTATTTTGTGGCAAAAATGCAGAAATTTCTTTTATTTTGGGGCAAAAATGAAGAAAATCCTTTTTTTGTGAGAAAAGGTATACATTCCTCTTACTTTCGGGATTAAAAGCAGAAATTTCCCGTATTTTGAAGCAAAATTGCAGAAATTCTCATAATTTTTGGGCAAAAAGGCAGAAATTCTCCTTATTTTGGGTCAAAAAGACAGAAAATCTCCTTTTTTGGGAGCAAACAGTCAGAATTTCTCCTTATTTTGGGGCAAAATTGCAGAAATTTCGTTTACATTGGGGCAAAATTGCAGAAATTTTCCTTATTTTGGGGCAAAATTGCAGAAATTTCACTTATTTCAGGGTAATAAATCAGTAATTCCCCTTATTTTGGGGCAAAAAAGACAGAAATTCCCTTTGTTTTGGGGGCAAAATACAGAAATTCCATTTATTTAGAGGCAAAAAGGCAGAAATTCCCCTTATTTTGGAGCAAAAATGAAGAAATTTCCCTTTTTATGGCAAAAAGGTATGCATTCCCATTATTTTCAGGCAAAAAGGCAGAAATTCCCTGTATTTTAGAGCAAAATTGCAGAAATTCTTCTAATTTTGGGGCAAAAGGCAGAAATTCCCCTTATTTTGGGGCAAAATTCCAGAAATTTCCTTTATTTTGGGGCAAAATTGCAGGAATTTACCTTATTTTGGGTCAAAATTGCAGAAATTTCACCTATTTGGTGCAAAATTGCAGAAATTTTACTTATTTTCAGGTATAAAGGCTGAAATTTCCTTTATTTTGGGGCACTAAGGGAGAAATTCCCCTTATTTTGGGGCAAAATTGCAGAAATTTCCCTTATTATGGAGATAAATTGCAGAAATTTCCCTTATTTTAGGGCAAAATTGCAGAAATTTCACTTATTTTAGAGAAAAAAAGCAAAAATTTTTCTTTTTGGGGGGCAAAAAGGTAGAAATTCCCATTATTTTGGGGCAAAAAGGCAGAAATCCACCTTATTTTGGGGTAAAATTGCAGAAATTTCACATATTTCAGAGCAAAAAGGTAGAAATTTCCCTTATTTTGGGGCAAAATTGCAGAAATTTCACTTATTTCAGGGTAATAAGTCAAAAATCTCCCTTATTTTGGGACAAAAAAGACAAAAATTCCCTTTGATGTGGGGGAAAAAGACAGAAATTCCACTTATTTAGAGGCTAAAAAGCCAAAATTCTTCTTATTTTGGAGCAAAATGAAGAAATTTTCCTTTTTTATGGCAAACACTTATGCATTTCCTCTATTTTCGGGCAAAATGCAGAAATTCCTTGTATTTTGGAGCAAAATTGCAGAAATTCCCCTAATTCTGGGGCAAAAAGGCAAAAATTCCCTATATGTTGGGGCAAAAATACAGAAATTCTCCTTATTTTGGGGCAAAACTCAGAAATTCCCCTTATTTTGGGGCAAAATTCCAGAAATTTCCCTTATTTTGGGGCAAAATTGCAGAAATTTCACTAATTTGGGGCAAAATTGCAGAAATTTCAATTATTTTAAGGAAAAAAGCCAGAAATTTTTCTTATTTTGGGGCAAAAATGCAGAAATTCCCCTTATTTTGAGGTAAAAATGCTGTAATTCCCCTTTATTTGGGGACAAAAATGCAGAAATTTCCCTTATTTTGGGGCAAAGAGACAGAAATTCCCCTTATTTTGTGGCAAAAATGCAGAAATTTCTTTTATTTTGGGGCAAAATTGCAGAAATTTCACATATTTCAGGGCATAATTCAAAAATTCCTTTTATTTTTGGGCAAAATGACAGAAATTCCGTTTATTTTTGTGTAAAAAGGCAGAAATTTCACTTATTTTGAAGTAAAAAGAAAGAAATTGCTCTAATTTTGGGGCAAAAATGAAGTAATTTCCCTTTTTTGTGGCAAAAGGTATACATTCCCCTTACTTTCCGGATAAAAAGCAGAAATTCCCCGTATTTTGAAGCAAAATTGCAGAAATTCTCTCAATTTTCGGGCAAAAATGCAGAAATTCTCCTTATTTTTTGGTAAAAAGACAGAAAATCTCCTTTTTCGGGAGCAAACAGTCAGAAATTCCCCTTATTTTGGGGCAAAAAAGACAAAAATTCCCTTTGTTTTGGGGGAAAAAGACAGAAATTCCACTTATTTAGAGGCAATAAAGCAGAAATTCTTATTTTGGAGCAAAAATGAAGAAATTTTTCTCATTTATTTCAAAAATTATGCATTCCCCTTATTTTCGGGGTAAAAGGCAAAAATTCCCTGTATTTTGGAGCAAAATTGCATAAATTCCCCTAATTGTGGGGCAAAAAGGCAGAAATTCCCTATATGTTGGGGCAAAAAGAAAGAAATTCTCCTTATTTTGGGGCAAAACTCAGAAATTCCCCTTATTTTGGGGCAAAATTCCAGAAATTTCCCTTATTTTGGGGCAAAATTGAAGAAATTTCACTTATTTTGGGGCAAAATTGCAGAAATTTCACTTATTTTAGGGAAAAAAGCCAGAGATTTTCCTTATTTTGGGGCAAAAATGCAGAAATTCCCCTTATTTTGAGGTAAAAAGTCCAAAATTCTTCTTATTTGAAGGCAAAAAGGCAGAAATTTCCCTTATTTTGGGGCAAAAAGACAGAAATTCCCCTTATTTTGTGGCAAAAATGCAGAAATTTCTTTTATTTTGGGGCAAAAATGAAGAAAATCCTTTTTTTGTGAGAAAAGGTATACATTCCTCTTACTTTCGGGATTAAAAGCAGAAATTTCCCGTATTTTGAAGCAAAATTGCAGAAATTCTCATAATTTTTGGGCAAAAAGGCAGAAATTCTCCTTATTTTGGGTCAAAAAGACAGAAAATCGCCTTTTTTGGGAGCAAACAGTCAGAACTTCTCCTTATTTTGGGGCAAAATTGCAGAAATTTCGTTTACATTGGGGCAAAATTGCAGAAATTTTCCTTATTTTGGGGCAAAATTGCAAAAATTTCACTTATTTCAGGGTAACAAATCAGTAATTCCCCTTATTTTGGGGCAAAAAAGACAGAAATTCCCTTTGTTTTGGGGGCAAAAGACAGAATTTCCATTTATTTAGAGGCAAAAAGGCAGAAATTCCCCTTATTTTGGAGCAAAAATGAAGAAATTTTCCTTTTTATGGCAAAAAGGTATGCATTCCCATTATTTTCAGGCAAAAAGGCAAAAATTCCCTGTATTTTAGAGCAAAATTGCAGAAATTCTTCTAATTTTGGGGCAAAAGGCAGAAATTCCCCTTATTTTGGGGCAAAATTCCAGAAATTTCCTTTATTTTGGGGCAAAATTGCAGGAATTTACCTTATTTTGGGTCAAAATTGCAGAAATTTCACCTATTTGGTGCAAAATTGCAGAAATTTTACTTATTTTCAGGTATAAAGGCTGAAATTTCCTTTATTTTGGGGCAATAAGGGAGAAATTCCCCTTATTTTGGGGCAAAATTGCAGAAATTTCCCTTATTATGGGGAAAAATTGCAGAAATTTCCCTTATTTTAGGGCAAAATTGCAGAAATTTCACTTATTTTAGAGAAAAAAAGCAAAAATTTTTCTTTTTTGGGGGCAAAAAGGTAGAAATTCCCATTATTTTGGGGCAAAAAGGCAGAAATCCACCTTATTTTGGGGTAAAATTGCAGAAATTTCACATATTTCAGAGCAAAAAGGTAGAAATTTCCCTTATTTTGGGGCAAAATTGCAGAAATTTCACTTATTTCAGGGTAATAAGTCAGAAATCTCCCTTATTTTGGGACAAAAAAGACAAAAATTCCCTTTGTTTTGGGGGAAAAAGACAGAAATTCCACTTATTTAGAGGCTAAAAAGCCGAAATTCTTCTTATTTTGGAGCAAAATGAAGAAATTTTCCTTTTTTATGGCAAAAACTTATGCATTTCTTCTATTTTCGGGCAAAATGCAGAAATTCCTTGTATTTTGGAGCAAAATTGCAGAAATTCCCCTAATTCTGGGGCAAAAAGGCAAAAATTCCCTATATGTTGGGGCAAAAAGACAGAAATTCTCCTTATTTTGGGGCAAAACTCAGAAATTCCCCTTATTTTGGGGCAAAATTACAGAAATTTCCCTTATTTTGGGGCACAATTGCAGAAATTTCACTTATTTTGGGGCAAAATTGCAGAAATTTCACTTATTTCAGGGAAAAAAGGCAGAAATTTTCCTTATTTTAGGGCAAAAATGCAGAAATTCCCCTTATTTTGAGGTAAAAAGGCTGAAATTCCCCTTATTTGGGGGCAAAAAGGCAGAAATTTCCCTTATTTCTGGGCAGAAAAACACAAATTCTCCTTATTTTGTAGCAAAAATGCAGAAATTTCTTTTATTTTGGGGCAAAATTGCAGAAATTTCACATATTTCAGGGCATAATTCAAAAATTCCTTTTATTTTGGGGCAAAATGACAGAAATTCCGTTTATTTTTGTTTAAAAAGGCAGAAATTTCACTTATTTTGAGGTAAAAAGGCAGAAATTGCTCTAATTTTGGGGCAAAAATGAAGAAATTTCCCTTTTTTGGGGCAAAAGGTATACATTCCCCTTACTTTCGGGATAATAAGCAGAAATTCCCCGTATATTGAAGCAAAATTGCAGAAATTCTCTCAATTTTCGTGCAAAAAGGCAGAAATTCTCCTTCTTTTGGGGCAAAAAGACAGAAAATCTCCTTTTTCGGGAGCAAACAGATAGAAATTCCCCTTATTTTGGGGCAAAATTGCAAAAATTTCACTTATTTCAGGGTAATAAGTCAGAAATTCCCCTTATTTTGGTGAAAAATACAGAAATTCCCTTTGTTTTGGGGGAAAAAGACAGAAATTCCACTTATTTAGAGGCTAAAAAGCCTAAATTCTTCTTATTTTGGAGCAAAAATGAAGAAATTTTCCTCGTTTATTTCAAAAAGTTATGCATTCCCCTTTTTTTTGGGCAAAAAGGCAGAAATTCCCTGTATTTTGGAGCAAAATTGCAGAAATTCCCATAATTGTGGGGCAAAAAGGCAGAAATTCCCTATATGTTGGGGCGAAAACACAGAAATTCTCTTTATTTTGGGGCAAAACTCAGAAATTCCACTTATTTTGGGGCAAAATTCCAGAAATTTCCCTTATTCTGGGGCAAAATTGCAGAAATTTCACTTATTTTGAGCAAAATTGCAGAAATTTAACTTATTTCAGGGAAAAAAAGGAATTTTGTTATTTTGGGGGCAAAAAGGCAGAACTTCCACTTATTTTGAGGTAAAAAGGCTGAAATTCCCCTTATTTGGGGGCAAAAAGGCAGAAATATCCCTTATTTTGGGGCAAAATTGCAGAAATTTCACTTATTACAGGGTAATAAGTCAGAAATTCCTTTTAATTTGGGGCAAAAAAGACAGAAGTTCCCTTTGTTTTGGGGGAAATTCAAGAAATTCCACTTATTTAGAGGCAAGAAGGCAGAAATTCCCCTTATTTTGGAGCAAAAATGAAGAAGTTTCCCTTTTTATGGCAAAAAGGTATGCATTCCCATTATTTTCGGGCAAAAAGGCAGAAATTCCCCTTATTTTGGGGCAAAATTCAAGAAATTTCCTTTATTTTGGGGCAAAATTGCAGGAATTTACCTTATTTTGGGGCAAAATTGCAGAAATTTTTCTTATTTGGGGCAAAATTGCAGAAATTTCACTTATTTTCAGGTAAAAAGGCCGAAATTTCCTTTAGTTTGGGGCAAAAAGGGAGAAATTCCCCTTATTTTTGGGCAAAATTGCAGAAATTTCCCTTATTTTTGGGAAAAATTGCAAAAATTTTCCTTATTTTAGAGCAAAATTGCAGCAATTTTACTTATTTCAGAGAAAAAAAAACAAAAATTTTTCTTATTTTGGGGCAAAAAGGCAGAAATTCCCATTATTTTGGGGCAAAAAAGCAGAAATTTACCTTATTTTGTGGTAAAATTGCAGAAATTTCACATATTTCAGGGCGAAAAGGCAGAAATTTCCCTTATTTTGGGGCAAAATTGCAGAAATTTCACTTATTTCAGGGTAATAAGTCAGAAATTCCCCTTATTTTGGGGCAAAATACAGAAATTCCCTTTGTTTTGGGGGAAAAAGAAAGAAATTCCACTTATTTAGAGGCAATAAAGCAGAAATTCTTATTTTGGAGCAAAAATGAAGAAATTTTTCTCATTTATTTCAAAAATTATGCATTCCCCTTATTTTCGGGGTAAAAGGCAAAAATTCCCTGTATTTTGGAGCAAAATTGCATAAATTCCCCTAATTGTGGGGCAAAAAGGCAGAAATTCCCTATATGTTGGGGCAAAAAGAAAGAAATTCTCCTTATTTTGGGGCAAAACTCAGAAATTCCCCTTATTTTGGGGCAAAATTCCAGAAATTTCCCTTATTTTGGGGCAAAATTGAAGAAATTTCACTTATTTTGGGGCAAAATTGCAGAAATTTCACTTATTTTAGGGAAAAAAGCCAGAGATTTTCCTTATTTTGGGGCAAAAATGCAGAAATTCCCCTTATTTTGAGGTAAAAAGTCCGAAATTCTTCTTATTTGAAGGCAAAAAGGCAGAAATTTCCCTTATTTTGGGGCAAAAAGACAGAAATTCCCCTTATTTTGTGGCAAAAATGCAGAAATTTCTTTTATTTTGGGGCAAAAATGAAGAAAATCCTTTTTTTGTGAGAAAAGGTATACATTCCTCTTACTTTCGGGATTAAAAGCAGAAATTTCCCGTATTTTGAAGCAAAATTGCAGAAATTCTCATAATTTTTGGGCAAAAAGGCAGAAATTCTCCTTATTTTGGGTCAAAAAGACAGAAAATCGCCTTTTTTGGGAGCAAACACTCAGAACTTCTCCTTATTTTGGGGCAAAATTGCAGAAATTTCGTTTACATTGGGGCAAAATTGCAGAAATTTTCCTTATTTTGGGGCAAAATTGCAAAAATTTCACTTATTTCAGGGTAATAAATCAGTAATTCCCCTTATTTTGGGGCAAAAAAGACAGAAATTCCCTTTGTTTTGGGGGCAAAAGACAGAATTTCCATTTATTTAGAGGCAAAAAGGCAGAAATTCCCCTTATTTTGGAGCAAAAATGAAGAAATTTTCCTTTTTATGGCAAAAAGGTATGCATTCCCATTATTTTCAGGCAAAAAGGCAGAAATTCCCTGTATTTTAGAGCAAAATTGCAGAAATTCTTCTAATTTTGGGGCAAAAGGCAGAAATTCCCCTTATTTTGGGGCAAAATTCCAGAAATTTCCTTTATTTTGGGGCAAAATTGCAGGAATTTACCTTATTTTGGGTCAAAATTGCAGAAATTTCACCTATTTGGTGCAAAATTGCAGAAATTTTACTTATTTTCAGGTATAAAGGCTGAAATTTCCTTTATTTTGGGGCAATAAGGGAGAAATTCCCCTTATTTTGGGGCAAAATTGCAGAAATTTCCCTTATTATGGGGAAAAATTGCAGAAATTTCCCTTATTTTAGGGCAAAATTGCAGAAATTTCACTTATTTTAGAGAAAAAAAGCAAAAATTTTTCTTTTTTTGGGGCAAAAAGGTAGAAATTCCCATTATTTTGGGGCAAAAAGGCAGAAATCCACCTTATTTTGGGGTAAAATTGCAGAAATTTCACATATTTCAGAGCAAAAAGGTAGAAATTTCCCTTATTTTGGGGCAAAATTGCAGAAATTTCACTTATTTCAGGGTAATAAGTCAGAAATCTCCCTTATTTTGGGACAAAAAAGACAAAAATTCCCTTTGTTTTGGGGGAAAAAGACAGAAATTCCACTTATTAAGAGGCTAAAAAGCCGAAATTCTTCTTATTTTGGAGCAAAATGAAGAAATTTTCCTTTTTTATGGCAAAAACTTATGCATTTCTTCTATTTTCGGGCAAAATGCAGAAATTCCTTGTATTTTGGAGCAAAATTGCAGAAATTCCCCTAATTCTGGGGCAAAAAGGCAAAAATTCCCTATATGTTGGGGCAAAAAGACAGAAATTCTCCTTATTTTGGGGCAAAACTCAGAAATTCCCCTTATTTTGGGGCAAAATTACAGAAATTTCCCTTATTTTGGGGCACAATTGCAGAAATTTCACTTATTTTGGGGCAAAATTGCAGAAATTTCACTTATTTCAGGGAAAAAAGGCAGAAATTTTCCTTATTTTAGGGCAAAAATGCAGAAATTCCCCTTATTTTGAGGTAAAAAGGCTGAAATTCCCCTTATTTGGGGGCAAAAAGGCAGAAATTTCCCTTATTTCTGGGCAGAAAAACACAAATTCTCCTTATTTTGTAGCAAAAATGCAGAAATTTCTTTTATTTTGGGGCAAAATTGCAGAAATTTCACATATTTCAGGGCATAATTCAAAAATTCCTTTTATTTTGGGGCAAAATGACAGAAATTCCGTTTATTTTTGTTTAAAAAGGCAGAAATTTCACTTATTTTGAGGTAAAAAGGCAGAAATTGCTCTAATTTTGGGGCAAAAATGAAGAAATTTCCCTTTTTTGGGGCAAAAGGTATACATTCCCCTTACTTTCGGGATAATAAGCAGAAATTCCCCGTATATTGAAGCAAAATTGCAGAAATTCTCTCAATTTTCGTGCAAAAAGGCAGAAATTCTCCTTCTTTTGGGGCAAAAAGACAGAAAATCTCCTTTTTCGGGAGCAAACAGATAGAAATTCCCCTTATTTTGGGGCAAAATTGCAAAAATTTCACTTATTTCAGGGTAATAAGTCAGAAATTCCCCTTATTTTGGTGAAAAATACAGAAATTCCCTTTGTTTTGGGGGAAAAAGACAGAAATTCCACTTATTTAGAGGCTAAAAAGCCTAAATTCTTCTTATTTTGGAGCAAAAATGAAGAAATTTTCCTCGTTTATTTCAAAAAGTTATGCATTCCCCTTTTTTTTGGGCAAAAAGGCAGAAATTCCCTGTATTTTGGAGCAAAATTGCAGAAATTCCCATAATTGTGGGGCAAAAAGGCAGAAATTCCCTATATGTTGGGGCGAAAACACAGAAATTCTCTTTATTTTGGGGCAAAACTCAGAAATTCCACTTGTTTTGGGGCAAAATTCCAGAAATTTCCCTTATTCTGGGGCAAAATTGCAGAAATTTCACTTATTTTGAGCAAAATTGCAGAAATTTCACTTATTTCAGGGAAAAAAAGGAATTTTGTTATTTTGGGGGCAAAAAGGCAGAACTTCCACTTATTTTGAGGTAAAAAGGCTGAAATTCCCCTTATTTGGGGGCAAAAAGGCAGAAATATCCCTTATTTTGGGGCAAAATTGCAGAAATTTCACTTATTACAGGGTAATAAGTCAGAAATTCCTTTTAATTTGGGGCAAAAAAGACAGAAGTTCCCTTTGTTTTGGGGGAAATTCAAGAAATTCCACTTATTTAGAGGCAAGAAGGCAGAAATTCCCCTTATTTTGGAGCAAAAATGAAGAAGTTTCCCTTTTTATGGCAAAAAGGTATGCATTCCCATTATTTTCGGGCAAAAAGGCAGAAATTCCCCTTATTTTGGGGCAAAATTCAAGAAATTTCCTTTATTTTGGGGCAAAATTGCAGGAATTTACCTTATTTTGGGGCAAAATTGCAGAAATTTTTCTTATTTGGGGCAAAATTGCAGAAATTTCACTTATTTTCAGGTAAAAAGGCTGAAATTTCCTTTAGTTTGGGGCAAAAAGGGAGAAATTCCCCTTATTTTTGGGCAAAATTGCAGAAATTTCCCTTATTTTTGGGAAAAATTGCAAAAATTTTCCTAATTTTAGAGCAAAATTGCAGCAATTTTACTTATTTCAGAGAAAAAAAAACAAAAATTTTTCTTATTTTGGGGCAAAAAGGCAGAAATTCCCATTATTTTGGGGCAAAAAAGCAGAAATTTACCTTATTTTGTGGTAAAATTGCAGAAATTTCACATATTTCAGGGCGAAAAGGCAGAAATTTCCCTTATTTTGGGGCAAAATTGCAGAAATTTCACTTATTTCAGGGTAATAAGTCAGAAATTCCCCTTATTTTGGGGCAAAATACAGAAATTCCCTTTGTTTTGGGGGAAAAAGACAGAAATTCCACTTATTTAGAGGCAAAAAAGCAGAAATTCTTCTTATTTTGGAGCAAAAATGAAGAGATTTTTCTCGTTTATGGCAAAAACTTATGCATTCCCCTTATTTTTGGGCAAAAAGGCAGAAATTCCCTGTATTTTGGAGCAAAATTGCAGAAATTCCCCTAATTGTGGGGCAAAAAGGCAGAAATTCCTTATATGTTGGGGCAAAAACACAGAAATTCTCCTTATTTTGGGGCAAAACTCAGAAATTCCCCTTATTTTGGGGCAAAATTCCAGAAATTTCCCTTATTTTGGGGCAAAATTGCAGAAATTTCACTAATTTGGGGCAAAATTGCAGAAATTTCAATTATTTTAAGGAAAAAAGCCAGAAATTTTTCTTATTTTGGGGCAAAAATGCAGAAATTCCCCTTATTTTGAGGTAAAAATGCTGTAATTCCCCTTATTTGGGGACAAAAATGCAGAAATTTCCCTTATTTTGGGGCAAAGAGACAGAAATTCCCCTTATTTTGTGGCAAAAATGCAGAAATTTCTTTTATTTTGGGGCAAAATTGCAGAAATTTCACATATTTCAGGGCATAATTCAAAAATTCCTTTTATTTTTGGGCAAAATGACAGAAATTCCGTTTATTTTTGTGTAAAAAGGCAGAAATTTCACTTATTTTGAAGTAAAAAGGAAGAAATTGCTCTAATTTTGGGGCAAAAATGAAGAAATTTCCCTTTTTTGTGGCAAAAGGTATACATTCCCCTTACTTTCCGGATAAAAATCAGAAATTCCCCGTATTTTGAAGCAAAATTGCAGAAATTCTCTCAATTTTCGGGCAAAAAGGCAGAAATTCTCCTTATTTTTTGGTAAAAAGACAGAAAATCTCCTTTTTCGGGAGCAAACAGTCAGAAATTCCCCTTATTTTGGGGCAAAAAAGACAGAAATTCCCTTTTTTTGGGGGGAAAAAGACAGAAATTCCACTTATTTAGAGGCAATAAAGCAGAAATTCTTATTTTGGAGCAAAAATGAAGAAATTTTTCTTGTTTATTTCAAAAATTATGCATTCCCCTTATTTTCGGGGTAAAAGGCAGAAATTCCCTGTATTTTGGAGCAAAATTGCATAAATTCCCCTAATTGTGGGGCAAAAAGGCAGAAATTCCCTATATGTTGGGGCAAAAAGAAAGAAATTCTCCTTATTTTGGGGCAAAACTCAGAAATTCCCCTTATTTTGGGGCAAAATTCCAGAAATTTCCCTTATTTTGGGGCAAAATTGAAGAAATTTCACTTATTTTGGGGCAAAATTGCAGAAATTTCACTTATTTTAGGGAAAAAAGCCAGAGATTTTCCTTATTTTGGGGCAAAAATGCAGAAATTCCCCTTATTTTGAGGTAAAAAGTCCGAAATTCTTCTTATTTGGAGGCAAAAAGGCAGAAATTTCCCTTATTTTGGGGCAAAAAGACAGAAATTCCCCTTATTTTGTGGCAAAAATGCAGAAATTTCTTTTATTTTGGGGCAA
Source organism: Micromys minutus (assembly GCF_963924665.1). Taxonomy (NCBI): domain Eukaryota; kingdom Metazoa; phylum Chordata; class Mammalia; order Rodentia; family Muridae; genus Micromys; species Micromys minutus. The sequence continues at coordinate 6,020,617 of NW_027667328.1, forward strand.
AAATGAAGAAAATCCTTTTTTTGTGAGAAAAGGTATACATTCCTCTTACTTTCGGGATTAAAAGCAGAAATTTCCCGTATTTTGAAGCAAAATTGCAGAAATTCTCATAATTTTTGGGCAAAAAGGCAGAAATTCTCCTTATTTTGGGTCAAAAAGACAGAAAATCTCCTTTTTTGGGAGCAAACAGTCAGAATTTCTCCTTATTTTGGGGCAAAATTGCAGAAATTTCGTTTACATTGGGGCAAAATTGCAGAAATTTTCCTTATTTTGGGGCAAAATTGCAGAAATTTCACTTATTTCAGGGTAATAAATCAGTAATTCCCCTTATTTTGGGGCAAAAATGACAGAAATTCCCTTTGTTTTGGGGGCAAAAGACAGAAATTCCATTTATTTAGAGGCAAAAAGGCAGAAATTCCCCTTATTTTGGAGCAAAAATGAAGAAATTTTCCTTTTTATGGCAAAAAGGTATGCATTCCCATTATTTTCAGGCAAAAAGGCAGAAATTCCCTGTATTTTAGAGCAAAATTGCAGAAATTCTTCTAATTTTGGGGCAAAAGGCAGAAATTCCCCTTATTTTGGGGCAAAATTCCAGAAATTTCCTTTATTTTGGGACAAAATTGCAGGAATTTACCTTATTTTCGGTCAAAATTGCAGAAATTTCACCTATTTGGTGCAAAATTGCAGAAATTTTACTTATTTTCAGGTATAAAGGCTGAAATTTCCTTTATTTTGAGGCAATAAGGGAGAAATTCCCCTTATTTTGGGGCAAAATTGCAGAAATTTCCCTTATTATGGGGAAAAATTGCAGAAATTTCCCTTATTTTAGGGCAAAATTGCAGAAATTTCACTTATTTTAGAGAAAAAAAGCAAAAATTTTTCTTTTTGGGGGGCAAAAAGGTAGAAATTCCCATTATTTTGGGGCAAAAAGGCAGAAATCCACCTTATTTTGGGGTAAAATTGCAGAAATTTCACATATTTCAGAGCAAAAAGGTAGAAATTTCCCTTATTTTGGGGCAAAATTGCAGAAATTTCACTTATTTCAGGGTAATAAGTCAAAAATCTCCCTTATTTTGGGACAAAAAAGACAAAAATTCCCTTTGATGTGGGGGAAAAAGACAGAAATTCCACTTATTTAGAGGCTAAAAAGCCGAAATTCTTCTTATTTTGGAGCAAAATGAAGAAATTTTCCTTTTTTATGGCAAAAACTTATGCATTTCCTCTATTTTCGGGCAAAATGCAGAAATTCCTTGTATTTTGGAGCAAAATTGCATAAATTCCCCTAATTCTGGGGCAAAAAGGCAAAAATTCCCTATATGTTGGGGCAAAAAGACAGAAATTCTCCTTATTTTGGGGCAAAACTCAGAAATTCCCCTTATTTTGGGGCAAAATTCCAGAAATTTCCCTTATTTTGGGGCAAAATTGCAGAAATTTCACTTATTTTGGGGCAAAATTGCAGAAATTTCACTTATTTCAGGGAAAAAAGGCAGAAATTTTCATTATTTTAGGGCAAAAATGCAGAAATTCCCCTTATTTTGAGGTAAAAAGGCTGAAATTCCCCTTATTTGGGGGCAAAATGCAGAAATTTCCCTCATTTTGGGGCAGAAAAACACAAATTCTCCTTATTTTGTGGCAAAAATGCAGAAATTTCTTTTATTTTGGGGCAAAATTGCAGAAATTTCACATATTTCAGGGCATAATTCAAAAATTCCTTTTATTTTGGGGCAAAATGACAGAAATTCCGTTTATTTTTGTTTAAAAAGGCAGAAATTTCACTTATTTTGAGGTAAAAATGCAGAAATTGCTCTAATTTTGGGGCAAAAATAAAGAAATTTCCCTTTTTTGTGGCAAAAGGTATACATTCCCCTTACTTTCGTGATAATAAGCAGAAATTCCCCGTATATTGAAGCAAAATTGCAGAAATTCTCTCAATTTTCGTGCAAAAAGGCAGAAATTCTCCTTCTTTTGGGGCAAAAAGACAGAAAATCTCCTTTTTCGGGAGCAAAGAGATAGAAATTCCCCTTATTTTGGGGCAAAATTGCAAAAATTTCACTTATTTCAAGGTAATAAGTCAGAAATTCCCCTTATTTTGGTGAAAAATACAGAAATTCCCTTTGTTTTGGCTGAAAAAGACAGAAATTCCACTTATTTAGAGGCTAAAAAGCCGAAATTCTTCTTATTTTGGAGCAAAAATGAAGAAATTTTCCTCGTTTATTTCAAAAAGTTATGCATTCCCCTTTTTTTCGGGCAAAAAGGCAGAAATTCGCTGTATTTTGGAGCAAAATTGCAGAAATTCCCATAATTGTGGGGCAAAAAGGCAGAAATTCCCTATATGTTGGGGCGAAAACACAGAAATTCTCTTTATTTTGGGGCAAAACTCAGAAATTCCACTTATTTTGGGGCAAAATTCCAGAAATTTCCCTTATTCTGGGGCAAAATTGCAGAAATTTCACTTATTTTGAGCAAAATTGCAGAAATTTCACTTATTTCAGGGAAAAAAAGGAATTTTGTTATTTTGGGGGCAAAAAGGCAGAAATTCCACTTATTTTGAGGTAAAAAGGCTGAAATTCCCCTTATTTGGGGGCAAAAAGGCAGAAATATCCCTTATTTTGGGGCAAAATTGCAGAAATTTCACTTATTACAGGGTAATAAGTCAGAAATTCCTTTTAATTTGGGGCAAAAAAGACAGAAGTTCCCTTTGTTTTGGGGGAAAAACAAGAAATTCCACTTATTTAGAGGCAAGAAGGCAGAAATTCCCCTTATTTTGGAGCAAGAATGAAGAAGTTTCCCTTTTTATGGCAAAAAGGTATGCATTCCCATTATTTTCGGGCAAAAAGGCAGAAATTCCCCTTATTTTGGGGCAAAATTCAAGAAATTTCCTTTATTTTGGGACAAAATTGCAGGAATTTACCTTATTTGGGGGCAAAATTGCAGAAATTTTTCTTATTTGGGGCAAAATTGCAGAAATTTTACTTATTTTCAGGTATAAAGGCTGAAATTTCCTTTATTTTGGGGCAATAAGGGAGAAATTCCCCTTATTTTGGGGCAAAATTGCAGAAATTTCCCTTATTATGGGGAAAAATTGCAGAAATTTCCCTTATTTTAGGGCAAAATTGCAGAATTTTCACTTATTTTAGAGAAAAAAAGCAAAAATTTTTCTTATTTTGGGGCATAAAGGCAGAAATTTCCATTATTTTGGGGCAAAAAGGAAGAAATTCACCTTATTTTGTGGTAAAATTGCAGAAATTTCACATATTTCAGGGCAAAAAGGCAGAAATTACCCTTATTTTGGGGCAAAATACAGAAATTCCCTTTGTTTTGGGGAAAAAAGACAGAAATTCCACTTATTTAGAGGCAAAAAAGCAGAAATTCTTCTTATTTTGGAGCAAAAATGAAGAAATTTTTCTCGTTTATGGCAAAAGGTTATGCATTCCCCTTATTTTTGGGCAAAAAGGCAGAAATTCCCTGTATTTTGGAGCAAAATTGCAGAAATTCCCCTAATTGTGGGGCAAAAAGGCAGAAATTCCCTATATGTAGGGGCAAAAACACAGAAATTCTCCTTATTTTGGGGCAAAACTCAGAAATTCCCCTTATTTTGGGGCAAAATTCCAGAAATTTCCCTTATTTTGGGGCAAAATTGCAGAAATTTCACTAATTTGGGGCAAAATTGCAGAAATTTCAATTATTTTAAGGAAAAAAGCCAGAAATTTTTCTTATTTTGGGGCAAAAATGCAGAAATTCCCCTTATTTTGAGGTAAAAATGCTGTAATTCCCCTTATTTGGGGGCAAAAAGGCAGAAATTTCCCTTATTTTGGGGCAAAGAGACAGAAATTCCCCTTATTTTGTGGAAAAAATGCAGAAATTTCTTTTATTTTGGGGCAAAATTGCAGAAATTTCACATATTTCAGGGCATAATTCAAAAATTCCTTTTATTTTAGGGCAAAATGACAGAAATTCCATTTATTTTTGTGTAAAAAGGAAGAAATTTCACTTATTTTGAAGTAAAAAGGAAGAAATTGCTCTAATTTTGGGGTAAAAATGAAGAAATTTCCCTTTTTTCGTGGCAAAAGGTACACATTCCCCTTACTTTCCAGATAAAAAGCAGAAATTCCCCGTATTTTGAAGCAAAATTGCAGAAATTCTCTAAATTTTCGGGCAAAAAGGCAGAAATTCTCCTTATTTTTTGGTAAAGAAACAGAAAATCTCCTTTTTCGGGAGAAAACAGTCAGAAATTCCCCTAATTTTGGGGAAATTGCAGAAATTTCCTTTACATTGTGGCAAAATTGCAGAAATTTCCCTTATTTTGGGGCTAAATTGCAGAAATTTCACTTATTTCAGGGTAATAAGTCAGAAATTTCCCTTATTTTGAGGCAAAAAATAGAGAAATTCCCTTTGTTTTGGGGGAAAATGACAGAAATTCCACTTATATAGAGGCAAAAAAAAAGAAATTCCCTTTATTTTGGAGCAAAAATGAAGAAATTTCACTTTTTATGACAAAAAGTTATGCATTCCATTATTTTCGGGCAAAAAGGCAGAAACTCCCCGTATTTTGGAGCAAAAATGCAGAAATTCCCCTTATTTTTGGGCAAAAGGCAGAAATTCCGTTTATTTTGGGGCAAAAATCAGAAATTCCCATTATTTTGGGGCAAAATTCCAGAAATTTCCTTTATTTTGGGGCAAAATTGCAGGAATTTACCTTATTTTGGGGCAAAATTGCAGAAATTTCCCTTATTTGGAGCAAAATTGCAGAAATTTCACTTATTTTCAGGTAAAAAGGCTGAAATTTCCTTTGTTTTGGGGCAAAAAGGAAGAAATTCCCCTTATTTTGGGGCAAAATTGCAGAAATTTTTTTTATTATGTAAAAAATTGCAAAAATTTCCCTTATTTTAGGGCAAAATTCCAGAAATTTCACTTACTTCAGAGAAAAAAGGTAGAAATTTTCTTTATTTGAGGGCAAAAATGTAGAAATTCCTAATATTTTGTGGCAAAAATGCAGAAATTCCCCTTATTTTGAGGTAAAAAGGGTGAAATTCCCCTTATTTGTGGGCAAAAAGGCAAAAATTTCCCTTATTTTAAGGCAAAATTGCAGAACCTTCACTTATTTCAGAGTAATAAGTCAGAAATTTTTCTTATTTTGGGGTAAAAAAGACAGATCATCCCTTTGTTTTGGAAGAAAAAGACAGAAATTCCACTTATTTAGAGGCAAAAAAGCAGAAATTCCCCTTATTTTGAAGCAAAAATGAAGAAATTTCCCTTTTTTAAGGAAAAAAATTATGCATTCTTCTTATTTTCGGGCAAAAAGGCAGAAATTCCCCGTATTTTGGAGCAAAATTGCAAAATTTCCTCTAATTGTGGGGCAAAAATGCAGAAATTCCCTATATTGGGGCAAAAGACAGAAATTCTCCTTATATTGGGGCAAAACTCAGAAATTCCACTTATTTTGGGGCAAAATTCCAGAAATTTCCCTTATTCTGGGGCAAAATTGCAAAAATTTCACTTATTTTGGGCAAAATTGCAGAAATTTCACTTATTTCAGGAAAAAAAAAATTTTGTTATTTTGGGGCAAAAAGGCAAAAATTCCCCTTATTTTGAGGTAAAAAGGCTGAAATTCCCCTTATTTGGGGGCAAAAAGGCAGAAATATCCCTTATTTTGAGGCAAAATTGCAGAAATTTCACTTATTACAGGGTAATAAGTCAGAAATTCCCCTTAATTTGTGGCAAAAAAGACAGAAATTCTCTTTGTTTTGGGGGAAAAAGAAGAAATTCCACTTATGTAGAGGCAAGAAGGCAGAAATTCCCCTTATTTTGGAGCAAAAATGAAGAAATTTCCCTTTTTATGGCAAAAAGGTATGCATACCCATTATTTTCGGGCAAAAAAGCAGATTCCCCGTATTTTGGAGCAAAATTGCAGAAATTCCCCTAAATTTGGGGCAAAAGGAAGAAATTTTCTTTATTTTGGGGCAAAAAACATAAATTCCTTTTATTTTGGGGCAAAATTCAAGAAATTTACTTTATTTTGGTGCAAAATTGCAGGAATTTACCTTATTTTGGGGCAAAATTTAAGAAATTTTTCTTATTTGGGGCAAAATTGCAGAAATTTCACTTATTTTCAGGTGAAAAGGCTGAAATTTCCTTTATTTTGGGGCCAAAAGGGAGAAATTACCTTTATTTTGGGGTAAAATTTCAGAAATTTCCCTTATTATTGGGAAAAATTGCAGAAATTTTCCTTATTTTAGGGCAAAATTGCAGCAATTTCACTTATTTCAGAGAAAAAAAGCAAAAATTTTTCTCTTTTTGAGGCAAAAAGGCAGTAATTCCCATTATTTTGGGGCAAAAAGGCAGAAATTCACTTTATTTTTGGGTAAAATTGCAGAAATTTCACATATTTCAGGGCAAAAAGGCAGAAATTTTCCTTATTTTGGGGCAAAATTGCAGAAATTTCACTTATTTCAGGGTAATAAGTCAGAAATACCCCTTATTTTGGGGCAAAATACAGAAATTCCCTTTGTTTTGTGGGAAAAAGACAGAAATTCCACTTATTTAGAGGCAAAAAAGCAGAAATTCTTCTTATTTTGGAGCAAAAATGAAGAAATTTTCCTCGTTTATGGCAAAAGGTTATGCATTCCCCTTATTTTCGGGCAAAAAGGCTGAAATTCCCTGTATTTTGGAGCAAAATTGCAGAAATTCCCATAATGGTGGGGCAAAAAGTCAGAAATTCCCTATATGTTGGGGCAAAAAGACAGAAATTCTCCTTATTTTGGGGCAAAACTCAGAAATTCCTTTTATTTTGGGGCAAAATTCTAGAAATTTCCCTTATTTTGGGGCAAAATTGCAGAAATTTCACTTATTTTGCGGCAAAATTGCAGAAATTTCACTTATTTTAAGGAAAAAATGCAGAAATTTTTCTTATTTTGGGGCAAAAATGCAGAAATTCCCCTTATTTTGAGTTAAAAATGCTGAAATTCCCCTTACTTGGGGGCAAAAAGGCAGAAATTTCCCTTATTTTGGGGCAAAGTGACAGAAATTCCCCTTATTTTGTGGCAAAATTGCAGAAATTTCACATATTTCAGGGCATAATTTAAAAATTTCTTATATTTTGGGGCAAAATGACAGAAATTCCCTTTATTTTTGGGTAAAAAGGCAGAAATTTCACTTATTTTGAGGTAAAAAGGCAGAAATTGCTCTAATTTTGGGGCAAAAATGAAGAAATTTCCCTTTTTTGTGGCAAAAGTTATACATTCCCCTTACTTTCGGGATAAAAAGCAGAAATTCCCCGTATTTTGAAGCAAAATTGCAGAAATTCTCTCAATTTTCGGGCAAAAATGCAGAAATTCTCCTTATTTTGGGGCAAAAAGACAGAAAATCTCCTTTTTCAGGAGCAAACAGTCAGATATTCCCCTTATTTTGAGGCAAAATTGCAGAAATTTCCTTTACATTGTGGCAAAATTGCAGACATTTCCCTTATTTTGGGGCGAAATTGCAGAAATTTCACTTATTTCAGGGTAATAAGTCAGAAATTCCCCTTATTTTGAGGCAAAAAAGACAGAAACTCCCTTTGTTTTGGGGGAAAAAGACAGAAATTCCACTTATATAGAGGCAAAAAGGAAGAAATTCCCTTTATTTGGGAGCAAAAATGAAGAAATTTCACTTTTATGGCAAAAGGTATGCATTCCCATTATTTTCGGGCAAAAAGGCAGAAATTCCCCGTATTTTGGAGCAAAAATGCAGAAATTCCCCTTATTTTTCGGCAAAAGGCAGAAATTCCGTTTATTTTGGGGCAAAAATCAGAAACTCCCATTATTTTGGGGCAAAATTCCAGAAATTTCCTTTATTTTGGGGCAAAATTGCAGGAATTTACCTTATTTTGGGGAAAAATTGCAGAAATTTCCCTTATTTGGGGCAAAATTGCAGAAATTTCACTTATTTTCAGGTAAAAAGGCTGAAATTTCCTTTGTTTTGGGGCAAAAAGGAAGAAATTCCCCTTATTTTGGGGCAAAATTGCAGAAATTTTTCTTATTATGTAAAAAAATTGCAAAAATTTCCCTAATTTTAGGGCAAAATTGCAGAAATTTTACTTATTTCAGAGAAAAAAAGCAAAAGTTTTTCTTATTTTGGGGCAAAAAGGCAGAAATTCACATTATTTTGGGGCAAAAAAGCAGAAATTCACTTTATTTTGAGGTAAAATTGCAGAAATTTCACATATTTCAGGACAAAAAGGCAGAAATTTCCCTTATTTTGGGGCAAAATTGCAGAAATTTCACTTATTTCATGGTAATAAGTCAGAAATTCCCATTATTTTGGGGCAAAAATGACAGAAATTCTCTTTGTTTTGGGGGAAAAAACAGACATTCCACTTATTGAGAAGCAAAAAGTCAGAAATTCCCCTTATTTTGGAGCATAAATGAAGAAATTTCCCTTTTTTATGGAAAAAAGTTATGCATTCCACTTATTTTCAGGCAAAATGGCAGAAATTCCCCGTATTTTGGAGCAAAATAACAGAAATTCCCCATATTTTGGAGCAAAATTGCAGAAATTCCCCTAATTGTGGTGCAAAAAGGCAGAAATTCCCTATATGTTGTGGCAAAAAGACAGAAATTCTCCTTATTTTGGGGCAAAACTCAGAAATTCCACTTATTTTGGGGCAAAATTCCAGAAATTTCCCTTATTCTAAAGCAAAATTGAAGAAATTTCACTTATTTTCGACAAAATTGCAGAAATTTCACTTATTTCAGGGGAAAAAAAAGAAATTTTGTTATTTTGGGGCAAAAAGGCAGAAATTCCCCTTATTTTGAGGTAAAAAGGCTGAAATTCCCCTTATTTGGGGGCAAAAAGGCAGAAATATCCTTTATTTTGCGGCAAAATTGCAGAAATTTTCTTATTTCAGGGTAATAAGTCAGAAATTCCCCTTAATTTGGGGCAAAAAAGACAGAAATTCCCTTTGTTTTTGGGGAAAAAGACAGAAATTCCACTTATATAGAAGTAAAAAGGCAGAAATTTCTCTTATTTTGCAGCAACAATGAAAAAATTTCCCTTTTTGTGGCAAAAAGGAATGCATTCCCATTATTTTCGGGCAAAAAGGCAGAAATTCCCCGTATTTTGGAGCAAAATTGCAGAAATTCCCCTAAATTTGGGGCAAAAGGCAGAAATTCCCTTTTTTTTGGGGCAAAAATCATAAATTCCCCTTATTTTGGGGCAAAATTAAGAAATATCCTTTATTTTGGGACAAAATTGCAGGAATTTACATTATTTTGGGGCAAAATTGCAGAGATTTTTCTTATTTGGGGAAAAATTGCAGATATTTCCCTTATTTTCATGTAAAAAGGCTGAAATATCCTTTATTTTGGGGCAAAAAGGCAGAAATTCACCTTATTTTGGGGTAACATTGCAGAAATTTCACATATTCTGGGCAAAAAGTCAGAAATTTCCCTTATTTTGGTGCAAAATTGCAGAAATTTCACTTATTTCAGGGAAATAAGTCAGAAATTCCACTTATATTGAGGCAAAAAAGACAGAAATTCCCTTTGTTTTGAGGGATAAAGACAGAAATTCCACTTATTTAGAGGCAAAAAGGCAGAAATTTCCCTTATTTTGGAGCAAAAATGAAAAAATTTCCCTTTTTTATGGCAAAAAGGTATGCATTAGCATTATTTTCGGGCAAAAAGGCAGAAATTCCCCGTATTTTGGAGCAAAATTGCAGAAATTCCCCTAAATTTGGGGCAAAAGGCAGAAATTCCCTTTATTTGGGGCAAAAATCAGAAATACCCCTTATTTTGGGGCAAAATTCAAGAAATTTCCTTTATTTTGGGGCAAAATTGCAGGAATTTACCTTAATTTGGGGCAAAATTGCAGAAAATTTTCTTATTTGGGGCAAAATTGCAGAAATTTCACTTATTTTTAGGTAAAAAGGCTGAAATTTCCTTTATTTTGGGGCAAAAATGAAGAAATTCCCTTTATTTTGGGGCAAAATTGCAGAAATTTCCTTTATTATTGGGAAAAATTGCAGAAATTTTTCTTATTTTAGGGCAAAATTGCAAAAATTTCACTTATTTCAGAGAAAAAAAGCAAAAATTTTTCTTATTTTGGGGCAAAAAGGCAGAAATTCCCATTATTTTGGGGCAAAAGGGCAGAAATTCACCATATTTTGGGGAAAAATAGCAGAAATTTCACATATTTCTGGGCAAAAAGTCAGAAATTTCCCTTATTTTGGGGCAAAAGTGCAGAAATTCACCATATTTTGGGGAAAAATTGCAGAAATTTCACATATTTCTGGGCAAAAAGTCAGAAATTTCCCTTATTTTGAAGCAAAATTGCAGAAATTTCACTTATTTCAGGGAAATAAGTCAGAAATTCCACTTATATTGAGGCAAAAAAGACAGAAATTCCCTTTGTTTTGAGGGAAATAGACAGAAATTCCACTTATTTAGAGGCAAATAGGCAGAAATTTCCCTTATTTTGGAGCAAAAATGAAGAAATTTCCCTTTTTTATCGCAAAACGTTATGCATTCCCCTTTTTTCCGGGCAAAAAGGCAGAAATTCTCTGTATTTTGGAGCAAAATTGCAGAAATTCCCCTAGTTGTGGGGCAAAAAGACAGAAATTCCCTATATGTTGGGGCAAAAAGACAGAAATTCTCCTTATTTTGGGGCAAAACTCATAATTTCCACTTATTTTGGGGTAAAATTCCAGAAATTTCCCTTATTTTGGGGCAAAATTGCAGAAATTTCACTTATTTTGGGGCAAAATTTCAGAAATTTAACTTATTTCAGGGAAAAAAGGCAGAAATTTTCTTTATTTGGGGCAAAAAGCAAAAATTTCTAATATTTTGTGGCAAAAATGCAGAAATTCCCCTTATTTTGAGGTAAAAAGGCTGAAATTCCCCTTATTTGGCAGCAAAAAGTCAGAAATTTCCCTTATTTTAAAGCAACAATGAAGAAATTTCCCTTTTTATGGCAAAAAGGTATGCATTCACATTATTTTCGGGCAAAAATGCAGAAATTCCCGGTATTTTGGAGCAAAATTGCAGAAATTGCCCTAAATTTGGGGCAAAAGACAGAAATTCCCTTTATTTGGGGTAAAAATCAGATATTCCCCTTATTGTGGGGCAAAATTCCAGAAATTTCATTTATTTTGGGGCAAAATTGCAGGAATTTCACTTACTTCAGGGAAAAAAGGCAGAAATTTTCCTTATTTTGGGGCATAAATGCAGAAATTCCTAATATTTTGTTGCAAAAATGCAGAAATTCCCCTTATTTTGAGGTAAAAAGGGTGAAATTCCCCTTATTTGTGGGCAAAAAGGCAAAAATTTCCCTTATTTTGGGGCAAAATTGCAGAAATTTCACTTATTTCAGGGTAATAAGTCAGAAATTTTTCTTATTTTGGGGCAAAAAAGACAGAAAATCCCTTTGTTTTGGGGGAAAAAGACAGAAATTCCACTTATTTAGAGGCAAAAAAGCAGAAATTCCCCTTATTTTGAAGCAAAAATGAAGAAATTTCCCTTTTTTAAGGCAAAAAGGTATGCATTCTTCTCATTATCTTGCAAAAAGGCAGAAATTCCCCATATTTTGGAGCAAAATTGCAAAAATTCCCCTAATTGTGGGGCAAAAATGCAGAAATTCCCTATATGTTGGGACAAAAAGACAGAAATTTTCTTTATTTTGGTTCAAAACTCAGAAATTCCACATATTTTGGGGCAAAATTCCAGAAATTTCCTTTATTCTGGGGCAAAATTGGAGAAATTTCACTTATTTTGGGCAAAATTGCAGAAATTTTACTTATTTCAGGGGAAAAAAAAGAAATTTTGTTATTTGGGGCAAAAAGGGAGAAATTCCCCTTATTTTGAGGTAAAAAGGCTGAAATACCCCTTATTTGGGGGCAAAAAGGCAGAAATATCCCTTATTTTGGGGCAAAATTGCAGCAATTTCACTTATTTCAGGGTAATAAGTCAGAAATTCCCCTTAATTTGTGGCAAAAAAGACAGATATTCCCTTTGTTTTTGGGGAAAAAAACATAAATTCCACTTATTTAGAGGCAAAACGGCAGAAATTTCCCTTATTTTAAAGCAACAATGAAGAAATTTCCCTTTTTATGGCAAAAAGGTACGCATTCCCATTATTTTCGGGCAAAAATGCAGAAATTCCCCGTATTTTGGAGCAAAATTGCAGAAATTCCCCTAAATTTGGGGCAAAAGGCAGAAATTCCCTTTATTTGGGGGAAAAATCAGAAATACCCCTTATTTTGGGGCAAAATTCAAGAAATTTCCTTTATTTTGGGGCAAAATTGCAGGAATTTACCTTATTTTGGGGCAAAATTGCAGAAATTTTTCTTATTTGGGGCAAAATTGCAGAAATTTCACTTATTTTTAGGTAAAAAGGCTGAAATTTCTTTTATTTTGGGGCAAAAAAGAAGAAATTCCCTGTATTTTGGGGCAAAATTGCAGAAATTTCCTTTATTATTGGGAAAAATTGCAGAAATTTTTCTTATTTTAGGGCAAAATTGCAGAAATTTCACTTATTTCAGAGAAAAAAAGCAAGAATTTTTTTTATTTTGGGGCAAAAAGGCAGAAATTCCCATTATTTTGGGGCAAAAAGGCAGATATTCACCTTATTTTGGGGTAAAATTGCAGAAATTTCACACATTTCTGGGCAAAAAGTCAGAAATTTCCCTTATTTTGGGGCAAAATTGCAGAAATTTCACTTATTTCAGGGAAATAAGTCAGAAATTCCACTTATATTGAGGCAAAAAAAACAGAAATTCCCTTTGTTTTGAGGGAAAAATACAGAAATTCCACTTATTTAGAGGCAAATAGGCAGAAATTTCACTTATTTTGGAGCAAAAATAAAGAAATTTTCCTTTTTTATGGCAAAAAGTTATGCATTCCCCTTTTTTTCGGGCAAAAGTCAGAAATTCCCTGTATTTTGGATCAAAATTGCAGAAATTCCCCTAGTTGTGGGGCAAAAATGAAGATATTCTCTATATGTTGGGGCAAAAAGACAGAAATTCCCCTTATTTTGGGGCAAAACTCAGAAATTCCACTTATTTTGGGGCAAAATTCCAGAAATTCCCCTTATTTTGGGACAAAATTGCAGAAATTTCACTTATTTTAGGGCAAAATTGCAGAAATTTCATTTATTTCAGGGAAAAAAGGCAGAAATTTTCCTTATTTTGGAGCAAAAAGGCAGAAATTCCTAATACTTTGTGGCAAAAATGCAGAAATTCCCCTTATTTTGAAGTGAAAAGGCTGAAATTCCTCTAATTTGCGGGAAAAAAGGCAGAAATTTCCCTTATTTTGGGGCAAAATTGCAGAAATTTCAATTATTTCAGGGTAATAAGTCAGAAAATTTCTTGATTTTGAGGCAAAAAGACAGAAATTCCATTTGTTTTAGAGGAAAAACAGAAATTCCACTTATTTAGAGGCAAAAAAGCAGAAATTCCACTTATTTTGGAGCAAAAATGAAGAAATTTCCCTTTTTTAAGGCAAAAAGTTATGCATTCCCCTTATTTTCGTGCAAAAAGGCAGAAATTCCCCGTATTTTGGAGCAAAATTGCAGAAATTCCCCTAATTGTGGTGCAAAAAGGCAGAAATTCCCTATATGTTGGGGCAAAAACACAGAAATTCTCCTTATTTTGGGGCAAAACTCAGAAATTCCACTTATTTTGGGGCAAAATTGCAGAAATTTCACTTATTTCAGGGAAAAAAGGCAGAAATTCCTAATATTTTTTGGCAAAAATGCAGAAATTCCCCTTATTTTGAGGTAAAAAGGGTGAAATTCCCCTTATTTGTGGGCAAAAAGGCAAAAATTTCCCTTATTTTGGGGCAAAATTGCAGAACCTTCACTTATTTCAGAGTAATAAGTCAGAAATTTTTCTTATTTTGGGGCAAAAAAGAAAATCCCTTTGTTTTGGGGAAAAAAAACAGAAATTCCACTCATTTAGAGGCAAAAAAGCAGAAATTCCCCTTATTTTGAAGCAAAAATGAAGAAATTTCCCTTTTTTAAGGAAAAAGTTATGCATTCTTATTATTTTCGGGCAAAAAGGCAGAAATTCCCCGTATTTTGGAGCAAAATTGCAAAAATTCCCCTAATTGTGGGGCAAAAATGCAGAAATTCCCTATATGTTGGGGCAAAAGACAGAAATTCTCCTTATTTTGGGGCAAAACTCAGAAATTCCACTTATTTTGGGGCAAAATTCCAGAAATTTCCCTTATTCTGGGGCAAAATTGCAGAAATTTCACTTATTTTGGGCAAAATTGCAGAAATTTCACTTATTTCAGGAAAAAAAGGAATTTTGTTATTTTGGGGCAAAAAGGCAAAAATTCCCCTTATTTTGAGGTAAAAAGGCTGAAATTCCCCTTATTTGGGGGCAAAAAGGCAGAAATATCCCTTATTTTGAGGCAAAATTGCAGAAATTTCACTTATTACAGGGTAATAAGTCAGAATTTCCCCTTAATTTGTGGCAAAAAAGACAGAAATTCTCTTTGTTTTGGGGGAAAAAGAAGAAATTCCACTTATTTAGAGGCAAGAAGGCAGAAATTCCCCTTATTTTAGAGCAAAAATGAAGAAATTTCCCTTTTTATGGCAAAAAGGTATGCATTCCCATTATTTTCGGGCAAAAAGGCAGATTCCCCGTATTTTGGAGCAAAATTGCAGAAATTCCACTAAATTTGGGCAAAAGGAAGAAATTTTCTTTATATTGGGGCAAAAATCATAAATTCCTTTTATTTTGGGGCAAAATTCAAGAAATTTCCTTTATTTTGGCGCAAAATTGCAGGAATTTACCTTATTTTGTTGCAAAATTGAAGAAATTTTTCTTATTTGGGGCAAAATTGCAGAAATTTCACTTATTTTCAGGTAAAAAGGCTGAAATTTCCTTTATTTTGGAGCCAAAAGGGAGAAATTCCCCTTATTTTGGGGTAAAATTTCAGAAATTTCCCTTATTATTGGAAAAATTGCAGAAATTTTTTTTATTTTAGGGCAAAATTGCAGCAATTTCACTTATTTCAGAGAAAAAAAGCAAAAATTTTTCTCTTTTTGAGGCAAAAAGGCAGAAATTCCCATTATTTTGGGGCAAAAAGGCAGAAATTCACTTTATTTTGGGGTAAAATTGCAGAAATTTCACATATTTCAGGGCAAAAAGGCAGAAATTTCCCTTATTTTGGGGCAAAATTGCAGAAATTTCATTTATTTCAGGGTAATAAGTCAGAAATTCCCCTTATTTTGGGGCAAAATACAGAAATTCCCTTTTTTTGGGGGGAAAAAGACAGAAATTCCACATATTTAGAGGCAAAAAACAGAAATTCTTCTTATTTTGGAGCAAAAATGAAGAAATTTTCCTCGTTTATGGCAAAAGGTTATGCATTCCCCTTATTTTCGGGCAAAAAGGCAGAAATTCCCTTTATTTTGGAGCAAAATTGCAGAAATTCCCCTAATTGTGGGGCAAAAAGGCAGAAATTCCCTATATGTTTGGGCAAAAAGACAGAAATTTTCTTTATTTTTGGGCAAAACTCAGAAATTCCTTTTATTTTGGGGCAAAATTCTAGAAATTTCCCTTATTTTGGGGCAAAATTGCAGAAATTTCACTTATTTTGCGGCAAAATTGCAGAAATTTCACTTATTTTAAGGAAAAAATGCAGAAATTTTTCTTATTTTGGGGCAAAAATGCAGAAATTCCCCTTATTTTGAGTTAAAAATGCTGAAATTCCCCTTATTTGGGGGCAAAAAGGCAGAAATTTCCCTTATTTTGGGGCAGAGACAGAAATTCCCCTTATTTTGTGGCAAAATTGCAGAAATTTCACATATTTCAGGGCATAATTTAAAAATTTCTTATATTTTGGGGCAAAATGACAGAAATTCCCTTTATTTTTGGGTAAAAAGGCAGAAATTTCACTTATTTTGAGGTTAAAAGGCAGAAATTGCTCTAATTTTGGGGCAAAAATGAAGAAATTTCCCTTTTTTGTGGCAAAAGTTATACATTCCCCTTACTTTCGGGATAAAAAGCAGAAATTCCCCGTGTTTTGAAGCAAAATTGCAGAAATTCTCTCAATTTGCGGGCAAAAATGCAGAAATTCTCCTTATTTTGGGGCAAAAAGACAGAAAATCTCCTTTTTCGGGAGCAAACAGTCAGATATTCCCCTTATTTTGAGGCAAAATTGCAGAAATTTCCTTTATATTGTGGCAAAATTGCAGACATTTCCCTTATTTTGGGGCGAAATTGCAGAAATTTCACTTATTTTGGGTAATAAGTCAGAAATTCCCCTTATTTTGAGGCAAAAAAGACAGAAACTCCCTTTGTTTTAGGGGAAAAAGACAGAAATTCCACTTATATAGAGGCAAAAAGGAAGAAATTCTCTTTATTTGGGAGCAAAAATGAAGAAATTTCACTTTTATGGCAAAAGGTATGCATTCCCATTATTTTCGGGCAAAAAGGCAGATATTCCCCGTATTTTGGAGCAAAAATGCAGAAATTCCCCTTATTTTTCGGCAAAAGGCAGAAATTCCCTTTATTTTGGGGCAAAAATCAGAAACTCCCATTATTTTGGGGCAAAATTCCAGAAATTTCCTTTATTTTGGGGCAAAATTGCAGGAATTTACCTTCTTTTGGGGCAAAATTGCAGAAATTTCCCTTATTTGGGGCAAAATTGCAGAAATTTCACTTATTTTCAGGTAAAAAGGCTGAAATTTCCTTTGTTTTGGGGCAAAAAGGAAGAAATTCCCCTTATTTTGGGGCAAAATTGCAGAAATTTTTCTTATTATGTAAAAGAATTGCAAAAATTTCCCTTATTTTAGGGCAAAATTGCAGAAATTTTACTTATTTCAGAGAAAAAAAGCAAAAGTTTTTCTTATTTTGGGGCAAAAAGGCAGAAATTCCCATTATTTTGGGGCAAAAAAGCAGAAATTCACTTTATTTTGAGGTAAAATTGCAGAAATTTCACATATTTCAGGACAAAAAGGCAGAAATTTCCCTTATTTTGGGGCAAAATTGCGGAAATTTCACTTATTTCATGGTAATAAGTCAGAAATTCCCATTATTTTGGGGCAAAAAAGACAGAAATTCTCTTTGTTTTGGGGGAAAAAACAGACATTCCACTTACTGAGAAGCAAAAAGTCAGAAATTCCCCTTATTTTGGAGCATAAATGAAGAAATTTCCCTTTTTTATGGAAAAAAGTTATGCATTCCACTTATTTTCAGGCAAAATGGCAGAAATTCCCCATATTTTGGAGCAAAATTGCAGAAATTCCCCGTATTTTGGAGCAAAATTGCAGAAATTCCCCTAATTGTGGTGCAAAAAGGCAGAAATTCCCTATATGTTGGGGCAAAAAGACAGAAATTCTCCTTATTTTGGAGAAAAACTCAAAAATTCCACTTATTTTGGGGCAAAATTCCAGAAATTTCCTTTATTCTGGGGCAAAATTGGAGAAATTTCACTTATTTTGGGCAAAATTGCAGAAATTTTACTTATTTCAGGGGAAAAAATTTTGTTATTTGGGGCAAAAAGGGAGAAATTCCCCTTATTTTGAGGTAAAAAGGCTGAAATACCCCTTATTTGGGGGCAAAAAGGCAGAAATATCCCTTATTTTGGAGCAAAATTGCAGCAATTTCACTTATTTCAGGGTAATAAGTCAGAAATTCCCCTTAATTTGTGGCAAAAAAGACAGATATTCCCCTTGTATTTGGGGAAAAAGACATAAATTCCACTTATTTAGAGGCAAAAAGGCAGAAATTTCCCTTATTTTAAAGCAACAATGAAGAAATTTCCCTTTTTATGGCAAAAAGGTATGCATTCCCATTATTTTCGGGCAAAAAGGCAGAAATTCCCCGTATTTTTGAGCAAAATTTCAGAAATTCCCCTAAATTTGGGGCAAAAGGCAGAAATTCCCTTTATTTGGGGCAATAATCAGAAATACCCCTTATTTTGGGGCAAAATTCAAGAAATTTCCTTTATTTTGGGGCAAAATTCCAGGAATTTACCTTATTTTGGGGCAAAATTGCAGAAATTTTTCTTATTTGGGGCAAAATTGCAGAAATTTCACTTATTTTTAGGTAAAAAGGCTGAAATTTCCTTTATTTTGGGTCAAAAAGTAAGAAATTCCCTGTATTTTGGGGAAAATTGCAGAAATTTCCTTTATTATTGGGAAAAATTGCAGAAATTTTTCTTATTTTAGGGCAAAATTGCAGAAATTTCACTTATTTCAGAGAAAAAAAGCAAGAATTTTTTTTATTTTGGGGCAAAAAGGCAGAAATTCCCATTATTTTGGGGCAAAAAAGCAGAAATTCACTTTATTTTGAGGTAAAATTGCAGGAATTTCACATATTTCAGGACAAAAAGTCAGAAATTTCCCTTATTTTGGGGCAAAATTGCAGAAATTTCACTTATTTCATGGTAATAAGTCAGAAATTCCCATTATTTTGGGGCAAAAAAGACAGAAATTCTCTTTGTTTTGGGGGAAAAAACAGACATTCCACTTACTGAGAAGCAAAAAGTCAGAAATTCCCCTTATTTTGGAGCATAAATGAAGAAATTTCCCTTTTTTATGGAAAAAAGTTATGCATTCCTCTTATTTTCAGGCAAAATGGCAGAAATTCCCCATATTTTGGAGCAAAATTGCAGAAATTCCACGTATTTTGGAGCAAAATTGCAGAAATTCCCCTAATTGTGGTGCAAAAAGGCAGAAATTCCCTATATGTTGGGGCAAAAATACAGAAATTCTCCTTATTTTGTAGAAAAACTCAGAAATTCCACTTATTTTGGGGCAATATTGCAGAAATTTCACTTACTTCAGGGAAAAAAGGCAGAAATTTTCCTTATTTTGGGGCATAAATGCAGAAATTCCTAATATTTTGTGGCAATAATAAGGAAATTCCCCTTATTTTGAGGTAAAAAGGGTGAAATTCCCCTTATTTGTGGGCAAAAAGGCAAAAATTTCCCTTATTTTGGGGCAAAATTGCAGAAATTTCACTTATTTCAGGGTAATAAGTCAGAAATTTTTCTTATTTTGGGGCAAAAAAGACAGAAAATCCCTTTGTTTTGGGGGAAAAAGACAGAAATTCCACTTATTTAGAGGCAAAAAAGCAGAAATTCCCCTTATTTTGAAGCAAAAATGAAGAAATTTCCCTTTTTTAAGGCAAAAAGGTATGCATTCTTCTCATTATCTTGCAAAAAGGCAGAAATTCCCCATATTTTGGAGCAAAATTGCAATAATTCCCCTAATTGTGGGGCAAAAATGCAGAAATTCCCTATATGTTGGGGCAAAAAGACAGAAATTTTCTTTATTTTGGGGCAAAACTCAGAAATTCCACTTATTTTGGGGCAAAATTCCAGAAATTTCCTTTATTCTGGGGCAAAATTGGAGAAATTTCACTTATTTTGGGCAAAATTGCAGAAATTTTACTTATTTCAGGGGAAAAAAAATTTTGTTATTTGGGGCAAAAAGGGAGAAATTCCCCTTATTTTGAGGTAAAAAGGCTGAAATACCCCTTATTTGGGGGCAAAAAGGCAGAAATATCCCTTATTTTGGGGCAAAATTGCAGCAATTTCACTTATTTCAGGGTAATAAGTCAGAAATTCCCCTTAATTTGTGGCAAAAAAGACAGATATTCCCTTTGTTTTTGGGGAAAAAGACATAAATTCCACTTATTTAGAGGCAAAAAGGCAGAAATTTCCCTTATTTTAAAGCAACAATGAAGAAATTTCCCTTTTTATGGCAAAAAGGTATGCATTCCAATTATTTTCGGGCAAAAAGGCAGAAATTCCCCGTATTTTGGAGCAAAATTGCAGAAATTCCCCTAAATTTGGGGCAAAAGGCAGAAATTCCCTTTATTTGGGGCAAAAATCAGAAATACCCCTTATTTTGGGGCAAAATTCAAGAAATTTCCTTTATTTTGGGGCAAAATTCCAGGAATTTACCTTATTGTGGGGCAAAATTGCAGAAATTGTTCTTATTTGGGGCAAAATTGCAGAAATTTCACTTATTTTTAGGTAAAAAGGCTGAAATTTCCTTTATTTTGGGGCAAAAAGGAAGAAATTCCCTGTATTTTGGGGCAAAATTGCAGAAATTTCCTTTATTTTTGGGAAAAATTGCAGAAATTTTTTTTATTTTAGGGCAAAATTGCAGAAATTTCACTTATTTCAGAGAAAAAAAGCAAAAATTTTTCTTATTTTGGGGCAAAAAGGCAGAAATTCCCATTATTTTGGGGCAAAAAAGCAGAAATTCACTTTATTTTGAGGTAAAATTGCAGAAATTTCACATATTTCAGGACAAAAAGGCATAAATTTCCCTTATTTTGGGGCAAAATTGCAGAAATTTCACTTATTTCATGGTAATAAGTCAGAAATTCCCATTATTTTGGGGCAAAAAAGACAGAAATTCTCTTTGTTTTGGGGGAAAAAACAGACATTCCACTTACTGAGAAGCAAAAAGTCAGAAATTCCCCTTATTTTGGAGCATAAATGAAGAAATTTCCCTTTTTTATGGAAAAAAGTTATGCATTCCACTTATTTTCAGGCAAAATGGCAGAAATTCCCCATATTTTGAAGCAAAATTACAGAAATTCCTCGTATTTTGGAGCAAAATTGCAGAAATTCCCCTAATTTTGGTGCAAAAAGGCAGAAATTCCCTATATGTTGGGGCAAAAAGACAGAAATTCTCCTTATTTTGGAGAAAAACTCAGAAATTCCACTTATTTTGGGGCAAAATTGCAGAAATTTCAATTACTTCAGGGAAAAAAGGCAGAAATTTTCCTTATTTTGGGGCATAAATGCAGAAATTCCTAATATTTTGTGGCAAAAATGCAGAAATTCCCCTTATTTTGAGGTAAAAAGGGTGAAATTCCCCTTATTTGTAGGCATAAAGGCAAAAATTTCCCTTATTTTGGGGCAAAATTGCAGAAATTTCACTTATTTCAGGGTAATAAGTCAGAAATTTTTCTTATTTTGGGGTAAAAGAGACAGAAAATCCCTTTGTTTTGGGGGAAAAAGACCGAAATTCCACTAATTTAGAGGCAAAAAAGCAGAAATTCCCCTTATTTTGAAGCAAAAATGAAGAAATTCCCCTTTTTTAAGGCAAAAAGGTATGCATTCTTCTCATTATCTTGCAAAAAGTCAGAAATCCCCCGTATTTTGGAGCAAAATTGCAAAAATTCCCCTAATTGTGGGGCAAAAATGCAGAAATTCCCTATATGTTGGGACAAAAAGACAGAAATTCTCTTTATTTTGGGGCAAAACTCAGAAATTCCACATATTTTGGGGCAAAATTCCAGAAATTTCCTTTATTCTGGGGCAAAATTGGAGAAATTTCACTTATTTTGGGCAAAATTGCAGAAATTTCACTTATATCAGGGGAAAAAAAGAAATTTTGTTATTTTGGGGCAAAAAGGGAGAAATTCCCCTTATTTTGAGGTAAAAAGGCTGAAATTCCCCTTATTTGGGGGCAAAAAGGCAGAAATATCCCTTATTTTGGGGCAAAATTGCAGAAATTTCACATATTTCAGGGTAATAAGTCAGAAATTCCCCTTAATTTGGGGCAAAAAAGACAGATATTCCCTTTGTTTTTTGGGAAAAAGACATAAATTCCACTTATTTAGAGGCAAAAAGGCAGAAATTTCCCTTATTTTAAAGCAACAATGAAGAAATTTCCCTTTTTATGGCAAAAAGGTATGCATTGCCATTATTTTCGGGCAAAAAGGCAGAAATTCTTTGTATTTTGGAACAAAATTGCAGAAATTCCCCTAAATTTGGGGCAAAAGGCAGAAATTCCCTTTATTTGGGGCAAAAATCAGAAATACCCCTTATTTTGGGGCAAAATTCAAGAAATTTCCTTTATTTTGGGGCAAAATTCCAGGAATTTACCTTATTTTGGGGCAAAATTGCAGAAATTTTTCTTATTTGAGGCAAAATTGCAGAAATTTCACTTATTTTTAGGTAAAAAGGCTGAAATTTCCTTTATTTTGGGGCAAAAAAGAAGAAATTCCCTGTATTTTGGGGCAAAATTGCAGAAATTTCCTTTATTATTGGGAAAAATTGCAGAAATTTTTCTTATTTTAGGGCAAAATTGCAGAAATTTCACTTATTTCAGAGAAAAAAAGCAAAAATTTTTCTTATTTTGGGGCAAAAAGGCAGAAATTTCCCTTATTTTGGGGCAAAATTGCAGAAATTTCACTTATTTCATGGTAATAAGTCAGAAATTCCCATTATTTTGGGGCAAAAAAGACAGAAATTCTCTTTGTTTTGGGGGAAAAAACAGACATTCCACTTACTGAGAAGCAAAAAGTCAGAAATTCCCCTTATTTTGGAGCATAAATGAAGAAATTTCCCTTTTTTATGGAAAAAAGTTATGCATTCCACTTATTTTCAGGCAAAATGGCAGAAATTCCCCATATTTTGGAGCAAAATTGCAGAAATTCCCCGTATTTTGGAGCAAAATTGCAGAAATTCCCCTAATTGTGGTGCAAAAAGGCAGAAATTCCCTATATGTTGGGGCAAAAAGACAGAAATTCTCCTTATTTTGGAGAAAAACTCAAAAATTCCACTTATTTTGGGGCAAAATTCCAGAAATTTCCTTTATTCTGGGGCAAAATTGGAGAAATTTCACTTATTTTGGGCAAAATTGCAGAAATTTTACTTATTTCAGGGGAAAAAAATTTTGTTATTTGGGGCAAAAAGGGAGAAATTCCCCTTATTTTGAGGTAAAAAGGCTGAAATACCCCTTATTTGGGGGCAAAAAGGCAGAAATATCCCTTATTTTGGAGCAAAATTGCAGCAATTTCACTTATTTCAGGGTAATAAGTCAGAAATTCCCCTTAATTTGTGGCAAAAAAGACAGATATTCCCCTTGTTTTTGGGGAAAAAGACATAAATTCCACTTATTTAGAGGCAAAAAGGCAGAAATTTCCCTTATTTTAAAGCAACAATGAAGAAATTTCCCTTTTTATGGCAAAAAGGTATGCATTCCCATTATTTTCGGGCAAAAAGGCAGAAATTCCCCGTATTTTTGAGCAAAATTGCAGAAATTCCCCTAAATTTGGGGCAAAAGGCAGAAATTCCCTTTATTTGGGGCAATAATCAGAAATACCCCTTATTTTGGGGCAAAATTCAAGAAATTTCCTTTATTTTGGGGCAAAATTCCAGGAATTTACCTTATTTTGGGGCAAAATTGCAGAAATTTTTCTTATTTGGGGCAAAATTGCAGAAATTTCACTTATTTTTAGGTAAAAAGGCTGAAATTTCCTTTATTTTGGGTCAAAAATTAAGAAATTCCCTGTATTTTGGGGAAAATTGCAGAAATTTCCTTTATTATTGGGAAAAATTGCAGAAATTTTTCTTATTTTAGGGCAAAATTGCAGAAATTTCACTTATTTCAGAGAAAAAAAGCAAGAATTTTTTTTATTTTGGGGCAAAAAGGCAGAAATTCCCATTATTTTGGGGCAAAAAAGCAGAAATTCACTTTATTTTGAGGTAAAATTGCAGGAATTTCACATATTTCAGGACAAAAAGTCAGAAATTTCCCTTATTTTGGGGCAAAATTGCAGAAATTTCACTTATTTCATGGTAATAAGTCAGAAATTCCCATTATTTTGGGGCAAAAAAGACAGAAATTCTCTTTGTTTTGGGGGAAAAAACAGACATTCCACTTACTGAGAAGCAAAAAGTCAGAAATTCCCCTTATTTTGGAGCATAAATGAAGAAATTTCCCTTTTTTATGGAAAAAAGTTATGCATTCCACTTATTTTCAGGCAAAATGGCAGAAATTCCCCATATTTTGGAGCAAAATTGCAGAAATTCCACGTATTTTGGAGCAAAATTGCAGAAATTCCCCTAATTGTGGTGCAAAAAGGCAGAAATTCCCTATATGTTGGGGCAAAAATACAGAAATTCTCCTTATTTTGTAGAAAAACTCAGAAATTCCACTTATTTTGGGGCAATATTGCAGAAATTTCACTTACTTCAGGGAAAAAAGGCAGAAATTTTCCTTATTTTGGGGCATAAATGCAGAAATTCCTAATATTTTGTGGCAATAATAAGGAAATTCCTCTTATTTTGAGGTAAAAAGGGTGAAATTCCCCTTATTTGTGGGCAAAAAGGCAAAAATTTCCTTTATTTTGGGGCAAAATTGCAGAAATTTCACTTATTTCAGGGTAATAAGTCAGAAATTTTTCTTATTTTGGGGCAAAAAAGACAGAAAATCCCTTTGTTTTGGGGGAAAAAGACAGAAATTCCACTTATTTAGAGGCAAAAAAGCAGAAATTCCCCTTATTTTGAAGCAAAAATGAAGAAATTTCCCTTTTTTAAGGCAAAAAGGTATGCATTCTTCTCATTATCTTGCAAAAAGGCAGAAATTCCCCATATTTTGGAGCAAAATTGCAAAAATTCCCCTAATTGTGGGGCAAAAATGCAGAAATTCCCTATATGTTGGGGCAAAAAGACAGAAATTTTCTTTATTTTGGGGCAAAACTCAGAAATTCCACTTATTTTGGGGCAAAATTCCAGAAATTTCCTTTATTCTGGGGCAAAATTGGAGAAATTTCACTTATTTTGGGCAAAATTGCAGAAATTTTACTTATTTCAGGGGAAAAAAATTTTGTTATTTGGGGCAAAAAAGAGAGAAATTCCCCTTATTTTGAGGTAAAAAGGCTGAAATACCCCTTATTTGGGGGCAAAAAGGCAGAAATATCCCTTATTTTGGGGCAAAATTGCAGCAATTTCACTTATTTCAGGGTAATAAGTCAGAAATTCCCCTTAATTTGTGGCAAAAAAGACAGATATTCCCTTTGTTTTTGGGGAAAAAGACATAAATTCCACTTATTTAGAGGCAAAAAGGCAGAAATTTCCCTTATTTTAAAGCAACAATGAAGAAATTTCCCTTTTTATGGCAAAAAGGTATGCATTCCCATTATTTTCGGGCAAAAATGCAGAAATTCCCGGTATTTTGGAGCAAAATTGCAGAAATTCCCCTAAATTTGGGGCAAAAGGCAGAAATTCCCTTTATTTGGGGCAAAAATCAGAAATACCCCTTATTTTGGGGCAAAATTCAAGAAATTTCCTTTATTTTGGGGCAAAATTCCAGGAATTTACCTTATTTTGGGGCAAAATTGCAGAAATTTTTCTTATTTGGGGCAAAATTGCAGAAATTTCACTTATTTTTAGGTAAAAAGGCTGAAATTTCCTTTATTTTGGGGCAAAAAGAAGAAATTCCCTGTATTTTGGGGCAAAATTGCAGAAATTTCCTTTATTTTTGGGAAAAATTGCAGAAATTTTTCTTATTTTAGGGCAAAATTGCAGAAATTTCACTTATTTCAGAGAAAAAAAGCAAAAATTTTTCTTATTTTGGGGCAAAAAGGCAGAAATTCCCATTATTTTGGGGCAAAAAAGCAGAAATTCACTTTATTTTGAGGTAAAATTGCAGAAATTTCACATATTTCAGGACAAAAAGGCAGAAATTTCCCTTATTTTGGGGCAAAATTGCAGAAATTTCACTTATTTCATGGTAATAAGTCAGAAATTCCCATTATTTTGGGGCAAAAAAGACAGAAATTCTCTTTGTTTTGGGGGAAAAAACAGACATTCCACTTACTGAGAAGCAAAAAGTCAGAAATTCCCCTTATTTTGGAGCATAAATGAAGAAATTTCCCTTTTTTATGGAAAAAAGTTATGCATTCCACTTATTTTCAGGCAAAATGGCAGAAATTCCCCATATTTTGAAGCAAAATTACAGAAATTCCTCGTATTTTGGAGCAAAATTGCAGAAATTCCCCTAATTTTGGTGCAAAAAGGCAGAAATTCCCTATATGTTTGGGCAAAAAGACAGAAATTCTCCTTATTTTGGAGAAAAACTCAGAAATTCCACTTATTTTGGGGCAAAATTGCAGAAATTTCAATTACTTCAGGGAAAAAAGGCATAAATTTTCCTTATTTTGGGGCATAAATGCAGAAATTCCTAATATTTTGTGGCAAAAATGCAGAAATTCCCCTTATTTTGAGGTAAAAAGGGTGAAATTCCCCTTATTTGTAGGCATAAAGGCAAAAATTTCCCTTATTTTGGGGCAAAATTGCAGAAATTTCACTTATTTCAGGGTAATAAGTCAGAAATTTTTCTTATTTTGGTGTAAAAGAGACAGAAAATCCCTTTGTTTTGGGGGAAAAAGACCGAAATTCCACTTATTTAGAGGCAAAAAAGCAGAAATTCCCCTTATTTTGAAGCAAAAATGAAGAAATTCCCCTTTTTTAAGGCAAAAAGGTATGCATTCTTCTCATTATCTTGCAAAAAGTCAGAAATCCCCCGTATTTTGGAGCAAAATTGCAAAAATTCCCCTAATTGTGGGGCAAAAAGGCAGAAATTCCCTATATGATGGGACAAAAAGACAGAAATTCTCTTTATTTTGGGGCAAAACTCAGAAATTCCACATATTTTGGGGCAAAATTCCAGAAATTTCCTTTATTCTGGGGCAAAATTGGAGAAATTTCACTTATTTTGGGCAAAATTGCAGAAATTTCACTTATATCAGGGGAAAAAAAGAAATTTTGTTATTTTGGGGCAAAAAGGGAGAAATTCCCCTTATTTTGAGGTAAAAAGGCTGAAATTCCCCTTATTTGGGGGCAAAAAGGCAGAAATATCCCTTATTTTGGGGCAAAATTGCAGAAATTTCACATATTTCAGAGTAATAAGTCAGAAATTCCCCTTAATTTGGGGCAAAAAAGACAGATATTCCCTTTGTTTTTTGGGAAAAAGACATAAATTCCACTTATTTAGAGGCAAAAAGGCAGAAATTTCCCTTATTTTAAAGCAACAATGAAGAAATTTCCCTTTTTATGGCAAAAAGGTATGCATTGCCATTATTTTCGGGCAAAAAGGCAGAAATTCCTTGTATTTTGGAACAAAATTGCAGAAATTCCCCTAAATTTGGGGCAAAAGGCAGAAATTCCCTTTATTTGGGGCAAAAATCAGAAATACCCCTTATTTTGGGGCAAAATTCAAGAAATTTCCTTTATTTTGGGGCAAAATTGCAGGAATTTACCTTATTTTGGGGCAAAATTGCAGAAATTTTTCTTATTTGAGGCAAAATTGCAGAAATTTCACTTATTTTTAGGTAAAAAGGCTGAAATTTCCTTTATTTTGGGGCAAAAAAGAAGAAATTCCCTGTATTTTGGGGCAAAATTGCAGAAATTTCCTTTATTATTGGGAAAAATTGCAGAAATTTTTCTTATTTTAGGGCAAAATTGCAGAAATTTCACTTATTTCAAAGAAAAAAAGTAAAAATTTTTCTTATTTTGGGGCAAAAAGGCAGAAATTCCCATTATTTTGGGGCAAAAGGGCAGAAATTCACCATAGTTGGGGAAAAATAGCAGAAATTTCACATATTTCTGGGCAAAAAGTCAGAAATTTCCCTTACTTTGGGGCAAAATTGCAGAAATTTCACTTATTTCAGGGAAATAAGTCAGAAATTCCACTTATATTGAGGCAAAAAAGACAGAAATTTCCTTTGTTTTGAGGGAAAAAGACAGAAATTCCACTTATTTAGAGGCAAATAGGCAGAAATTTCCCTTATTTTGGAGCAAAAATGAAGAAATTTCCCTTTTTTATCACAAAAAGTTATATATTCCCCTTTTTTTCGGGCAAAAAGGCAGAAATTACCTGTATTTTGGAGCAAAATTGCAGAAATTCCCATAGTTGTGGGGCAAAAAGACAGAAATTCCCTATATGTTGGGGCAAAAAGACAGAAATTCTCCTTATTTTGGGGCAAAAGTCATAAATTCCACTTATTTTGAGTAAAATTCCATAAATTTCCCTTATTTTGGGGCAAAATTGCAGAAATTTCACTTATTTTGGGGCAAAATTTCAGAAATTTAACTTATTTCAGGGAAAAAGGCAGAAATTTTCTTTATTTTGGGGCAAAAAGCAAAAATTTCTAATATTTTGTGGCAAAAATGCAGAAATTCCCTTTATTTTGAGGTAAAAAGGCTGAAATTCCCCTTATTTGGCGGCAAAAAGTCAGAAATTTCCCTTATTTTAAAGCAACAATGAAGAAATTTCCCTTTTTATGGCAAAAAGGTATGCATTCCCATTATTTTCGGGCAAAAATGCAGAAATTCCCGGTATTTTGGAGCAAAATTGCAGAAATTGCCCTAAATTTGGGGCAAAAGGCAGAAATTCCCTTTATTTGGGGCAAAAATCAGAAATTCCCCTTATTGTGGGGCAAAATTCCAGAAATTTCCTATATTTTGGGGCAAAATTGCAGGAATTTCACTTACTTCAGGGAAAAAAGGCAGAAATTTTCCTTATTTTGGGGCATAAATGCAGAAATTCCTAATATTTTGTTGCAAAAATGCAGAAATTCCCCTTATTTTGATGTAAAAAGGGTGAAATTCCCCTTATTTGTGGGCAAAAAGGCAAAAATTTCCCTTATTTTGGGGCAAAATTGCAGAAATTTCACTTATTTCAGGGTAATAAGTCAGAAATTTTTCTTATTTTGGGGCAAAAAAGACAGAAAATCCCTTTGTTTTGGGGGAAAAAGACAGAAATTCCACTTATTTAGAGGCAAAAAAGCAGAAATTCCCCTTATTTTGAAGCAAAAATGAAGAAATTTCCCTTTTTTAAGGCAAAAAGGTATGCATTCTTCTCATTATCTTTCAAAAAGGCAGAAATTCCCCATATTTTGGAGCAAAATTGCAGAAATTCCCCTAATTGTGGGGCAAAAATGCAGAAATTCCCTATATGTTGGGGCAAAAAGACAGAAATTTTCTTTATTTTGAGGCAAAACTCAGAAATTCCACTTATTTTGGGGCAAAATTCCAGAAATTTCCTTTATTCTGGGGCAAAATTTGAGAAATTTCACTTATTTTGGGCAAAATTGCAGAAATTTTACTTATTTCAGGGGAAAAAAAATTTTGTTATTTGGGGCAAAAAGGGAGAAATTCCCCTTATTTTGAGGTAAAAAGGCTGAAATACCCCTTATTTGGGGGCAAAAAGGCAGAAATATCCCTTATTTTGGGGCAAAATTGCAGCAATTTCACTTATTTCAGGGTAATAAGTCAGAAATTCCCCTTAATTTGTGGCAAAAAAAGTCAGATATTCTCTTTGTTTTTGGGGAAAAAGACATAAATTCCACTTATTTAGAGGCAAAAAGGCAGAAATTTCCCTTATTTTAAAGCAACAATGAAGAAATTTCCCTTTTTATGGCAAAAAGGTATGCATTCCCATTATTTTCGGGCAAAAAGGCAGAAATTCCCCGTATTTTTGAGCAAAATTGCAGAAATTCCCCTAAATTTGGGGCAAAAGGCAGAAATTCCCTTTATTTGGGGCAAAAATCAGAAATACCCCTTATTTTGGGGCAAAATTCAAGAAATTTCCTTTATTTTGGGGCAAAATTGCAGGAATTTACCTTATTTTGGGGCAAAATTGCAGAAATTTTTCTTATTTGGGGCAAAATTGCAGAAATTTCACTTATTTTTAGGTAAAAAGGCTGAAATTTCCTTTATTTTGGGGCAAAAAAGAAGAAATTCCCTGTATTTTGGGGCAAAATTGCAGAAATTTCCTTTATTATTGGGAAAAATTGCAGAAATTTTTCTTATTTTAGGGCAAAATTGCAGAAATTTCACTTATTTCAGAGAAAAAAAGCAAAAATTTTTCTTATTTTGGGGCAAAAAGGCAGAAATTCCCATTATTTTGGGGCACAAGGTCAGAAATTCACCATATTTTGGGGAAAAATAGCAGAAATTTCACATATTTCTGGGCAAAAAGTCAGAAATTTCCCTTATTTTGGGGCAAAATTGCAGAAATTTCACTTATTTCAGGGAAATAAGTCAGAAATTCCACTTATATTGAGGCAAAAAAGACAGAAATTTCCTTTGTTTTGAGGGAAAAAGACAGAAATTCCACTTATTTAGAGGCAAATAGGCAGAAATTTCCCTTATTTTGGAGCAAAAATGAAGAAATTTCCCTTTTTTATCACAGAAATTATATATTCCCCTTTTTTTCGGGCAAAAAGGCAGAAATTCCCTGTATTTTGGAGCAAAATTGCAGAAATTCCCATAGTTGTGGGGCAAAAAGACAGAAATTCCCTATATGTTGGGGCAAAAAGACAGAAATTCTCCTTATTTTGGGGCAAAACTCATAAATTCCACTTATTTTGAGTAAAATTCCATAAATTTCCTTTATTTTGGGGCAAAATTGCAGAAATTTCACTTATTTTGGGGCAAAATTTCAGAAATTTAACTTATTTCAGGGAAAAAAGGCAGAAATTTTCTTTATTTTGGGGCAAAAAGCAAAAATTTCTAATATTTTGTGGCAAAAATGCAGAAATTCTCTTTATTTTGAGGTAAAAAGGCTGAAATTCCCCTTATTTGGCGGCAAAAAGTCAGAAATTTCCCTTATTTTAAAGCAACAATGAAGAAATTTCCCTTTTTATGGCAAAAAGGTATGCATTCCCATTATTTTCGGGCAAAAATGCAGAAATTCCCGGTATTTTGGAGCAAAATTGCAGAAATTGCCCTAAATTTGGGGCAAAAGGCAGAAATTCCCTTTATTTGGGGCAAAAATCAGAAATTCCCCTTATTGTGGGGCAAAATTCCAGAAATTTCCTATATTTTGGGGCAAAATTGCAGGAATTTCACTTACTTCAGGGAAAAAAGGCAGAAATTTTCCTTATTTTGGGGCATAAATGCAGAAATTCCTAATATTTTGTTGCAAAAATGCAGAAATTCCCCTTATTTTGATGTAAAAAGGGTGAAATTCCCCTTATTTGTGGGCAAAAAGGCAAAAATTTCCCTTATTTTGGGGCAAAATTGCAGAAATTTCACTTATTTCAGGGTAATAAGTCAGAAATTTTTCTTATTTTGGGGCAAAAAAGACAGAAAATCCCTTTGTTTTTGGGGAAAAAGACAGAAATTCCACTTATTTAGAGGCAAAAAAGCAGAAATTCCCCTTATTTTGAAGCAAAAATGAAGAAATTTCCCTTTTTTAAGGCAAAAAGGTATGCATTCTTCTCATTATCTTTCAAAAAGGCAGAAATTCCCCATATTTTGGAGCAAAATTGCAGAAATTCCCCTAATTGTGGGGCAAAAATGCAGAAATTCCCTATATGTTGGGGCAAAAAGACAGAAATTTTCTTTATTTTGGGGCAAAACTCAGAAATTCCACTTATTTTGGGGCAAAATTCCAGAAATTTCCTTTATTCTGGGGCAAAATTGGAGAAATTTCACTTATTTTGGGCAAAATTGCAGAAATTTTACTTATTTCAGGGGAAAAAAAATTTTGTTATTTGGGGCAAAAAGGGAGAAATTCCCCTTATTTTGAGGTAAAAAGGCTGAAATACCCCTTATTTGGGGGCAAAAAGGCAGAAATATCCCTTATTTTGGGGCAAAATTGCAGCAATTTCACTTATTTCAGGGTAATAAGTCAGAAATTCCCCTTAATTTGTGGCAAAAAAAGTCAGATATTCTCTTTGTTTTTGGGGAAAAAGACATAAATTCCACTTATTTAGAGGCAAAAAGGCAGAAATTTCCCTTATTTTAAAGCAACAATGAAGAAATTTCCCTTTTTATGGCAAAAAGGTATGCATTCCCATTATTTTCGGGCAAAAAGGCAGAAATTCCCCGTATTTTTGAGCAAAATTGCAGAAATTCCCCTAAATTTGGGGCAAAAGGCAGAAATTCCCTTTATTTGGGGCAAAAATCAGAAATACCCCTTATTTTGGGGCAAAATTCAAGAAATTTCCTTTATTTTGGGGCAAAATTGCAGGAATTTACCTTATTTTGGGGCAAAATTGCAGAAATTTTTCTTATTTGGGGCAAAATTGCAGAAATTTCACTTATTTTTAGGTAAAAAGGCTGAAATTTCCTTTATTTTGGGGCAAAAAAGAAGAAATTCCCTGTATTTTGGGGCAAAATTGCAGAAATTTCCTTTATTATTGGGAAAAATTGCAGAAATTTTTCTTATTTTAGGGCAAAATTGCAGAAATTTCACTTATTTCAGAGAAAAAAAGCAAAAATTTTTCTTATTTTGGGGCAAAAAGGCAGAAATTCCCATTATTTTGGGGCAAAAGGGCAGAAATTCACCATATTTTGGGGAAAAATAGCAGAAATTTCACATATTTCTGGGCAAAAAGTCAGAAATTTCCCTTATTTTGGGGCAAAATTGCAGAAATTTCACTTATTTCAGGGAAATAAGTCAGAAATTCCACTTATATTGAGGCAAAAAAGACAGAAATTTCCTTTGTTTTGAGGGAAAAAGACAGAAATTCCACTTATTTAGAGGCAAATAGGCAGAAATTTCCCTTATTTTGGAGCAAAAATGAAGAAATTTCCCTTTTTTATCACAAAAATTATATATTCCCCTTTTTTTCGGGCAAAAAGGCAGAAATTCCCTGTATTTTGGAGCAAAATTGCAGAAATTCCCATAGTTGTGGGGCAAAAAGACAGAAATTCCCTATATGTTGGGGCAAAAAGACAGAAATTCTCCTTATTTTGGGGCAAAACTCATAAATTCCACTTATTTTGAGTAAAATTCCATAAATTTCCTTTATTTTGGGGCAAAATTGCAGAAATTTCACTTATTTTGGGGCAAAATTTCAGAAATTTAACTTATTTCAGGGAAAAAAGGCAGAAATTTTCTTTATTTTGGGGCAAAAAGCAAAAATTTCTAATATTTTGTGGCAAAAATGCAGAAATTCTCTTTATTTTGAGGTAAAAAGGCTGAAATTCCCCTTATTTGGCGGCAAAAAGTCAGAAATTTCCCTTATTTTAAAGCAACAATGAAGAAATTTCCCTTTTTATGGCAAAAAGGTATGCATTCCCATTATTTTCGGGCAAAAATGCAGAAATTCCCGGTATTTTGGAGCAAAATTGCAGAAATTGCCCTAAATTTGGGGCAAAAGGCAGAAATTCCCTTTATTTGGGGCAAAAATCAGAAATTCCCCTTATTGTGGGGCAAAATTCCAGAAATTTCCTATATTTTGGGGCAAAATTGCAGGAATTTCACTTACTTCAGGGAAAAAAGGCAGAAATTTTCCTTATTTTGGGGCATAAATGCAGAAATTCCTAATATTTTGTTGCAAAAATGCAGAAATTCCCCTTATTTTGATGTAAAAAGGGTGAAATTCCCCTTATTTGTGGGCAAAAAGGCAAAAATTTCCCTTATTTTGGGGCAAAATTGCAGAAATTTCACTTATTTCAGGGTAATAAGTCAGAAATTTTTCTTATTTTGGGGCAAAAAAGACAGAAAATCCCTTTGTTTTTGGGGAAAAAGACAGAAATTCCACTTATTTAGAGGCAAAAAAGCAGAAATTCCCCTTATTTTGAAGCAAAAATGAAGAAATTTCCCTTTTTTAAGGCAAAAAGGTATGCATTCTTCTCATTATCTTTCAAAAAGGCAGAAATTCCCCATATTTTGGAGCAAAATTGCAAAAATTCCCCTAATTGTGGGGCAAAAATGCAGAAATTTCCTATATGTTGGGGCAAAAAGACAGAAATTTTCTTTATTTTGGGGCAAAACTCAGAAATTCCTCTTATTTTGGGGCAAAATTCCAGAAATTTCCTTTATTCTGGGGCAAAATTGGAGAAATTTCACTTATTTTGGGCAAAATTGCAGAAATTTTACTTATTTCAGGGGAAAAAAATTTTGTTATTTGGGGCAAAAAGGGAGAAATTCCCCTTATTTTGAGGTAAAAAGGCTGAAATACCCCTTATTTGGGGGCAAAAAGGCAGAAATATCCCTTATTTTGGGGCAAAATTGCAGCAATTTCACTTATTTCAGGGTAATAAGTCAGAAATTCCCCTTAATTTGTGGCAAAAAAGTCAGATATTCCCTTTGTTTTTGGGGAAAAAGACATAAATTCCACTTATTTAGAGGCAAAAAGGCAGAAATTTCCCTTATTTTAAAGCAACAATGAAGAAATTTCCCTTTTTATGGCAAAAAGGTATGCATTCCCATTATTTTCGGGCAAAAAGGCAGAAATTCCCCGTATTTTGGAGCAAAATTGCAGAAATTCCCCTAAATTTGGGGCAAAAGGCAGAAATTCCCTTTATTTGGGGCAAAAATCAGAAATACCCCTTATTTTGGGGCAAAATTCAAGAAATTTCCTTTATTTTGGGGCAAAATTGCAGGAATTTACCTTATTTTGGGGCAAAATTGGAGAAATTTTTCTTACTTGGGGCAAAATTGCAGAAATTTCACTTATTTTTAGGTAAAAAGGCTGAAATTTCCTTTATTTTGGGGCAAAAAGGAAGAAATTCCCTGTATTTTGGGGCAAAATTGCAGAAATTTCCTTTATTATTGGGAAAAATTGCAGAAATTTTTCTTATTTTAGGGCAAAATTGCAGAAATTTCACTTATTTCAGAGAAAAAAAGCAAGAATTTTTTTTATTTCGGGGCAAAAAGGCAGAAATTCCCATTATTTTGGGGCAAAAAGGCAGAAATTCACCTTATTTTGGGGTAAAATTGCAGAAATTTCACATATTTCTGGGCAAAAAGTCAGAAATTTCCCTTATTTTGGGGCAAAATTGCAGAAATTTCACTTATTTCAGGGAAATAAGTCAGAAATTCCACTTATATTGAGGCAAAAAAAACCAGAAATTCCCTTTGTTTTGAGGGAAAAATACAGAAATTCCACTTATTTAGAGGCAAATAGGCAGAAATTTCCCTTATTTTCGAGCAAAAATAGAGAAATTTCCCTTTTTTATGGCAAAAAGTTATGCATTCCCCTTTTTTTCGGGCAAAAATCAGAAATTCCCCGTATTTTGGAGCAAAATTGCAGAAATTCCCCTAGTTGTGGGGCAAAAAGACAGAAATTCCCTATATGTTGGGGCAAAAAGACAGAAATTCTCTTTATTTTGGGGCAAAACTCATAAATTCCACTTATTTTGGGGTAAAATTCCAGAAATTTCCCTTATTTTGGGGCAAAATTGCAGAAATTTCACTTATTTTGGGGTAAAATTGCAGAAATTTCACTTATTTCAGGGAAAAAAGGCAGAAATTTTTTTTTATTTTGGGGCAAAAAGCAAAAATTCCTAATATTTTGTGGCAAAAATGCAGAAATTCCCCTTATTTTGAGGTAAAAAGGCTGAAATTCCCCTTATTTGGCGGCAAAAAGTCAGAAATTTCCCTTATCTTGGGGCAAAATTGCAGAAATTTCACTTATTTCAGGGTAATAAGTCATAAATTTTGCTCATTTTGGGGCAAAAAAGAAAGAAAATCCCTTTTTTGGATGGAAAAAGACAGAAATTCCACTTATTTAGAGGCAAAAGGGCAAAAATTACCCTTATTCTGGAGCAAAAATGAAGAAATTTCCTTTTTTTATGGCATAAAGTTATGCATTCCCCTTATTTTCGGGCATAAAGGCAGAAATTCCCCGTATTTTGGAGCAAAATTGCAGAAATTCCCCTAATTGTGGTGCAAAAATGCAGATATTCTCTATATGTTGGGGCAAAAAGACAGAAATTCCCCTTATTTTGGGGCAAAACTCAGAAATTCCACTTATTTTGGGGCAAAATTCCAGAAATTCCCCTTATTTTGGGACAAAATTGCAGAAATTTCACTTATTTTAGGGCACAATTGCAGAAATTTCACTTATTTCAGGGAAAAAAGGCAGAAATTTTCCTTATTTTGGAGCAAAAAGGCAGAAATTCCTAATACTTTGTGGCAAAAATGCAGAAATTCCCCTTATTTTGAGGTGAAAAGGCTGAAATTCCCCTAATTTGCGGGAAAAAAGGCAGAAATTTCCCTTATTTTGGGGAAAAATGGCAGAAATTTCAATTATTTCAGGGTAATAAGTCAGAAAATTTCTTGATTTTGGGGCAAAAAAGACAGAAAATCCCTTTGTTTTAGAGGAAAAACAGAAATTCCACTTATTTAGAGGCAAAAAAGCAGAAATTCCCCTTATTTTGGAGCAAAAATGAAGAAATTTTCCTTTTTTAAGGCAAAAAGTTATGCATTCCCCTTTTTTTCGTGCAAAAAGGCAGAAATTCCCCGTATTTTGGAGCAAAATTGCAGAAATTCCCCTAATTGTGGTGCAAAAAGGCAGAAATTCCCTATATGTTGGGGCAAAAACACAGAAATTCTCTTTATTTTGGGGCAAAACTCAGAAATTCCACTTATTTTGGGGCAAAATTGCAGAAATTTCACTTATTTCAGGGAAAAAAGGCAGAAATTCCTAATATTTTGTGGCAAAAATGCAGAAATTCCCCTTATTTTGAGGTAAAAAGCGTGAAATTCCCCTTATTTTTGGGCAAAAAGGCAAAAATTTCCCTTATTTTGGCGCAAAATTGCAGAAACTTCACTTATTTCAGAGTAATAAGTCAAAAATTTTTCTTATTTGGGGCAAAAAAGAAAATCCCTTTGTTTTGGGGAAAAAAGACAGAAATTCCAATTATTTAGAGGCAAAAAAGCAGAAATTCCCCTTATTTTGAAGCAAAAATGAAGAAATTTCCCTTTTTTAAGGCAAAAGGGTATGCATTCTTCTTATTTTCGGGCAAAAAGGCAGAAATTCCTCGCATTTTGCAGCAAAATTGCAAAAATTCCCTTAATTGTGGGGCAAAAATGCAGAAATTCCCTATATGTTGGGGCAAAAGACAGAAATTCTCTTTATTTTGGGGCAAAACTCAGAAATTCCACTTATTTTGGGGCAAAATTCCAGAAATTTTCCTAATTCTGGGGCAAAATTGCAGAAATTTCACTTATTTTGGGCAAAATTTCACAAATTTCACTTATTTCAGGGAAAAAAAAGGAATTTTGTTATTTTGGTGCAAAAAGGCAGAAATTCCCCTTATTTTGAGGTAAAAAGGCTAAAATTCCCCTTATTTGGGGGCAAAAAGGCAGAAATATCCCTTATTTTGGGGCAAAATTGCAGAAATTTCACTTATTACAGGGTAATAAATCAGAAATTCTCCTTAATTTGGGGCAAAAAAGACAGAAATTCCCTTTTTTGGGGGGCAAGAAGAAGAAATTCCACTTATTTAGAGGCAAGAAGGCAAAAATTCCCCTTATTTTGGAGCAAAAATGAAGAAATTTCCCTTTTTATGGCAAAAAGGTATGTATTCCCATTATTTTCGGGCAAAAAGGCAGATTCCCCGTATTTTGGAGCAAAATTGCAGAAATTCCTCTAAATTTGGGGCAAAAGGCAGAAATTCCCTTTATTTCGGGGCAAAAATCATAAATTCCCCTTATTTTGGGGCAAAATTCAAGAAATTTCTTTTATTTTGAGGCAAAATTGAAGGAATTTACCTTATTTTGGGGCACAATTGCAGAAATTTTTCTTATTTGGGGCAAAATTGCAGAAATTTCACTTATTTTCAGGTAAAAAGGCTGAAATTTCCTATATTTTGGGGCAAAAAGGCAGAAATTCCCATTTTTTTGGGGCAAAAAAGGAGAAATTCACCTTATTTTTAGGTGAAATTGCAGAAATTTCACATATTTCAGGACAAAAAGGTAGAAATTTCTCTAATTTGAGGCAAAATTGCAGAAATTTCACTTATTTCAGGGTAATAAGTCAGAGATTCCCCTTATTTTGGGCCAAAAAAACCAGAAATTCCCTTTTTTTGGGGGGAAAAAGACAGAAATTCCACTTATTGAGAAGCAAAAAGGCAGAAGTTCCCCTTATTTTGGAGCAAAAAATGAAGAAATTTCCCTTTTTTATGGCAAAAAGTTATGCATTCCCCTTATTTTCGTGCAAAAAGGCAGAAATTCCCCGTATTTTGGAGCAGAATTGCAGAAATTCCCCTAATTGTGGTGCAAAAAGGCAGAAATTCCCTATATGTTGGGGCAAAAACACAGAAATTCTCATTATTTTGGGTCAAAACTCAGAAATTCCACTTATTTTCGGGAAAAATTGCAGAAATTTCACTTACTTCAGGGAAAAAAGGCAGAAATTCCTAATATTTTGTGGCAAAAATGCAGAAATTCCCCTTATTTTGAGGTAAAAAGGGTGAAATTCCCCTTATTTTTGAACAAAAAGGCAAAAATTTCCCTTATTTTGGGGCAAAATTGCAGAAATTTCACTTATTTCAGAGTAATAAGTTAGAATTTTTTTTTTACTTTGGGGCAAAAAAGACAGAAAATCCCTTTGTTTTGGGGAAAAAAGACAGAAATTCCACTTATTTAGAGGCAAAAAAGCAGAAATTCCCCTTATTTTGAAGCAAAAATGAAGAAATTTCTTTTTTTTAAGGCAAAAAGGTATGCATTCTTCTTATTTTCGGGCAAAAAGGCAGAAATTCCCCGTATTTTAGAGCAATATTCCAAAAATTCCCCTAATTGTGGGGCAAAAATGCAGAAATTCCCTATATGTTGGGGCAAAAGACAGAAATTCTCCTTATTTTGGGGCAAAACTCAGAAATTCCACTTATTTTGGGGCAAAATTCCAGAAATTTCCCTTATTCTGGGGCAAAATTGCAGAAATTTCACTTATTTTAGGCAAAATTGCAGAAATTTCACTTATTTCAGGGAAAAAAAGGAATTTTGTTAATTTGGGGCAAAAAGGCAGAAATTCCCATTATTTTGAGGTAAAAATGCTGAAATTCCCATTATTTGGGGGCAAAAAGGCAGAAATATCCCTTATTTTGGGGCAAAATTGCAGAAATTTCACTTATTACAGGGTAATAAGTCAGAAATTCTCTTTAATTTGGGGCAAAAAAGACAGAAATTCCCTTTGTTTTGGGGCAAAAAGAAGAAATTCCACTTATTTAGAGGCAAGAAGGCAGAAATTCCCCTTATTTTGGAGCAAAAATGAAGAAATTTCCCTTTTTATGGCAAAAAGGTATGCATTCTCATTATTTTCGGGCAAAAAGGCAGAAATTTCCCGTATTTTGGAGCAAAATTGCAGAAATTCCCCTAAATTTGGGGCAAAAGGCAGAAATTCCCTATATTTTGGGGCAAGAATCATAAATTCCCCTTATTTTGGGGCAAAATTCAAGAAATTTCTTTTATTTGGAGGCAAAATTGAAGGAATTTACCTTATTTTGGGGCACAATTGCAGAATTTTTTCTTATTTGGGGCAAAATTGTAGAAATTTCACTTATTTTCAGGTAAAAAGGCTGAAATTTCCTTTATTTTGGGGCCAAAAGGGAGAAATTCCCCTTATTTTGGGGCAAAATTGCAGAAATTTTTATTATTATTGGGAAAAATTGCAGCAATTTTTTTTATTTTAGGGCAAAATTGCAGCAATTTCACTTATTTCAGAGAAAAAAGTAAAAATTTTTCTTATTTTGGGGCAAAAAGGAAGAAATTCCCATTATTTTGGGGCAAAAAGGCAAAAATTCACCTTATTTTGGGGTAAAATTGCAGACATTTCACATATTTCAGAGCAAAAAGGCAGAAATTTCCCTTATTTTGGGGCAAAATTGCAGAAATTTCACTTATTTCAAGGTAATAAGTCAGAAATTCCCCTTATTTTGGGGCAAAAAAATACAGAAATTCCCTTTGTTTTGGGGGAAAAAGACAGAAATTCCACTTATTTAGAGGCAAAAGAGCAGAAATTCTTCTCATTCTGGAGCAAAAATGAAGAAATTTTCCTCGTTTATGGAAAAAGGTTATGCATTCCCCTTATTTTCAGGCAAAAAGGCAGAAATTCCCTGTATTTTGGAGCAAAATTGCAGAAATTCCCCTAATTGTGGGGCAAAAAGTCAGAAATTCCCTATATGTTGGGGCAAAAACACAGAAATTCTTCTTATTTTGGGGCAAAATTCAGAAATTCCCCATATTTTGGGGCAAAATTCCAGAAATTTCCCTTATTTTGGGGCCAAATTGCAGAAATTTCACTTAATTTGGTGCAAAATTGCAGAAATTTCAATTATTTAATAAAAAGGCAGAAATTTTTCTTATTTTGGGGCAAAAATGCAGAAATTCCCCTTATTTTGAGTAAAAATGCTGAAATTCCCCTTATTTGGGGACAAAAAGGCAGAAATTTCCCTTATTTTGGGGCAAAGAGACAGAAATTCCCCTTATTTTGTGGCAAAAATGCAGAAATTTCTTTTATTTTGGGGCAAAATTGCAGAAATTTCACATATTTCAGGGCATAATTCAAAAATTCCTTTTATTTTGGGGCAAAATGACAGAAATTCCGTTTATTTTTGGGTAAAATGCCAGAGATTTCACTTATTTTGAGGTAAAAAGGCAGAAATTGCTTTAATTTTGGGGCAAAAATGAAGAAATTTCCGTTTTTTGTGGCAAAAGGTGTACATTCCCCTTACTTTCGGGATAAAAAGCAGAAATTCCCCATATTTTGAAGAGAAATTGCAGAAATTCTCTCAATTTTCGGGCAAAAAGGCAGAAATTCTCCTTATTTTGGGGCAAAAAGACAGAAAATCTTCTTTCTCGGGAGCAAACTGTCAGAAATTCCCCTTATTTTGAAGCAAAATTGCAGAAATTTTATTTACCTTGGGGCAAAATTGCAGAAATTTCCCTTATTTTGGGGCGAAATTGCAGAAATTTCACTTATTTCAGGGTAATGAGTCAGAAATTTACCTTATTTTGAGGCAAAAAAGACAGAAATTCCCTTTGTTTTGAAGTAAAAATACAGAAATTCCACTTATATAGAGGCAAAAAGGAAGAAATTCCCTTTATTTTGGAGCAAAAATGAAGAAATTTCACTTTTTATGGCAAAAAGGTATGCTTTCCCATTATTTTCGGGCAAAAAGGCAGAAATTCCTTGTATATTGGAGCAAAAATGCAGAAATTCCCCTTTATTTAGGCAAAAGGCAGAAATTCCCTTTATTTTGGGGCAAAAATCAGAAATTCCCATTATTTTGGGGCAAAATTCCAGAAATTTCCTTTATTTTGGGGCAAAATTGCAGGAATTTACCTTATTTTGGGGCAAAATTGTAGAAATTTCCCTTATTTGGGGCAAAATTGCAGAAATTTCACTTATTTTCAGGTAAAAAGGCTGAAATTTCCTTTGTTTTGGTGCAAAAAGGAAGAAATTCCCCTTATTTTGGGGCAAAATTGCAGAAATTTTTCTTATTATGTGAAAAAATTGCAAAAATTTCCCTTATTTTAGGGCAAAATTGCAGAAATTTCACTTATTTCAGAGAAAAAAAGCAAAAATTTTTCTTATTTTTGGTCAAAAAGGCAGAAATTCCCATTATTTTGGGGCCAAAAGGCAGAAATTCACCTTATTTTGGGGCAAAAAGGCCGAAATTCACCTTATTTTTGGGTAAAATTGAGGAATTTCATATATTTCAGGGCAAAAAGACAGAAATTTCCCTTATTTTGGGGCAAAATTGCAGAAATTTCACTTATTTCAGGGTAATAAGTCAGAAATTTTCTTTATTTTGGGGCAAAAATACAGAAATTACCTTTTGTGAGAGGGAAAAAAACAGAAATTCCACTTATTTAGAGGCAAAAAGGCAGAAATTCCCCTTATTTTGGAGCAAAAATGAAGAAATTTCCATTTTTTAAGGCAAAAAGGTATGCATTCCCCTTATTTTCGGGCAAAAAGGCAGAATTTCACCGTATTTTGGAGCAAAATTGCAGAAATTCCTCCAATTTCGGGGCAAAAGGCAGAAATTCTCTTTATTTTTGGGCAAAAATCAGAAATTCCCCTTACTTTGGGCCAAAATTCCAGAAATTTCCTTTATATTGGGGCAAAATTGCAGAAATTTAACTTATTTATGGGCAAAATTGCAGAATTTTCACTTATTTCAGAGAAAAAAGGCAGAAATTTTTCTTATTTTGGGGCAAAAAGGCACAAATTCCTAATATTTTGTGGCAAAAATGCAGAAATTCCCCTTATTTTGAGGTACAAAGGCTGAAATTTCCCGTATTTGGGGGCAAAGAGGCAGAAATTTTTTTTTATTTTGGTGCAAAATTGCAGTAATTTACTTTATTTTGGGGCAAAATTGCAGGAATTTAACTTATTTCAGGGTAATAAATCAAAAATTTTCCTTTTTTTAGGGCAAAAAAGACAGAAATTCTCTTTGTTTTTGAGGAAAAAGTCAGAAATTCCACTTATTTAGAGGAAAAAAGTCAGAAATTCCCCTTATTTTTGAGCAAAAATGACGAAATTTCCCTTTTTTTGGCAAAAAGGCTGAAATTCCCCGTATTTTCAGGCAAAAATTCAGATATTCCCCTTATGTGTGGGCCAAAAGACAGAAATTTCGTTTATTTTTGGGGTAAAGGCAGAAATTGCACTTATTTTGAGTCAAAAAGGCGGAAAATTTCCTTATTTTTGGGCAAAAATGAAGAAATTTCCCTTTTTTATGGCAAAAAGGTATACAATCCCTTTATTTTCGGGCAAAAAGGCAGAAATTCCCCGTATTTTGAAGCAAAATTGCAGAAATTCCCCTAATTGTGGGGCAAATAGGCAGAAATTCCCTATATGTTGGGGCAAAAAGACAGAAATTCTCCTTATTTTGGGGCAAAACTCAGAAATTTCACTTATTTTAGGGCAAAATTGCAGAAATTTCAGTTATTTCAGAGAAAAAAAGCAAAAATTTTTCTTATTTTGGGGCAAAAAGGCAGAAATTCCCATTATTTTGGGGCAAAAAGGCAGAAATTCACCTTATTTTGGGGTAAAATTGCAGAAATTTCATGGCAAAAAGACAGAAATTTCCCTTATTTTGGGTAAAATTGCAGAAATTTCACTTATTTCAGGGTAATAAGTCAGAAATTTTATTTATTTTGGGGCAAAAATACAGAAATTACCTTTTTTTGGGGGGAAAAATACAGAAATTCCATTTATTTAGATGCAAAAAGGCAGAAATTCCCCTTATTTTGGAGCAAAAATGAAGAAATTTCCATTTTTTAAGGCAAAAAGGTATGCATTCCCCTTATTTTCGGGCAAAAAGGCAGAATTTCACCGTATTTTGGAGCAAAATTGCAGAAATTCCTCCAATTTCGGGGCAAAAGGCAGAAATTCTCTTTATTTTTGGGCAAAAATCAGAAATTCCCCTTACTTTGGGCCAAAATTCCAGAAATTTCCTTTATATTGGGGCAAAATTGCAGAAATTTAACTTATTTATGGGCAAAATTGCAGAATTTTCACTTATTTCAGAGAAAAAAGGCAGAAATTTTTCTTATTTTGGGGCAAAAAGGCACAAATTCCTAATATTTTGTGGCAAAAATGCAGAAATTCCCCTTATTTTGAGGTACAAAGGCTGAAATTTCCCGTATTTGGGGGCAAAGAGGCAGAAATTTTTTTTTATTTTGGTGCAAAATTGCAGTAATTTACTTTATTTTGGGGCAAAATTGCAGGAATTTAACTTATTTCAGGGTAATAAATCAAAAATTTTCCTTTTTTTAGGGCAAAAAAGACAGAAATTCTCTTTGTTTTTGAGGAAAAAGTCAGAAATTCCACTTATTTAGAGGAAAAAAGTCAGAAATTCCCCTTATTTTTGAGCAAAAATGACGAAATTTCCCTTTTTTTGGCAAAAAGGCTGAAATTCCCCGTATTTTCAGGCAAAAATTCAGATATTCCCCTTATGTGTGGGCCAAAAGACAGAAATTTCGTTTATTTTTGGGGTAAAGGCAGAAATTGCACTTATTTTGAGTCAAAAAGGCGGAAAATTTCCTTATTTTTGGGCAAAAATGAAGAAATTTCCCTTTTTTATGGCAAAAAGGTATACAATCCCTTTATTTTCGGGCAAAAAGGCAGAAATTCCCCGTATTTTGAAGCAAAATTGCAGAAATTCCCCTAATTGTGGGGCAAATAGGCAGAAATTCCCTATATGTTGGGGCAAAAAGACAGAAATTCTCCTTATTTTGGGGCAAAACTCAGAAATTTCACTTATTTTAGGGCAAAATTGCAGAAATTTCAGTTATTTCAGAGAAAAAAAGCAAAAATTTTTCTTATTTTGGGGCAAAAAGGCAGAAATTCCCATTATTTTGGGGCAAAAAGGCAGAAATTCACCTTATTTTGGGGTAAAATTGCAGAAATTTCATGGCAAAAAGACAGAAATTTCCCTTATTTTGGGTAAAATTGCAGAAATTTCACTTATTTCAGGGTAATAAGTCAGAAATTTTATTTATTTTGGGGCAAAAATACAGAAATTACCTTTTTTTGGGGGGAAAAATACAGAAATTCCATTTATTTAGATGCAAAAAGGCAGAAATTCCCCTTATATTGGAGCAAAAATTAAGAATTTTCCCTTTTTTTATAGCAAAAAGTTATGCATTCCCCTTATTTTCAGGCAAAAAAGGCAGAAATTCACCGAATTTTGGAGCAAAATTGCAGAAATTCCCCTAATTTTAGGGCAAAAGGCAGAAATTCTCTTTATTTTGGGGCAAAAATCAGAAATTCCCCTTACTTTCGGGCAAAATTCCAGAAATTTCCTTTATTTTGGGGCAAAATTACAGAAATTTATCTTATTTATGGGCAAAATTGCAGAATTTTCACTTATTTCAGGGAAAAAAGGCAGAAATTTTCTTTATTTTGGGGCAAAAAGGCACAAATTCCTAATATTTTGTGGCAAAAATGCTGAAATTCCCCTTATTTTGAGGTAAAAAGGCTGAAATTTCCCGTATTTGGGGGCAAAAAGGCAGAAATTTTTTTTATTTTGGGGCAAAATAGCAGGAATTTACTTTATTTTGGGGCAAATTGCAGAAATTTCACTTATTTCAGGGTAATAAGTCAAAAATTTTCCTTATTTTATGGCAAAAAAGACAGAAATTCTCTTTGTTTTTGGGGAAAAAGTCAGAAATTCCACTTATTTAGAGGAAAAAAGGCAGAAATTCTCCTCATTTTGGAGCAAAAATGAAGAAATTTCCCTTTTTTATGGCAAAAAGGTATGCATTCCCCTTATTTTCGGGGAAAAGGGCAGAAATTCCCCGTATTTTGGAGCAAAATTTCAGAAAATCCCCTAATTGTGGGGCAAAAATGCAG
This sequence comes from Micromys minutus, assembly GCF_963924665.1. Lineage (NCBI taxonomy): Eukaryota > Metazoa > Chordata > Mammalia > Rodentia > Muridae > Micromys > Micromys minutus. Next base: position 6,065,402 of record NW_027667328.1, read on the forward strand.
AAATTCTCTATATGTTAAGGTAAAAATACAGAAATTCTTTTTATTTGGGGGCAAAAGTCAGAAATTCCACTTATTTAGAGGAAAAATGGCAGAAATTCCTCTTATTTTGGAGCAAAAATGAAGAAATTTCCCTTTTTTATGGCAAAAAGGTATGCATTCTCTTTATTTTCGGGCAAAAAGGCAGAAATTCCCTGTATTTTGGAGCAAAATTGCAGAAATTCCCCTAATTTTGGGGCAAAAGGCAGAAATTCCCCTTATTTTTGGGTAAAATTGCAGAAATTTCAAATATTTCAGGGCAAAATGGCAGAAATTCCCCTTATTTTGGGGCAAAAAGATGAAATCCATAATTTTTGGCTAAAATTGAAGAAATTTCACTCATTTCGGGACAAAAAGGCAAAAATTCCACTTAATTTCGGGCAAAAAGGCAGAAATTCCCTTTATTTTGGAGCAAAATTGCAGAAATTCCCTTAATATTGGTGCAAAAATGCAGAAATTCCCTTTATTTTGGGGCAAAAAGGCAGAAATTCTCCATATTTTGGTGCAAAAAGGCTGAAATTCCCCTTATTTTGAGGTAAAATGCTGAAATTCTCCATATTTGGGGCAAAAGGCAGAAATTCCCCTCATTTTGGGGCAAAAAGGCACAAATTTCCCTTATTTTCGGGCAAAATTGCTGAAATTTCATTTATTTCAGAGTAAAAAGTCAGAAATTCCCCTTATTTTGAAGCAAAAAGCAGAAATTTCTTTTATTATGGTACAAAATTGAAGAAATTTTCCTTATTTTGGAACAAAAAGGCAGAAATTCCCCATATTTTGGGGCAAAAGGCAGAAATTCTTCTTATTTTGAGGTAAAATGCAGAAATTCCCCTTATTTAGAGGTAAAATGAAGAAATTCTGCAAATATTGGGGGAAAATGGAGAAATTTTTTTTATTTTGGTGCTAAAAGGCAGAAATTTGCCATATTTTGAAGCAAAATTGCAGCAATTCTCATAATTTTCAGGCAAAAAGTCAGGAATTCTTCTTTTTTTGGGGCAAAAAGACAGAAAATCTCCTTTTTTAGGGGGCAAAAAGTCAGAAATTCCCCTTATTTTGGGGTAAAATTGCAGAAATTTCACTTATTTCAGAAAAAATGCAGAAATTTTCTTATTTTGGGGCAAAAAGGCAGAAATTTCTATTATTTTGGTACAAAATTGCAGAATTTTTTCTTATTTTGGGACAAAAAGGCAGAAATTCCCCATATTTTGAGGCAAAAAGGCTGAAATTCCCTTATTTTCGGGCAAAAATCAGAAATTCCCCTTATGTTGGGGCAAAAAGACAGAAATTTCGTTTATTATTGGGGAAAAGGCAGAAATTGCACTTATTTTGAGAAAAAGGCGGAAAATTTCCTTATTTTCTGGCAAAAATGAAGAAATTTCCTTTTTTTATGGCAAAAAGGTATACATTCCCTATATTTTTGGGCAAAAAGTCAGATAATCTCTGTATTTTGGAGCAAAATTGCAGAAATGCCCCTAATATTGGGGCAAAAAGGCAGAAATTCCCTATATGTTGGGGCAAAAAGAAAGAAATTCTTTTTATTTTGGGGCAAAACTCAGAAATTCCACTTATTTAGAGGCAAAATGGCACAAATTCCTCTTATTTTGGAGCAAAAATAAAAAAATTTCCCTTTTATATGGCAAAAAGGTATGCATTCTTCTTATTTTCAGGCAAAGAGGCAGAAATTCCTTGTATTTTGGAGCAAAATTGCAGGAATTCCCCTAATTTTGGGGCAAAAGGCAGAAATTCCCCTTATTTTGGGGTAAAATTGCAGAAATTTCAAATATTTCAGGCAAAATGGCAGAAATTCCCCTTATTTTGGGGCAAAAAGATGAAATCCATAATTTTTGGTTAAAATTGAAGAAATTACACTTATTTCGAGACAAAAAGGCAGAAATTCCACTTAATTTCGGGCAAAAAGGCAGAAATGACCTGTATTTGGGAGCAAAATTGCAGAAATTCCCCTAATATTGGTGCAAAAATGCAGAAATTCCCTTTATTTTGGGGCAAAAAGGCAGAAATTCTTCATATTTTGGTGCAAAAAGGCTGAAATTCCCCTTATTTTGAGGGAAAATGCTGAAATTCCCCATATTTTTGGGCAAAAGGCAGAAATTCCCCTCATTTTTGGGCAAAAAGGCACAAATTTCCCTTATTTTCGGGCAAAATTGCAGAAATTTCATTTATCTCAGGGTAAAAAGTCAGAAATTCCCCTTATTTTGGGGCAAAAAGCAGAAATTTCTTTTATTATGGTACAAAATTGAATAAATTTTCCTTATTTTGGAACAAAAAGGCAAAAATTCCCCATATTTTGGGGCAAAAGGCAGAAATTCTTCTTATATTGAGGAAAATGCAGAAATTCCCCATATTTTAAAGCAAAATTGCAGAAATTCTCATAATTTTCAGGCAAAAAGGCAGAAATTCTCCTTATTTTGAGGCAAAAAGACAGAAAATCTTCTTTTTTAGGAGGCAAAAAGTCAGAAATTCCCCTTATTTTGGGGCAAAATTGCAGACATTTCCTTTACATTTGGACAAAATTGCAGAAATTTCCCTTATTTTGGAGCAAAATTGCAGAAATTTCACTTATTTCAGAAAAAATGCAGAAATTTTCTTATTTTGTGGCAAAAAGGCAGAAATTTCTATTATTTTAGTACAAAATTGCAGAAATTTTTCTTATTTTGGGGCAAAAAGGCAGAAATTCCCCATATTTTGGGGCAAAAAGGCTGAAATTCCCCTTATTTTCGGGCAAAAATCAGAAATTCCCCTTATGTTGGGGCAAAAAGAAAGAAATTTCGTTTATTTTTTGGAAAAGGCAGAAATTGCACTTATTTTGAATCAAAAAGGCGGAAAATTTCCTTATTTTCGGGCAAAAATGAAGAAATTTATTTTTTTATGGCAAAAAGGTATACATTCCCTTTATTTTTGGGAAAAAGGCAGAAATTCCCTGTATTTTGGAGCAAAATTGCAGAAATTCCCCTAATTGTGGGGCAAAAAGGCAGAAATTCCCTATATGTTGGGGCAAAAAGACAGAAATTCTCTTTACTTTAGGGCAAAACTCAGAAATTTCACTTATTTTAGGGCAAAATTGCAGAAATTTCAGTTATTTCAGAGAAAAAATGCAAAATTTTTTTTTATTTTGGGGCAAAAAGGCAGAAATTCCCCTTATTTTGGGGTAAAATTGCAGAAATTTCACATATTATAGGGCAAAAAGGCAGAAATTTTCCTTATTTTGGGGCAAAATTGCAGAAATTTCACTTATTTCAGAATAATAAATCATAAATTTTCCTTATTTTGGGGCAAAAAAGACAGAAATTCCCTTTGTTTTCGAGGAAAAAGACAGAAATTCCACTTATTTAGAGGCAAAAAGGCAGAAATTCCCCTTATTTTGGAGCAAAAATGAAGAAATTTCCCTTTTTTATGGCAAAAAAGTATGCATTCCCCTTATGTTCGGGCAAAAAGTCAGAAATTCCCCGTATTTTGGAGTAAAAATGCAGAAATTCGCCTAATTTTGGGGAAAAAGGCAGAAATTCCCCTTATTTTGGGGTAAAATTGCAGAAATTTCAAATATTTCAGGGCAAAATGGCAGAAATTCCCCTTATTTTGGGGCAAAAAGATGAAATCCATAATTTTGGCTAAAATGGAGGAAATTTCACTTATTTCGGGACAAAAAGGCAGAAATTCCACTTAATTTCGGGCAAAAAGGCAGAAATGACCCGTATTTTGGAGCAAAATTGCAGAAATTCCCTTAATATTGGTGCAAAAATGCAGAAATTCCCTTTATTTTGGGGCAAAAAAGCAGAAATTCTCCATATTTTGGTGCAAAAAGGCTGAAATTCCCCTTATTTTGAGGTAAAATGCTAAAATTTCCCATATTTTGGGGCAAAAGGCAGAAATTCCCCTCATTTTGGTGCAAAAAGGCAGAAATTCCCCTTATTTTGGGGTAAAATTGCAGAAATTTCACATATTATAGGGCAAAAAGGCAGAAATTTTCCTTATTTTGGGGCAAAATTGCAGAAATTTCACTTATTTCAGAATAATAAATCATAAATTTTCCTTATTTTGGGGCAAAAAAGACAGAAATTCCCTTTGTTTTCGAGGAAAAAGACAGAAATTCCACTTATTTAGAGGCAAAAAGGCAGAAATTCCCCTTATTTTGGAGCAAAAATGAAGAAATTTCCCTTTTTTATGGCAAAAAAGTATGCATTCCCCTTATGTTCGGGCAAAAAGTCAGAAATTCCCCGTATTTTGGAGTAAAAATGCAGAAATTCGCCTAATTTTGGGGAAAAAAGCAGAAATTCCCCTTATTTTGGGGTAAAATTGCAGAAATTTCAAATATTTCAGGGCAAAATGGCAGAAATTCCCCTTATTTTGGGGCAAAAAGATGAAATCCATAATTTTGGCTAAAATGGAGGAAATTTCACTTATTTCGGGACAAAAAGGCAGAAATTCCACTTAATTTCGGGCAAAAAGGCAGAAATGACCCGTATTTTGGAGCAAAATTGCAGAAATTCCCTTAATATTGGTGCAAAAATGCAGAAATTCCCTTTATTTTGGGGCAAAAAAAGCAGAAATTCTCCATATTTTGGTGCAAAAAGGCTGAAATTCCCCTTATTTTGAGGTAAAATGCTAAAATTTCCCATATTTTGGGGCAAAAGGCAGAAATTCCCCTCATTTTGGGGCAAAAAGGCACAAATTTCCCTTATTTTTTGGGCAAAATTGCAGAAATTTCATTTATTTCAGGGTAAACAGTCAGAAATTCCCCTTATTTTGGGGCAAAAAGCAGAAATTTCTTTTATTATGGTACAAAATTGAAGAAATTTTCCTTATTTTGGAACAAAAAGGCAGAAATTCCCCATATTTTGGGGCAAAAGGCAGAAATTCTTCTTATTTTGAGGTAAAATGCAGAAATTCCCCTTATTTAAAGGTAAAATGCAGAAATTCCCCAAATATTCGGCGGAAATGCAGAAATTCCCTTTATTTTGGGGCTAAAAAGCAGAAATTCCCCGTATTTTGAAGCAAAATTGCAGAAATTCTCATCATTTTCAGGCAAAAAGGCAGAAATTCTTATTTTGGGGCAAAAAGACAGAAAATCTCCTTTTTTCGGGGGCAAAAAGTCAGAAATTCCCCTTATTTTGGGGCAAAATTGCAGAAATTTATTTTACATTTGGGCAAAATTGCAGAAATTTCCCTTATTTTGGGTCTAAATTGCAGAAATTTCACTTATATCAGAAAAAATGCCGAAATTTTATTATTTTGGGGCAAAAGGCAGAAATTTCTATTATTTTGTTACAAAATTGCAGAAATTTGTCTTATTTTGGGGCAAAAGGCAGAAATTCCCCATATTTTGTGGAAAAAAGGCTCAAATTCCCCTTATTTTCGGGCAAAAAGTCAGAAATTCCTCTTATGTTGGAGAAAAAAGACAGAAATTTCGTTTATTTTTGGGAAAAAGGCAGAAATTGCACTTATTTTGAGTCAAAAAGGCGGAAAATTTCCTTATTTTCGGGCAAAAATGAAGAAATTTCCCTTTTTTATGGCAAAAAGGTATACATTCCCTTTATTTTCGGGCAAAAAGGCAGAAATTCTCCATATTTTGGAGCACAATTGCAGAAATTCCCCTAATTGTGGGGCAAAAAGGCAGTAATTCCCCATATTTTTGGGCAAAAAGACAGAAATTCTCCTTATTTTGGGGCAAAACTCAGAAATTTCACTTGTTTTAGGGCAAAATTGCAGAAATTTCAGTTATTTCAGAGAATAAAAACAAAAATTTTTCTTATTTTGGGGCAAAAATGCAGAAATTCCCATTATTTTGGGGCAAAAAGGCAGAAATTCACCTAATTTTGGGGTAAATTTGCAGAAATTTCACATATTTCAGGGCAAAAGGCAGAAATTTACCTTATTTTGGGGCAAAATTGCAGAAATTTCACTTATTTCAGGGTAATAAGTCAGAAATTTTCTATATTTCGGGGCAAAAAAGACAGAAATTACCTTTTTTTTAGGGGAAAAAGACAGAAATTCCACTTATTTTCAGGCAAAAAGGCAGAAATTCCCCTTTTTTTGGAGCAAAAATGAAGAAATTTCGCTTTTTCATGGCAAAAAGCTATGCATTCCCCTTATTTTCGGGCAAAAGCAGAAATTCCCCGTATTTGGAACAAATTTGCAGAAAATCCCCTAATTTTGGGGCAAAAGGCAGAAATTCCCTTTATTTTCGGCCAAAAATCAGAAATTCCCCTTACTTTTGGGCAAAATTGCAGAAATTTCACTTATTTAGGGGCAAAATTGCAGAATTTTAACTTATTTCAGGGAAAAAAGCAAAAATTTTTTTTTATTTTGGGGCAAATAGGCAGAAATTCCTAATATTTTGTGGCAAAAATGCAGAAATTTCCCTTTTTTTGAGGTATAAAGGCTGAAATTTAACTTATTTGGGGGCAAAAAGGCAGAAATTTTTTTTATTTTGGGGCAAAATTGCAGGAATTTACTTTATTTTGGGGCAAAATTGCAGAAATTTCACTTACTTCAGGGTAATAAGTCAGAAATTTTCCTTAATTTGTGGCAAAAAAGACAGAAATGCCCTTTGTTTTGGGGGAAAAAGACAGAAATTACACTTATTTAGAGGCAAAAAGGCAGAACTTCCACTTATTTTGGAGCAAAAATGAAAAAATTTTCCTTTTTTATGGCAAAAAGGTATGCATTCCCCTTATTTTCAGACAAAAAGGCAGAAATTCCCCGTATTTTGAAGCAAAATTGCAGAAATTCCCCTAATTTGGGGGCAAAAAGGCAGAAATTCTCTATATTTTGGGGCAAAAGGACAGAAATTCTTTTTATTTTGGGGCAAAACTCAGAAATTCCACTTATTTAGAGGCAAAATGGCAGAAATTCCTCTTATTTTGGAGCAAAAATGAAGAAATTTCCCTTTTTTATGGCAAAAAGTTATGCATTCCCCTTATTTTCGGGCAAAAAGGCAGAAATTCCCCGTATTTTGGAGCAAAATTGCAGAAATTCCCCTAATTTTGGGGCAAAAGGCAGAAATTCCCCTTATTTTGGGGTAAAGTTGCAGAAATTTCAAATATTCAGGGCAAAATGGCAGAAATTCCCCTTATTTTGGGGCAAAGAGATGAAATCCATAATTTTTGGCTAAAATTGAAGAAATTTCACTTATTTCGGGACAAAAAGGCAGAAATTCCACTTAATTTCGGGTAAAAAGGCAGAAATGACCCGTATTTTGGAGCAAAATTGCAGAAATTCCCCTAATATTGGTGCAAAAATGCAGAAATTCCCTTTATTTTGGGGCAAAAAGGCAGAATTTCTCCATATTTTGGTGCAAAAAGGCTAAAATTTCCTTTATTTTGAGGTAAAATCCTAAAATTCCCCATAATTTGGGGCAAAAGGCAGAAATTCCCCTCATTTTGGGGCAAAAAGGCACAAATTTACCTAATGTTCGGGCAAAATTGCAGAAATTTCATTTATTTCAGGGTAAAATGTCAGAAATTCCCCTTATTTTAGGGCAAAAAACAGAAATTTCTTTTTTTATGGTACAAAATTGAAGATATTTTCCTTATTTTAGAACAAAAAGGCAGAAATTCCCCATATTTTGGGGCAAAAGGCAGAAATTCTTTTTATTTTGAGGTAAAATGCAGAAATTCCCCTTATTTAGAGGTAAAATGCAGAAATTCCCCAAATATTGGGGGAAAATGCAGAAATTCCCTTTATTTTGTGCCTAAAAGGCAGAAATTCCCTGTATTTTGAAGCAAAATTGCAGAAATTTTCTTTACATTGGGGAAAAATTGCAGAAATTTCCCTTATTTTGGAGAAAAATTGCAAAAATTTCACTTATTTCAGAAAAAATTAAGAAATTTTCTTATTTTGGTGCCAAAAGGCAGAAATTTCTACTATTTTGGTACAAAATTGCAGAAATTTTTCTTCTTTGATGCCAAAAAGGCAGAAATTCCCCATATTTTGGGGCAAAAAAGCAGAAATACCCCTTATTTTGAGGTTAAAAGGCTGAAATTCCCCTTATTTTCGGGCAAAAATTCAGAAATTCCCCTTATGTTTGGGCAAAAATACAGAAATTTCGTTTATTGTTTGGGAAAAGGCAGAAATTGCACTTATTTTGAGTCAAAAAGGTGGAAAATTTCCTTATTTTCTGGCAAAAATGAAGAAATTTCACTTTTTTATGGCAAAAAGGTGTACATTCTCTTTATTTTTGGGCAAAAAGGCAGAAATTCCCGGTATTTTCGAGCAAAATTGCAGAAATTCCCATAATTGTGGGGCAAAAAGGCAGAAATTCCCTATATGTTTGGGCAAAAAGACAGAATTTCTCCTTATTTTGGGGCAAAACTCAGAAATTTCAATTATTTTAGGGCAAAATTGCAGAAATTTCAGTTATTTCAGAGAAAAAAAGCAAAAATTTTTCTTATTTTGGGGCAAAAAGGCAGAAATTCCCTTAATATTGGTGCAAAAATGCAGAAATTCCCTTTATTTTGGGGCAAAAAAAGCAGAAATTCTCCATATTTTGGTGCAAAAAGGCTGAAATTCCCCTTATTTTGAGGTAAAATGCTAAAATTTCCCATATTTTGGGGCAAAAGGCAGAAATTCCCCTCATTTTGGGGCAAAAAGGCACAAATTTCCCTTATTTTTTGGGCAAAATTGCAGAAATTTCATTTATTTCAGGGTAAACAGTCAGAAATTCCCCTTATTTTGGGGCAAAAAGCAGAAATTTCTTTTATTATGGTACAAAATTGAAGAAATTTTCCTTATTTTGGAACAAAAAGGCAGAAATTCCCCATATTTTGGGGCAAAAGGCAGAAATTCTTCTTATTTTGAGGTAAAATGCAGAAATTCCCCTTATTTAAAGGTAAAATGCAGAAATTCCCCAAATATTCGGCGGAAATGCAGAAATTCCCTTTATTTTGGGGCTAAAAAGCAGAAATTCCCCGTATTTTGAAGCAAAATTGCAGAAATTCTCATCATTTTCAGGCAAAAAGGCAGAAATTCTCCTTATTTTGGGGCAAAAAGACAGAAAATCTCCTTTTTTCGGGGGCAAAAAGTCAGAAATTCCCCTTATTTTGGGGCAAAATTGCAGAAATTTATTTTACATTTGGGCAAAATTGCAGAAATTTCCCTTATTTTGGGTCTAAATTGCAGAAATTTCACTTATATCAGAAAAAATGCCGAAATTTTATTATTTTGGGGCAAAAGGCAGAAATTTCTATTATTTTGTTACAAAATTACAGAAATTTGTCTTATTTTGGGGCAAAAGGCAGAAATTCCCCATATTTTGTGGAAAAAAGGCTCAAATTCCCCTTATTTTCGGGCAAAAAGTCAGAAATTCCTCTTATGTTGGAGAAAAAAGACAGAAATTTCGTTTATTTTTGGGAAAAAGGCAGAAATTGCACTTATTTTGAGTCAAAAAGGCGGAAAATTTCCTTATTTTCGGGCAAAAATGAAGAAATTTCCCTTTTTTATGGCAAAAAGGTATACATTCCCTTTATTTTCGGGCAAAAAGGCAGAAATTCTCCATATTTTGGAGCACAATTGCAGAAATTCCCCTAATTGTGGGGCAAAAAGGCAGTAATTCCCCATATTTTTGGGCAAAAAGACAGAAATTCTCCTTATTTTGGGGCAAAACTCAGAAATTTCACTTGTTTTAGGGCAAAATTGCAGAAATTTCAGTTATTTCAGAGAATAAAAACAAAAATTTTTCTTATTTTGGGGCAAAAATGCAGAAATTCCCATTATTTTGGGGCAAAAAGGCAGAAATTCACCTAATTTTGGGGTAAATTTGCAGAAATTTCACATATTTCAGGGCAAAAGGCAGAAATTTACCTTATTTTGGGGCAAAATTGCAGAAATTTCACTTATTTCAGGGTAATAAGTCAGAAATTTTCTATATTTCGGGGCAAAAAAGACAGAAATTACCTTTTTTTTAGGGGAAAAAGACAGAAATTCCACTTATTTTCAGGCAAAAAGGCAGAAATTCCCCTTTTTTTGGAGCAAAAATGAAGAAATTTCGCTTTTTCATGGCAAAAAGCTATGCATTCCCCTTATTTTCGGGCAAAAGCAGAAATTCCCCGTATTTGGAACAAATTTGCAGAAAATCCCCTAATTTTGGGGCAAAAGGCAGAAATTCCCTTTATTTTCGGCCAAAAATCAGAAATTCCCCTTACTTTTGGGCAAAATTGCAGAAATTTCACTTATTTAGGGGCAAAATTGCAGAATTTTAACTTATTTCAGGGAAAAAAGCAAAAATTTTTTTTTATTTTGGGGCAAATAGGCAGAAATTCCTAATATTTTGTGGCAAAAATGCAGAAATTTCCCTTTTTTTGAGGTATAAAGGCTGAAATTTAACTTATTTGGGGGCAAAAAGGCAGAAATTTTTTTTATTTTGGGGCAAAATTGCAGGAATTTACTTTATTTTGGGGCAAAATTGCAGAAATTTCACTTACTTCAGGGTAATAAGTCAGAAATTTTCCTTAATTTGTGGCAAAAAAGACAGAAATGCCCTTTGTTTTGGGGGAAAAAGACAGAAATTACACTTATTTAGAGGCAAAAAGGCAGAACTTCCACTTATTTTGGAGCAAAAATGAAAAAATTTTCCTTTTTTATGGCAAAAAGGTATGCATTCCCCTTATTTTCAGACAAAAAGGCAGAAATTCCCCGTATTTTGAAGCAAAATTGCAGAAATTCCCCTAATTTGGGGGCAAAAAGGCAGAAATTCTCTATATTTTGGGGCAAAAGGACAGAAATTCTTTTTATTTTGGGGCAAAACTCAGAAATTCCACTTATTTAGAGGCAAAATGGCAGAAATTCCTCTTATTTTGGAGCAAAAATGAAGAAATTTCCCTTTTTTATGGCAAAAAGTTATGCATTCCCCTTATTTTCGGGCAAAAAGGCAGAAATTCCCCGTATTTTGGAGCAAAATTGCAGAAATTCCCCTAATTTTGGGGCAAAAGGCAGAAATTCCCCTTATTTTGGGGTAAAGTTGCAGAAATTTCAAATATTCAGGGCAAAATGGCAGAAATTCCCCTTATTTTGGGGCAAAGAGATGAAATCCATAATTTTTGGCTAAAATTGAAGAAATTTCACTTATTTCGGGACAAAAAGGCAGAAATTCCACTTAATTTCGGGTAAAAAGGCAGAAATGACCCGTATTTTGGAGCAAAATTGCAGAAATTCCCCTAATATTGGTGCAAAAATGCAGAAATTCCCTTTATTTTGGGGCAAAAAGGCAGAATTTCTCCATATTTTGGTGCAAAAAGGCTAAAATTTCCTTTATTTTGAGGTAAAATCCTAAAATTCCCCATAATTTGGGGCAAAAGGCAGAAATTCCCCTCATTTTGGGGCAAAAAGGCACAAATTTACCTAATGTTCGGGCAAAATTGCAGAAATTTCATTTATTTCAGGGTAAAATGTCAGAAATTCCCCTTATTTTAGGGCAAAAAACAGAAATTTCTTTTTTTATGGTACAAAATTGAAGATATTTTCCTTATTTTAGAACAAAAAGGCAGAAATTCCCCATATTTTGGGGCAAAAGGCAGAAATTCTTTTTATTTTGAGGTAAAATGCAGAAATTCCCCTTATTTAGAGGTAAAATGCAGAAATTCCCCAAATATTGGGGGAAAATGCAGAAATTCCCTTTATTTTGTGCCTAAAAGGCAGAAATTCCCTGTATTTTGAAGCAAAATTGCAGAAATTTTCTTTACATTGGGGAAAAATTGCAGAAATTTCCCTTATTTTGGAGAAAAATTGCAAAAATTTCACTTATTTCAGAAAAAATTAAGAAATTTTCTTATTTTGGTGCCAAAAGGCAGAAATTTCTACTATTTTGGTACAAAATTGCAGAAATTTTTCTTCTTTGATGCCAAAAAGGCAGAAATTCCCCATATTTTGGGGCAAAAAAGCAGAAATACCCCTTATTTTGAGGTTAAAAGGCTGAAATTCCCCTTATTTTCGGGCAAAAATTCAGAAATTCCCCTTATGTTTGGGCAAAAATACAGAAATTTCGTTTATTGTTTGGGAAAAGGCAGAAATTGCACTTATTTTGAGTCAAAAAGGTGGAAAATTTCCTTATTTTCTGGCAAAAATGAAGAAATTTCACTTTTTTATGGCAAAAAGGTGTACATTCTCTTTATTTTTGGGCAAAAAGGCAGAAATTCCCGGTATTTTCGAGCAAAATTGCAGAAATTCCCATAATTGTGGGGCAAAAAGGCAGAAATTCCCTATATGTTTGGGCAAAAAGACAGAAATTCTCCTTATTTTGGGGCAAAACTCAGAAATTTCAATTATTTTAGGGCAAAATTGCAGAAATTTCAGTTATTTCAGAGAAAAAAAGCAAAAATTTTTCTTATTTTGGGGCAAAAAGGCAGAAATTCCCATTATTTTGGGGCAAAATCAGAAATTCACCTTATTTTTGGGTAAAATTGCAGAAATTTCACATATTATAGGGCAAAAAGGCAGAAATTTCCCTTATTTTGGGGTAAAATTGCAGAAATTTCACTTATTTCAGGGTAATAAGTCAGAAATTTTCGTTATTTTGGGGCAAAAAAGACAGAAATTCCCTTTTTTTTGGGGGAAAAAGACAGAAATTCCACTTATTTAGAGGCTAAAAAGCAGAAATTCCCCTTATTTTGAAGCAAAAATGAAGAAATTTCTCTTTTTTATGGCAAAAAGTTATGCATTCCCCTTATTTTCGGGCAAAAAGGAAGAAATTCCCTGTATTTTGGAGCAAAATTGCAGAAATTCCACTAATTTTGAGGCAAAAGGCAGAAATTCCCTTTATTTTGGGGCAAAAATCAGAAATTCCCCTTACTTTGGGGCAAAATTCCAGAAATTTCCTTTATTTTGGGGCAAAATTGCAGGAATTTACATTATTTTGGGGCAAAATTGCAGAAATTTCCCTTATTTCGGGCAAAATTACAGAAATTTCACTTATTTTCAGGTAAAAAGGCTGAAATTTCCTTTATTTTGGGGAAAAAGAGAGAAATTTCCCTTATTTTGTGGCAAAATTGCTGAAATTTTCCTTATTTTGGGGCAAAAAGGCAGAAATTCTTTATATTTTGTGGCACAAAGGCAGAAATTTCCCTTATTTTGACGTGATAAGGCTGAAATTCTTTTTATTTTTGGGAAAAAGGCAGAAATTCCCCTTATTTTGGGGTAAAATTGCAGAAATTTCAAATATTTCAGGGCAAAAAGGCAGAAATTTCCCTTATTTTGGGGTAACATTGCAGAAATTTCAAATATTTCAGGGCAAAATGGCAGAAATTACCTTTATTTTGGGGCAAAATTATGAAATCCATAATTTTTGGCTAAAATTGAGGAAATTTCACTTATATCGGGACAAAAAGGCAGAATTTTCACTTAATTTCGGCCAAAAAGGCAGAAATTCCCCGTATTTTGGAGCAAAATTGCAGAAATTCCCCTAATTTTGGGGCAAAAGGCAGAAATTCCCTTTTTTTGGGGGCAAAAATCAGAAATTCCCCTTACTTTGGGGCAAAATTCCAGAAATTTCCTTTATTTTGGGGCAAAATTGCAGGAATTTACATTATTTTGGGGCAAAATTGCAGAAATTTCCCTTATTTCGGGCAAAATTACAGAAATTTCACTTATTTTCAGGTAAAAAGGTTGAAATTTCCTTTATTTTGGGGAAAAAAGGAGAAATTTCCCTTATTTTGGGGCAAAATTGCAGAAATTTTCCTTATTTTGGGCTAAAAGGCAGAAATTCTTTATATTTTGTGGCAAATAGGCAGAAATTTCCCTTATTTTGAGGTAATAAGGCTGAAATTCCCTTTATTTTGGGGGAAAAATGCAGAAATTCCCCTTATTTTGGGGTAAAATTGCAGAAATTTCAAATATTTCAGGGCAAAATGGCAGAAATTCCCCTTATTTTGGGGCAAAAATATGAAATCCATTATTTTTGGCTAAAATTGAGGAAATTTCACTTATTTCGGGACAAAAAGGCAGAATTTCCACTTAATTTTGGCCAAAAAGGCAGAAATGACCCGTATTTTGGAGCAAAATTGCAGAAATTCCCTTAATATTGTTGCAAAAATGCAGAAATTCCCTTTATTTTGGGGCAAAAAAGCAGAAATTCTCCATATTTTGGTGCAAAAAGGCTGAAATTCCCCTTATTTTGAGGTAAAATCCTAAAATTCCCCATATTTTGGGGCAAAAGGCAGAAATTCCCCTCATTTTGGGACAAAAAGGCACAAATTTCCCATATTTTCGGGCAAAATTGCAGAAATTTCATTTATTTCAGGGTAAAAAGTCAGAAATTTCCCTTATTTTGGGGCAAAAAGCAAAAATTTTTTTGATTATGGTACAAAATTGAAGAAATTATACTTATTTTGAAAAAAAAAAGGCAGAAATTCCCCATATTTTGGGGCAAAAGGCAGAAATTCTTCTTATTTTGAGGTAAAATGCAGAAATTCCCCTTATTTAGAGGTAAAATGCTGAAATTCCCCAAATATTGGGCGGAAATGCAGAAATTCCCTTTATTTTGGGGCCAAAAAGCAGAAATTCCCCGTATTTTGAAGCAAAATTGCTGAAATTCTCATAATTTTTAGGCAAAAAGGCAGAAATTCTCCTTATTTTGGGGCAAAAAGACAGAAAATCTCCTTTTTTCGGGGGCAAAAAGTCAGAAATTCCCCTTATTTTGGGGCAAAATTGCAGAAATTTCCTTTACATTTGGGCAAAATTGCAGAAATTTCCCTTATTTTGGGTCAAATTGCAGAAATTTCACTTATATCAGAAAAAATGCAGAAATTTTCTTATTTTGGGGCAAAAAGGCAGAAATTCCCCATATTTTGGGGCCAAAAGGCTGAAATTCCCTTTATTTTCGGGCCAAAAGTCAGAAATTTCCCTTATGTTGGGGAAAAAAATCAGAAATTTCGTTTATTTTTGGGGAAAAGGCAAAAATGCACTTATTTTGAGTCAAAAAGGCAGAAAATTTCCTTATTTTCGGGCAAAAATAAAGAAATTTCCATTTTTTATGGCAAAAAGTAATACATTCCCTTTATTTTCGGGCAAAAAAGCAGAAATTCTCCGTATTTTGGAGCAAAATTGCAGAAATTCCCCTAATATTGGTGCAAAAATACAGAAATTCCCTTTATTTTTGGGCAAAAAAGCAGAAATTCTCCATATTTTGGTGCAAAAAGGCTGAAATTCCCCTTCTTTTGAGGTAAAATGCTAAAATTCCCCATATTTTGGGGCAAATTGGCAGAAATTCCCCATATGTTGGGGCAAAAAGACAGAAATTCTCCTTATTTTGGGGCAAAACTCAGAAATTTCACTTGTTTTACTGCAAAATTGCAGAAATTTCAGTTATTTCAGAGAAAAAAAGCAAAAATTTTTTCTTATTTTGGGGCAAAAATGCAGAAATTCCCCTTATTTTGGAGCAAAAATGCAGAAATTCACCTAATTTTGGGGTAAATTTGCAGAAATTTCACATATGTCAGGGCAAAAAGGCAGAAATTTCCCTAATTTTGGGGCAAAATTGCAGAAATTTCACTTATTTAAGGGTAATAAGTCAGAAATTTTCTTTATTTCGGGGCAAAAAAGACAGAAATTACCTATTTTTGGGGGGAAAAAGACAGAAATTCCAATTATTTTGAGGCAAAAAGGCAGAAATTCCCCTTATTTTGGAGCAAAAATGAAGAAATTTCGCTTTTTCATGGCAAAAAGTTATGCATTCCCCTTATTTTCGGGCAAAAAGGCAGAAATTCCCCTCATTTTGGGATAAAAAGGCACAAATTTCCCATATTTTCGGGCAAAATTGCAGAAATTTCATTTATTTCAGGGTAAAAAGTCAGAAATTCCCCTTATTTTGGGGCAAAAAGCAGAAATTTCTTTGATTATTGTACAAAATTGAAGAAATTTTCCTTATTTTGAAACAAAAAGGCAGAAATTCCCCATATTTTGGGGCAAAAGGCAGAAATTCTTCTTATTTTGAGGTAAAATGCAGAAATTCCCCTTATTTAGAGGTAAAATGCTGAAATTCCCCAAATATTGGGCAGAAATGCAGAAATTCCCTTTATTTTGGGGCCAAAAAGCAGAAATTCCCTGTATTTTGAAGCAAAATTGCTGAAATTCTCATAATTTTTAGGCAAAAAGACAGAAAATCTCCTTTTTTCGGGGGCAAAAAGTCAGAAATTCCACTTATTTTGGGGCAAAATTGCAGAAATTTCCTTTACATTTGGGCAAAATTGCAGAAATTTCCCTTATTTTTGGGTCAAAATTGCAGAAATTTCACTTATATCAGAAAAAATGCAGAAATTTTATTATTTTGGGGCAAAAAGGCAGAAATTTCTATTATTTTGTTACAAAATTGCAGAAATTTTTCTTATTTTGGGGCAAAAAGGCAGAAATTCCCCATATTTTGGGGCCAAAAGGCTGAAATTCCCTTTATTTTCGGGCAAAATGTCAGAAATTTCCCTTATGTTGGGAAAAAAAATCAGAAATTTCATTTATTTTTGGGGAAAAGGCAAAAATGCACTTATTTTGAGGCAAAAAGGCAGAAAATTTCTTTATTTTCGGGCAAAAATAAAGAAATTTCCCTTTTTTATGGCAAAAAGGTATACATTCCCTTTATTTTCGGGCAAAAAAGCAGAAATTCTCCGTATTTTGGAGCAAAATTGCAGAAATTCCCCTAATATTGGTGCAAAAATACAGAAATTCCCTCTATTTTTGGGCAAAAAAGCAGAAATTCTCCATATTTTGGTGCAAAAAGGCTGAAATTCTCCTTCTTTTGAGGTAAAATGCTAAAATTCCCCAGATTTTGGGGCAAATTGGCAGAAATTCTCCATATGTTGGGGTAAAAAGACAGAAATTCTCCTTATTTTGGGGCAAAACTCAGAAATTTCACTTGTTTTACGGCAAAATTGCAGAAATTTCAGTTATTTCAGAGAAAAAAAGCAAAAATTTTTTCTTATTTTGGGGCAAAAATGCAGAAATTCTCCTTATTTTGGAGCAAAAAGGCAGAAATTCACCTAATTTTGGGGTAAATTTGCAGAAATTTCACATATGTCAGGGCAAAAAGGCAGAAATTTCCCTTATTTTAGGGCAAAATTGCAGAAATTTCACTTATATAAGGGTAATAAGTCAGAAATTTTCTTTATTTCGGGGCAAAAAAGACAGAAATTACCTATTTTTGGGGGGAAAAGGACAGAAATTCCACTTATTTTGAGGCAAAAAGGCAGAAATTCCCCTTATTTTGGAGCAAAAATGAAGAAATTTCGCTTTTTCATGGCAAAAAGTTATGCATTCCCCTTATTTTCGGGCAAAAAAGCAGAAATTCCCCGTATTTGGAACAAAATTGCAGAAATTACCCTAATTTTGGGGCAAAAGCCAGATATTCCCTTTATTTTAAGGCAAAAATCAGAAATTCCCCTTACTTTTGGGCAAAATTGCAGAAATTTCACAAATTTAGGGGCAAAATTGCGGAAATTTCACTTATTTCAGGGAAAAAAGCAGAAATTTTCCTTATTTTGGGGCAAAAATGCAGAAATTTTCCTTATTTTGAGGTATAAAGGCTGAAATTTCCCTTATTTGGGGGCAAAAAGGCAGAAATTTTTTTTATTTTGGGGCAAAATTGCAGGAATTTACCTTATTTAGGGGCAAAATTGCATAAATTTCACTTATTTCAGTGTAATAAGTCAGAAAATTTCCTTAATTTGTGGCAAAAAAGAGAGAAATTCCCTTTGTTTGAGGGAAAAAGACAGAAATTCCACTTCTTTAGAGGCAAAAAGGCAGAAATTCCCCTTATTTTGGAGCAAAAATGAAGAAATTTTCCTTTTTTATTGCAAAAAGGTATGCATTCCCATTATTTTCTGTCAAAAAGGCAGAAATTCCCCTTATTTTGGAACAAAATTGCAGAAATTGCCCTAATTTTGGGACAAAAGGCAGAAATTCCCTTTATTTTGGGGCAAAAATCAGAAATTCCCCTCATTTTGGGGCAAAAAGGCACAAATTTCCCTTATTTTCGGGCAAAATAGTAGAAATTTCATTTATTTCAAGGCAAAAATTCAGAAATTCCCATTATTTTGGGGCAAAAAGTAGAAATTTCTTTTATTATGGTACAAAATTGAAGAAATTTTCCTTATTTTGGAACAAAAAGGCAGAAATTCCCCATATTTTGGGGCAAAAGGCAGAAATTCTTCTTATTTTGAGGTAAAATGCAGAAATTTCCTTTATTTAGAGGTAAAATGCAGAAATTACCCAAATATTGGGGGAAAATGCAGAAATTCCTTTATTTTGGGGATAAAAGACAGAAATTCCCCGTATTTTGAAGCAAAATTGCAGAAATTCTCATAATTTTCTGGCAAAAAGTCAGAAATTCTCCTTATTTTGAAGCAAAAAGACAGAAAATTTCCTTTTTTCGGGAGCAAAAAGTCAGAAATTCCCCTTATTTTGGGGCAAAATTGCAGAAATTTCCTTTACATTGTGGCAAAATTGCAGAAATTTCTCTTATTTTGGGGCAAAATTGCAGAAATTTCACTTATTTCAGGGTAATAAGTCAGAAATTCCCCTTATTTTGGGGCAAAAAAGACAGAAATTCCCTTTGTTTTGGGGGAAAAAGACAGAAATTCCACTTAGTTAGAGGCAAAAATGCAGAAATTCCCCTTATTTTGGAGCAAAAATGAAGAAATTTTCCTTTTTATGGCAAAAAGGTATGCATTCCCATTATTTTCGTGCAAAAAGGCAGAAATACCCCGTATTTTGGAGCAAAATTGCAGAAATTGCCCTAATTTTGGGGCAAAAGGCAGAAATTCCCTTTATTTTGGGGCAAAAATCAGAAATTCCCCTTATTTTGGGGCAAAATTCAAAAAATTTCCTTTATTTTGGGGCAAAATTGCAGGAATTTACCTTATTTTGGGGCAAAATTGCAGAAATTTCTTTTATTTGGGGCAAAATTGCATAAAATTCACTTATTTTCAAGTAAAAAGGCTGAAATTTCCTTTATTTTGGGGCAAAAAAGAGAAATTCCCCTTATTTTGGGGCAAAATTGCAGAAATTTCCCTTATTATGGAAAAATTGCAGAAATTTCCCTTATTTTAGGGCAAAATTGCAGAAATTTCACTTATTTCAGGGTAATAAGTCAGAAATTCCCGCTTATTTTGGGGCAAAAAATACAGAAATTCTCGTTGTTTTGGGGGAATAAGATAGAAATTCCACTTATTTAGAGGCAAAAAGGCAGAAATTTCCCTTATTTTGGGGCAAAATTGCAGAAATTTCCTTTACATTGGGGCAAAATTGCAGAAATTTCCCTTATTTTGGGGCAAAATTGCAGAAATTTCACTTATTTCAGGGTAATAAGTCAGAAATTCCCCTTATTTTGGGGCAAAAAAGACAAATATTCTCTTTGTTTTGGGGGAAAAAGACAGAAATTCCACTTAGTTAGAGGCAAAAATGCAGAAATTCCCCTTATTTTGGAGCAAAAATGAAGAAATTTTCCTTTTTATGGCAAAAAGGTATGCATTCCCATTATTTTCTGGCAAAAAGGCAGAAATTCCCCGTATTTTGGAGCAAAATTGCAGAAATTCCCCTAATTTTGGGGCAAAAGGCAGAAATTCCCTTTATTTTGGGACAAAATTCAGACATTCCCCTTATTTTGGGGCAAAATTCAAGAAATTTCCTTTATTTTGGGGTAAAATTGCAGGAATTTACCTTATTTTGGGGCAAAATTGCAGAAATTTGCTTAATTTGGGGCAAAATTGCATAAAATTCACTTATTTTCAGGTAAAAATGCTGAAATTTTCTTTATTTTGGGGCAAAAAAAAAGAAATTCCCGTTATTTTGTGGCATAATTGCAGAAATTTCCCTTGTTATGGGAAAAAATTGCAGAAATTTCCCTTATTTTAGGACAAAATTGCAGATATTTCACTTATTTCAGAGAAATAAAGCAAAAATTTTTCTTATTTTGGGGCAAAAAGGTAGAAAATCTCATTATTTTAGGGCAAAATGGCAGAAATTCACCTTATTTTGCGGAAAAATTGCAGAAATTTCACATATTTCAGGGCAAAAAGGCAGAAATTTCCCTTTTTTTGGGGCAAAATTGCAGAAATTTCACTTATTTCAGGGTAATAAGTCAGAAATTCCCCCTTATTTTGGGGCTAAAAATACAGAAATTCCCGTTGTTTTGGGGAAAAAAGAGAGAAATTCCACTTATTTAGAGTCAAAAAGGGAGAAATTCCCCTTATTTTGGAGCAAATATGAAGAAATTTCCCATTTTTATGGCAAAAAGATATGCATTTCCCTTATTTTTGGGAAAAAAAGCAGAAATTCTTCGTATTTTGGAGCAAAATTGCAGAAATTCCCCTAATTCTGGGGCAAAAGGCAGAAATTCCCTATATGTTGGGGCAAAATAACAGAAATTCTCCTTATTTTGGGGCAAAACTCAGAAATTCCACTTCTTTTGGGGCAAAATTCCAGAAATTTCCTTATTTTTGGGGCAAAATTGCAGAAATTTCACTTATTTTGGGGCAAAATTGCAGAAATTTCACTTATTTCAGGGAAAAAAGTCAGAAATTTTCCTTATTTTGGGGCAAAATAACAGAAATTCCTAATATTTTGTGGCAAAAATGCAGAAATTCCTCTTTTTGAGGTAAAAAGGCTGAATTCCCCTTATTTGGGGGCAAAAAGGCAGAAATTTCCCTTATTTTGGGGCAAAATTGCAGAAATTTCACTTATTTCAGGGTAATGAGTCAGAAATTCCTCTTATTTTGGGGCAAAAAAGAGAGAAATTCCCTTTGTTTTGTGGGAAAAAGACAGAAATTCCACTTATTTAGAGGCAAAAATGCAGAAATTCCCCTTATTTTGGAGCAAAAATGAAGAAATTTCATTTTTTATGGCAAAAAGGTATGCATTCCCATTATTTTCGGGCAAAAACGCAGAAATTCCCTGTATTTTGGAGCAAAAAGGCAGAAATTCCCCGTATTTTGGAGCAAAATTGCAGAAAATCCCCTAATTTTGGGGCAAAAATCAGAAACTTAATTTTGGGGCAAAATTCAAAAAATTCCCTTTATTTTGGGGCAAAATTGGAGGAATTTACCTTATTTTTGGGCAAAATTGCAGAAATTTCCCTTATTTGGGGCAAAATTGCAGAAATTTCACTTATTTTCAGGAATAAGGTTTGATATATCCTTTATTTTTGGGCAAAAAGTGAGAAATTTCTCTTATTTTGGGGCAAAATTGCAAAAATTTCTCTCATTATGGGGAAAAATTGCAAAAATTTTCTTTATTTTAGAACAAAATTGCAGAAATTTCACTTATTTCAGAGAAAAAAAGCAAAAATTTTTCTTATTTTGGGGCAAAAAGGCAGAAATTCCCATTATTTTGGGGCAAAAAGGCAGAAATTCGACTTATTTTGTGGTAAAATTGCAGAAATTCCCCTAATTTAGGGGCAAAAGGCAGAAATTCCCTTTATTTTGGGGCAAAAATCATAAATTCCCCTTATTTTGGGGCAAAATTCAAGAAATTTCCTTTAATTTGGGGCAAAATTGCAGGAATTTACCTTATTTTGGGGCAAAATTGCAGAAATTTTCTCATTTGGGGCAAAATTGCAGAAACTTCAATTATTTTCAGGTAAAAAGGCTGAAATTTCTTTTATTTTGGGGCAAAAAGGGAGAAATTCCCCTTATTTTGGGGCAAAATTGCAGAAATTTTCCTTATTTTAGGGTAAAATTGCAGAAATTTCACTTATTTCAGAGAAAAAACGCAAAAATTTTTCTTATTTTGGGGCAAAAAGGCAGAAATTCCCATTATTTTGGGGCAAAAAGGCAGAAATTCGACTTATTTTGGGGTAAAATTGCAGAAATTTCACATATTTCAGGACAAAAAGGCAGAAATTTCCCTTATTTTGGGGCAAAATTGCAGAAATTTCACTTATTTCATGGTAATAAGTCAGAAATTCCTTTTATTTTGGGGCAAAAAAGACAAAAAATCCTTTTGTTTTGGAGGAAAAAGACAGAAATTCCACTTATTTAGAGGCAAAAAGGCAGAAATTCCCATTATTTTGGAGCAAAAATGAAAAAATTTCCCTTTTTTATGGCAAAAAGTTATGCATTCCCCTAATTTTCGGGCAAAAAAACAGAAATTCCCCGTATTTTGGAGCAAAATTGCAGAAATTCCCCTAATTGTTGGGCAAAAATGCAGAAATTCGTAATATGTTGGGGCAAAAAGACAGAAATTCTCCTTATTTAAAGGCATAATTCAGAAATTCCACTTATTTTGGGGAAAAAATCCAAAATTTCTCTTATTTTGGGGCAAAATTGCACAAATTTCACTTATTTCAGGGAAAAAAGGCAGAAATTTTCCTTATTTTGGGGCAAAAATGTAGAAATTCTTAATATTTTGTGGCAAAAATGCAGAAATTCCATTTATTTTGGGGCAAAAAAGCAGAAATTCTCCATATTTTGGTGCAAAACTGCTGAAATTCCCCTTATTTTGAGGTAAAATGGTGAAATTCCACATATTTTGGGGCAAAGGCAGAAATTCCTTTTATTTTGAAGCAAAAAGGCACAAATTTCCCTTATTTTCGGGCAAAATAGTAGAAATTTCATTTATTTCAAGGCAAAAATTCAGAAATTCCCATTATTTTGGGGCAAAAAGTAGAAATTTCTTTTATTATGGTACAAAATTGAAGAAATTTTCCTTATTTTGGAACAAAAAGGCAGAAATTCCCCATATTTTGGTGCAAAAGGCAGAAATTCTTCTTATTTTGAGGTAAAATGCAGAAATTCCATTTATTTAGAGGTAAAATGCAGAAATTACCCAAATATTGGGGGAAAATGCAGAAATTCCTTTATTTTGGGGATAAAAGGCAGAAATTCCCCATATTTTGAAGCAAAATTGCAGAAATTCTCATAATTTTCTGGCAAAAAGTCAGAAATTCTCCTTATTTTGGAGCAAAAAGACAGAAAATTTCCTTTTTTCGGGAGCAAAAAGTCAGAAATTCCCCTTATTTTGGGGCAAAATTGCAGAAATTTCCTTTACATTTGAGCAAAATTGCAGAAATTTCTTTTATTTTGGGCAAAATTGCAAAAATTTCACTTATTACAGAAAAAAGGTAGAAATTTTCTTATTTTGTGGCAAAATGGAAGAAATTCCCCTTATTTTGAGGTAAAAAGGCTAAAATTTCCCTTATTTTCGGGCAAAAAGTCAGAAATTCCCCTTATTTTGGGGCAAAAATACAGAAATTTCGTTTATTTTTGGTGAAAAGGCAAAAATTTCACTTATTTCACGGCAAAGTGGCAGAAATTCCCCTTATTTTCGGCGAAAAAGGCAGAAAATCCCCGTATTTTGGAGCAAAATTGCAGAAATTCACTTATTTTGTGGTAAAAAATACAGTAATTTTCTTTATTTTGGGGCAAAAAGGCAGATATTCTCCTTATTTTGGGGCAAAAGGCAGAAATTCCTCTTATTTTAGGGCCAAATTGCAGAAATTTCCCTTATTTGTGGTCAAAAAACAGAAATTCCCATTATTTTGAGGCAAAATTGCAGAAATTTCCCATATTATGGGGAAAAAATTGCAGAAATTTCCCTTATTTTATTGCAAAATTGCAGAAATTTCACTTATTTCAGAGAAAAAAAGCAAAAATTTTTCTTATTTTGGGGCAAAAAGGCAGAAAATCCCATTATTTTGGGGCAAAAAGGCAGAAATTCACCATATTTTGGGTTAAAATTGCAGATATTTCACATATTTCAGGGCAAAAAGGCAGAAATTTCCCTTATTAGGGGGAAAATTGCAGAAATTTCACTTATTTCAGAATAATAAGTCAGAAATTTTCCTTATTTTTGGGCAAAAAAGACAGAAATTCCCTTAGTGTTGGGGGAAAAAGACAGAAATTCCACTTATTTAGAGGCAAAAAGGCAGAAATTCCCCTTATTTTGGAGCAAAAATGAAGACATTTCCCTTTTTTATGGCAAAAAAGTATGCATTCCCCTTATTTTCGGGCAAAAAGGCAGAAATTCCCCGTATTTTGGAGCAAAAGTGCAGAAAATCTCCTAATTGTGGGGCAAAAGGCAGAAATTCTCTATATGTTGGGGCAAAATACAGAAATTCTTATTATTTTGGGGCAAAACTCAGAAATTCCACTTATTTAGAGGCAAAATGGCAGAAATTCCTTTTATTTTGGAGCAAAAATGAAGAAATTTCCCTTTTTTATGGCAAAAAGGTATGCATTCCCCTTATTGTCGTGCAAAAAAGCAGAAATTCCCCGTATTTTGGAGCAAAATTGCAGAAATTCTCCTAATTGTGGGGCAAAAAGCCAGAAATTCCCTATATGTTAGGGCAAAAAGACAGAAATTCTCTTTATTTTGGGGCAAAACTCAGAAATTCCACTTATTTTGGGGCAAAATTCATGAAATTTTTCTTATTTTAGGGCAAAATTGCAGAAATTTCACTTACTTTGTGGCAAAATTGCAGAAATTTCACTTATTTCAGAAAAAAAGGCAGAAATTTTCTTTTTTGGAGTAAAAAGTCAGAAATTCCTAATATTTTGTGGCAAAAATGCAGAAATTCCCCTTATTTTGAGGTAAAAATGCTGAAATTCCCCTTATTTGGGGGCAAAAAGGCAGAAATTTCCCTTATTTTGGGGCAAAATTGCAGAAATTACACTTATTATGGGGCAAAATTGCCGAAATTTCACTTATATCAGGGGAAAAAAGCAGAATTTTTCTTATTTTGGGGCAAAAAGGCAGAAATTTCCCATATTTTGGGGCAAAAATAGAGAAATAACCATTATTTTGAGGTAAAAAGGCTGAAATTCCCTTTATTTGGGGGCAAAAAAGCAGAAATTTTCCTTATTTTGGGGAAAAATTGCAGAAATTTCACTTATTTAAGGGTAATATGCCAGAAATTTTTTTTATTTGGGGGCAAAAAAGACAAAAATTCTCCTTATTTTGGGGCAAAACTCAGAAATTCCACTTATTTTGGGGAAATATTTCAGTAATTTCACTTATTTTGGGGCCAAATTGCAGAAATTTCACTTATTTTGGGGAAAATTGCAGAAATTTCACTTATTTCAGAAAAAAAAAACAGAAATTTTTTTATTTTAGTGCAAAAAGGCAGAAATTTCTTTTATTTTGGTACAAAATTGCAGAAATTTTTCTTATTTTGGGGCAAAAAGGCAGAATTTTCCCATATTTTGGAGCAAAAATGCAGAAATTCTTTTTATTTTGAGGTAAAAAGGCTGAAATTCCCCTTTTTGGGTGCAAAAAGGCAGAAATTTCCCTTATTTTGGGGCAAAATTGCAGAAATTTCACTTATTTCCGGGTAATAAGTCAGAAATTTTCCTTATTTTGGGGCAAAAAAGACAGAAATTCCCTTTATTTTGGGGAAAAAAACAGAAATTCCACTTATTTAGGGGCAAAAAAGCAGAAATTCCCCTTATTTTGGAGCATAAATGAAGAAATTTCTTTTTTTTATGGCAAAAAGTTATGCATTCTTCTTATTTTCAGGCAAAAAGCAGAAATTCCCCGTATTTTGGAGCAAAATTGCAGAAATTCCCCTAATTGTGGGGCAAAAAGGCAGAAATTCTCTATATTTTGGGGCAAAAAGACATAAATTCTCCTTATTTTGGGGCAAAACTCAGAAATTCCAATTATTTTGGTGCAAAATTTCAAAAATTTCTCTTATTTTGGGGCAAAATTGCAGAAATTCCCCTTATTTTGAGGTAAACAGGCTGAAATTCCCCTTATTTGGGGGCCAAAAGGCAGAAATTTCCCTTATTTTGGGGGAAAATTGCAGAAATTTCACTTATTTCAGGGTAATAAGTCAGAAATTTTTTTTATTTTGGGGCAAAAAAGAAAGAAATTCTCTTTGTTTGGGGGAAAGACAGAAATTCCACTTATTTAGAGGAAAAAAAAGCAGAAATTCCCCTTATTTTGTTGCAAAAATGAAGAAATTTCCCTTTTTTATGGCAAAAAGGTATGCATTCTTCTTATTTTCTGGCAAAAAAGCAGAAATTCCCCGTATTTTGGAGCAAAATTGCCGAAATTCCCCTAATTGTGGGGCAAACAGGCAGAAATTCCCTATATGTTTGTGCAAAAAAACAGAAATTTTCCTTATTTTGGGGCAAAACTCATAAATTCCACTTATTTTGGGGCAAAATTCCAGAAATTTCCCTTATTTTGGGGCAAAATTGCAGAAATTTCACTTATTTTGTGGCAAAATTGCAGAAATTTCTCTTATTTCAGGGAAAATAACAGAAATTTTCTTATTTTGTGGGAAAAGGCAGAAATTTCTTTTATTTTGGTACAAAATTGTAGAAATTTTTCTTATTTTGGGCAGAGGCAGAAATTTCCCATATTTTGTGGCAAAAATGCAGAAATTCCTCTTATTTTGAGGTAAAAAGGCTGAAATTCCCCTTATTTTGGGGCAAAAAGTCAGAAATTCTTCTTATTTTGGGTCAAAATGCAGACATTTCCCTTATTTTGGGGAAAAATTTTAGAAATTTAACTTATTTCAGGGCAAAAATCAGAAATTCCCGTTATTTTGGGGCAAAAAGACTGAAATTCCGTATATTTTTGTGAAAATTCAGAAATTGCACTTATTTTGAGTCAAAAAGGCGGCAAATCCCCTTATTTTGAGGTAAAAATGAAGAAATTTCTCTTTTTTATGGCAAAAAGTATACCTTCCCTCTATTTTCAGGCAAAAAGGCAGAAATTCCCCTTATTTTGGAGCAAAAGTGCAGAAAATCTCCTAATTGTGGGGCAAAAAGGCAGAAATTCTCTATATGTTGGGGCAAAATACAGAAATTCTCCTTATTTTGGGGCAAAACTCAGAAATTCCACTTATTTGAAGGCAAAATGGCAGAAATTCCTCTTATTTTGGAGCAAAAATGAAGAAATTTCCCTTTTTTATTGCACAAAGGTATGCATTCCCCTTATTTTCGGGCAAAGAAGCAGAAATTCCCCGTATTTTGGAGCAAAATTGCAGAAAATCCCCTAATTGTGGGGAAAAAGGCAGAAATTATTTATATGTTGGGGCAAAATACAGAAATGCTCTTTATTTTGGGGCAAAACTCAGAAATTCCACTTATTTTGAGGCAAAATGGCAGAAATTCCTCTTATTTTGGAGCAAAAATGAAGAAATTTCCCTATTTATTGCAAAAAGGTATGCATTCCCCTTATTTTCGGGCAAAAAAGCAGAAATTCCCCGTATTTTGGAGCAAAATTGCAGAAAATCCCCTAATTGTGGGGCAAAAAGGCAGAAATTCTCTATATGTTAGGGCAAAATACAGAAACTCTCCTTATTTTGGGGCAAAACTGAAGAAATTCCACTTATTTAGAGGCAAAATGGCAGAAATTCCTCTTATTTTGGAGCAAAAATGAAGAAATTTCCCTTTTTAATGGCAAAAGGTATGCATTCCCCTTATTTTCGGGCTTAAAAGCAGAAATTCCCCGTATTTTGGAGCAAAATTGCAGAAATTCCCCTAATTTTGGGGCAAAAGGCAGAAATTCCCTTTATTTTTGGGCAAAAATCAGAAGTTCCCCTTATTTTGGGCAAAATTTCAGAAATTTCCTTTATTTTGGGGCAAAATTGCAGGAATTTACCTTATTTTGGGGCAAAATTGCAGAAAATTCACTTATTTTCAGGTAAAAAGTGTAAAAAAATTGCAGAAATTTTCCTTATTTTGGTGCAAAAAGGCAGAAATTCCTTATATTTTATGGCAAAAACGCAGAAATTTCCCTTATTTTGAGGTAATAAGGCTGAAATTCCCCTTATTTTGGGGCAAAAAGGCAGAAATTTCCCTTATTTCGGGGTAAAATTGCAGAAATTTCAAATATTTTAGGGCAAAATGGCAGAAATTCCCCTTATTTTGGGGCAAAAAATGAAATCCCTAATTTTTGGCTAAAATTGAAGAAATTTCACTTATTTCGGGACAAAAAGGCAGAAATTCCACTTACTTTCCGGCAAAAAGGCAGAAATGACCCGTATTTTGGAGCAAAATTGAAGAAATTTCCGTAATATTGGTGCAAAAATGCAGAAATTCCCTCTATTTTGGGGCAAAAAGGCAGAAATTCTCCATATTTTGGTGCAAAAAGGCTCAAATTCCCCTTATTTTGAGGTAAAATGCTGAAATTCCCCATATTTTGTGGCAAAGGCAGAACTTTTCCTTATTTTGGGGCAAAATGGCACAAATTTCCCTTATTTTTGGGCAAAATAGCAGAAATTTCATTTATTTCAGGGCAAAAAGTAAGACATTCCCATTATTTTGGTGCAAAAAGCAGAAATTTCTTTTATTATGGTACAAAATTGAAGAAATTTTCCTTATTTTGGAACAAAAAGGCAGAAATTCCTAGTATTTTGGAGCAAAAGGCAGAAATTCTTCTTATTTTGAGGTAAAATGCAGAAATTCCCCTTATTTAGAGGTAAAATGCAGAAATTCCCTTTATTTAGGGGCTAAAAGGGAGAAATTCCCCGTATTTTGGGGCAAAATTGCCGAAATTCCCCTAATTTGGGGACAAAAGGCAGAAATTCCCCTTACTTTGAGGTAAAATTGAAAAAATTTCAAATATTTCAGGGCAAAATGGCAGAAATTCCCCTTATTTTGGGGCAAAAAGATGAAATCCATAATTTTTGGCTGAAATTGAAGAAATTTCACTTATTTCGAGACAAAAAGGCAGAAATTCCACTTAATTTCGGGCAAAAAGGCAGAAATGACCCGTATTTTGGAGCAAAATTGCAGAAATTCCCCTAATATTTGTGCAAAAATGCAGAAATTCCCTTCATTTTGGGGCAAAAAGGCAGAAATTCTCCATATTTTTGTGCAAAAAGGCTGAAATTTCCCTTATTTTGAGGTAAAATGCTGAAATTCCCCATATTTTGGGGCAAAAGGCAGAAATTCCCCTTATTTTGGGGCAAAAAGGCACAAATTTCCCTTATTTTTGGACAAAATTGCAGAAATTTCATTTATTTCAAGGCAAAAAGTCAGAAATTCTCCTTATTTTGGGGCAAAAAGCAGAAATTTCTTTTATTATGGTTCAAAATTGAAGAAATTTTACTTATTTTGAAACGAAAAGTCAGAAATTCCCCATATTTTGGGGCAAAAGGCAGAAATTCTTCTTATTTTGAGGTAAAATGCAGAAATTCTTTTTATTTAGAGGTAAAATGCAGAAATTCCCTTTATTTTGGGGCTAAAAAGCAGAAATTTCCTGTATTTTGTGGCAAAATTGCAGAAATTTTCATAATTTTTGGCCAAAAAAAAAGAAATTCTTCTTATTTTGGGGCAAAAAGACAGAAAATCGCCTTTTTTTGGGAGCAAAATGTCAGAAATTCCCTTTATTTTGGGGCAAAATTGCAGAAATTTCCTTTTCATTTGGGCAAAATTGCAGAAATTTCCCTTAATTTGGGGCAAAATTGCAGAACTTTAACTTATTTCAGAAAAAAGGAAGAAATTTTCTTATTTTGGGGCAAAAAGGCAGAAATTTCTTTTATTTTGGTATAAAATTTCAGAAATTATTCTTATTTTGGGGCAAAAAGGCAGAGATTCTCCATATTTTGGGGCAAAAAGGTGGAAATTCCCCTTATTTTGAGGAAAAAGGCTGAAATTCCCCTTATTTTTGGGCAAAAAGTCAGAAATTCCCCTTATTTTGGGGCAAAAAGACATAAATTTCGTTTATTTTTGGGAAAAAGGCAGAAATTGCACTTATTTAGAGTAAAAAAGGTGGAAAATCCCCTTATTTTGGGGCAAAAATGAAGAAATTTCCCTTTTTTATGGCAAAAGGTATACATTCCCTTTATTTTCGGGCAAAAAAGTAGAAATTCCCCGTTTTTTGGAGCAAAATTGCAGAAATTTCCCTAATTTTGAGGCAAAAAGGCAGAAATTCCCCTTATTTTGGGGTAAAACTTCAGAAATTTCACTTATTTCGCGGCAAAATGGAAGAAATTTCCTTTATTTTCGGCGAAAAAGGCAGAAAATCCCCGTATTTAGGAGCAAAATTGCAAAAATTCACCTAATTTTGGGGTAAAAAATACAGTAATTTTCTTTATTTTGGGGCAAAAAGGCAGATATTCTCCTTATTTTGGGGCAAAAGTCAGAAATTCCCCTTATTTTACAGCAAAATTGCAGAAATTTCCCTTATCTGGGGGCAAAAAACAGAAATTCCCCTTATTTGGGGCAAAATTGCAGAAATTTCCCTTATTATGGGGAAAAATTGCAGATATTTCCATTATTTTAGGGCAAAATTGCAGAAATTTCACTTATTTCAGAGAAAAAAAGCAAAAATTTTTCTTATTTTGGGGCAAAAAGGAAGAAATTCCCATTATTTTGGGGCAAAAGGGCAGAAATTCACCTTATTTTGGGTTAAAATTGCAAAAATGTCACATATTTCAGGGCAAAAAGGCAGAAATTTCTTTTATTTTGGGGCAAAATTGGAGAAATTTCACTTATTTCAGGGCAATAAGTCAGAAATTTTCCTTATTTTGGGGCAAAAAAACAAACAGAAATTCTTTTTGTTTTGGGGGAAAAAGACAGAAATTCCACTTATTTAGAGGCAAAAAGGCAGAAATTTTCCTTATTTTGGAGCAAAAATGAAGAAATTTCTCTTTTTTATGGCAAAAAGTTATGCATTCCCCTTATTTTAGGGCAAAAAGTCAAAAATTCCCCGTATTTTGGAGCAAAATTTCAGAAAATTTCCTAATTGTGGTGGAAAACGGCAGAAATTCTCTCTATATTGAAGCAAAAAGACAGAAATTCTTTTTATTTTGGGGCAAAACTAAGAAATTCCACTTATTTAGAGTCAAAATGGCAGATATTCCTCTTATTTTGGAGCAAAAATGAAGAAATTTCCCTTTTTTATGGCAAAATGTATGCATTCTCTTTATTTTCGGGCAAAAAGGCAGAAATTTCCCGTATTTTGGAGCAAAATTGCAGAAATTCCCCTAATTTTGGGGCAAAAGGCAGAAATTCCCCTTATTTTAGGGTAAAATTGCAGAAATTTCAAATATTTCAGGGCAAAATGGCAGAAATTCCCCTTATTTTGTGGCCAAAAGATGAAATCTCTAATTTTTGGCTAAAATTGAAGAAATTTCACTTATTTCGGGACAAAAAGGCAGAAATTTCCCTTAATTTCGGGCTAAAAGGCAGAAATTCCCCTTATTTTGGAGCAAAATTGCAGAAATTCCCTTAATATTGGTGCAAAAATGCAGAAATTCCTATTATTTTGGGGCAAAATTGCAGAAATTTCCTTTTCATTTGGGCAAAATTGCAGAAATTTCTCTTATTTCAGAAAAAATGCAGAAATTTTCTTATTTTGGGGCAAAAAGGCAGAAATTTCTTTTATTTTGGTACAAAATTGCAGAAATGATTCTTATTTTGGGGCAAAAATGCAGAAATTCCCTATATTTTGGGGCAAAAAGGCTGAAATTCCCCTTATTTTCAGGCAAAAATTCAGATATTCCCCTTATGTGTGGGCCAAAAGACAGAAATTTCGTTTATTTTTGGGGTAAAGGCAGAAATTGCACTTATTTTGAGTCAAAAAGAAGGAAAATTTCCTTATTTTCGGGCAAAAATGAAGAAATTTCCCTTTTTTATGGCAAAAAGGTATACATTCCCTTTATTTTCGGGCAAAAATGCAGAAATTCCCCGTATTTTGGAGCAAAATTGCAGAAATTCCTCTAATTGTGGAGCAAATAGGCAGAAATTCCCTATATGTTGGGGCAAAAAGACCGAAATTCTCCTTATTTTGGGGCAAAACTCAGAAAATTCACATATTTTAGGGCAAAATTGCAGAAATATCAGTTATTTCAGAGAAAAAAAGCAAAAATTTTTCTTATTTTGGGGCAAAAAGGCAGAAATTCCCATTATTTTGGGGCAAAAAAGCAGAGATTCACCTTATTTTGGGGTAAACTTGCAGAAATTTCACGGCAAAAAGACAGAAATTTCCCTAATTTTGGGGCAAAATTGCAGAAATTTCACTTATTTCAGGGTAATAAGTCAGAAATTTTCTTTATTTTGGGGCAAAAATACAGAAATTACCTTTTTTGGGGTGGAAAATACAGAAATTCCACTTATTTAGAGGCAAAAAGGCAGAAATTCCCCTTATTTTGGAGCAAAAATGAAGAAATTTCCCTTTTTTAAGGGAAAAAGGTATGCATTCCCCTTATTTTCGGGCAAAAAGGCAGAAATTCACCGTATTTTGGAGCAAAATTGCAGAAATTCCCCTAATTTTGGGGAAAAAGGCAGAAATTCTTTTTATTTTTGGGCAAAAATCAGAAATTCCCCTTACTGCAGGGCAAAATTCCAGAAATTTTCTATATTTTGGGGCAATATTGCAGAAATTTAACTTATTTATGGGCAAAATTGCAGAATTTTCACTTATTACAGGGAAAAAAGGCAGAAATTTTTCTTATTTTGGGGCAAAAGGCACAAATTCCTAATATTTTGTGGCAAAAATGCAGAAATTCTCCTTATTTTGAGGTAAAAAGGCTGAAATTTCTCGTATTTGGGGGCAAAAAGGCAGAAATTTTTTTAATTTTGGGACAAAATTGCAGGAATTTACTTTATTTTGGGGCAAAATTGCAGAAATTTCACTTATTTCATGGTAATAAGTCAAAAATTTTCTTTATTTTAGGGCAAAAAAGACAGAAATTCTCTTTGTTTTTGGGGAAAAAGTTAGAAATTCCACTTATTTAGAGGAAAAAAGGCAGAAATTCTTTTTATTTTTGAGCAAAAGTAAAGAAATTTCTCTTTTTTATGGCAAAAAGGTATGCATTCCTTTTATTTTCGGGCAAAAAGGCTGAAATTCCCCGTATTTTGGAGCAAAATTTCAGAAAATCCCCTAATTGTGGGGCAAAAAGGCAGAAATTATATGTTGGGGCAAAAATACAGAAATTCTTTTTATTTTGGGGCAAAACTCAGAAATTCCACTTATTTAGAGGCAAAATGGCAGAAATTCCTCTTATTTTGGAACAAAAATGAAGAAATTTCCATTTTTTATGGCAAAAAGGTATGCATTCTCTTTATTTTCGGGCAAAAAGGAAGAAATTCCCTGTATTTTGGAGCAATATTGCAGAAATTCCCCTAATTTTGGGGCAAAAGGCAGAAAATCCACTTATTTTGGGGTAAAATTGCAGAAATTTCAAATATTTCAGGGCATAATGGCAGAAATTCCCCTTATTTGGGGCAAAAAGATGAAATCCCTAATTTTTGGCTAAAATTGAAGAAATTTCACTTATTTCGGGACAAAAAGGCAGAAATTCCCCTTAATTTCGGGCAAAAAGGCAGAAATTCCCCTTATTTAGAGGCAAAATTGCAGAAATTCCCTTAATATTGGTGCAAAAATGCAGAAATTCCCCTTATTTTGGGGCAAAATTGCAGAAATTTCCTTTACATTTGGGCAAAATTGCAGAAATTTCCCTTATTTCAAACATAATGCAGAAATTTTCTTATTTTGGGGCAAAAAGGCAGAAATTTTTTTTATTTTGTTACAAAATTGCAGAAATTTTTCTTATTTTGGGGCAAAAATGCAGAAATTCCCCATATTTTGGGGTAAAAAGGCTGAAATTCCCCTTATTTTCAGGCAAAAATTCAGATATTCCCCTTATGTGTGGGCCAAAAGACAGAAATTTCGTTTATTTTTGGGGTAAAGGAAGAAATTGCACTTATTTTTAGTCAAAAAGGCAGAAAATTTCCTTATTTTCGGGCAAAAATGAAGAAATTTCCTTTTTTTATGGCATAAAGGTATACATTCCCTTTATTTTCGGGCAAAAATTCAGAAATTCCCCGTATTTTGAAGCAAGATTGCAGAAATTCCCCTAATTGTGGGGCAAAAAGGCAGAAATTCCCTATATGTTGGGGCAAAAAGACCGAAATTCTCCTTATTTTGGGGAAAACTCAGAAGTTTCACTTATTTTAGGGCAAAATTGCAGAAATTTCAGTTATTTCAGAGAAAAAAAGCAAAATTTTTTCTTATTTTGGGGCAAAAAGGCAGAAATTCCCATTATTTTGGGGCAAAAAGGCAGAAATTCACCTTATTTTGGGGTAAAATTGCAGAAATTTCACGGCAAAATACAGAAATTTCCATTATTTTGGGGCAAAATTGCAGAAATTTCAATTATTTCAGGGTAATAAGTAAGAAATTTTCTTTATTTTGGGGCAAAAATACAGAAATTACCTTTTTGGGGGGGAAAATACAGAAATTCCATTTATTTAGAGGCAAAAAGGCAGAAATTCCCCCTTATTTTGGAGCAAAAATGAAGAAATTTCCCTTTTTTATGGCAAAAAGATATGCAATCCCCTTATTTTCGGGCAAAAAGGCAGAAATTCACCGTATTTTGGAGCAAAATTGCAGAAATTCCCCTAATTTTGGGGCAAAAGGCAGAAATTCTCTTTATTTTGGGGCAAAAATCAGAAATTCGCCTTACTTTGGGGCAAAATTCCAGTAATTTCATTTATTTTGGGGCAAAATTGCAGAAATTTAACTTATTTAAGAGCAAAATTGCAGAATTTTCACTTATTTCAGGGAAAAAAGGCAGAAAATTTCCTTATTTTGGGGGAAAAAAGGCACAAATTCCTAATATTTTGTGGCAAAAATGCAGAAATTCCCCTTATGTTGAGGTAAAAAGGCTGAAATTTCCCGTATTTGGGGGCAAAAAGGCAGAAATTTTTTTATTTTGGGGCAAAATTGCAGGAATTTACTTTATTTTGGGGCAAAATTGCAGAAATTTTACTTATTTCAGGGTAATAAGTCATAAATTTTCCTTATTTGAGGGCAAAAAAGACAGAAATTCTCTTTGTTTTTGGAGAAAAAGTCAGAAATTCCACTTATTTAGAGGAAAAAAGGCAGAAATTCCCCTCATTTTGGAGCAAAAATGAAGAAATTACTTTTTTTTATGGCAAAAAGGTATGCATTCCCCTTATTTTCGGGCAAAAGGGCAGAAATTCCCCATATTTTGGAGCAAAATTTAACAAAATCCCCTAATTGTGGGGCAAAAAGGCAGAAATTCTCTATATGTTGGGGTAAAAATACAGAAATTCTTTATATTTGGGGGCAAAACTCAGAAATTCCACTTATTTAGAGGCAAAATGGCAGAAATTCCTCTTATTTTGGAGCAAAAATGAAAGGAAGAAAATCTCTTTATTTTGGAGCAAAATTGCAGAAATTCCCTTAATATTGGTGCAAAAATGCAGAAATTCCCTTTATTTTGGGGCAAAAAGGCAGAAATTCTCCATATTTTGGTGCAAAAAGGCTAAAATTCCCCTTATTTTGAGGTCAAATGCTGAAATTCCCCATATTTTGAGGCAAAAGGCAGAAATTCCCCTCATTTTGGGGTAAGAAGGCACAAATTTCCCTTATTTTCGGGCAAAATTGCTGAAATTTCATTTATTTCAGTGTAAAAAGTCAGAAATTCCCCTTATTTTGAAGCAAAAAGCAGAAATTTATTTTATTATGGTACAAAATTGAAGAAATTTTTCTTATTTTGGAACAAAAAGGTAGAAATTCTCCATATTTTGGGGCAAAAGGCAGAAATTCTTCTTATTTTGAGGTAAAATGCAGAAATTTCCCTTATTTAGAGGTAAAATGCAGAAATTTCCCAAATATTGGGGGAAAATGCAGAAATTCCCTTTATTATGGTGCTAAAAGGCAGAAATTCCCCATATTTTGAAGCAAAATCGCACAAATTCTCATAATTTTCAGGCAAAAAGGCAGAAATTCTCCTTATTTTGGGGCAAAAAGACAGAAAATCTACTTTTTTAGAGGGCAAAAAGTCAGAAATTCCCCTTATTTTGGGGCAAAATTGCAGAAATTTCATTTACATTTGGGCAAAATTGCAGAAATTTCCCTTATTTGGGGGCAAAATTGCAGAAATTTCACTTATTTCAGAAAAAAATGCAGAAATTTTCTTATTTTGTGGCAAAAAAGCAGAAATTTCTATTATTTTGGTACAAAATTGCAGAAATTTTTCTAATTTGGGGCAAAAAGGCTGAAATTCCCCTTATTTTCGGGCAAAAAACAGAAATTCCCCTTTTGGTGGGGCACAAAGAAAGAAATTTCGTTTATTTTTGGGGAAAAGGCAGAAATTGCATTTATTTTGACTCAAAAAGGCGGAAAATTTCCTTATTTTCGGGCAAAAATGAAGAAATTTTCCTTTTTTATGGCAAAAAGTTATACATTCCCTTTATTTTCGGGCAAAAAGGCAAAAAATTCCCCGTATTTTGGAGCAAAATTGCAGAAATTCCCCTAATTGTGGGGCAAAAAGGCAGAAATTCCCTATATGTTGGGGCAAAAAGAGAGAAATTCTCTTTATTTTAGAGCAAAACTCAGAAATTTTAATTATTTTAGGGCAAAATTGCAGAAATTTCAGTTATTTCAGAGAAAAAATGCAAAAATTTTTCTTATTTTGGGGCAAAAATGCAGAAATTCCCATTATTTTGGGGCAAAAGGCAGAAATTCCCCTTATTTTGGGGTAAAATTGCAGAAATTTCACATATTTCAGGGCAAAAAGGCAGAAATTTCCCTTATTTTGGGGCAAAATTGCAGAAATTTCAGTTATTTCAGGGTAATAAGTCAGAAATTTTCCTTATTTTGGGGCAAAAAAGACAGAAATTCCCTTTGTTTTCGGGGGAAAAGACAGAAAATCCACTTATTTAGAGGCAAAAAGGCAGAAATTCCCCTTATTTTGAAGCAAAAATGAAGAAATTTCCCTTTTTTATGGCAAAAAAGTATGCATTCCCCTTATTTTCGGGCAAAAAGGCAGAAATTCCCCGTATTTTGGAGTAAAATTGCAGAAATTCGCCTAATTTTGGAGAAAAAGGCAAAAATTCCCCTTATTTTGGGGTAAAATTGCAGAAATTTTAAATATTTCAGGGCAAAATGGCAGAAATTCCCCTTATTTTGGGGCAAAAAGATGAAATCCATAATTTTTGGCTAAAATTGAGGAAATTTCACTTATTTCGGGACAAAAAGGCAGAAATTCCACTTAATTTCGGGCAA
Source organism: Micromys minutus (assembly GCF_963924665.1). Taxonomy (NCBI): domain Eukaryota; kingdom Metazoa; phylum Chordata; class Mammalia; order Rodentia; family Muridae; genus Micromys; species Micromys minutus. The sequence continues at coordinate 6,102,359 of NW_027667328.1, forward strand.
AAAAGCAGAAATGACCCGTATTTTGGAGCAAAATTGCAGAAATTCTTTTAATATTGTTGCAAAAATGCAGAAATTCCCTTTATTTTGGGGCAAGAAAGCAGAAATTCTCCATATTTTTGGTGCAAAAAGGCTGAAATTCCCCTTATTTTGAGGTAAAATTCTAAAATTCCCCATATTTTGAGGCAAAAGGCAGAAATTCCCCTCATTTTGGGGCAAAAAGGCACAAATTTCCCTTATTTTCGGGGAAATTGCAAAAATTTAATTTATTTCAGGGTAAAAAGTCAGAAATTCCCCTTATTTTGGGGCAAAAAGCAGAAATTTTTTTGATTATGGTACAAAATTGAAGAAATTTTACTTATTTTGAAACAAAAAGGCAGAAATTCCCCATATATTGGGGCAAAAGGCAGAAATTCTTTTTATTTTGAGGTAAAATGCAGAAATTCCCCTTATTTAGAGGTAAAATGCTGAAATTCCCCAAATACTGGGCGGAAATGCAGAAATTCCCTTTATTTTGGGGCTAAAAAGCAGAAATTCCACGTATTTTGAAGCAAAATTGCAGAAATTCTCCTTATTTTTGGGGAAAAAGACAGAAAAGCTCCTTTTTTCGGGGGCAAAAAGTCAGAAATTCCCCTTATTTTGGGGCAAAATTGCAGAAATTTCCTTTACATTTGGGCAAAATTGCAGAAATTTCCCTTATTTTGGGTCAAAATTGCAGAAATTTCACTTATATCAGAAAAAATGCAGAAATTTTCTTATTTTGGGACAAAAAGGCAGAAATTTCTTTTATTTGTTACAAAATTGCAGAAATTTTTCTTATTTTGGGGCAAAAAGGCAGAAATTCCCCATATTTTGGGGCAAAAGGTCTGAAATTCCCCTTATTTTTGGGCAAAAAGTCAGAAATTCCCCTTATGTTGGGGAAAAAAACAGAAATTTCGTTTATTTTTGGGGAAAAGGCAGAAATTGCACTTATTTTGAGTCAAAAAGGCGTAAAATTTCCTTAATTTCGGGCAAAAATGACGAAATTTCCCTTTTTTATGGCAAAAAGGTATACATTCCCTTTATTTTCGGGCAAAATGCAGAAATTCTCCGTATTTTGGAGCAAAATTGCAGAAATTCCCCTAATTGTGGGGCAAAAAGGCAGAAATTCCCCATATGTTGGGGCAAAAAGACAGAAATTCTCCTTTTTTTGGGGCAAAACTCAGAAATTTCACTTGTTTTAGAGCAAAATTGCAGAAATTTCTGTTATTTCAGAGAAAAAAAGCAAAATTTTTTCTTATTTTGGGGCAAAAATGCAGAAATTCCCATTATTTTGGGGCAAAAAGGCAGAAAATCACCTAATTTTGGGGTAAATTTGCAGAAATTTCACATATTTCAGGGCAAAAAGGCAGAAATTTCCCTTATTTTTGGGCAAAATTGCAGAAATTTCACTTATTTCAGGGTAATAAGTCAGAAATTTTCTTTATTTTGGGGCAAAAAAGACAGAAATTATTTTTTTTGGTGGGGGAAAAGACAGAAATTCCACTTATTTTGAGGCAAAAAGGCAGAAATTCCTCTTATTTTGGAGGAAAAATGAAGAAATTTCCCTTTTTTATGGCAAAAAGCTATGCATTCTCTTTATTTTCGGGCAAAAAAGCAGAAATTCCCTGTATTTTGGAGCAAAATTGCAGAAATTACCCTAATTTTGGGGCAAAAGGCAGAAATTTCCCTTATTTTGGGGTAAAATTGCAGAAATTTCAAATATTTCAGGGCTAAATTGCAGAAATTCTCCTTATTTGGGGGCAAAAAGATGAAATCCATAATTTTTGGCTAAAATTGAAGAAATTTCACGTATTTCGGGACAAAAAGGCAGAAATTCCACTTAATTTCGGGCAAAAAGGCAGAAATTCCCTTTATTTTGGAGCAAAATTGCAGAAATTCTCTTAATATTGTTGCAAAAATGCAGAAATTCCCTTTATTTTGGGGCAAAAAGGCAGAAATTCTCCATATTTTGGTGCAAAAAGGTAGAAATTACCCTCATTTTGGGGCAAAAAGGCACAAATTTTCCTTATTTTCGGGCAAAATTGCTGAAATTTCATTTATTTCAGAGTAAAAAGTCAGAAATTCTCCTTATTTTGTAGCAAAAACAGAAATTTCTTATATTATGGTACAAAATTGAAGAAATTTTCTTTATTTTGGAACAAAAAGGCAGAAATTCCACATATTTTGGGGCAAAAGGCAGAAATTTTTTTTTATTTTGAGGTAAAATGCAGAAATTCCCCTTATTTAGAGGTAAAATGCAGAAATTCCCCAAATATTGGGGGAAAATACAGAAAATCCCTTTATTTTGGTGCTAAAAGGCAGAAATTCCCCGTATTTTGAAGCAAAATTGCAGAAATTCTCATAATTTTCAGGCAAAAAGGCAGGAATTCTCCTTATTTTGGGGCAAAAAGACAGAAAATCTCCTTTTTTAGGGGGCAAAAAGTCAGAAATTCCCCTTATTTTGGGGCAAAATTGAGGAAATTTCCTTTACATTTGGGCAAAATTGCAGAAATTTCCCTTATTTTGGGGTAAAATTGCAAAAATTTCACTTATTTCAGAAAAAATGCAGAAATTTTCTTATTTTGGGGCAAAAAGGCAGAAATTTCTATTATTTTGGTACAAAATTGCAGAAATTTTTCTTATTTTGGGACAAAAAGGCAGAAATTCCCCATATTTTGAGGCAAAAAGGCTGAAATTCCCCTTATTTTCGGGCAAAAATCAGAAATTCCCCTAATGTTGGGGCAAAAAGACAGAAATTTCGTTTATTATTGGGGAAAAGGCAGAAATTGCACTTATTTTGAGTCAAAAAGGCGGAAAATTTCCTTATTTTCTGGCAAAAATGAAGAAATTTCCCTTTTTTATGGCAAAAAGGTATACATTCCCTATATTTTCGGGCAAAAAGGCAGAAATTCTCCGTATTTTGGAGCAAAATTGCAGAAATGCCCCGAATTGTGTGGCAAAAAGGCAGAAATTCCCTATATGTTGGGGCAAAAAGATAGAAATTCTTTTTATTTTGGGGCAAAACTCAGAAATTCCACTTATTTAGAGGCAAAATGGCACAAATTCCTCTTTTTTTGAAGCAAAAATGAAAAAATTTCCCTTTTGTATGGCAAAAAGGTTTGCATTCTCCTTATTTTCGGGCAAAGAGGCAGAAATTCCGTGTATTTTGGAGCAAAATTGCAGAAATTCCCCTAATTTTGGGGCAAAAGGCAGAAATTCCCCTTATTTTGGGGTAAAATTGCAGAAATTTCAAATATTTCAGGCAAAATGGCAGAAATTCCCCTTATTTTGGGGCAAAAAGATGAAATCCATAATTTTTGGTTAAAATTGAAGAAATTACACTTATTTCGGGTCAAAAAGGCAGAAATTCCACTTAATTTCGGGCATAAAGGCAGAAATGACCCGTATTTTGGAGCAAAATTGCAGAAATTCCCCTAATATTGGTGCAAAAATTCAGAAATTCCCTTTATTATGGGGCAAAAAGGCAGAAATTCTTCATATTTTGTTGCAAAAAGGCTGAAATTCCCCTTATTTTGAGGTAAAATGCTGAAATCCCCCATATTATGGGGCAAAAGGCAGAAATTCCCCTCATTTTGGGGCAAAAAGGCACAAATTTCCCTTATTTTCGGGCAAAATTGCTGAAATTTCATTTATTTCAGAGTAAAAAGTCAAAAATTCCCCTTATTTTGGGGCAAAAAGCAGAAATTTCTTTTATTATGGTACAAAATTGAAGAAATTTTCCTTATTTTGGAACAAAAAGGCAGAAACTCCCCATAATTTGAGGCAAAATGCAGAAATTCTTCTTATTTTGAGGTAAAATGCAGAAATTCCCCTTATTTAGAGGTAAAATGAAGAAATTCTGCAAATATTGGGGGAAAATGCAGAAATTCCCTTTATTTTGGGGCTAAAAGGCAGAAATTCCCTGTATTTTGAAGCAAAATTGCAGAAATTCTCATAATTTTCAGACAAAAAGGCAGAAATTCTCCTTATTTTGGGGGCAAAAAGACAGAAAATCTCCTTTTTCGGGGGCAAAAAGGCAGAAATTCCCCTTATTGTGGGGCAAAATTGCAGAAATTTCCTTTACATTGGGGCAAAATTGCAGAAATTTCCCTTATTTTGGGGCAAAATTGCAAAAATTTCACTTATTTCAGACAAAATGAAGAAATTTTCTTCTTTTGGGGCAAAAAGGCAGAAATTTCTATTATTTTGGTACAAAATTGCAGAAATTTTTCTTATTTTGGGACAAAAAGGCAGAAATTCCCCATATTTTGAGGCAAAAAGGCTGAAATTCCCCTTATTTTCGGGCAAAAATCAGAAATTCCCCTAATGTTGGGGCAAAAAGACAGAAATTTCGTTTATTATTGCGGAAAAGGCAGAAATTGCACTTATTTTGAGTCAAAAAGGCGGAAAATTTCCTCTTATTTTGGAGAAAAAATGAAGAAATTTCCCTTTTTTATGGCAAAAGGTGTACATTCTCTTTATTTTCGGGCAAAAAGGCAGAAATTCCCCGTATTTTGGAGAAAAATTGCAGAAATTACCCTAATTGTGGGGCAAAAAGGCAGAAATTCCCTATATGTTGGGAAAAAAGACAGAAATTCCCCTTATTTTGGGGCAAAATTGCAGAAATTTCCTTTACATTTGGGCAAAATTGCAGAAATTTCCTTTATTTTGGGTCAAAATTGCAGAAATTTCACTTATATCAGAAAAAATGCAGAAATTTTCTTATTTTGGGACAAAAAGGCAGAAATTTCTATTATTTGTTACAAAATTGCAGAAATTTTTCTTATTTGGGGGCAAAAAGGCAGAAATTCCCCATATTTTGGGGCAAAAGGTCTGAAATTCCCCTTATTTTTGGGCAAAAAGTCAGAAATTCCCCTTATGTTGGGGAAAAAAACAGAAATTTCGTTTATTTTGGGGGAAAAGTCAGAAATTGCACTTATTTTGAGTCAAAAAGGCGTAAAATTTCCTTAATTTCGGGCAAAAATGACGAAATTTCCCTTTTTTATGGCAAAAAGGTATACATTCCCTTTATTTTCGGGCAAAATGCAGAAATTCTCCGTATTTTGGAGCAAAATTGCAGAAATTCCCCTAATTGTGGGGCAAAAAGTCAGAAATTCCCCATATGTTGGGGCAAAAAGACAGAAATTCTCCTTTTTTTGGGGCAAAACTCAGAAATTTCACTTGTTTTAGAGCAAAATTGCAGAAATTTCTGTTATTTCAGAGAAAAGAAGCAAAATTTTTTCTTATTTTGGGGCAAAAATGCAGAAATTCCCATTATTTTGGGGCAAAAAGGCAGAAATTTCACTTATTTCAGGGTAATAAGTCAGAAATTTTCTTTATTTTGGGGCAAAAAAGACAGAAATTACCTTTTTTGGTGGGGGAAAAGACAGAAATTCCACTTATTTTGAGGCAAAAAGGCAGAAATTCCTCTTATTTTGGAGCAAAAATGAAGAAATTTCGCTTTTTCATGGCAAAAAGGTATGCATTCCCCTTATTTTCAGACAAAAAGGCAAAAATTCCCCGTATTTGGAACAAAATTGCAGAAAATCCCCTAATTTTAGGGCAAAAGGCAGAACTTCCCTTTATTTTGGGGCAAAAATCAGAAATTCCCCTTACTTTTGGGTAAAATTGCATAAATTTAACTTATTTATGGGCAAAATTGCAGAATTTTCATTTATTTCAGGGAAAAAAGGCAGAAATTTTCCTTATTTTGGGGCAAAAAGGCACAAATTCCTAATATTTTGTGGCAAAAAATGCAGAAATTCCCCTTATTTTGAGGTAAAAAGGCTGAAATTTCCCGTATTTGGGGGCAAAAAGGCAGAAATTTTTTTATTTTGGGGCAAAATTGCAGGAATTTACTTTATTTTGAGGCAAAATTGCAGAAATTTCACTTATTTCAGGGTAATAAGTCAAAAATTTTTAATATTTTAGGGCAAAAAAGACAGAAATTCTCTTTGTTTTTGGGGAAAAAGTCAGAAATTCCACTTATTTATAAGAAAAAAGGCAGAAATTCCCCTCATTTTGGAGCAAAAATGAAGAAATTTCCCTTTTTTATGGCAAAAAGGTATGCATTCTCCTTATTTTCGGGCAAAAGGGCAGAAATTCCCCGTATTTTGGAGGAAAATTTCAGAAAATCTTCTAATTGTGGGGCAAAAAGGCAGAAATTCTCTATATGTTGGGGTAAAAATACAGAAATTCTTTATATTTGGGGGCAAAACTCAGAAATTCCACTTATTTAGAGGCAAAATGGCAGAAATTCCTCTTATTTTGGAGGAAAAATGAAGAAATTTCCCTTTTTAATGGCAAAAAGCTATGCATTCTCTTTATTTTCGGGCAAAAAAGCAGAAATTCCCTGTATTTTGGAGCAAAATTGCAGAAATTACCCTAATTTTGGGGCAAAAGGCAGAAATTTCCCTTATTTTGGGGTAAAATTGCAGAAATTTCAAATATTTCAGGGCTAAATTGCAGAAATTCTCCTTATTTGGGGGCAAAAAGATGAAATCCATAATTTTTGGCTAAAATTGAAGAAATTTCACGTATTTCGGGACAAAAAGGCAGAAATTCCACTTAATTTCGGGCAAAAATGCAGAAATTCCCTTTATTTTGGGGCAAAAAGGCAGAAATTCTCCATATTTTGTTGCAAAAAGGCTGAAATTCCCCTTATTTTGAGGTAAAATGCTGAAATTCCCCATATTATGGGGCAAAAGGCAGAAATTCCCCTCATTTTGGGGCAAAAAGGCACAAATTTCCCTTATTTTCGGGCAAAATTGCAGAAATTTCATTTATTTCAGAGTAAAAAGTCAGAAATTCCCCTTATTTTGGGGCAAAAAGCAGAAATTTCTTTTATTATGGTACAAAATTGAAGAAATTTTCCTTATTTTGGAACAAAAAGGCAGAAACTCCCCATAATTTGAGGCAAAAGGCAGAAATTCTTCTTATTTTGAGGTAAAATGCAGAAATTCCCCTTATTTAGAGGTAAAATGAAGAAATTCTGCAAATATTGGGGGAAAATGCAGAAATTCCCTTTATTTTGGGGCTAAAAGGCAGAAATTCCCTGTATTTTGAAGCAAAATTGCAGAAATTCTCATAATTTTCAGACAAAAAGGCAGAAATTCTCCTTATTTTGGGGGCAAAAAGACAGAAAATCTCCTTTTTCAAGGGCAAAAAGTCAGAAATTCCCCTTATTTTGGGGCAAAATTGCAGAAATTTCCTTTACATTGGGGCAAAATTGCAGAAATTTCCCTTATTTTGGGGCAAAATTGCAAAAATTTCACTTATTTCAGAAAAAATGAAGAAATTTTCTTCTTTTGGGGCAAAAAGGCAGAAATTTCTACTATTTTGGTACAAAATTGCAGAAATTTTTCTTCTTTTATGCCAAAAAGGCAGAAATTCCCAATATTTTGGGGCAAAAAGGCAGAAATTCCCCTTATGTTTGGGCAAAAAGACAGAAATTTCGTTTATTTTTTGGGAAAAGGCAGAAATTGCACTTATTTTGAGTCAAAAAGTCAGAAAATTTCCTCTTATTTTGGAGAAAAAATGAAGAAATTTCCCTTTCTTATGGCAAAAGGTGTACATTCTCTTTATTTTCGGGCAAAAAGGCAGAAATTCCCCGTATTTTGGAGAAAAATTGCAGAAATTCCCCTAATTGTGGGGCAAAAAGGCAGAAATTCCCTATATGTTGGGAAAAAAGCCAGAAATTCCCCTTATTTTGGGGCAAAATTGCAGAAATTTCCTTTACATTTGGGCAAAATTGCAGAAATTTCCATTATTTTGGGTCAAAATTGCAGAAATTTCACTTATATCAGAAAAAATGCTGAAATTTTCTTATTTTGGGACAAAAAGGCAGAAATTTCTATTATTTGTTACAAAATTGCAGAAATTTTTCTTATTTTGGGGCAAAAAGGCAGAAATTCCCCATATTTTGGGGCAAAAGGTCTGAAATTCCCCTTATTTTTGGGCAAAAAGTCAGAAATTCCCCTTATGTTGGGGAAAAAAACAGAAATTTCGTTTATTTTGGGGGAAAAGTCAGAAATTGCACTTATTTTGAGTCAAAAAGGCGTAAAATTTCCTTAATTTCGGGCAAAAATGACGAAATTTCCCTTTTTTATGGCAAAAAGGTATACATTCCCTTTATTTTCGGGCAAAATGCAGAAATTCTCCGTATTTTGGAGCAAAATTGCAGAAATTCCCCTAATTGTGGGGCAAAAAGGCAGAAATTCCCCATATGTTGGGGCAAAAAGACAGAAATTCTCCTTTTTTTGGGGCAAAACTCAGAAATTTCACTTGTTTTAGAGCAAAATTGCAGAAATTTCTGTTATTTCAGAGAAAAGAAGCAAAATTTTTTCTTATTTTGGGGCAAAAATGCAGAAATTCCCATTATTTTGGGGCAAAAAGGCAGAAATTTCACTTATTTCAGGGTAATAAGTCAGAAATTTTCTTTATTTTGGGGCAAAAAAGACAGAAATTACCTTTTTTGGTGGGGGAAAAGACAGAAATTCCACTTATTTTGAGGAAAAAAGGCAGAAATTCCTCTTATTTTGGAGCAAAAATGAAGAAATTTCGCTTTTTCATGGCAAAAAGGTATGCATTCCCCTTATTTTCAGACAAAAAGGCAAAAATTCCCCGTATTTGGAACAAAATTGCAGAAAATCCCCTAATTTTAGGGCAAAAGGCAGAACTTCCCTTTATTTTGGGGCAAAAATCAGAAATTCCCCTTACTTTTGGGTAAAATTGCATAAATTTAACTTATTTATGGGCAAAATTGCAGAATTTTCATTTATTTCAGGGAAAAAAGGCAGAAATTTTCCTTATTTTGGGGCAAAAAGGCACAAATTCCTAATATTTTGTGGCAAAAAATGCAGAAATTCCCCTTATTTTGAGGTAAAAAGGCTGAAATTTCCCGTATTTGGGGGCAAAAAGGCAGAAATTTTTTTATTTTGGGGCAAAATTGCAGGAATTTACTTTATTTTGAGGCAAAATTGCAGAAATTTCACTTATTTCAGGGTAATAAGTCAAAAATTTTTAATATTTTAGGGCAAAAAAGACAGAAATTCTCTTTGTTTTTGGGGAAAAAGTCAGAAATTCCACTTATTTATAAGAAAAAAGGCAGAAATTCCCCTCATTTTGGAGCAAAAATGAAGAAATTTCCCTTTTTTATGGCAAAAAGGTATGCATTCTCCTTATTTTCGGGCAAAAGGGCAGAAATTCCCCGTATTTTGGAGGAAAATTTCAGAAAATCTTCTAATTGTGGGGCAAAAAGGCAGAAATTCTCTATATGTTGGGGTAAAAATACAGAAATTCTTTATATTTGGGGGCAAAACTCAGAAATTCCACTTATTTAGAGGCAAAATGGCAGAAATTCCTCTTATTTTGGAGGAAAAATGAAGAAATTTCCCTTTTTAATGGCAAAAAGCTATGCATTCTCTTTATTTTCGGGCAAAAAAGCAGAAATTCCCTGTATTTTGGAGCAAAATTGCAGAAATTACCCTAATTTTGGGGCAAAAGGCAGAAATTTCCCTTATTTTGGGGTAAAATTGCAGAAATTTCAAATATTTCAGGGCTAAATTGCAGAAATTCTCCTTATTTGGGGGCAAAAAGATGAAATCCATAATTTTTGGCTAAAATTGAAAAAATTTCACGTATTTCGGGACAAAAAGGCAGAAATTCCACTTAATTTCGGGCAAAAATGCAGAAATTCCCTTTATTTTGGGGCAAAAAGGCAGAAATTCTCCATATTTTGGTGCAAAAAGGCTGAAATTCCCCTTATTTTGAGGTAAAATGCTGAAATTCCCCATATTTTGGGGCAAAAGGTAGAAATTCCCCTCATTTTGGGGCAAAAAGGCACAAATTTTCCTTATTTTCCGGCAAAATTGCTGAAATTTCATTTATTTCAGAGTAAAAAGTCAGAAATTCTCCTTATTTTGTAGCAAAAACAGAAATTTCTTATATTATGGTACAAAATTGAAGAAATTTTCTTTATTTTGGAACAAAAAGGCAGAAATTACACATATTTTGGGGCAAAAGGTAGAAATTTTTTTTATTTTGAGGTAAAATGCAGAAATTCCCCTTATTTAGAGGTAAAATGCAGAAATTCCCCAAATATTGGGGGAAAATACAGAAAATCCCTTTATTTTGGTGCTAAAAGGCAGAAATTCCCCGTATTTTGAAGCAAAATTGCAGAAATTCTCATAATTTTCAGGCAAAAAGGCAGGAATTCTCCTTATTTTGGGGCAAAAAGACAGAAAATCTCCTTTTTTAGGGGGCAAAAAGTCAGAAATTCCCCTTATTTTGGGGCAAAATTGAGGAAATTTCCTTTACATTTGGGCAAAATTGCAGAAATTTCCCTTATTTTGGGGTAAAATTGCAAAAATTTCACTTATTTCAGAAAAAATGCAGAAATTTTCTTATTTTGGGGCAAAAAGGCAGAAATTTCTATTATTTTGGTACAAAATTGCAGAAATTTTTCTTATTTTGGGACAAAAAGGCAGAAATTCCCCATATTTTGAGGCAAAAAGGCTGAAATTCCCCTTATTTTCGGGCAAAAATCAGAAATTCCCCTAATGTTGGGGCAAAAAGACAGAAATTTCGTTTATTATTGGGGAAAAGGCAGAAATTGCACTTATTTTGAGTCAAAAAGGCGGAAAATTTCCTTATTTTCTGGCAAAAATGAAGAAATTTCCCTTTTTTATGGCAAAAAGGTGTACATTCCCTATATTTTCGGGCAAAAAGGCAGAAATTCTCCGTATTTTGGAGCAAAATTGCAGAAATGCCCCGAATTGTGTGGCAAAAAGGCAGAAATTCCCTATATGTTGGGGCAAAAAGATAGAAATTCTTTTTATTTTGGGGCAAAACTCAGAAATTCCACTTATTTAGAGGCAAAATGGCACAAATTCCTCTTTTTTTGAAGCAAAAATGAAAAAATTTCCCTTTTGTATGGCAAAAAGGTTTGCATTCTCCTTATTTTCGAGCAAAAAGGAAGAAATTCCCCGTATTTTGGAGCAAAATTGCAGAAATTCCTCTAATTTTGGGGCAAAAAGCAGAAATTCCCTTTATTTTGGGGCAAAAATCAGAAATTCCCCTTATTTTGGGGCAAAATTCCAGAAATTTCCTTTATTTTGGTGCAAAATTGCAGGAATTTACATTATTTTGGGGCAAAATTGCAGAAATTTTCCTTATTTCGGGCAAAATTACAAAAATTCCACTTATTTTCAGGTAAAAAGGCTGAAATTTCCTTTATTTTGGGGAAAAAGGGAGAAATTTTCCTTATTTTGGGCAAAATTGCAGAAATTTTCCTTATTTTGGGGCAAAAAGGTAGAAATTCCTTATATTTTGTGGCAAATATAAGGCAGAAATTCCTTTTATTTTGAGGTAATGAGCCTGAAATTCCCTTTATGTTTGGGGAAAAAGGCAGAAAATCCCATTATTTTGGGGCAAAAAGCAGAAATTTCTTTTATTATGGACAAAATTGAAGAAATTTTCGTTATTTTGGAACAAAAAGGCAGAAATTCCCCATATTTTGGGGCAAAAGGCAGAAATTTTTTTTATTTTGAGGTTAAATGCCGAAATTCCCCTTATTTAGAGGTAAAACGATGAAAGTCCCCAAATATTGTGGGAAAATGCAGAAATTCCCTTTAGTTTTGGGATAAAAGGCAGAAATTCCCCGTATTTTGAAGCAAAATTGCAGAAATTCTCATAATTTTCGGGCGAAAAGGCAGAAATTCTCCTTATTTTGGGGCAAAAAGACAGAAAATCTCCTTTTTTGGGAGGAAAAAGTCAGAAATTCCCCTTATTTTGGGGCAAAATTGCAGAAATTTCCTTTACATTTGGGCAAAATTGCAGAAATTTCCCTTATTTTGGGGCAAAATTGCAGAAATTTCACTTATTTCAGAAAAAGGCAGAAATTTTCTTATTGTGGGGCAAAAAGGCAGAAATTTCTTTTATTTTGGTTCAAAATTGCAGAAATTATTCTTATTTTGGGGCAAAAAGGCAGAAATTACTCATATTTTGGGGCAAAATGCGGAAATTCCTCTTATTTTTAGGTAAAAAGGCTGAAATTCCCCTTACTGTCGGGCAAAAAGTCAGAAATTCCCCTTATATTAGGGCAAAAAGACAGAAATTTCGTTTATTTTCGGGAAAAAGGCAGAAATTGCACGTATTTTGAGTAATTAAAAATGTGAAAAATCCCCTTATTTTGGGGCAAAAATGAAGAAATTTCCCTTTTTTATGGCAAAAAGGTATACATTCCCTTTATTTTCGGGTAAAAAGGCGGAAATTCCCCGTTTTTTGGAGCAAAATTGCAGAAATTCCCCTAATTTTGGGGCAAAAAGGCAGAAATTCCCCTTATTTTTCAGTAAAACTGCAGAAATTTCACTTATTTCGCGGCAAAATGGCACAAATTCCCCTTATTTTCGGCCAAAAAGGCAGAAAATCCCCGTATTTTGGAGCAAAATTGCAGAAATTCACATAATTTTGGGGTAAAAAATACAGTAATTTTCTTTATTTTGGGGCAAAAGGGAGAAACTCCCCTTATTTTAGGGCAAAATTGCAGAAATTTCCCTTATTTAGGGGCAAAAAACAGAAATTTTCTTTATTTTGGGGCAAAATTGCAGAAATTTCCCTTATTTTAGGGCAAAATTGCAGAAATTTCACTTATTTCAGAGAAAAAAAGCAAAAATTTTTCTTATTTTGGGACAAAATGGCAGAAATTCCCATTATTTTGGGGCAAAAAGGCCTAAATTCACCTTATTTTGGGTTAAAATTGCAGATATTTCACATATTTCAAGGCAAAAAGGCAGAAATTTCCCTTATTTTGGGGCAAAATTGCAGAAATTTTACTTATTTCTGGGTAATAAGTCAGAAATTTTCCTTATTTTGGGGTAAAAAAGTCAGAAATTTTCATAGTTTTGGGGGAAAAAGACAGAAATTCCACTTATTTAGAGGCAAAAAGGCAGAAATTCCCCTTATTTTGGAGCAAAAATGAAGACATTTTCCATTTTTATGGCAAAAATTATGCATTCCCCTTATTTTCGGCAAAAAGGCAGAAATTCCCCGTATTTTGGAGCAAAATTGCAGAAAATCCCCTAATTGTGGGGCAAAAAGGCAGAAATTCTCTATATGTTGGGGCAAAATACAGAAACTCTCCTTATTTTGGGGCAAAACTCAGAAATTCCACTTATTTAGAGGCAAAATGGCAGAAATTCCTCTTATTTTGGAGCAAAAATTAAGAAATTTTTTTTTATGGCAAAAAGTTATGCATTCCCCTTATTTTCGGTCAAAAAGGCAGAAATTCTCCGTATTTTAAAGCAAAATTGCAGAAATTCCCCTAATTTTGGGACAAAAGGCAAAAATTCCCCTTATTTTGGAGTAAAATTGTAGAAATTTCAAATATTTCAGGGCAAAATGGCAAAAATTCCCCTTATTTTGAGGCAAAAGGATGAAATCCCTAATTTTTGGCTAAAATTGAAGAAATTTCACTTATTTCGGGACAAAAAGGCAGAAATTCCACTTAATTTCGGGCAGAAAGGAAGAAAATCTCTTTATTTTGGAGCAAAATTGTAGAAATTCCCCTAATATTGGTGCAAAAATGCAGATATTCCCTTTATTTTGGGGCAAAAATGCAGAAATTCTCCACATTTTGGTGCAAAAAGGCTGAAATTCCCCTTATTTTGAGGAATAATGCTAAAATTTCCCATATTTTGGGGCAAAGGCAGAAATTCCCCTTATTTTGAAGCAGAAAGGCACAAATTTCCCTTATTTTCGGGCAAAATAGTACAAATTTCATTTATTTCAAGGCAAAAATTCAGAAATTCCCTTTATTTTGGGGCAAAAAGTAGAAATTTCTTTTATTATGGTAGAAAAATGAAGAAATTTTCTTTATTTTGGAACAAAAAGGCAGAAATTCCCCGTATTTTGGGGCAAAACGCAGAAATTCTTTTTATTTTGAGGTAAAATGCAGAAATTCCCTTTATTTAGAGGTAAAATGCAGAAATTACCCAAATATTGTGGGAAAATGCAGAAATTCCCTTTAGTTTTGGGATAAAAGGCAGAAATTCCCCGTATTTTGAAGCAAAATTGCAGAAATTCTCATAATTTTCGGGCGAAAAGGCGGAAATTCTCCTTATTTTGGGGCAAAAAGAAAGAAAATCTTCTTTTTCGGGAGGAAAAAGTCAGAAATTCCCCTTATTTTGGGGCAAAATTGCAGAAGTTTCCTTTACATTTGGGCAAAATTGCAGAAATTTCCCTTATTTTGGGGCAACATTGCAGAAATTTCACTTATTTCAGAAAAAGGCAGAAATTTTCTTATTGTGAGGCAAAAAGGCAGAAATTTTTTTTATTTTCGTTCAAAATTGTAGAAATTATTCTTATTTTGGGGCAAAAAGGCAGAAATTCCTCATATTTTGGGGCAAAATGCGGAAATTCCTTTTATTTTTAGGTAAAAAGGCTGATATTCCCCTTATTGTTGGGCAAAAAGTCAGAAATTCCCCTTATATTGGGGCAAAAAGACAGAAATTTCATTTATTTTCGGGAGAAAGGCAGAAATTGCACGTATTTTGAGTAATTAAAAATGTGAAAAATCCCCTTATTTTGGGGCAAAAATGAAGAAATTTCCCTTTTTTATGGCAAAAAGGTATACATTCCCTTTATTTTCGAGTAAAAAGGCAGAAATTCCCTGTTTTTTGAAGCAAAAGTGCAGATATTCCCCTAATTTTGGGGCAAAAAGGCAGAAATTCCCCATATTTTCTGGTAAAACTGCAGAAATTTCACTTATTTCGCGGCAAAATGGCACAAATTCCCCTTATTTTCGGCGAAAAAGGCAGAAAATCCCCGTATTTTGGAGCAAAATTGCAAAAATTCACATAATTTTGGGGTAAAAAATACAGTAATTTTTTTTATTTTGGGGCAAAATGCAGAATCTCCCCTTATTTTAGGGCAAAATTGCAGAAATTTCCCTTATTTAGGGGCAAAAAAACAAAAATTTCCTTTATTTTGGGGCAAAATTGCAGAAATTTCCCTTATTTTAGGGCAAAATTGCAGAAATTTCAGTTATTTCAGAGAAAAAAAGCAAAAATTTTTTTTATTTTGGGACAAAATGGCAGAAATTCCCATTATTTTGTGGCAAAAAGGCTGAAATTCACCTTATTTTGGGTTAAAATTGCAGATATTTCACATATTTCAAGGCAAAAAGGCAGAAATTCCCCTGATTTTGAGGTAAAACTGCAGAAATTTTACTTATTTCACAGCAAAGTTGCAGAAATTCTCCTTATTTTTGGCGAAAAAGGCAGAAAATACCTGTATTGTGGAGCAAAATTGCAGAAATTCACTTATTTTGGGGTAAAAAAATACAGTAATTTTCTTTATTTTAAGGCAAAAAGGCAGATATTCTCCTTATTTTGGGGCAAAAGGCAGAAATGCCCCTTATTTTAAGGCAAAATTGCAGAAATTTTCCTTATTTGGGGGCAAAAAAACAGAAATTCCCCTTATTTTGGGGCAAAATTGCAGAAATTTCCCTTATTATGGAGAAAAATTGCAGAAATTTCCCTTATTTTAGGGCAAAATTGCAGAAATTTTACTTATTTCAAAGAAAAAAAGCAAAAATTTTTCTTATTTTGGGACAAAATAGCAGAAATTCCAATTATTTTGTGGCAAAAAGGCAGAAATTCACCTTATTTTGGGTTAAAATTGCAAATATTTCACATATTTCAGGGCAAAAAGACAGAAATTTACCTTATTTTGGGGCAAAATTGCAGAAAATTCACTTATTTCAGGGTAATAAGTCAGAAATTTTCCTTATTTTGGGCCAAAAAAGAAAGAAATTCCCTTAGTTTTGGGGGAAAAAGACAGAAATTCCACTTATTTAGAGGCAAAAATTCAGAAATTCCCCTTATTTTGAAGCAAAAATGAAGAAATTTCCCTTTTTAATTGCAAAAAGATATGCATTCTCCTTATTTTCTTGCAAAAAGGCAGAAATTCCCCGTATTTTGGAGCAAAATTGCAGAAAATCCCCTAATTGGGGGGCAAAAAGGCAGAAATTCTCTATATGTTGGGGCAAAATACAGAAATTCTCCTTATTTTGGGGCAAAACTTAGAAATTCCACTTATTTAGAGGCAAAATGGCAGAAATTCCTCTTATTTTGGAGCAAAAATGAATAAATTTCCCTTTTTTATGGCAAAAAGGTATGCATTCCCCTTATTTTCGGGCAAAAAGGCAGAAATTCCCCGTATTTTGGAGCAAAATTGCAGAAATTCCCCTAATTTTGGGACAAAAGGCAGAAATTCCCCTTATTTTAGAGTAAAATTGCAGAAATTTCAAATATTTCAGGGCAAAATGACAGAAATTTCCCTTATTTTGGGGCAAAAAGATGAAATCCCTAATTTTTGGCTAAAATTGAAGAAATTTCACTTATTTCGGGACAAAAAAGCAGAAATTCCACTTAATTTCGGGCAAAAAGGCAGAAATGACCCGTATTTTGGAACAAAATTGCAGAAATTCCCCTATTATTGGTGCAAAAATGCAGAAATTCCATTTATTTTGGGGCAAAAAGGCAGAAATTCTCCATATTTTGGTGCAAAAATGCTGAAATTCCCCTTATTTTGAGGTAAAATGCTGAAATTCCACATATTTTGGGGCAAAGGCAGAAATTTCCCTTATTTTGAAGCAAAAAGGCACAAATTTCCCTTATTTTTGGGCAAAATAGTAGAAATTTCATTTATTTCAAAACAAAAATTCAGAAATTCCTCTTATTTTGGGGCAAAAAGTAGAAATTTCTTTTATTATGGTACAAAATTGAAGAAATTTTCCTTATTTTGGAACAAAAAGGCAGAAGTTCCCCATATTTTGGGGCAAAACGCAGTAATTCTTTTTATTTTGAGGTAAAATGCAGAAATTCCCTTTATTTAGAGGTAAAATGCAGAAATTACCCAAATATTTGGGGAAAATGCAGAAATTCCCTTTATTTTGGGGAAAAAGTCAGAAATTCCCCGTATTTTGAAGCAAAATTGCAGAAATTCTCATAATTTTCGGGCAAAAAGTCAGAAATTCTCCTTTTTTTGGAGCAAAAAGACAGAAAATTTCCTTTTTTCGGGAGCAAAAAGTCAAATATTCCCCTTATTTTGGTGCAAAATTGCAGAAATTTCCTTTACATTTGAGCAAAATTGCAGAAATTTCCCTTATTTTGGGGCGAAATTGCAAAAATTTCACTTATTACAGAAAAAAGGTAGAAATTTTCTTATTTTGTGGCAAAAAGGCAGAAATTCCCCTTATTTTGAGGTAAAAAAGCTAAAGTTTCCCTTATTTTCGGGCAAAAAGTCAGAAATTCCCTTTATTTTGGGGCAAAAATATAGAAATTTCGTTTATTTTTGGTGAAAAGGCAAAAATTTCACTTATTTCACGGCAAAGTGGCAGAAATTCCCCTTATTTTCGGCGAAAAAGGCAGAAAATCCCCGTATTTTGGAGCAAAATTGCAGAAATTCACTTATTTTGTGGTAAAAAATACAGTAATTTTCGTTATTTTGGGGCAAAAATGCAGATATTCTCCTTATTTTGGGGCAAAAGGCAGAAATTTCTCTTATTTTAGGGCAAAATTGCAGAAATTTCCTTTATTTGGGGGCAAAAACAGAAATTCCCATTATTTTGGGGCAAAATTGCAGAAATTTCCCATATTATGGGGAAAAATTGCAGAAATTTCCCTTATTTTAGGGCAAAATTGCAGAAATTTCACTTATTTCAGAGAAAAAAAGCAAAAATTTTCCTTATTTTGGGACAAAAAGTCAGAAATTCCCATTATTTTGGGGCAAAAAGGCAGAAATTCACCATATTTTGGGTTAAAATTGCAGATATTTCACATATTTCAGGGCAAAAAGGCAGAAATTTCCCTTATTAAAGGGAAAATTGCAGAAATTTCACTTATTTCAGGGTAATAAGTCAGAAATTTTCCTTATTTTTGGGCAAAAAAGACAGAAATTTTCTTAGTTTTGGGGGAAAAAAACAGAAATTCCACTTATTTAGAGGCAAAAAGGCAGAAATTCCCCTTATTTTGGAGAAAAAATGAAGACATTTCCCTTTTTTATGGCAAAAAGTATGCATTCCTTTTATTTTCGGGAAAAAAGGCAGAAATTCCCCGTATTTTGGAGCAAAAGTGCAGAAAATCCCCTAATTGTGGGGCAAAAGGCAGAAATTCTCTATATGTTGGGGTAAAATACAGAAATTCTCCTTATTTTGGGGCAAAACTCAGAAATTCCACTTATTTAGAGGCAAAATTGCAGAAATTCCTCGTATTTTGGAGCAAAAATGAAGAAATTTCCCTTTTTTATTGCAAAAAGTTATGCATTCCCCTTATTTTCGGGCAAAAAAGCAGAAATTCCCCGTATTTTGGAGCAAAATTGCAGAAAATCCCATAATTGTTGGGCAAAAAGGCAGAAATTCTCTATATGTTGGGGCAAAATACAGAAATTCTCCTTATTTTGGGGCAAAACTCAGAAATTCCACTTATTTAGAGGCAAAATGGCAGAAATTACTCTTATTTTGGAGCAAAAATAAAGAAATTTCACTTTTTAATGGCAAAAGGTATGCATTCCCCTTATTTTCGGGCTAAAATGCAGAAATTCCCCGTATTTTGGAGTAAAATTGCAGAAATTCCCCTAATTGTGGGGAAAAAATGCAGAAATTCCCTATATGTTAGGGCAAAAAGACAGAAATTCTCCTTATTTTGGGGCAAAACTCAGAAATTCCACTTATTTTGGGGCAAAATTCTTGAAATTTCCCTTATTTTAGGGCAAAATTGTAGAAATTTCACTTACTTTGGGGCAAAATTGCAGAAATTTCACTTATTTCAGGGAAAAAAGGCAGAAATTTTCTTTTTTGGAGTAAAAAGTCAGAAATTCCTAATATTTTGTGTCAAAAATTCAGAAATTTCCCTTATTTTGAGGTAAAAATGCTGAAATTCCCTTTATTTGGGGGCAAAAAGGCAGAAACTTCCCTTATTTTGGGGCAAAATTGCTGAAATTTCACTTATTTCAGGGGAAAAAAGCAGAATATTTCTTATTTTGGGGCACAATGGCAGAAATTTCCCATATTTTGGGGCAAAAATACAGAAATAACCATTATTTTGAGGTAAAAATGCTGAAATTCCCTTACTTGGAAGCAAAAAAGCAGAAATTTTCCTTATTTTGGGGAAAAATTGCAGAAATTTGACTTATTTAAGGGTAATATGTCAAAAATTTTTCTTATTTGGGGGCAAAAAAGACAGAAATTCTTCTTATTTTGGGGCAAAACTCAGAAATTCCACTTATTTTGGGGCAAAATTCCAGAAATTTCCCTTATTTTGGGGCAAAATTGCAGAAATTTCACTTATTTTGTGGCAAAATTGCAGAAATTTCTCTTATTTCAGGGAAAAAAACAGAAATTTTCTTATTTTGGGGAAAAAGGCAGAAATTTCTTTTATTTTGGTACAAAATTGTAGAAATTTTTCTTATTTTGGGCAAAAAGGCAGAAATTTCCCATATTTTGTGGCAAAAATGCAGAAATTCCCCTTATTTTGAGGTAAAAAGGCTGAAATTCCCCTTATTTTGGGGCAAAAAGTCAGAAATTCTTCTTATTTTGGGTCAAAAAGCAGACATTTCCCTTATTTTGGGGAAAAATTTTAGAAATTTAACTTATTTTAGGGCAAAAATCAGAAATTCCCGTTATTTTGGGGCAAAAAGACAGAAATTTCGTATATTTTTGGAAAAATTCAGAAATTGCACTTATTTTGGGTCAAAAAGGTGGCAAATCCCCTTATTTTGGGGTAAAAATGAAGAAATTTCCCTTTTTTATGGCAAAAAGTATACATTCCCTCTATTTTCAGGCAAAAAGGCAGAAATTCCCCGTATTTTGGAGCAAAATTGCAGAAATTCCCATAATTTTGGGGCAAAAATGCAGAGCTTCTTCTTATTTTGGGATAAAACTGCAGAAATTTCACTTATTTCGCGGAAAAATGGCAAAAATTCCCTTTATTTTCGGCGAAAAAGTGAGAAAATCCCCGTATTTTGAGACAAAATTGCAGAAATTCACCTAATTTTGGGGTAAAACATGCAGAAATTTTCTTTATTTCGGGGCAAAAAGGCAGAAATTCCTTTTATTTTGGGGCAAAAGGCAGAAATTCCCCTTATTTATGGCAAAATCGCAGAAATTTCCCTTATTTGGCGACAAAAAACAGAAATTCCTTTTATTTTGGGGCAAAATTGCAGAAAATTCCTTTATTATAAAAAAATTGCAGAAATTTCTTTTCTTTTGGGGCAAAATTGCAAAAATTTCACTTATTTCAGGGCATAATTCAAAAATTCCTTTTATTTTGGGGCAAAAAGACAGAAATTCCGTTTATTTTTGGGTAAAAAGGCAGAAATTTCACTTATTTTGAAGAAATAAGTCAGAAATTCCTCTTATTTTGGGGCAAAAATGAAGAAATATCCCTTTTTTTGTGGCAAAAGGTATACATACCCATTATTTTCGGGCAAAAAAGCAGAAATACCCAGTATTTTGGAGCTAAATTGCAGAAATTCCCCTAATTGTGGGGCAAAAATGCAGAAATTCCCTATATGTTGGGGCAAAAAGACAGAAATTCTCCTTATTTTCGAGGAAAACTCAGAAATTCCACTTATTTTGTGGCAAAATTCCAAAAATTTCCTTTATTTTGGGGCAAAATTGCAGAAATTTCACTTATTTTGGGTCAAAATTGCAGAAATTTCACATATTTCAGGGTAAAGAAGCAGAAATTTTCCGTATTTTGGAGCACAATGGCAGAAATTCTTAATATTTTGTGGCAAAAAATGCAGAAATTCCCTTTATTTTGAGGTAAAAAGGCTGAAATTCCCCTTACTTGGGGGCAAAAAGGCAGAAATTTCCCTTATTTTGGGGCAAAAACACAGAAATTCCCTTTATTTTGTGGCAAAAAGGCAGAAATTTCTTTTATTTTGGGGCAAAATTGCAGAAATTTCACTTATTTCAGGGCATAATTCAAAAATTTTTTTTTTATTTTGAGGCAAAAATCAGAAATTCCGTTTATTTTGGGGTAAAGAGGCAGTAATTTCACTTATTTTGAAGTAAAAAGGCAGAAATTTTTCTTAATATGGGGCAAAAATCAAGAAATTTTCCTTTTTTTGAGGCAAAAGGTATACATTCCTTTTATTTTCGGGCTAAAAGGCAGAAATTCCCCGTATTTTGGAGCAAAATTGCAGAAATTCCCCTAAATGTGGGACAAAAAAGCAGAAATTTCCTATATGTTAAGGAAAAAAGACAGAAATTCTCCTTATTTTGGGGAAAAATTCAGAAATTTCCCTTATTTTGTGGCAAAATTGCAGAAATTTCACTTATTTCAGGGTAATAAGTCAGAAATTTTCCTATTTTGGGGCAATAAAGACAGAAATTTTCTTTGTTTTGGGGGAAAATACAGAAATTCCACTTATTTAGAGGCAAAAAAGCAGAAATTCCCCTTATTTTGGAGCAAAAATGAAGAAATTTCCATTTTTTATGGCAAAAAGTTATGCATTCTTCTTATTTTCGGGCAAAAAAGCAGAAATTCCTCGTACTTAGGAGCAAAATTGCAGAAATTCCCATAATTGTGTGGCAAAAAGGCAGAAATTCTCTCTATGTTGGGGCAAAAAGACAGAAATTCTCCTTATTGTGGGGCAAAGCTCAGAAATTCCACTTATTTTGGGGCAAAATTTCAAAAATTTCCTTTATTTTTGGGCAAAATTGCAGAAATTTCACTTATTTTGGGCAAAAAGTCAGAAATTTCCCAAATTTTTGGAGCAAAAATGCAGAAATTCCCCTTATTTTGAGGTAAAAAGGCTGAAATTCTCGCTATTTTGGGGCAAAAAAGCAGAAATTCCCCTTATTTTGGGGCAAAAGGCAGACATTACCCTTATTTTGGGGAAAAATTTTAGAAATTTAACTTTTTTAAGGGCAAAAAGTCAGAAATTCCCCTTATTTTGGGGCAAAAAGACAGAAATTCCGTTTATTTTTTGGGAAAAGTCTGAAATTGCACTTATTTTGAGTCAAAAAGGCGGAAAATCCCCTTATTTTGGGGTAAAAATGAAGAAATTTCCCTTTTTTATGGCAAAAAGGTATACATTCCATTTATTTTCGAGCAAAAGGCCGAAATTCCCAGTATTTTGGAGCAAAATTGCAGAAATTCTCCTAATTTTATGGCAAAAATGCAGGGCTTCCCCTTTATTTTGGGGTAAAACTGCAGAAATTTCACTTATTTCGCGGCAAAATTGCAGAAATTCCCTTTATTTTCGGCGAAAAAGGCAGAAAATCCCCGTATTTTGGAGCAAAATTGAAGAAGTTCACCTAATTTTGGGGTAAAAC
Organism: Micromys minutus; assembly: GCF_963924665.1. NCBI lineage: Eukaryota > Metazoa > Chordata > Mammalia > Rodentia > Muridae > Micromys > Micromys minutus. Next base: position 6,124,722 of record NW_027667328.1, read on the forward strand.
ATGCAGTAATTTTCTTTATTTTGGGGCAAAAAGGCAGAAATTCCCTTTATTTTGGGGCAAAAGGCAGAAATTCCCGTTATTTTAGGGCAAAATTGCAAAAATTTCTCTTATTTGGGAACAAAAAACAGAAATTCCCTTTATTTTGGGGCAAAATTGCAGAAAATTACTTTATTATGGGGAAAAATTGCAGAAATTTTATTTTATTTTATGGCAAAATTGTAGAAATTTCACTTCTTTCAGAGAAAAAAAGCAAAAATTTTTTTATTTTAGGGCAAAAATGCAGAAATTCCCATTATTTTGGGGCAAAAACACAGAAATTCACCTTATTTTGGGGTAAAATTGCAGACATTTCACATATTCCAGGGCAAAAAGGCAGAAATTCCCCTTTTTTGGAAGCAAAATGGCAGAAATTCCCCTTAATTTGGAGAAAAATTGCAGAAATTTCCCTTGTTTGGGGGCAAAAAGGCAGAAAATCTCTTTAATTTCGGGCAAAAAGGCAGAAATTCCCTGTATTTGGAGCAATATTGCAGAAATTCCCCTAATATTGGGGCAAAAATGCAAAAATTCCCTTTATTTGGGACAAATCGGCAGAAGTTCCCCTTATTTTCGGGAAAAGAGGCAGAAATTCCCTGTATTTATAGCAAAATTGCAGATACTCTCCTAATTTTGGGGCAAAAAGGCAGAAATTCCCTTTATTTTGGGGCAAAAATGCAGAAATTCTTCTTATTTCGGGGCAAAAATCAGAAATTTACCTTATTTTGGGGCAAAATTTTAGAAATTTCTTTTATTTTGGAACAGAATTGCAGAAATTTTTCTTATTTTGTGGCAAAAAGGCAGAAATTTTCCATATAATGGTGCAAAAAGGCTGAAATTCCCATTATTTTGAGGTAAAATGCTGAAATTCCCCATATTTTGGGGCAAAAAGGCAGAAATTCCCCTCATTTTGGGGCAAAAAGGCAAAAATTTCCCTTTTTTCGGGCAAATTGCAGAAATTTCATTTATTTCAGGGTAAAAAGTCAGAAATTACTTTTATTTTGGGGCAAAAAGCAGAAATTTCTTTTATTTTGGTACAAAATTGAAGAAATTTTCCTTATTTTGGAACAAAAAGTCAGAAATTCCCCATATTTTGAAGAAAAGGCATAAATTCCCCTTATTTTGAGGTAAAAAGGCTGAAATTCTCATTATTTTGGGGCAAAAAGGCAGAAATTCCCCATATTTTGAAGCAAAATATCACATATTCCCCTAATTTTGAGGAAAAATGCAGAAATTCACATTATTTTGGGGCAAAAAGACAGAAATTCTCCTTATTTCAGGGCAAAACGTCAGAAATTCCCCTTATATTGGGGCAAAATTCCAGAAATTTCCTTTATTTTGGGGCAAAATTGCAGAAATCTCCTTTATTTTGGGTCAAAATTACAGAAATTTCACTTATTTCAGGGAAAAAAACGCAGAAATTCCCCTTATTTTGGGGCAATAACACAGAAATTCCCCTTATTTTGTTGCAAAAATGCAGAATTTTCCCTTATTTTGGGGCAAAATTGTAGAAATTTCACTTATTTCAGGGAAAATTCAAAAATTCCTTTAATTTTGGGGCAAAAAAACAGAAATTCCGTTTATTTTAGGGTAAAAAGTCAGAAATTTCACTTATTTTGAGGTAAAAAGGCCAAAATTCCTTTTATTGTGGGGCAAAAATGAAGAAATTTCCCTTTTTTTGTGGCAAAAGGTATACATTCCCCTTATTTTTGGGCTAAAAAGTAGAAATTCCCCGTATTTTGAAGCAAAATTGCAGAAATTCTTCTAATTGTGGAGCAAAAATGCAGAAATTCCCTGTATGTTGGGGCAAAAAGACAGAAATTCTCCTTACTTTGGGGCAAAACTCAGAAATTCCTCTTATTTTGGGGCTAAATTGCAGAAATTTCCCTTATTTTGGGGCAAAATTGCAGAAATTTCACTTATTTCAGGGTAATAAGAAAGAAATTTTCCTTATTTTGGGGCAAAAAAGACAGAAATTCCCTTTGTTTTGGGGGAAAAAGACAGAAATTCCACTTATTTAGAGGCAAAAAAGCAGAAATTCCTCTTATTTTGGAGCAAAAATGAAGAAATTTCCATTTTTTATGGCAAAAAGGTATGCATTCTTCTTATTTTCGGGCAAAAAAGCAGAAATTCCTCGTATTTAGGAGCAAAATTGCAGAAATTCTCCAGATTGTGGGGCAAAAAGGCAAAAATTCTCTCTATGTTGGGGCAAAAAGACAGAAATTCTCCTTATTGTGGGGCAAAGCTCAGAAATTCCACTTATTTTGGGGCAAAATTTCAGAAATTTCCTTTATTTTTGGGCAAAATTGCAGAAATTTCACTTATTTTGGGCAAAAAGTCAGAAATTTCCCAAATTTTTGAGGCAAAAATGCAGAAATTCCCCTTATTTTGAGGTAAAAAGGCTGAAATTCTCGCTATTTTGGGGCAAAAAAGCAGAAATTCCCCTTATTTTGGGGCAAAAGGCAGACATTTCCCTTATTTTGGGGAAAAATTTTAGAAATTTAACTTTTTTAAGGGCAAAAAGTCAGAAATTCCCCTTATTTTGGAGCAAAAAGACAGAAATTCCGTTTATTTTTTGGGTAAAGTCTGAAATTGCACTTATTTTGAGTCAAAAAGGCGGAAAATCCCCTTATTTTGGGGTAAAAATGAAGAAATTTCCCTTTTTTATGGCAAAAAGGTATACATTCCCTTTATTTTCGGGCAAAAAGGCAGAGATTCCCAGTATTTTGGAGCAAAATTGCAGAAATTCCCCTAATTTTATGGCAAAAATGCAGGGCTTCCCCTTTATTTTGGGGTAAAACTGCAGAAATTTCACTTATTTCGCGGCAAAATTGCAGAAATTCCCTTTATTTTCGGCGAAAAAGGCAGAAAATCCCCGTATTTTGGAGCAAAATTGAAGAAGTTCACCTAATTTTGGGGTAAAACATGCAGTAATTTTCTTTATTTTGGGGCAAAAAGGCAGAAATTCCCTTTATTTTGGGGCAAAAGGCAGAAATTCCCCTTATTTTAGGGCAAAATTGCAAAAATTTCTCTTATTTGGGAACAAAAAACAGAAATTCCCTTTATTTTGGGGCAAAATTGCAGAAAATTACTTTATTATGGGGAAAAATTGCAGAAATTTTATTTTATTTTATGGCAAAATTGTAGAAATTTCACTTCTTTCAGAGAAAAAAGGCAAAAATTTTTTTATTTTAGGGCAAAAATGCAGAAATTCCCATTATTTTGGGGCAAAAACACAGAAATTCACCTTATTTTGGGGTAAAATTGCAGACATTTCACATATTCCAGGGCAAAAAGGCAGAAATTCCCCTTTTTTGGAAGCAAAATGGCAGAAATTCCCCTTAATTTGGAGAAAAATTGCAGAAATTTCCCTTGTTTGGGGGCAAAAAGGCAGAAAATCTCTTTAATTTCGGGCAAAAAGGCAGAAATTCCCTGTATTTGGAGCAATATTGCAGAAATTCCCCTAATATTGGGGCAAAAATGCAAAAATTCCCTTTATTTGGGACAAATCGGCAGAAGTTCCCCTTATTTTCGGGAAAAGAGGCAGAAATTCCCTGTATTTATAGCAAAATTGCAGATACTCTCCTAATTTTGGGGCAAAAAGGCAGAAATTCCCTTTATTTTGGGGCAAAAATGCAGAAATTCTTCTTATTTCGGGGCAAAAATCAGAAATTTACCTTATTTTGGGGCAAAATTTTAGAAATTTCTTTTATTTTGGAACAGAATTGCAGAAATTTTTCTTATTTTGTGGCAAAAAGGCAGAAATTTTCCATATAATGGTGCAAAAAGGCTGAAATTCCCATTATTTTGAGGTAAAATGCTGAAATTCCCCATATTTTGGGGCAAAAAGGCAGAAATTCCCCTCATTTTGGGGCAAAAAGGCAAAAATTTCCCTTTTTTTCGGGCAAATTGCAGAAATTTCATTTATTTCAGGGTAAAAAGTCAGAAATTACTTTTATTTTGGGGCAAAAAGCAGAAATTTCTTTTATTTTGGTACAAAATTGAAGAAATTTTCCTTATTTTGGAACAAAAAGTCAGAAATTCCCCATATTTTGAAGAAAAGGCATAAATTCCCCTTATTTTGAGGTAAAAAGGCTGAAATTCTCATTATTTTGGGGCAAAAAGGCAGAAATTCCCCATATTTTGAAGCAAAATATCACATATTCCCCTAATTTTGAGGAAAAATGCAGAAATTCACATTATTTTGGGGCAAAAAGACAGAAATTCTCCTTATTTCAGGGCAAAACGTCAGAAATTCCCCTTATATTGGGGCAAAATTCCAGAAATTTCCTTTATTTTGGGGCAAAATTGCAGAAATCTCCTTTATTTTGGGTCAAAATTACAGAAATTTCACTTATTTCAGGGAAAAAAACGCAGAAATTCCCCTTATTTTGGGGCAATAACACAGAAATTCCCCTTATTTTGTTGCAAAAATGCAGAATTTTCCCTTATTTTGGGGCAAAATTGTAGAAATTTCACTTATTTCAGGGAAAATTCAAAAATTCCTTTAATTTTGGGGCAAAAAAACAGAAATTCCGTTTATTTTAGGGTAAAAAGTCAGAAATTTCACTTATTTTGAGGTAAAAAGGCCAAAATTCCTTTTATTGTGGGGCAAAAATGAAGAAATTTCCCTTTTTTGTGGCAAAAGGTATACATTCCCCTTATTTTTGGGCTAAAAAGTAGAAATTCCCCGTATTTTGAAGCAAAATTGCAGAAATTCTTCTAATTGTGGAGCAAAAATGCAGAAATTCCCTGTATGTTGGGGCAAAAAGACAGAAATTCTCCTTACTTTGGGGCAAAACTCAGAAATTCCTCTTATTTTGGGGCTAAATTGCAGAAATTTCCCTTATTTTGGGGCAAAATTGCAGAAATTTCACTTATTTCAGGGTAATAAGAAAGAAATTTTCCTTATTTTGGGGCAAAAAAGACAGAAATTCCCTTTGTTTTGGGGGAAAAAGACAGAAATTCCACTTATTTAGAGGCAAAAAAGCAGAAATTCCCCTTATTTTGGAGCAAAAATGAAGAAATTTCCATTTTTTATGGCAAAAAGGTATGCATTCTTCTTATTTTCGGGCAAAAAAGCAGAAATTCCTCGTATTTAGGAGCAAAATTGCAGAAATTCTCCAGATTGTGGGGCAAAAAGGCAAAAATTCTCTCTATGTTGGGGCAAAAAGACAGAAATTCTCCTTATTGTGGGGCAAAGCTCAGAAATTCCACTTATTTTGGGGCAAAATTTCAGAAATTTCCTTTATTTTTGGGCAAAATTGCAGAAATTTCACTTATTTTGGGCAAAAAGTCAGAAATTTCCCAAATTTTTGAGGCAAAAATGCAGAAATTCCCCTTATTTTGAGGTAAAAAGGCTGAAATTCTCGCTATTTTGGGGCAAAAAAGCAGAAATTCCCCTTATTTTGGGGCAAAAGGCAGACATTTCCCTTATTTTGGGGAAAAATTTTAGAAATTTAACTTTTTTAAGGGCAAAAAGTCAGAAATTCCCCTTATTTTGGAGCAAAAAGACAGAAATTCCGTTTATTTTTTGGGAAAAGTCTGAAATTGCACTTATTTTGAGTCAAAAAGGCGGAAAATCCCCTTATTTTGGGGTAAAAATGAAGAAATTTCCCTTTTTTATGGCAAAAAGGTATACATTCCCTTTATTTTCGGGCAAAAAGGCAGAGATTCCCAGTATTTTGGAGCAAAATTGCAGAAATTCCCCTAATTTTATGGCAAAAATGCAGGGCTTCCCCTTTATTTTGGGGTAAAACTGCAGAAATTTCACTTATTTCGCGGCAAAATTGCAGAAATTCCCTTTATTTTCGGCGAAAAAGGCAGAAAATCCCCGTATTTTGGAGCAAAATTGAAGAAGTTCACCTAATTTTGGGGTAAAACATGCAGTAATTTTCTTTATTTTGGGGCAAAAAGGCAGAAATTCCCTTTATTTTGGGGCAAAAGGCAGAAATTCCCCTTATTTTAGGGCAAAATTGCAAAAATTTCTCTTATTTGGGAACAAAAAACAGAAATTCCCTTTATTTTGGGGCAAAATTGCAGAAAATTACTTTATTATGGGGAAAAATTGCAGAAATTTTATTTTATTTTATGGCAAAATTGTAGAAATTTCACTTCTTTCAGAGAAAAAAAGCAAAAATTTTTTTATTTTAGGGCAAAAATGCAGAAATTCCCATTATTTTGGGGCAAAAACGCAGAAATTCACCTTATTTTGGGGTAAAATTGCAGACATTTCACATATTCCAGGGCAAAAAGGCAGAAATTCCCCTTTTTTGGAAGCAAAATGGCAGAAATTCCCCTTAATTTGGAGAAAAATTGCAGAAATTTCCCTTGTTTGGGGGCAAAAAGGCAGAAAATCTCTTTAATTTCGGGCAAAAAGGCAGAAATTCCCTGTATTTGGAGCAATATTGCAGAAATTCCCCTAATATTGGGGCAAAAATGCAAAAATTCCCTTTATTTGGGACAAATCGGCAGAAGTTCCCCTTATTTTCGGGAAAAGAGGCAGAAATTCTCTGTATTTATAGCAAAATTGCAGATACTCTCCTAATTTTGGGGCAAAAAGGCAGAAATTCCCTTTATTTTGGGGCAAAAATGCAGAAATTCTTCTTATTTCGGGGCAAAAATCAGAAATTTACCTTATTTTGGGGCAAAATTTTAGAAATTTCTTTTATTTTGGAACAGAATTGCAGAAATTTTTCTTATTTTGTGGCAAAAAGGCAGAAATTTTCCATATAATGGTGCAAAAAGGCTGAAATTCCCATTATTTTGAGGTAAAATGCTGAAATTCCCCATATTTTGGGGCAAAAAGGCAGAAATTCCCCTCATTTTGGGGCAAAAAGGCAAAAATTTCCCTTTTTTTCGGGCAAATTGCAGAAATTTCATTTATTTCAGGGTAAAAAGTCAGAAATTACTTTTATTTTGGGGCAAAAATTAGAAATTTCTTTTATTTTGGTACAAAATTGAAGAAATTTTCCTTATTTTGGAACAAAAAGTCAGAAATTCCCCATATTTTGAAGAAAAGGCATAAATTCCCCTTATTTTGAGGTAAAAAGGCTGAAATTCTCATTATTTTGGGGCAAAAAGGCAGAAATTCCCCATATTTTGAAGCAAAATATCACATATTCCCCTAATTTTGAGGAAAAATGCAGAAATTCACATTATTTTGGGGCAAAAAGACAGAAATTCTCCTTATTTCAGGGCAAAACGTCAGAAATTCCCCTTATATTGGGGCAAAATTCCAGAAATTTCCTTTATTTTGGGGCAAAATTGCAGAAATCTCCTTTATTTTGGGTCAAAATTACAGAAATTTCACTTATTTCAGGGAAAAAAACGCAGAAATTCCCCTTATTTTGGGGCAATAACACAGAAATTCCCCTTATTTTGTTGCAAAAATGCAGAATTTTCCCTTATTTTGGGGCAAAATTGTAGAAATTTCACTTATTTCAGGGAAAATTCAAAAATTCCTTTAATTTTGGGGCAAAAAAACAGAAATTCCGTTTATTTTAGGGTAAAAAGTCAGAAATTTCACTTATTTTGAGGTAAAAAGGCCAAAATTCCTTTTATTGTGGGGCAAAAATGAAGAAATTTCCCTTTTTTGTGGCAAAAGGTATACATTCCCCTTATTTTTGGGCTAAAAAGTAGAAATTCCCCGTATTTTGAAGCAAAATTGCAGAAATTCTTCTAATTGTGGAGCAAAAATGCAGAAATTCCCTGTATGTTGGGGCAAAAAGACAGAAATTCTCCTTACTTTGGGGCAAAACTCAGAAATTCCTCTTATTTTGGGGCTAAATTGCAGAAATTTCCCTTATTTTGGGGCAAAATTGCAGAAATTTCACTTATTTCAGGGTAATAAGAAAGAAATTTTCCTTATTTTGGGGCAAAAAAGACAGAAATTCCCTTTGTTTTGGGGGAAAAAGACAGAAATTCCACTTATTTAGAGGCAAAAAAGCAGAAATTCCCCTTATTTTGGAGCAAAAATGAAGAAATTTCCATTTTTTATGGCAAAAAGGTATGCATTCTTCTTATTTTCGGGCAAAAAAGCAGAAATTCCTCGTATTTAGGAGCAAAATTGCAGAAATTCTCCAGATTGTGGGGCAAAAAGGCAAAAATTCTCTCTATGTTGGGGCAAAAAGACAGAAATTCTCCTTATTGTGGGGCAAAGCTCAGAAATTCCACTTATTTTGGGGCAAAATTTCAGAAATTTCCTTTATTTTTGGGCAAAATTGCAGAAATTTCACTTATTTTGGGCAAAAAGTCAGAAATTTCCCAAATTTTTGAGGCAAAAATGCAGAAATTCCCCTTATTTTGAGGTAAAAAGGCTGAAATTCTCGCTATTTTGGGGCAAAAAAGCAGAAATTCCCCTTATTTTGGGGCAAAAGGCAGACATTTCCCTTATTTTGGGGAAAAATTTTAGAAATTTAACTTTTTTAAGGGCAAAAAGTCAGAAATTCCCCTTATTTTGGAGCAAAAAGACAGAAATTCCGTTTATTTTTTGGGAAAAGTCTGAAATTGCACTTATTTTGAGTCAAAAAGGCGGAAAATCCCCTTATTTTGGGGTAAAAATGAAGAAATTTCCCTTTTTTATGGCAAAAAGGTATACATTCCCTTTATTTTCGGGCAAAAAGGCAGAGATTCCCAGTATTTTGGAGCAAAATTGCAGAAATTCCCCTAATTTTATGGCAAAAATGCAGGGCTTCCCCTTTATTTTGGGGTAAAACTGCAGAAATTTCACTTATTTCGCGGCAAAATTGCAGAAATTCCCTTTATTTTCGGCGAAAAAGGCAGAAAATCCCCGTATTTTGGAGCAAAATTAAAGAAGTTCACCTAATTTTGGGGTAAAACATGCAGTAATTTTCTTTATTTTGGGGCAAAAAGGCAGAAATTCCCTTTATTTTGGGGCAAAAGGCAGAAATTCCCCTTATTTTAGGGCAAAATTGCAGAAATTTCTCTTATTTGGGAACAAAAAACAGAAATTCCCTTTATTTTGAGGCAAAATTGCAGAAAATTACTTTATTATGGGGAAAAATTGCAGAAATTTTATTTTATTTTATGGCAAAATTGTAGAAATTTCACTTATTTCAGAAAAAAAAAGCAAAAATTTTTTTATTTTAGGGCAAAAATGCAGAAATACCCATTATTTTGGGGCAAAAACGCAGAAATTCACCTTATTTTGGGGTAAAATTGCAGACATTTCACATATTTCAGGGCAAAATGCAGAAATTCCCCTTTTTTGGAAGCAAAATGGCAGAAATTCCCCTTAATTTGGAGAAAAATTGCAGAAATTTCCCTTGTTTGGGGGCAAAAAGGCAGAAAATCTCTTTAATTTCGGGCAAAAAGGCAGAAATTCCCTGTATTTGGAGCAATATTGCAGAAATTCCCCTAATATTGGGGCAAAAATGCAAAAATTCCCTTTATTTGGGACAAATCGGCAGAAGTTCCCCTTATTTTCGGGAAAAGAGGAAGAAATTCCCTGTATTTATAGCAAAATTGCAGATACTCTCCTAATTTTGGGGCAAAAAGGCAGAAATTCCCTTTATTTTGGGGCAAAAATGCAGAAATTCTTCTTATTTCGGGGCAAAAATCAGAAATTTACCTTATTTTGCGGCAAAATTTTAGAAATTTCTATTATTTTAGAACAGAATTGCAAAAATTTTTCTTATTTTGTGGCAAAAAGGCAGAAATTTTCCATATAATGGTGCAAAAAGTCTGAAATTCCCATTATTTTGAGGTAAAATGCTGAAATTCCCCATATTTTGGGGCAAAAAGGCAGAAATTCCCCTCATTTTGAGGCAAAAAGGCAAAAATTTCCCTTTTTTTCGGGCAAATTGCAGAAATTTCATTTATTTCAGGGCAAAAAGTCAGAAATTACTTTTATTTTGGGGCAAAAAGCAGAAATTTCTTTTATTTTGGTACAAAATTGAAGAAATTTTCCTTATTTTGGAACAAAAAGTCAGAAATTCCCCATATTTTGAAGAAAAGGCATAAATTCCCCTTATTTTGAGGTAAAAAGGCTGAAATTCTCATTATTTTGGGGCAAAAAGGCAGAAATTCCCCATATTTTGAAGCAAAATATCACATATTCCCCTAATTTTGAGGAAAAATGCAGAAATTCACATTATTTTGGGGCAAAAAGACAGAAATTCTCCTTATTTCAGGGCAAAACGTCAGAAATTCCCCTTATATTGGGGCAAAATTCCAGAAATTTCCTTTATTTTGGGGCAAAATTGCAGAAATCTCCTTTATTTTGGGTCAAAATTACAGAAATTTCACTTATTTCAGGGAAAAAAACGCAGAAATTCCCCTTATTTTGGGGCAATAACACAGAAATTCCCCTTATTTTGTTGCAAAAATGCAGAATTTTCCCTTATTTTGGGGCAAAATTGTAGAAATTTCACTTATTTCAGGGAAAATTCAAAAATTCCTTTAATTTTGGGGCAAAAAAACAGAAATTCCGTTTATTTTAGGGTAAAAAGTCAGAAATTTCACTTATTTTGAGGTAAAAAGGCCAAAATTCCTTTTATTGTGGGGCAAAAATGAAGAAATTTCCCTTTTTTGTGGCAAAAGGTATACATTCCCCTTATTTTTGGGCTAAAAAGTAGAAATTCCCCGTATTTTGAAGCAAAATTGCAAAAATTCTTCTAATTGTGGAGCAAAAATGCAGAAATTCCCTGTATGTTGGGGCAAAAAGACAGAAATTCTCCTTACTTTGGGGCAAAACTCAGAAATTCCTCTTATTTTGGGGCTAAATTGCAGAAATTTCCCTTATTTTGGGGCAAAATTGCAGAAATTTCACTTATTTCAGGGTAATAAGAAAGAAATTTTCCTTATTTTGGGGCAAAAAAGACAGAAATTCCCTTTGTTTTGGGGGAAAAAGACAGAAATTCCACTTATTTAGAGGCAAAAAAGCAGAAATTCCCCTTATTTTGGAGCAAAAATGAAGAAATTTCCATTTTTTATGGCAAAAAGGTATGCATTCTTCTTATTTTCGGGCAAAAAAGCAGAAATTCCTCGTATTTAGGAGCAAAATTGCAGAAATTCTCCAGATTGTGGGGCAAAAAGGCAAAAATTCTCTCTATGTTGGGGCAAAAAGACAGAAATTCTCCTTATTGTGGGGCAAAGCTCAGAAATTCCACTTATTTTGGGGCAAAATTTCAGAAATTTCCTTTATTTTTGGGCAAAATTGCAGAAATTTCACTTATTTTGGGCAAAAAGTCAGAAATTTCCCAAATTTTTGAGGCAAAAATGCAGAAATTCCCCTTATTTTGAGGTAAAAAGGCTGAAATTCTCGCTATTTTGGGGCAAAAAAGCAGAAATTCCCCTTATTTTGGGGCAAAAGGCAGACATTTCCCTTATTTTGGGGAAAAATTTTAGAAATTTAACTTTTTTAAGGGCAAAAAGTCAGAAATTCCCCTTATTTTGGAGCAAAAAGACAGAAATTCCGTTTATTTTTTGGGAAAAGTCTGAAATTTCACTTATTTTGAGTCAAAAAGGCGGAAAATCCCCTTATTTTGGGGTAAAAATGAAGAAATTTCCCTTTTTTATGGCAAAAAGGTATACATTCCCTTTATTTTCGGGCAAAAAGGCAGAGATTCCCAGTATTTTGGAGCAAAATTTCAGAAATTCCCCTAATTTTATGGCAAAAATGCAGGGCTTCCCCTTTATTTTGGGGTAAAACTGCAGAAATTTCACTTATTTCGCGGCAAAATTGCAGAAATTCCCTTTATTTTCGGCGAAAAAGGCAGAAAATCCCCGTATTTTGGAGCAAAATTGAAGAAGTTCACCTAATTTTGGGGTAAAACATGCAGTAATTTTCTTTATTTTGGGGCAAAAAGGCAGAAATTCCCTTTATTTTGGGGCAAAAGGCAGAAATTCCCCTTATTTTAGGGCAAAATTGCAAAAATTTCTCTTATTTGGGAACAAAAAACAGAAATTCCCTTTATTTTGGGGCAAAATTGCAGAAAATTACTTTATTATGGGGAAAAATTGCAGAAATTTTATTTTATTTTATGGCAAAATTGTAGAAATTTCACTTCTTTCAGAGAAAAAAAGCAAAAATTTTTTTATTTTAGGGCAAAAATGCAGAAATTCCCATTATTTTGGGGCAAAAACACAGAAATTCACCTTATTTTGGGGTAAAATTGCAGACATTTCACATATTCCAGGGCAAAAAGGCAGAAATTCCCCTTTTTTGGAAGCAAAATGGCAGAAATTCCCCTTAATTTGGAGAAAAATTGCAGAAATTTCCCTTGTTTGGGGGCAAAAAGGCAGAAAATCTCTTTAATTTCGGGCAAAAAGGCAGAAATTCCCTGTATTTGGAGCAATATTGCAGAAATTCCCCTAATATTGGGGCAAAAATGCAAAAATTCCCTTTATTTGGGACAAATCGGCAGAAGTTCCCCTTATTTTCGGGAAAAGAGGCAGAAATTCCCTGTATTTATAGCAAAATTGCAGATACTCTCCTAAATTTGGGGCAAAAAGGCAGAAATTCCCTTTATTTTGGGGCAAAAATGCAGAAATTCTTCTTATTTCGGGGCAAAAATCAGAAATTTACCTTATTTTGGGGCAAAATTTTAGAAATTTCTTTTATTTTGGAACAGAATTGCAGAAATTTTTCTTATTTTGTGGCAAAAAGGCAGAAATTTTCCATATAATGGTGCAAAAAGGCTGAAATTCCCATTATTTTGAGGTAAAATGCTGAAATTCCCCATATTTTGGGGCAAAAAGGCAGAAATTCCCCTCATTTTGGGGCAAAAAGGCAAAAATTTCCCTTTTTTTCGGGCAAATTGCAGAAATTTCATTTATTTCAGGGTAAAAAGTCAGAAATTACTTTTATTTTGGGGCAAAAAGCAGAAATTTCTTTTATTTTGGTACAAAATTGAAGAAATTTTCCTTATTTTGGAACAAAAAGTCAGAAATTCCCCATATTTTGAAGAAAAGGCATAAATTCCCCTTATTTTGAGGTAAAAAGGCTGAAATTCTCATTATTTTGTGGCAAAAAGGCAGAAATTCCCCATATTTTGAAGCAAAATATCACATATTCCCCTAATTTTGAGGAAAAATGCAGAAATTCACATTATTTTGGGGCAAAAAGACAGAAATTCTCCTTATTTCAGGGCAAAACGTCAGAAATTCCCCTTATATTGGGGCAAAATTCCAGAAATTTCCTTTATTTTGGGGCAAAATTGAAGAAATCTCCATTATTTTGGGTCAAAATTACAGAAATTTCACTTATTTCAGGGAAAAAACGCAGAAATTCCCCTTATTTTGTGGCAAAAACACAGAAATTCCCCTTATTTTGTTGCAAAAATGCAGAATTTTCCCTTATTTTGGGGCAAAATTGTAGAAATTTCACTTATTTCAGGGAAAATTCAAAAATTCCTTTAATTTTGGGGCAAAAAAACAGAAATTCCGTTTATTTTAGGGTAAAAAGTCAGAAATTTCACTTATTTTGAGGTAAAAAGGCCAAAATTCCTTTTATTGTGGGGCAAAAATGAAGAAATTTCCCTTTTTTGTGGCAAAAGGTATACATTCCCCTTATTTTTGGGCTAAAAAGTAGAAATTCCCCGTATTTTGAAGCAAAATTGCAGAAATTCTTCTAATTGTGGAGCAAAAATGCAGAAATTCCCTGTATGTTGGGGCAAAAAGACAGAAATTCTCCTTACTTTGGGGCAAAACTCAGAAATTCCTCTTATTTTGGGGCTAAATTGCAGAAATTTCCCTTATTTTGGGGCAAAATTGCAGAAATTTCACTTATTTCAGGGTAATAAGAAAGAAATTTTCCTTATTTTGGGGCAAAAAAGACAGAAATTCCCTTTGTTTTGGGGGAAAAAGACAGAAATTCCACTTATTTAGAGGCAAAAAAGCAGAAATTCCCCTTATTTTGGAGCAAAAATGAAGAAATTTCCATTTTTTATGGCAAAAAGGTATGCATTCTTCTTATTTTCGGGCAAAAAAGCAGAAATTCCTCGTATTTAGGAGCAAAATTGCAGAAATTCTCCAGATTGTGGGGCAAAAAGGCAAAAATTCTCTCTATGTTGGGGCAAAAAGACAGAAATTCTCCTTATTGTGGGGCAAAGCTCAGAAATTCCACTTATTTTGGGGCAAAATTTCAGAAATTTCCTTTATTTTTGGGCAAAATTGCAGAAATTTCACTTATTTTGGGCAAAAAGTCAGAAATTTCCCAAATTTTTGAGGCAAAAATGCAGAAATTCCCCTTATTTTGAGGTAAAAAGGCTGAAATTCTCGCTATTTTGGGGCAAAAAAGCAGAAATTCCCCTTATTTTGGGGCAAAAGGCAGACATTTCCCTTATTTTGGGGAAAAATTTTAGAAATTTAACTTTTTTAAGGGCAAAAAGTCAGAAATTCCCCTTATTTTGGAGCAAAAAGACAGAAATTCCGTTTATTTTTTGGGAAAAGTCTGAAATTGCACTTATTTTGAGTCAAAAAGGCGGAAAATCCCCTTATTTTGGGGTAAAAATGAAGAAATTTCCCTTTTTTATGGCAAAAAGGTATACATTCCCTTTATTTTCGGGCAAAAAGGCAGAGATTCCCAGTATTTTGGAGCAAAATTGCAGAAATTCCCCTAATTTTATGGCAAAAATGCAGGGCTTCCCCTTTATTTTGGGGTAAAACTGCAGAAATTTCACTTATTTCGCGGCAAAATTGCAGAAATTCCCTTTATTTTCGGCGAAAAAGGCAGAAAATCCCCGTATTTTGGAGCAAAATTGAAGAAGTTCACCTAATTTTGGGGTAAAACATGCAGTAATTTTCTTTATTTTGGGGCAAAAAGGCAGAAATTCCCTTTATTTTGGGGCAAAAGGCAGAAATTCCCCTTATTTTAGGGCAAAATTGCAAAAATTTCTCTTATTTGGGAACAAAAAACAGAAATTCCCTTTATTTTGGGGCAAAATTGCAGAAAATTACTTTATTATGGGGAAAAATTGCAGAAATTTTATTTTATTTTATGGCAAAATTGTAGAAATTTCACTTCTTTCAGAGAAAAAAAGCAAAAATTTTTTTATTTTAGGGCAAAAATGCAGAAATTCCCATTATTTTGGGGCAAAAACGCAGAAATTCACCTTATTTTGGGGTAAAATTGCAGACATTTCACATATTCCAGGGCAAAAAGGCAGAAATTCCCCTTTTTTGGAAGCAAAATGGCAGAAATTCCCCTTAATTTGGAGAAAAATTGCAGAAATTTCCCTTGTTTGGGGGCAAAAAGGCAGAAAATCTCTTTAATTTCGGGCAAAAAGGCAGAAATTCCCTGTATTTGGAGCAATATTGCAGAAATTCCCCTAATATTGGGGCAAAAATGCAAAAATTCCCTTTATTTGGGACAAATCGGCAGAAGTTCCCCTTATTTTCGGGAAAAGAGGCAGAAATTCCCTGTATTTATAGCAAAATTGCAGATACTCTCCTAATTTTGGGGCAAAAAGGCAGAAATTCCCTTTATTTTGGGGCAAAAATGCAGAAATTCTTCTTATTTCGGGGCAAAAATCAGAAATTTACCTTATTTTGGGGCAAAATTTTAGAAATTTCTTTTATTTTGGAACAGAATTGCAGAAATTTTTCTTATTTTGTGGCAAAAAGGCAGAAATTTTCCATATAATGGTGCAAAAAGGCTGAAATTCCCATTATTTTGAGGTAAAATGCTGAAATTCCCCATATTTTGGGGCAAAAAGGCAGAAATTCCCCTCATTTTGGGGCAAAAAGGCAAAAATTTCCCTTTTTTTCGGGCAAATTGCAGAAATTTCATTTATTTCAGGGTAAAAAGTCAGAAATTACTTTTATTTTGGGGCAAAAAGCAGAAATTTCTTTTATTTTGGTACAAAATTGAAGAAATTTTCCTTATTTTGGAACAAAAAGTCAGAAATTCCCCATATTTTGAAGAAAAGGCATAAATTCCCCTTATTTTGAGGTAAAAAGGCTGAAATTCTCATTATTTTGGGGCAAAAAGGCAGAAATTCCCCATATTTTGAAGCAAAATATCACATATTCCCCTAATTTTGAGGAAAAATGCAGAAATTCACATTATTTTGGGGCAAAAAGACAGAAATTCTCCTTATTTCAGGGCAAAACGTCAGAAATTCCCCTTATATTGGGGCAAAATTCCAGAAATTTCCTTTATTTTGGGGCAAAATTGCAGAAATCTCCTTTATTTTGGGTCAAAATTACAGAAATTTCACTTATTTCAGGGAAAAAAACGCAGAAATTCCCCTTATTTTGGGGCAATAACACAGAAATTCCCCTTATTTTGTTGCAAAAATGCAGAATTTTCCCTTATTTTGGGGCAAAATTGTAGAAATTTCACTTATTTCAGGGAAAATTCAAAAATTCCTTTAATTTTGGGGCAAAAAAACAGAAATTGCGTTTATTTTAGGGTAAAAAGTCAGAAATTTCACTTATTTTGAGGTAAAAAGGCCAAAATTCCTTTTATTGTGGGGCAAAAATGAAGAAATTTCCCTTTTTTGTGGCAAAAGGTATACATTCCCCTTATTTTTGGGCTAAAAAGTAGAAATTCCCCGTATTTTGAAGCAAAATTGCAGAAATTCTTCTAATTGTGGAGCAAAAATGCAGAAATTCCCTGTATGTTGGGGCAAAAAGACAGAAATTCTCCTTACTTTGGGGCAAAACTCAGAAATTCCTCTTATTTTGGGGCTAAATTGCAGAAATTTCCCTTATTTTGGGGCAAAATTGCAGAAATTTCACTTATTTCAGGGTAATAAGAAAGAAATTTTCCTTATTTTGGGGCAAAAAAGACAGAAATTCCCTTTGTTTTGGGGGAAAAAGACAGAAATTCCACTTATTTAGAGGCAAAAAAGCAGAAATTCCCCTTATTTTGGAGCAAAAATGAAGAAATTTCCATTTTTTATGGCAAAAAGGTATGCATTCTTCTTATTTTCGGGCAAAAAAGCAGAAATTCCTCGTATTTAGGAGCAAAATTGCAGAAATTCTCCAGATTGTGGGGCAAAAAGGCAAAAATTCTCTCTATGTTGGGGCAAAAAGACAGAAATTCTCCTTATTGTGGGGCAAAGCTCAGAAATTCCACTTATTTTGGGGCAAAATTTCAGAAATTTCCTTTATTTTTGGGCAAAATTGCAGAAATTTCACTTATTTTGGGCAAAAAGTCAGAAATTTCCCAAATTTTTGAGGCAAAAATGCAGAAATTCCCCTTATTTTGAGGTAAAAAGGCTGAAATTCTCGCTATTTTGGGGCAAAAAAGCAGAAATTCCCCTTATTTTGGGGCAAAAGGCAGACATTTCCCTTATTTTGGGGAAAAATTTTAGAAATTTAACTTTTTTAAGGGCAAAAAGTCAGAAATTCCCCTTATTTTGGAGCAAAAAGACAGAAATTCCGTTTATTTTTTGGGAAAAGTCTGAAATTGCACTTATTTTGAGTCAAAAAGGCGGAAAATCCCCTTATTTTGGGGTAAAAATGAAGAAATTTCCCTTTTTTATGGCAAAAAGGTATACATTCCCTTTATTTTCGGGCAAAAAGGCAGAGATTCCCAGTATTTTGGAGCAAAATTGCAGAAATTCCCCTAATTTTATGGCAAAAATGCAGGGCTTCCCCTTTATTTTGGTGTAAAACTGCAGAAATTTCACTTATTTCGCGGCAAAATTGCAGAAATTCCCTTTATTTTCGGCGAAAAAGGCAGAAAATCCCCGTATTTTGGAGCAAAATTAAAGAAATTCACCTAATTTTGGGGTAAAACATGCAGTAATTTTCTTTATTTTGGGGCAAAAAGGCAGAAATTCCCTTTATTTTGGGGCAAAAGGCAGAAATTCCCCTTATTTTAGGGCAAAATTGCAGAAATTTCTCTTATTTGGGAACAAAAAACAGAAATTCCCTTTATTTTGAGGCAAAATTGCAGAAAATTACTTTATTATGGGGAAAAATTGCAGAAATTTTATTTTATTTTATGGCAAAATTGTAGAAATTTCACTTATTTCAGAAAAAAAAAGCAAAAATTTTTTTATTTTAGGGCAAAAATGCAGAAATTCCCATTATTTTGGGGCAAAAACGCAGAAATTCACCTTATTTTGGGGTAAAATTGCAGACATTTCACATATTTCAGGGCAAAATGCAGAAATTCCCCTTTTTTGGAAGCAAAATGGCAGAAATTCCCCTTAATTTGGAGAAAAATTGCAGAAATTTCCCTTGTTTGGGGGCAAAAAGGCAGAAAATCTCTTTAATTTCGGGCAAAAAGGCAGAAATTCCCTGTATTTGGAGCAATATAGCAGAAATTCCCCTAATATTGGGGCAAAAATGCAAAAATTCCCTTTATTTGGGACAAATCGGCAGAAGTTCCCCTTATTTTCGGGAAAAGAGGAAGAAATTCCCTGTATTTATAGCAAAATTGCAGATACTCTCCTAATTTTGGGGCAAAAAGGCAGAAATTCCCTTTATTTTGGGGCAAAAATGCAGAAATTCTTCTTATTTCGGGGCAAAAATCAGAAATTTACCTTATTTTGGGGCAAAATTTTAGAAATTTCTATTATTTTAGAACAGAATTGCAAAAATTTTTCTTATTTTGTGGCAAAAAGGCAGAAATTTTCCATATAATGGTGCAAAAAGTCTGAAATTCCCATTATTTTGAGGTAAAATGCTGAAATTCCCCATATTGTGGGGCAAAAAGGCAGAAATTCCCCTCATTTTGAGGCAAAAAGGCAAAAATTTCCCTTTTTTTCGGGCAAATTGCAGAAATTTCATTTATTTCAGGGTAAAAAGTCAGAAATTACTTTTATTTTGGGGCAAAAAGCAGAAATTTCTTTTATTTTGGTACAAAATTGAAGCAATTTTCCTTATTTTGGAACAAAAAGTCAGAAATTCCCCATATTTTGAAGAAAAGGCATAAATTCCCCTTATTTTGAGGTAAAAAGGCTGAAATTCTCGTTATTTTGGGGCAAAAAGGCAGAAATTCCCCATATTTTGAAGCAAAATTGCACATATTCCCCTAATTTTGAGGAAAAATGCAGAAATTCACATTATTTTGGGGCAAAAAGACAGAAATTCTCCTTATTTCAGGGCAAAACGTCAGAAATTCCCCTTATATTGGGGCAAAATTCCAGAAATTTCCTTTATTTTGGGGCAAAATTGCAGAAATCTCCATTATTTTGGGTCAAAATTACAGAAATTTCACTTATTTCAGGGAAAAAACGCAGAAATTCCCCTTATTTTGTGGCAAAAACACAGAAATTCCCCTTATTTTGTTGCAAAAATGCAGAATTTTCCCTTATTTTGGGGATAAATTGTAGAAATTTCACTTATTTCAGGGAAAATTCAAAAATTCCTTTAATTTTGGGGCAAAAAAACAGAAATTCCGTTTATTTTAGGGTAAAAAGTCAGAAATTTCACTTATTTTGAAGTAAAAGGCCAAAATTCCTTTTATTGTGGGGCAAAAATGAAGAAATTTCCCTTTTTTGTGGCAAAAGGTATACATTCCCCTTATTTTTGGGCTAAAAAGTAGAAATTCCCTGTATTTTGAAGCAAAATTGCAGAAATTCTTCTAATTGTGGAGCAAAAATGCAGAAATTCCCTATATGTTGGGGCAAAAAGACAGAAATTCTCCTTACTTTGGGGCAAAACTCAGAAATTCCTCTTATTTTGGGGCTAAATTGCAGAAATTTCCCTTATTTTGGGGCAAAATTGCAGAAATTTCACTTATTTCAGGGTAATAAGAAAGAAATTTTCTTTATTTTGGGGCAAAAAAGACAGAAATTCCCTTTGTTTTGGGGGAAAAAGACAGAAATTCCACTTATTTAGAGGCAAAAAAGCAGAAATTCCCCTTATTTTGGAGCAAAAATGAAGAAATTTCCATTTTTTATGGCAAAAAGGTATGCATTCTTCTTATTTTCGGGCAAAAAAGCAGAAATTCCTCGTATTTAGGAGCAAAATTGCAGAAATTCCCCAGATTGTGGGGCAAAAAGGCAAAAATTCTCTCTATGTTGGGGCAAAAAGACAGAAATTCTCCTTATTGTGGGCAAAGCTCAGAAATTCCACTTATTTTGGGGCAAAATTTCAGAAATTTCCTTTATTTTTGGGCAAAATTGCAGAAATTTCACTTATTTTGGGCAAAAAGTCAGAAATTTCCCAAATTTTTGAGGCAAAAATGCAGAAATTCCCCTTATTTTGAGGTAAAAAGGCTGAAATTCTCGCTATTTTGGGGCAAAAAAGCAGAAATTCCCCTTATTTTGGGGCAAAAGGCAGACATTTCCCTTATTTTGGGGAAAAATTTTAGAAATTTAACTTTTTTAAGGGCAAAAAGTCAGAAATTCCCCTTATTTTGGGGCAAAAAGACAGAAATTCCGTTTATTTTTTGGGAAAAGTCTGAAATTGCACTTATTTTGAGTCAAAAAGGCAGAAAATCCCCTTATTTTGGGGTAAAAATGAAGAAATTTCCCTTTTTTATGGCAAAAAGGTATACATTCCCTTTATTTTCGGGCAAAAAGGCAGAGATTCCCAGTATTTTGGAGCAAAATTGCAGAAATTCCCCTAATTTTATGGCAAAAATGCAGGGCTTCCCCTTTATTTTGGGGTAAAACTGCAGAAATTTCACTTATTTCGAGGCAAAATTGCAGAAATTCCCTTTATTTTCGGCGAAAAAGGCAGAAAATCCCCGTATTTTGGAGCAAAATTGAAGAAATTCACCTAATTTTGGGGTAAAACATGCAGTAATTTTCTTTATTTTGGGGCAAAAAAGCAGAAATTCCCTTTATTTTGGGGCAAAAGGCAGAAATTCCCCTTATTTTAGGGCAAAATTGCAGAAATTTCTCTTATTTGGGAACAAAAAACAGAAATTCCCTTTATTTTGGGGCAAAATTGCAGAAATTTACTTTATTATGGGGAAAAATTGCAGAAATTTTATTTTATTTTATGGCAAAATTGTAGAAATTTCACTTATTTCAGAGAAAAAAAGCAAAAATTTTTCTTATTTTAGGGCAAAAATGCAGAAATTCCCATTATTTTGGGGCAAAAACGCAGAAATTCACCTTATTTTGGGGTAAAATTGCAGACATTTTACATATTTCAGGGCAAAAAGGCAGAAATTCCCCTTTTTTGGGGGCAAAATGGCAGAAATTCCCCTTAATTTGGGGAAAAATTGCAGAAATGTCACTTGTTTGGGGGCAAAAAGGCAGAAAATCTCTTTTATTTCAGGCAAAAAAGCAGAAATTCCCTGTATTTTGGAGCAATATTGTAGAAATTCCCCTAATATTGGGGCAAAAATGCAGAAATTCCCTTTATTTGGGGCAAATCGGCAGAAGTTCCCCTTATTTTCGGGAAAAGAGGCAGAAATTCCCTGTATTTATAGCAAAATTGCAGATACTGTCCTAATTTTGGGGCAAAAAGGCAGAAATTCTTCTTATTTCGGGGCAAAAATCAGAAATTTACCTTATTTTGGGGCAAAATTTTAGAAATTTCTTTTATTTTGGAACAGAATTGCAGAAATTTTTCTTATTTTGTGGCAAAAAGGCAGAAATTTTCCATATTTTGGTGCAAAAAGGCTGGAATTCCCATTATTTTGAGGTAAAATGCTGAAATTCCCCATATTTTGGGGCAAAAAGGCAGAAATTCCCCTCATTTTGGAGCAAAAAGGCAAAAATTTCCTTTTTTTTCGGGCAAATTGCAGAAATTTCATTTATTTCAGGGCAAAAAGTCAGAAATTACTTTTATTTTGGGGCAAAAAGCAGAAATTTCTTTTATTTTGGTACAAAATTGAAGAAATTTTCCTTATTTTGGAACAAAAAGTCAGAAATTCCCCATATTTTGAAGAAAAGGCATAAATTCCCCTTATTTTGTGGTAAAAAGGCTGAAATTCCCATTATTTTGGGGCAAAAAGGCAGAAATTCCCCATATTTTGAAGCAAAATTGCACATATTCCCCTAATTTTGAGGAAAAATGCAGAAATTCACATTATTTTGGGGCAAAAAGACAGAAATTCTCCTTATTTCAGGGCAAAAAGTCAGAAATTCCCCTTATTTTGGGGCAAAATTCCAGAAATTTCCTTTATTTTGGGGCAAAATTGCAGAAATCTCTTTTATTTTGGGTCAAAATTACAGAAATTTCACTTATTTCAGGGAAAAAACGCAGAAATTCCCCTTATTTTGGGGCAATAACACAGAAATTCCCCTTATTTTGTTGCAAAAATGCAGAATTTTCCCTTATTTTGGGGCAAAATTGTAGAAATTTCACTTATTTCAGGGAAAATTCAAAAATTCCTTTAATTTTGGGGCAAAAAAACAGAAATTTCGTTTATTTTAGGGTAAAAAGTCAGAAATTTCACTTATTTTGAGGTAAAAAGGCCAAAATTCCTTTTATTGTGGGGCAAAAATGAAGAAATTTCCCTTTTTTGTGGCAAAAGGTATACATTCCCCTTATTTTTGGGCTAAAAATTCGAAATTCTCCGTATTTTGAAGCAAAATTGCAGAAATTCTTCTAATTGTGGAGCAAAAATGCAGAAATTCCCTATATGTTGGGGCAAAAAGACAGAAATTCTCCTTACTTTGGGGCAAAACTCAGAAATTCTTCTTATTTTGGGGCTATATTGCAGAAATTTCCCTTATTTTGGGGCAAAATTGCAGAAATTTCACTTATTTCAGGGTAATAAGAAAGAAATTTTCTTTATTTTGGGGCAAAAAAGACAGAAATTCCCTTTGTTTTGGGGGAAAAAGACAGAAATTCCACTTATTTAGAGGCAAAAAAGCAGAAATTCCCCTTATTTTGGAGCAAAAATGAAGAAATTTCCATTTTTTATAGCAAAAAGGTATGCATTCTTCTTATTTTCGGGCAAAAAAAGCAGAAATTCCTCGTATTTAGGAGCAAAAATGCAGAAATTCCCCTAATTATGGGGCAAAAAGGCAGAAATTCTCTCTATATTGGGGCAAAAAGACAGAAATTCTCCTTATTGTAGGGCAAAGCTCAGAAATTCCACTTATTTTGGGGCAAAATTTCAGAAATTTCCTTTATTTTTGGGCAAAATTGCAGAAATTTCATTATTTTGGGCAAAAAGTCAGAAATTTCCCAAATTTTTGAGGCAAAAATGCAGAAATTCCCCTTATTTTGAGGTAAAAAGGCTGAAATTCTCGCTATTTTGGGGCAAAAAAGCAGAAATTCCCCTTATTTTGGGGCAAAAGGCAGACATTTCCCTTATTTTGGGGAAAAATTTTAGAAATTTAACTTTTTTAAGGGCAAAAAGTCAGAAATTCCCCTTATTTTGGGGCAAAAAGACAGAAATTCCATTTATTTTTTGGGAAAAGTCAGAAATTGCACTTATTTTGAGTCAAAAAGGCGGAAAATCCCCTTATTTTGGGGTAAAAATAAAGAAATTTCCCTTTTTTATGGAAAAAAGGTATACATTCCCTTTATTTTCGGGCAAAAAGGCAGAAATTCCCAGTATTTTGGAGCAAAATTGCAGAAATTCCCCTAATTTTATGGCAAAAATGCAGGGCTTCCCCTTTATTTTGGGGTAAAACTGCAGAAATTTCACTTATTTCGCGGCAAAATTGCAGAAATTCCCTTTATTTTCGGCGAAAAAGGCAGAAAATCCCCGTATTTTGGAGCAAAACTGAAGAAATTCACCTAATTTTGGGGTAAAACATGCAGTAATTTTCTTTATTTTGGGGCAAAAAGGCAGAAATTCCCTTTATTTTGGGGCAAAAGGCAGAAATTCCCCTTATTTTAGGGCAAAATAGCAGAAATTTCTCTTATTTGGAAACAAAAAACAGAAATTTCCTTTATTTTGGGGCAAAATTGCAGAAAATTACTTTATTATGGGGAAAAATTGCAGAAATTTTATTTTATTTTATGGCAAAATTGTAGAAATTTCACTTATTTCAGAGAAAAAAAGCAAAAATTTTTCTTATTTTAGGGCAAAAATGCAGAAATTCCCATTATTTTGGGGCAAAAATGCAGAAATTCACCTTATTTTGGGGTAAAATTGCAGACATTTCACATATTTCAGGGCAAAAAGGCAGAAATTCCCCTTTTTTGGGGGCTAAATGGCAGAAATTCCCCTTAATTTGGAGAAAAATTGCAGAAATTTCCCTTGTTTGGGGGCAAAAAGGCAGAAAATCTCTTTAATTTCGGGCAAAAAGGCAGAAATTCCCTGTATTTTGGAGCAATATTGCAGAAATTCCCCTAATATTGGGGCAAAAATGCAGAAATTCCCTTTATTTGGGGCAAATCGGCAGAAGTTCCCCTTATTTTCGGGAAAAGAGGCAGAAATTCCCTGTATTTATAGCAAAATTGCAGATACTCTCCTAATTTTGGGGCAAAAAGGCAGAAATTCCCTTTATTTTGGGGCAAAAATGCATAAATTCTTCTTATTTCGGGGCAAAAATCAGAAATTTACCTTATTTTGGGGCAAAATTTTAGAAATTTCTTTTATTTTGGAACAGAATTGCAGAAATTTTTCTTATTTTGTGGCAAAAAGGCAGAAATTTTCCATATAATGGTGCAAAAATGCTGAAATTCCCATTATTTTGAGGTAAAATGCTGAAATTCCCCATATTTCGGGGCAAAAAGGCAGAAATTCCCCTCATTTTGGGGCAATAAGGCAAAAATTTCCTTTTTTTTCGGGCAAATTGCAGAAATTTCATTTATTTCAGGGCAAAAAGTCAGAAATTACTTTTATTTTGGGGCAAAAAGCAGAAATTTCTTTTATTTTGTCACAAAATTGAAGAAATTTTCTTTATTTTGGAACAAAAAGTCAGAAATTTCCCCATATTTTTGGCAAAAGGCAGAAATTCCCCTTATTTTGAGGTAAAAGTGCTGAAATTCCCATTATTTTGGGGCAAAAATGCAGAAATTCCCTTTACTTTGTGGCAAAAAGGCAGAAATTCCTGTTAATTGGGGCAGAAAAGCAAAAATTTTCCTTATTTGAGGGCAATAAGGCAGAAATTCCCCATATTTTGTGGCAAAAAGACAGAAATTCCCCTTATTTATAGGTAAAATGCTAAAATTCCCTTATTTTGTCAAAAGGCAGAAATTCCCCTTATTTTGTGGCAAAATTGCAGAAATTTCACTTATATCAGGGCAAAAAGTCATAAATTTGCCTTATTTTGGGGCAAAAAGCAGAAATTCTTCTAATTTTGGGGCCAAAAACAGAAATTCCTTTTATATTGGGGTAACATTGTGGAAATTTCAAATATTTCTGGGAAAAAAGGCAGAAATTCCACTTTATTTCGGGCAATAAGGCAGAAATTCCCCGTATTTTGGAGCAAAATTTCAGAAATTCCCCTTATATTGGTGCAAAAATGCAGAAATTCCCTTTATTTTGGTTCAATAAGGCAGAAATTCCCCATATTTTGAAGCAAAATTGCACATATTCCCCTAATTTTGAGGGAAAATGCAGAAATTCACATTATTTTGGGGCAAAAAGACAGAAATTCTCCTTATTTCAGGGCAAAAAGTCAGAAATTCCCCTTATTTTGGGGCAAAATTCCAGAAATTTCCTTTATTTTGGGGCAAAATTGCAGAAATCTCCTTTATTTTGGGTCAAAATTACAGAAATTTCACTTATTTCAGGGAAAAAACGGAGAATTTCCCCTTATTTTGGGGCAAAAACACAGAAATTCCCCTTATTTTGTGGCAAAAATGCAGAATTTTCCCTTATTTTGGGGCAAAATTGTAGAAATTTCACTTATTTCAGGGCAAAATTCAAAAATTCCTTTTATTTTGGGGCAAAAAAACAGAAAATCCGTTTATTTTAGGGTAAAAAGTCAGAAATTTCACTTATTTTGAGGTAAAAAGGCCAAAATTCCTTTTATTGTGGGGCAAAAATGAAGAAATTTCCCTTTTTTGTGGCAAAAGGTATACATTCCCCTTATTTTTGGGCTAAAAAGTAGAAATTCCCCGTATTTTGAAGCAAAATTGCAGAAATTCTTCTAATTGTGGAGCAAAAATGCAGAAATTCCCTGTATGTTGGGGCAAAAAGACAGAAATTCTCCTTACTTTGGGGCAAAACTCAGAAATTCCTCTTATTTTGGGGCTAAATTGCAGAAATTTCCCTTATTTTGGGGCAAAATTGCAGAAATTTCACTTATTTCAGGGTAATAAGAAAGAAATTTTCCTTATTTTGGGGCAAAAAAGACAGAAATTCCCTTTGTTTTGGGGGAAAAAGACAGAAATTCCACTTATTTAGAGGCAAAAAAGCAGAAATTCCCCTTATTTTGGAGCAAAAATGAAGAAATTTCCATTTTTTATGGCAAAAAGGTATGCATTCTTCTTATTTTCGGGCAAAAAAGCAGAAATTCCTCGTATTTAGGAGCAAAAATGCAGAAATTCCCCTAATTATGGGGCAAAAAGGCAAAAATTCTCTCTATGTTGGGGCAAAAAGACAGAAATTCTCCTTATTGTGGGGCAAAGCTCAGAAATTCCACTTATTTTGGGGCAAAATTTCAGAAATTTCCTTTATTTTTGGGCAAAATTGCAGAAATTTCACTTATTTTGGGCAAAAAGTCAGAAATTTCCCAAATTTTTGAGGCAAAAATGCAGAAATTCCCCTTATTTTGAGGTAAAAAGGCTGAAATTCTCGCTATTTTGGGGCAAAAAAGCAGAAATTCCCCTTATTTTGGGGCAAAAGGCAGACATTTCCCTTATTTTGGGGAAAAATTTTAGAAATTTAACTTTTTTAAGGGCAAAAAGTCAGAAATTCCCCTTATTTTGGAGCAAAAAGACAGAAATTCCGTTTATTTTTTGGGAAAAGTCTGAAATTGCACTTATTTTGAGTCAAAAAGGCGGAAAATCCCCTTATTTTGGGGTAAAAATGAAGAAATTTCCCTTTTTTATGGCAAAAAGGTATACATTCCCTTTATTTTCGGGCAAAAAGGCAGAGATTCCCAGTATTTTGGAGCAAAATTGCAGAAATTCCCCTAATTTTATGGCAAAAATGCAGGGCTTCCCCTTTATTTTGGGGTAAAACTGCAGAAATTTCACTTATTTCGCGGCAAAATTGCAGAAATTCCCTTTATTTTCGGCGAAAAAGGCAGAAAATCCCCGTATTTTGGAGCAAAATTGAAGAAGTTCACCTAATTTTGGGGTAAAACATGCAGTAATTTTCTTTATTTTGGGGCAAAAAGGCAGAAATTCCCTTTATTTTGGGGCAAAAGGCAGAAATTCCCCTTATTTTAGGGCAAAATTGCAAAAATTTCTCTTATTTGGGAACAAAAAACAGAAATTCCCTTTATTTTGGGGCAAAATTGCAGAAAATTACTTTATTATGGGGAAAAATTGCAGAAATTTTATTTTATTTTATGGCAAAATTGTAGAAATTTCACTTCTTTCAAAGAAAAAAAGCAAAAATTTTTTTTATTTTAGGGCAAAAATGCAGAAATTCCCATTATTTTGGGGCAAAAACACAGAAATTCACCTTATTTTGGGGTAAAATTGCAGACATTTCACATATTCCAGGGCAAAAAGGCAGAAATTCCCCTTTTTTGGAAGCAAAATGGCAGAAATTCCCCTTAATTTGGAGAAAAATTGCAGAAATTTCCCTTGTTTGGGGGCAAAAAGGCAGAAAATCTCTTTAATTTCGGGCAAAAAGGCAGAAATTCCCTGTATTTGGAGCAATATTGCAGAAATTCCCCTAATATTGGGGCAAAAATGCAAAAATTCCCTTTATTTGGGACAAATCGGCAGAAGTTCCCCCTATTTTCGGGAAAAGAGGCAGAAATTCCCTGTATTTATAGCAAAATTGCAGATACTCTCCTAATTTTGGGGCAAAAAGGCAGAAATTCCCTTTATTTTGGGGCAAAAATGCAGAAATTCTTCTTATTTCGGGGCAAAAATCAGAAATTTACCTTATTTTGGGGCAAAATTTTAGAAATTTCTTTTATTTTGGAACAGAATTGCAGAAATTTTTCTTATTTTGTGGCAAAAAGGCAGAAATTTTCCATATAATGGTGCAAAAAGGCTGAAATTCCCATTATTTTGAGGTAAAATGCTGAAATTCCCCATATTTTGGGGCAAAAAGGCAGAAATTCCCCTCATTTTGGGGCAAAAAGGCAAAAATTTCCCTTTTTTTCGGGCAAATTGCAGAAATTTCATTTATTTCAGGGTAAAAAGTCAGAAATTACTTTTATTTTGGGGCAAAAAGCAGAAATTTCTTTTATTTTGGTACAAAATTGAAGAAATTTTCCTTATTTTGGAACAAAAAGTCAGAAATTCCCCATATTTTGAAGAAAAGGCATAAATTCCCCTTATTTTGAGGTAAAAAGGCTGAAATTCTCATTATTTTGGGGCAAAAAGGCAGAAATTCCCCATATTTTGAAGCAAAATATCACATATTCCCCTAATTTTGAGGAAAAATGCAGAAATTCACATTATTTTGGGGCAAAAAGACAGAAATTCTCCTTATTTCAGGGCAAAACGTCAGAAATTCCCCTTATATTGGGGCAAAATTCCAGAAATTTCCTTTATTTTGGGGCAAAATTGCAGAAATCTCCTTTATTTTGGGTCAAAATTACAGAAATTTCACTTATTTCAGGGAAAAAAACGCAGAAATTCCCCTTATTTTGGGGCAATAACACAGAAATTCCCCTTATTTTGTTGCAAAAATGCAGAATTTTCCCTTATTTTGGGGCAAAATTGTAGAAATTTCACTTATTTCAGGGAAAATTCAAAAATTCCTTTAATTTTGGGGCAAAAAAACAGAAATTCCGTTTATTTTAGGGTAAAAAGTCAGAAATTTCACTTATTTTGAGGTAAAAAGGCCAAAATTCCTTTTATTGTGGGGCAAAAATGAAGAAATTTCCCTTTTTTGTGGCAAAAGGTATACATTCCCCTTATTTTTGGGCTAAAAAGTAGAAATTCCCCGTATTTTGAAGCAAAATTGCAGAAATTCTTCTAATTGTGGAGCAAAAATGCAGAAATTCCCTGTATGTTGGGGCAAAAAGACAGAAATTCTCCTTACTTTGGGGCAAAACTCAGAAATTCCTCTTATTTTGGGGCTAAATTGCAGAAATTTCCCTTATTTTGGGGCAAAATTGCAGAAATTTCACTTATTTCAGGGTAATAAGAAAGAAATTTTCCTTATTTTGGGGCAAAAAAGACAGAAATTCCCTTTGTTTTGGGGGAAAAAGACAGAAATTCCACTTATTTAGAGGCAAAAAAGCAGAAATTCCCCTTATTTTGGAGCAAAAATGAAGAAATTTCCATTTTTTATGGCAAAAAGGTATGCATTCTTCTTATTTTCGGGCAAAAAAGCAGAAATTCCTCGTATTTAGGAGCAAAATTGCAGAAATTCTCCAGATTGTGGGGCAAAAAGGCAAAAATTCTCTCTATGTTGGGGCAAAAAGACAGAAATTCTCCTTATTGTGGGGCAAAGCTCAGAAATTCCACTTATTTTGGGGCAAAATTTCAGAAATTTCCTTTATTTTTGGGCAAAATTGCAGAAATTTCACTTATTTTGGGCAAAAAGTCAGAAATTTCCCAAATTTTTGAGGCAAAAATGCAGAAATTCCCCTTATTTTGAGGTAAAAAGGCTGAAATTCTCGCTATTTTGGGGCAAAAAAGCAGAAATTCCCCTTATTTTGGGGCAAAAGGCAGACATTTCCCTTATTTTGGGGAAAAATTTTAGAAATTTAACTTTTTTAAGGGCAAAAAGTCAGAAATTCCCCTTATTTTGGAGCAAAAAGACAGAAATTCCGTTTATTTTTTGGGAAAAGTCTGAAATTGCACTTATTTTGAGTCAAAAAGGCGGAAAATCCCCTTATTTTGGGGTAAAAATGAAGAAATTTCCCTTTTTTATGGCAAAAAGGTATACATTCCCTTTATTTTCGGGCAAAAAGGCAGAGATTCCCAGTATTTTGGAGCAAAATTGCAGAAATTCCCCTAATTTTATGGCAAAAATGCAGGGCTTCCCCTTTATTTTGGGGTAAAACTGCAGAAATTTCACTTATTTCGCGGCAAAATTGCAGAAATTCCCTTTATTTTCGGCGAAAAAGGCAGAAAATCCCCGTATTTTGGAGCAAAATTGAAGAAGTTCACCTAATTTTGGGGTAAAACATGCAGTAATTTTCTTTATTTTGGGGCAAAAAGGCAGAAATTCCCTTTATTTTGGGGCAAAAGGCAGAAATTCCCCTTATTTTAGGGCAAAATTGCAAAAATTTCTCTTATTTGGGAACAAAAAACAGAAATTCCCTTTATTTTGGGGCAAAATTGCAGAAAATTACTTTATTATGGGGAAAAATTGCAGAAATTTTATTTTATTTTATGGCAAAATTGTAGAAATTTCACTTCTTTCAAAGAAAAAAAGCAAAAATTTTTTTTATTTTAGGGCAAAAATGCAGAAATTCCCATTATTTTGGGGCAAAAACACAGAAATTCACCTTATTTTGGGGTAAAATTGCAGACATTTCACATATTCCAGGGCAAAAAGGCAGAAATTCCCCTTTTTTGGAAGCAAAATGGCAGAAATTCCCCTTAATTTGGAGAAAAATTGCAGAAATTTCCCTTGTTTGGGGGCAAAAAGGCAGAAAATCTCTTTAATTTCGGGCAAAAAGGCAGAAATTCCCTGTATTTGGAGCAATATTGCAGAAATTCCCCTAATATTGGGGCAAAAATGCAAAAATTCCCTTTATTTGGGACAAATCGGCAGAAGTTCCCCCTATTTTCGGGAAAAGAGGCAGAAATTCCCTGTATTTATAGCAAAATTGCAGATACTCTCCTAATTTTGGGGCAAAAAGGCAGAAATTCCCTTTATTTTGGGGCAAAAATGCAGAAATTCTTCTTATTTCGGGGCAAAAATCAGAAATTTACCTTATTTTGGGGCAAAATTTTAGAAATTTCTTTTATTTTGGAACAGAATTGCAGAAATTTTTCTTATTTTGTGGCAAAAAGGCAGAAATTTTCCATATAATGGTGCAAAAAGGCTGAAATTCCCATTATTTTGAGGTAAAATGCTGAAATTCCCCATATTTTGGGGCAAAAAGGCAGAAATTCCCCTCATTTTGGGGCAAAAAGGCAAAAATTTCCCTTTTTTTCGGGCAAATTGCAGAAATTTCATTTATTTCAGGGTAAAAAGTCAGAAATTACTTTTATTTTGGGGCAAAAAGCAGAAATTTCTTTTATTTTGGTACAAAATTGAAGAAATTTTCCTTATTTTGGAACAAAAAGTCAGAAATTCCCCATATTTTGAAGAAAAGGCATAAATTCCCCTTATTTTGAGGTAAAAAGGCTGAAATTCTCATTATTTTGGGGCAAAAAGGCAGAAATTCCCCATATTTTGAAGCAAAATATCACATATTCCCCTAATTTTGAGGAAAAATGCAGAAATTCACATTATTTTGGGGCAAAAAGACAGAAATTCTCCTTATTTCAGGGCAAAACGTCAGAAATTCCCCTTATATTGGGGCAAAATTCCAGAAATTTCCTTTATTTTGGGGCAAAATTGCAGAAATCTCCTTTATTTTGGGTCAAAATTACAGAAATTTCACTTATTTCAGGGAAAAAAACGCAGAAATTCCCCTTATTTTGGGGCAATAACACAGAAATTCCCCTTATTTTGTTGCAAAAATGCAGAATTTTCCCTTATTTTGGGGCAAAATTGTAGAAATTTCACTTATTTCAGGGAAAATTCAAAAATTCCTTTAATTTTGGGGCAAAAAAACAGAAATTCCGTTTATTTTAGGGTAAAAAGTCAGAAATTTCACTTATTTTGAGGTAAAAAGGCCAAAATTCCTTTTATTGTGGGGCAAAAATGAAGAAATTTCCCTTTTTTGTGGCAAAAGGTATACATTCCCCTTATTTTTGGGCTAAAAAGTAGAAATTCCCCGTATTTTGAAGCAAAATTGCAGAAATTCTTCTAATTGTGGAGCAAAAATGCAGAAATTCCCTGTATGTTGGGGCAAAAAGACAGAAATTCTCCTTACTTTGGGGCAAAACTCAGAAATTCCTCTTATTTTGGGGCTAAATTGCAGAAATTTCCCTTATTTTGGGGCAAAATTGCAGAAATTTCACTTATTTCAGGGTAATAAGAAAGAAATTTTCCTTATTTTGGGGCAAAAAAGACAGAAATTCCCTTTGTTTTGGGGGAAAAAGACAGAAATTCCACTTATTTAGAGGCAAAAAAGCAGAAATTCCCCTTATTTTGGAGCAAAAATGAAGAAATTTCCATTTTTTATGGCAAAAAGGTATGCATTCTTCTTATTTTCGGGCAAAAAAGCAGAAATTCCTCGTATTTAGGAGCAAAATTGCAGAAATTCTCCAGATTGTGGGGCAAAAAGGCAAAAATTCTCTCTATGTTGGGGCAAAAAGACAGAAATTCTCCTTATTGTGGGGCAAAGCTCAGAAATTCCACTTATTTTGGGGCAAAATTTCAGAAATTTCCTTTATTTTTGGGCAAAATTGCAGAAATTTCACTTATTTTGGGCAAAAAGTCAGAAATTTCCCAAATTTTTGAGGCAAAAATGCAGAAATTCCCCTTATTTTGAGGTAAAAAGGCTGAAATTCTCGCTATTTTGGGGCAAAAAAGCAGAAATTCCCCTTATTTTGGGGCAAAAGGCAGACATTTCCCTTATTTTGGGGAAAAATTTTAGAAATTTAACTTTTTTAAGGGCAAAAAGTCAGAAATTCCCCTTATTTTGGAGCAAAAAGACAGAAATTCCGTTTATTTTTTGGGAAAAGTCTGAAATTGCACTTATTTTGAGTCAAAAAGGCGGAAAATCCCCTTATTTTGGGGTAAAAATGAAGAAATTTCCCTTTTTTATGGCAAAAAGGTATACATTCCCTTTATTTTCGGGCAAAAAGGCAGAGATTCCCAGTATTTTGGAGCAAAATTGCAGAAATTCCCCTAATTTTATGGCAAAAATGCAGGGCTTCCCCTTTATTTTGGGGTAAAACTGCAGAAATTTCACTTATTTCGCGGCAAAATTGCAGAAATTCCCTTTATTTTCGGCGAAAAAGGCAGAAAATCCCCGTATTTTGGAGCAAAATTAAAGAAATTCACCTAATTTTGGGGTAAAACATGCAGTAATTTTCTTTATTTTGGGGCAAAAAGGCAGAAATTCCCTTTATTTTGGGGCAAAAGGCAGAAATTCCCCTTATTTTAGGGCAAAATTGCAGAAATTTCTCTTATTTGGGAACAAAAAACAGAAATTCCCTTTATTTTGAGGCAAAATTGCAGAAAATTACTTTATTATGGAGAAAAATTGCAGAAATTTTATTTTATTTTATGGCAAAATTGTAGAAATTTCACTTATTTCAGAAAAAAAAAGCAAAAATTTTTTTATTTTAGGGCAAAAATGCAGAAATACCCATTATTTTGGGGCAAAAACGCAGAAATTCACCTTATTTTGGGGTAAAATTGCAGACATTTCACATATTTCAGGGCAAAATGCAGAAATTCCCCTTTTTTGGAAGCAAAATGGCAGAAATTCCCCTTAATTTGGAGAAAAATTGCAGAAATTTCCCTTGTTTGGGGGCAAAAAGGCAGAAAATCTCTTTAATTTCGGGCAAAAAGGCAGAAATTCCCTGTATTTGGAGCAATATATCAGAAATTCCCCTAATATTGGGGCAAAAATGCAAAAATTCCCTTTATTTGGGACAAATCGGCAGAAGTTCCCCTTATTTTCGGGAAAAGAGGAAGAAATTCCCTGTATTTATAGCAAAATTGCAGATACTCTCCTAATTTTGGGGCAAAAAGGCAGAAATTCCCTTTATTTTGGGGCAAAAATGCAGAAATTCTTCTTATTTCGGGGCAAAAATCAGAAATTTACCTTATTTTGGGGCAAAATTTTAGAAATTTCTATTATTTTAGAACAGAATTGCAAAAATTTTTCTTATTTTGTGGCAAAAAGGCAGAAATTTTCCATATAATGGTGCAAAAAGTCTGAAATTCCCATTATTTTGAGGTAAAATGCTGAAATTCCCCATATTTTGGGGCAAAAAGGCAGAAATTCCCCTCATTTTGAGGCAAAAAGGCAAAAATTTCCCTTTTTTTCGGGCAAATTGCAGAAATTTCATTTATTTCAGGGCAAAAAGTCAGAAATTACTTTTATTTTGGGGCAAAAAGCAGAAATTTCTTTTATTTTGGTACAAAATTGAAGAAATTTTCCTTATTTTGGAACAAAAAGTCAGAAATTCCCCATATTTTGAAGAAAAGGCATAAATTCCCCTTATTTTGAGGTAAAAAGGCTGAAATTCTCATTATTTTGGGGCAAAAAGGCAGAAATTCCCCATATTTTGAAGCAAAATATCACATATTCCCCTAATTTTGAGGAAAAATGCAGAAATTCACATTATTTTGGGGCAAAAAGACAGAAATTCTCCTTATTTCAGGGCAAAACGTCAGAAATTCCCCTTATATTGGGGCAAAATTCCAGAAATTTCCTTTATTTTGGGGCAAAATTGCAGAAATCTCCTTTATTTTGGGTCAAAATTACAGAAATTTCACTTATTTCAGGGAAAAAAACGCAGAAATTCCCCTTATTTTGGGGCAATAACACAGAAATTCCCCTTATTTTGTTGCAAAAATGCAGAATTTTCCCTTATTTTGGGGCAAAATTGTAGAAATTTCACTTATTTCAGGGAAAATTCAAAAATTCCTTTAATTTTGGGGCAAAAAAACAGAAATTCCGTTTATTTTAGGGTAAAAAGTCAGAAATTTCACTTATTTTGAGGTAAAAAGGCCAAAATTCCTTTTATTGTGGGGCAAAAATGAAGAAATTTCCCTTTTTTGTGGCAAAAGGTATACATTCCCCTTATTTTTGGGCTAAAAAGTAGAAATTCCCCGTATTTTGAAGCAAAATTGCAGAAATTCTTCTAATTGTGGAGCAAAAATGCAGAAATTCCCTGTATGTTGGGGCAAAAAGACAGAAATTCTCCTTACTTTGGGGCAAAACTCAGAAATTCCTCTTATTTTGGGGCTAAATTGCAGAAATTTCCCTTATTTTGGGGCAAAATTGCAGAAATTTCACTTATTTCAGGGTAATAAGAAAGAAATTTTCCTTATTTTGGGGCAAAAAAGACAGAAATTCCCTTTGTTTTGGGGGAAAAAGACAGAAATTCCACTTATTTAGAGGCAAAAAAGCAGAAATTCCCCTTATTTTGGAGCAAAAATGAAGAAATTTCCATTTTTTATGGCAAAAAGGTATGCATTCTTCTTATTTTCGGGCAAAAAAGCAGAAATTCCTCGTATTTAGGAGCAAAATTGCAGAAATTCTCCAGATTGTGGGGCAAAAAGGCAAAAATTCTCTCTATGTTGGGGCAAAAAGACAGAAATTCTCCTTATTGTGGGGCAAAGCTCAGAAATTCCACTTATTTTGGGGCAAAATTTCAGAAATTTCCTTTATTTTTGGGCAAAATTGCAGAAATTTCACTTATTTTGGGCAAAAAGTCAGAAATTTCCCAAATTTTTGAGGCAAAAATGCAGAAATTCCCCTTATTTTGAGGTAAAAAGGCTGAAATTCTCGCTATTTTGGGGCAAAAAAGCAGAAATTCCCCTTATTTTGGGGCAAAAGGCAGACATTTCCCTTATTTTGGGGAAAAATTTTAGAAATTTAACTTTTTTAAGGGCAAAAAGTCAGAAATTCCCCTTATTTTGGAGCAAAAAGACAGAAATTCCGTTTATTTTTTGGGAAAAGTCAGAAATTGCACTTATTTTGAGTCAAAAAGGCGGAAAATCCCCTTATTTTGGGGTAAAAATGAAGAAATTTCCCTTTTTTATGGCAAAAAGGTATACATTCCCTTTATTTTCGGGCAAAAAGGCAGAGATTCCCAGTATTTTGGAGCAAAATTGCAGAAATTCCCCTAATTTTATGGCAAAAATGCAGGGCTTCCCCTTTATTTTGGGGTAAAACTGCAGAAATTTCACTTATTTCGCGGCAAAATTGCAGAAATTCCCTTTATTTTCGGCGAAAAAGGCAGAAAATCCCCGTATTTTGGAGCAAAATTGAAGAAGTTCACCTAATTTTGGGGTAAAACATGCAGTAATTTTCTTTATTTTGGGGCAAAAAGGCAGAAATTCCCTTTATTTTGGGGCAAAAGGCAGAAATTCCCCTTATTTTAGGGCAAAATTGCAAAAATTTCTCTTATTTGGGAACAAAAAACAGAAATTCCCTTTATTTTGGGGCAAAATTGCAGAAAATTACTTTATTATGGGGAAAAATTGCAGAAATTTTATTTTATTTTATGGCAAAATTGTAGAAATTTCACTTCTTTCAAAGAAAAAAAGCAAAAATTTTTTTTATTTTAGGGCAAAAATGCAGAAATTCCCATTATTTTGGGGCAAAAACACAGAAATTCACCTTATTTTGGGGTAAAATTGCAGACATTTCACATATTCCAGGGCAAAAAGGCAGAAATTCCCCTTTTTTGGAAGCAAAATGGCAGAAATTCCCCTTAATTTGGAGAAAAATTGCAGAAATTTCCCTTGTTTGGGGGCAAAAAGGCAGAAAATCTCTTTAATTTCGGGCAAAAAGGCAGAAATTCCCTGTATTTGGAGCAATATTGCAGAAATTCCCCTAATATTGGGGCAAAAATGCAAAAATTCCCTTTATTTGGGACAAATCGGCAGAAGTTCCCCCTATTTTCGGGAAAAGAGGCAGAAATTCCCTGTATTTATAGCAAAATTGCAGATACTCTCCTAATTTTGGGGCAAAAAGGCAGAAATTCCCTTTATTTTGGGGCAAAAATGCAGAAATTCTTCTTATTTCGGGGCAAAAATCAGAAATTTACCTTATTTTGGGGCAAAATTTTAGAAATTTCTTTTATTTTGGAACAGAATTGCAGAAATTTTTCTTATTTTGTGGCAAAAAGGCAGAAATTTTCCATATAATGGTGCAAAAAGGCTGAAATTCCCATTATTTTGAGGTAAAATGCTGAAATTCCCCATATTTTGGGGCAAAAAGGCAGAAATTCCCCTCATTTTGGGGCAAAAAGGCAAAAATTTCCCTTTTTTTCGGGCAAATTGCAGAAATTTCATTTATTTCAGGGTAAAAAGTCAGAAATTACTTTTATTTTGGGGCAAAAAGCAGAAATTTCTTTTATTTTGGTACAAAATTGAAGAAATTTTCCTTATTTTGGAACAAAAAGTCAGAAATTCCCCATATTTTGAAGAAAAGGCATAAATTCCCCTTATTTTGAGGTAAAAAGGCTGAAATTCTCATTATTTTGGGGCAAAAAGGCAGAAATTCCCCATATTTTGAAGCAAAATATCACATATTCCCCTAATTTTGAGGAAAAATGCAGAAATTCACATTATTTTGGGGCAAAAAGACAGAAATTCTCCTTATTTCAGGGCAAAACGTCAGAAATTCCCCTTATATTGGGGCAAAATTCCAGAAATTTCCTTTATTTTGGGGCAAAATTGCAGAAATCTCCTTTATTTTGGGTCAAAATTACAGAAATTTCACTTATTTCAGGGAAAAAAACGCAGAAATTCCCCTTATTTTGGGGCAATAACACAGAAATTCCCCTTATTTTGTTGCAAAAATGCAGAATTTTCCCTTATTTTGGGGCAAAATTGTAGAAATTTCACTTATTTCAGGGAAAATTCAAAAATTCCTTTAATTTTGGGGCAAAAAAACAGAAATTCCGTTTATTTTAGGGTAAAAAGTCAGAAATTTCACTTATTTTGAGGTAAAAAGGCCAAAATTCCTTTTATTGTGGGGCAAAAATGAAGAAATTTCCCTTTTTTGTGGCAAAAGGTATACATTCCCCTTATTTTTGGGCTAAAAAGTAGAAATTCCCCGTATTTTGAAGCAAAATTGCAGAAATTCTTCTAATTGTGGAGCAAAAATGCAGAAATTCCCTGTATGTTGGGGCAAAAAGACAGAAATTCTCCTTACTTTGGGGCAAAACTCAGAAATTCCTCTTATTTTGGGGCTAAATTGCAGAAATTTCCCTTATTTTGGGGCAAAATTGCAGAAATTTCACTTATTTCAGGGTAATAAGAAAGAAATTTTCCTTATTTTGGGGCAAAAAAGACAGAAATTCCCTTTGTTTTGGGGGAAAAAGACAGAAATTCCACTTATTTAGAGGCAAAAAAGCAGAAATTCCCCTTATTTTGGAGCAAAAATGAAGAAATTTCCATTTTTTATGGCAAAAAGGTATGCATTCTTCTTATTTTCGGGCAAAAAAGCAGAAATTCCTCGTATTTAGGAGCAAAATTGCAGAAATTCTCCAGATTGTGGGGCAAAAAGGCAAAAATTCTCTCTATGTTGGGGCAAAAAGACAGAAATTCTCCTTATTGTGGGGCAAAGCTCAGAAATTCCACTTATTTTGGGGCAAAATTTCAGAAATTTCCTTTATTTTTGGGCAAAATTGCAGAAATTTCACTTATTTTGGGCAAAAAGTCAGAAATTTCCCAAATTTTTGAGGCAAAAATGCAGAAATTCCCCTTATTTTGAGGTAAAAAGGCTGAAATTCTCGCTATTTTGGGGCAAAAAAGCAGAAATTCCCCTTATTTTGGGGCAAAAGGCAGACATTTCCCTTATTTTGGGGAAAAATTTTAGAAATTTAACTTTTTTAAGGGCAAAAAGTCAGAAATTCCCCTTATTTTGGAGCAAAAAGACAGAAATTCCGTTTATTTTTTGGGAAAAGTCTGAAATTGCACTTATTTTGAGTCAAAAAGGCGGAAAATCCCCTTATTTTGGGGTAAAAATGAAGAAATTTCCCTTTTTTATGGCAAAAAGGTATACATTCCCTTTATTTTCGGGCAAAAAGGCAAAGATTCCCAGTATTTTGGAGCAAAATTGCAGAAATTCCCCTAATTTTATGGCAAAAATGCAGGGCTTCCCCTTTATTTTGGGGTAAAACTGCAGAAATTTCACTTATTTCGCGGCAAAATTGCAGAAATTCCCTTTATTTTCGGCGAAAAAGGCAGAAAATCCCCGTATTTTGGAGCAAAATTAAAGAAATTCACCTAATTTTGGGGTAAAACATGCAGTAATTTTCTTTATTTTGGGGCAAAAAGGCAGAAATTCCCTTTATTTTGGGGCAAAAGGCAGAAATTCCCCTTATTTTAGGGCAAAATTGCAGAAATTTCTCTTATTTGGGAACAAAAAACAGAAATTCCCTTTATTTTGAGGCAAAATTGCAGAAAATTACTTTATTATGGAGAAAAATTGCAGAAATTTTATTTTATTTTATGGCAAAATTGTAGAAATTTCACTTATTTCAGAAAAAAAAAGCAAAAATTTTTTTATTTTAGGGCAAAAATGCAGAAATACCCATTATTTTGGGGCAAAAACGCAGAAATTCACCTTATTTTGGGGTAAAATTGCAGACATTTCACATATTTCAGGGCAAAATGCAGAAATTCCCCTTTTTTGGAAGCAAAATGGCAGAAATTCCCCTTAATTTGGAGAAAAATTGCAGAAATTTCCCTTGTTTGGGGGCAAAAAGGCAGAAAATCTCTTTAATTTCGGGCAAAAAGGCAGAAATTCCCTGTATTTGGAGCAATATTGCAGAAATTCCCCTAATATTGGGGCAAAAATGCAAAAATTCCCTTTATTTGGGACAAATCGGCAGAAGTTCCCCTTATTTTCGGGAAAAGAGGAAGAAATTCCCTGTATTTATAGCAAAATTGCAGATACTCTCCTAATTTTGGGGCAAAAAGGCAGAAATTCCCTTTATTTTGGGGCAAAAATGCAGAAATTCTTCTTATTTCGGGGCAAAAATCAGAAATTTACCTTATTTTGGGGCAAAATTTTAGAAATTTCTATTATTTTAGAACAGAATTGCAAAAATTTTTCTTATTTTGTGGCAAAAAGGCAGAAATTTTCCATATAATGGTGCAAAAAGGCTGAAATTCCCATTATTTTGAGGTAAAATGCTGAAATTCCCCATATTTTGGGGCAAAAAGGCAGAAATTCCCCTCATTTTGAGGCAAAAAGGCAAAAATTTCCCTTTTTTTCGGGCAAATTGCAGAAATTTCATTTATTTCAGGGCAAAAAGTCAGAAATTACTTTTATTTCGGGGCAAAAAGCAGAAATTTCTTTTATTTTGGTACAAAATTGAAGAAATTTTCCTTATTTTGGAACAAAAAGTCAGAAATTCCCCATATTTTGAAGAAAAGGCATAAATTCCCCTTATTTTGAGGTAAAAAGGCTGAAATTCTCATTATTTTGGGGCAAAAAGGCAGAAATTCCCCATATTTTGAAGCAAAATATCACATATTCCCCTAATTTTGAGGAAAAATGCAGAAATTCACATTATTTTGGGGCAAAAAGACAGAAATTCTCCTTATTTCAGGGCAAAACGTCAGAAATTCCCCTTATATTGGGGCAAAATTCCAGAAATTTCCTTTATTTTGGGGCAAAATTGCAGAAATCTCCTTTATTTTGGGTCAAAATTACAGAAATTTCACTTATTTCAGGGAAAAAAACGCAGAAATTCCCCTTATTTTGGGGCAATAACACAGAAATTCCCCTTATTTTGTTGCAAAAATGCAGAATTTTCCCTTATTTTGGGGCAAAATTGTAGAAATTTCACTTATTTCAGGGAAAATTCAAAAATTCCTTTAATTTTGGGGCAAAAAAACAGAAATTCCGTTTATTTTAGGGTAAAAAGTCAGAAATTTCACTTATTTTGAGGTAAAAAGGCCAAAATTCCTTTTATTGTGGGGCAAAAATGAAGAAATTTCCCTTTTTTGTGGCAAAAGGTATACATTCCCCTTATTTTTGGGCTAAAAAGTAGAAATTCCCCGTATTTTGAAGCAAAATTGCAGAAATTCTTCTAATTGTGGAGCAAAAATGCAGAAATTCCCTGTATGTTGGGGCAAAAAGACAGAAATTCTCCTTACTTTGGGGCAAAACTCAGAAATTCCTCTTATTTTGGGGCTAAATTGCAGAAATTTCCCTTATTTTGGGGCAAAATTGCAGAAATTTCACTTATTTCAGGGTAATAAGAAAGAAATTTTCCTTATTTTGGGGCAAAAAAGACAGAAATTCCCTTTGTTTTGGGGGAAAAAGACAGAAATTCCACTTATTTAGAGGCAAAAAAGCAGAAATTCCCCTTATTTTGGAGCAAAAATGAAGAAATTTCCATTTTTTATGGCAAAAAGGTATGCATTCTTCTTATTTTCGGGCAAAAAAGCAGAAATTCCTCGTATTTAGGAGCAAAATTGCAGAAATTCTCCAGATTGTGGGGCAAAAAGGCAAAAATTCTCTCTATGTTGGGGCAAAAAGACAGAAATTCTCCTTATTGTGGGGCAAAGCTCAGAAATTCCACTTATTTTGGGGCAAAATTTCAGAAATTTCCTTTATTTTTGGGCAAAATTGCAGAAATTTCACTTATTTTGGGCAAAAAGTCAGAAATTTCCCAAATTTTTGAGGCAAAAATGCAGAAATTCCCCTTATTTTGAGGTAAAAAGGCTGAAATTCTCGCTATTTTGGGGCAAAAAAGCAGAAATTCCCCTTATTTTGGGGCAAAAGGCAGACATTTCCCTTATTTTGGGGAAAAATTTTAGAAATTTAACTTTTTTAAGGGCAAAAAGTCAGAAATTCCCCTTATTTTGGAGCAAAAAGACAGAAATTCCGTTTATTTTTTGGGAAAAGTCTGAAATTGCACTTATTTTGAGTCAAAAAGGCGGAAAATCCCCTTATTTTGGGGTAAAAATGAAGAAATTTCCCTTTTTTATGGCAAAAAGGTATACATTCCCTTTATTTTCGGGCAAAAAGGCAGAGATTCCCAGTATTTTGGAGCAAAATTGCAGAAATTCCCCTAATTTTATGGCAAAAATGCAGGGCTTCCCCTTTATTTTGGGGTAAAACTGCAGAAATTTCACTTATTTCGCGGCAAAATTGCAGAAATTCCCTTTATTTTCGGCGAAAAAGGCAGAAAATCCCCGTATTTTGGAGCAAAATTGAAGAAGTTCACCTAATTTTGGGGTAAAACATGCAGTAATTTTCTTTATTTTGGGGCAAAAAGGCAGAAATTCCCTTTATTTTGGGGCAAAAGGCAGAAATTCCCCTTATTTTAGGGCAAAATTGCAAAAATTTCTCTTATTTGGGAACAAAAAACAGAAATTCCCTTTATTTTGGGGCAAAATTGCAGAAAATTACTTTATTATGGGGAAAAATTGCAGAAATTTTATTTTATTTTATGGCAAAATTGTAGAAATTTCACTTCTTTCAGAGAAAAAAAGCAAAAATTTTTTTATTTTAGGGCAAAAATGCAGAAATTCCCATTATTTTGGGGCAAAAACACAGAAATTCACCTTATTTTGGGGTAAAATTGCAGACATTTCACATATTCCAGGGCAAAAATGCAGAAATTCCCCTT
Organism: Micromys minutus; assembly: GCF_963924665.1. Classification (NCBI taxonomy): domain Eukaryota; kingdom Metazoa; phylum Chordata; class Mammalia; order Rodentia; family Muridae; genus Micromys; species Micromys minutus. Next base: position 6,166,977 of record NW_027667328.1, read on the forward strand.
TTTTGGAAGCAAAATGGCAGAAATTCCCCTTAATTTGGAGAAAAATTGCAGAAATTTCCCTTGTTTGGGGGCAAAAAGGCAGAAAATCTCTTTAATTTCGGGCAAAAAGGCAGAAATTCCCTGTATTTGGAGCAATATTGCAGAAATTCCCCTAATATTGGGGCAAAAATGCAAAAATTCCCTTTATTTGGGACAAATCGGCAGAAGTTCCCCTTATTTTCGGGAAAAGAGGCAGAAATTCCCTGTATTTATAGCAAAATTGCAGATACTCTCCTAATTTTGGGGCAAAAAGGCAGAAATTCCCTTTATTTTGGGGCAAAAATGCAGAAATTCTTCTTATTTCGGGGGAAAAATCAGAAATTTACCTTATTTTGGGGCAAAATTTTAGAAATTTCTTTTATTTTGGAACAGAATTGCAGAAATTTTTCTTATTTTGTGGCAAAAAGGCAGAAATTTTCCATATAATGGTGCAAAAAGGCTGAAATTCCCATTATTTTGAGGTAAAATGCTGAAATTCCCCATATTTTGGGGCAAAAAGGCAGAAATTCCCCTCATTTTGGGGCAAAAAGGCAAAAATTTCCCTTTTTTTCGGGCAAATTGCAGAAATTTCATTTATTTCAGGGTAAAAAGTCAGAAATTACTTTTATTTTGGGGCAAAAAGCAGAAATTTCTTTTATTTTGGTACAAAATTGAAGAAATTTTCCTTATTTTGGAACAAAAAGTCAGAAATTCCCCATATTTTGAAGAAAAGGCATAAATTCCCCTTATTTTGAGGTAAAAAGGCTGAAATTCTCATTATTTTGTGGCAAAAAGGCAGAAATTCCCCATATTTTGAAGCAAAATATCACATATTCCCCTAATTTTGAGGAAAAATGCAGAAATTCACATTATTTTGGGGCAAAAAGACAGAAATTCTCCTTATTTCAGGGCAAAACGTCAGAAATTCCCCTTATATTGGGGCAAAATTCCAGAAATTTCCTTTATTTTGGGGCAAAATTGCAGAAATCTCCTTTATTTTGGGTCAAAATTACAGAAATTTCACTTATTTCAGGGAAAAAAACGCAGAAATTCCCCTTATTTTGGGGCAATAACACAGAAATTCCCCTTATTTTGTTGCAAAAATGCAGAATTTTCCCTTATTTTGGGGCAAAATTGTAGAAATTTCACTTATTTCAGGGAAAATTCAAAAATTCCTTTAATTTTGGGGCAAAAAAACAGAAATTCCGTTTATTTTAGGGTAAAAAGTCAGAAATTTCACTTATTTTGAGGTAAAAAGGCCAAAATTCCTTTTATTGTGGGGCAAAAATGAAGAAATTTCCCTTTTTTGTGGCAAAAGGTATACATTCCCCTTATTTTTGGGCTAAAAAGTAGAAATTCCCCATATTTTGAAGCAAAATTGCAGAAATTCTTCTAATTGTGGAGCAAAAATGCAGAAATTCCCTGTATGTTGGGGCAAAAAGACAGAAATTCTCCTTACTTTGGGGCAAAACTCAGAAATTCCTCTTATTTTGGGGCTAAATTGCAGAAATTTCCCTTATTTTGGGGCAAAATTGCAGAAATTTCACTTATTTCAGGGTAATAAGAAAGAAATTTTCCTTATTTTGGGGCAAAAAAGACAGAAATTCCCTTTGTTTTGGGGGAAAAAGACAGAAATTCCACTTATTTAGAGGCAAAAAAGCAGAAATTCCCCTTATTTTGGAGCAAAAATGAAGAAATTTCCATTTTTTATGGCAAAAAGGTATGCATTCTTCTTATTTTCGGGCAAAAAAGCAGAAATTCCTCGTATTTAGGAGCAAAATTGCAGAAATTCTCCAGATTGTGGGGCAAAAAGGCAAAAATTCTCTCTATGTTGGGGCAAAAAGACAGAAATTCTCCTTATTGTGGGGCAAAGCTCAGAAATTCCACTTATTTTGGGGCAAAATTTCAGAAATTTCCTTTATTTTTGGGCAAAATTGCAGAAATTTCACTTATTTTGGGCAAAAAGTCAGAAATTTCCCAAATTTTTGAGGCAAAAATGCAGAAATTCCCCTTATTTTGAGGTAAAAAGGCTGAAATTCTCGCTATTTTGGGGCAAAAAAGCAGAAATTCCCCTTATTTTGGGGCAAAAGGCAGACATTTCCCTTATTTTGGGGAAAAATTTTAGAAATTTAACTTTTTTAAGGGCAAAAAGTCAGAAATTCCCCTTATTTTGGAGCAAAAAGACAGAAATTCCGTTTATTTTTTGGGAAAAGTCTGAAATTGCACTTATTTTGAGTCAAAAAGGCGGAAAATCCCCTTATTTTGGGGTAAAAATGAAGAAATTTCCCTTTTTTATGGCAAAAAGGTATACATTCCCTTTATTTTCGGGCAAAAAGGCAGAGATTCCCAGTATTTTGGAGCAAAATTGCAGAAATTCCCCTAATTTTATGGCAAAAATGCAGGGCTTCCCCTTTATTTTGGGGTAAAACTGCAGAAATTTCACTTATTTCGCGGCAAAATTGCAGAAATTCCCTTTATTTTCGGCGAAAAAGGCAGAAAATCCCCGTATTTTGGAGCAAAACTGAAGAAATTCACCTAATTTTGGGGTAAAACATGCAGTAATTTTCTTTATTTTGGGGCAAAAAGGCAGAAATTCCCTTTATTTTGGGGCAAAAGGCAGAAATTCCCCTTATTTTAGGGCAAAATAGCAGAAATTTCTCTTATTTGGAAACAAAAAACAGAAATTCCCTTTATTTTGGGGCAAAATTGCAGAAAATTACTTTATTATGGGGAAAAATTGCAGAAATTTTATTTTATTTTATGGCAAAATTGTAGAAATTTCACTTATTTCAGAGAAAAAAAGCAAAAATTTTTCTTATTTTAGGGCAAAAATGCAGAAATTCCCATTATTTTGGGGCAAAAACGCAGAAATTCACCTTATTTTGGGGTAAAATTGCAGACATTTCACATATTTCAGGGCAAAAAGGCAGAAATTCCCCTTTTTTGGGGGCTAAATGGCAGAAATTCCCCTTAATTTGGAGAAAAATTGCAGAAATTTCCCTTGTTTGGGGGCAAAAAGGCAGAAAATCTCTTTAATTTCGGGCAAAAAGGCAGAAATTCCCTGTATTTTGGAGCAATATTGCAGAAATTCCCCTAATATTGGGGCAAAAATGCAGAAATTCCCTTTATTTGGGGCAAATCGGCAGAAGTTCCCCTTATTTTCGGGAAAAGAGGCAGAAATTCCCTGTATTTATAGCAAAATTGCAGATACTCTCCTAATTTTGGGGCAAAAAGGCAGAAATTCCCTTTATTTTGGGGCAAAAATGCATAAATTCTTCTTATTTCGGGGCAAAAATCAGAAATTTACCTTATTTTGGGGCAAAATTTTAGAAATTTCTTTTATTTTGGAACAGAATTGCAGAAATTTTTCTTATTTTGTGGCAAAAAGGCAGAAATTTTCCATATAATGGTGCAAAAATGCTGAAATTCCCATTATTTTGAGGTAAAATGCTGAAATTCCCCATATTTCGGGGCAAAAAGGCAGAAATTCCCCTCATTTTGGGGCAATAAGGCAAAAATTTCCTTTTTTTTCGGGCAAATTGCAGAAATTTCATTTATTTCAGGGCAAAAAGTCAGAAATTACTTTTATTTTGGGGCAAAAAGCAGAAATTTCTTTTATTTTGTCACAAAATTGAAGAAATTTTCTTTATTTTGGAACAAAAAGTCAGAAATTTCCCCATATTTTTGGCAAAAGGCAGAAATTCCCCTTATTTTGAGGTAAAAGTGCTGAAATTCCCATTATTTTGGGGCAAAAATGCAGAAATTCCCTTTACTTTGTGGCAAAAAGGCAGAAATTCCTGTTAATTGGGGCAGAAAAGCAAAAATTTTCCTTATTTGAGGGCAATAAGGCAGAAATTCCCCATATTTTGTGGCAAAAAGACAGAAATTCCCCTTATTTATAGGTAAAATGCTAAAATTCCCTTATTTTGTCAAAAGGCAGAAATTCCCCTTATTTTGTGGCAAAATTGCAGAAATTTCACTTATATCAGGGCAAAAAGTCATAAATTTGCCTTATTTTGGGGCAAAAAGCAGAAATTCTTCTAATTTTGGGGCCAAAAACAGAAATTCCTTTTATATTGGGGTAACATTGTGGAAATTTCAAATATTTCTGGGAAAAAAGGCAGAAATTCCACTTTATTTCGGGCAATAAGGCAGAAATTCCCCGTATTTTGGAGCAAAATTTCAGAAATTCCCCTTATATTGGTGCAAAAATGCAGAAATTCCCTTTATTTTGGTTCAATAAGGCAGAAATTCCCCATATTTTGAAGCAAAATTGCACATATTCCCCTAATTTTGAGGGAAAATGCAGAAATTCACATTATTTTGGGGCAAAAAGACAGAAATTCTCCTTATTTCAGGGCAAAAAGTCAGAAATTCCCCTTATTTTGGGGCAAAATTCCAGAAATTTCCTTTATTTTGGGGCAAAATTGCAGAAATCTCCTTTATTTTGGGTCAAAATTACAGAAATTTCACTTATTTCAGGGAAAAAACGGAGAATTTCCCCTTATTTTGGGGCAAAAACACAGAAATTCCCCTTATTTTGTTGCAAAAATGCAGAATTTTCCCTTATTTTGGGGCAAAATTGTAGAAATTTCACTTATTTCAGGGAAAATTCAAAAATTCCTTTAATTTTGGGGCAAAAAAACTGAAATTCCGTTTATTTTAGGGTAAAAAGTCAGAAATTTCACTTATTTTGAGGTAAAAAGGCCAAAATTCCTTTTATTGTGGGGCAAAAATGAAGAAATTTCCCTTTTTTGTGGCAAAAGGTATACATTCCCCTTATTTTTGGGCTAAAAAGTAGAAATTCCCCGTATTTTGAAGCAAAATTGCAGAAATTCTTCTAATTGTGGAGCAAAAATGCAGAAATTCCCTGTATGTTGGGGCAAAAAGACAGAAATTCTCCTTACTTTGGGGCAAAACTCAGAAATTCCTCTTATTTTGGGGCTAAATTGCAGAAATTTCCCTTATTTTGGGGCAAAATTGCAGAAATTTCACTTATTTCAGGGTAATAAGAAAGAAATTTTCCTTATTTTGGGGCAAAAAAGACAGAAATTCCCTTTGTTTTGGGGGAAAAAGACAGAAATTCCACTTATTTAGAGGCAAAAAAGCAGAAATTCCCCTTATTTTGGAGCAAAAATGAAGAAATTTCCATTTTTTATGGCAAAAAGGTATGCATTCTTCTTATTTTCGGGCAAAAAAGCAGAAATTCCTCGTATTTAGGAGCAAAAATGCAGAAATTCCCCTAATTATGGGGCAAAAAGGCAAAAATTCTCTCTATGTTGGGGCAAAAAGACAGAAATTCTCCTTATTGTGGGGCAAAGCTCAGAAATTCCACTTATTTTGGGGCAAAATTTCAGAAATTTCCTTTATTTTTGGGCAAAATTGCAGAAATTTCACTTATTTTGGGCAAAAAGTCAGAAATTTCCCAAATTTTTGAGGCAAAAATGCAGAAATTCCCCTTATTTTGAGGTAAAAAGGCTGAAATTCTCGCTATTTTGGGGCAAAAAAGCAGAAATTCCCCTTATTTTGGGGCAAAAGGCAGACATTTCCCTTATTTTGGGGAAAAATTTTAGAAATTTAACTTTTTTAAGGGCAAAAAGTCAGAAATTCCCCTTATTTTGGAGCAAAAAGACAGAAATTCCGTTTATTTTTTGGGAAAAGTCTGAAATTGCACTTATTTTGAGTCAAAAAGGCGGAAAATCCCCTTATTTTGGGGTAAAAATGAAGAAATTTCCCTTTTTTATGGCAAAAAGGTATACATTCCCTTTATTTTCGGGCAAAAAGGCAGAGATTCCCAGTATTTTGGAGCAAAATTGCAGAAATTCCCCTAATTTTATGGCAAAAATGCAGGGCTTCCCCTTTATTTTGGGGTAAAACTGCAGAAATTTCACTTATTTCGCGGCAAAATTGCAGAAATTCCCTTTATTTTCGGCGAAAAAGGCAGAAAATCCCCGTATTTTGGAGCAAAATTGAAGAAGTTCACCTAATTTTGGGGTAAAACATGCAGTAATTTTCTTTATTTTGGGGCAAAAAGGCAGAAATTCCCTTTATTTTGGGGCAAAAGGCAGAAATTCCCCTTATTTTAGGGCAAAATTGCAAAAATTTCTCTTATTTGGGAACAAAAAACAGAAATTCCCTTTATTTTGGGGCAAAATTGCAGAAAATTACTTTATTATGGGGAAAAATTGCAGAAATTTTATTTTATTTTATGGCAAAATTGTAGAAATTTCACTTCTTTCAAAGAAAAAAAGCAAAAATTTTTTTTATTTTAGGGCAAAAATGCAGAAATTCCCATTATTTTGGGGCAAAAACACAGAAATTCACCTTATTTTGGGGTAAAATTGCAGACATTTCACATATTCCAGGGCAAAAAGGCAGAAATTCCCCTTTTTTGGAAGCAAAATGGCAGAAATTCCCCTTAATTTGGAGAAAAATTGCAGAAATTTCCCTTGTTTGGGGGCAAAAAGGCAGAAAATCTCTTTAATTTCGGGCAAAAAGGCAGAAATTCCCTGTATTTGGAGCAATATTGCAGAAATTCCCCTAATATTGGGGCAAAAATGCAAAAATTCCCTTTATTTGGGACAAATCGGCAGAAGTTCCCCTTATTTTCGGGAAAAGAGGCAGAAATTCCCTGTATTTATAGCAAAATTGCAGATACTCTCCTAATTTTGGGGCAAAAAGGCAGAAATTCCCTTTATTTTGGGGCAAAAATGCAGAAATTCTTCTTATTTCGGGGCAAAAATCAGAAATTTACCTTATTTTGGGGCAAAATTTTAGAAATTTCTTTTATTTTGGAACAGAATTGCAGAAATTTTTCTTATTTTGTGGCAAAAAGGCAGAAATTTTCCATATAATGGTGCAAAAAGGCTGAAATTCCCATTATTTTGAGGTAAAATGCTGAAATTCCCCATATTTTGGGGCAAAAAGGCAGAAATTCCCCTCATTTTGGGGCAAAAAGGCAAAAATTTCCCTTTTTTTCGGGCAAATTGCAGAAATTTCATTTATTTCAGGGTAAAAAGTCAGAAATTACTTTTATTTTGGGGCAAAAAGCAGAAATTTCTTTTATTTTGGTACAAAATTGAAGAAATTTTCCTTATTTTGGAACAAAAAGTCAGAAATTCCCCATATTTTGAAGAAAAGGCATAAATTCCCCTTATTTTGAGGTAAAAAGGCTGAAATTCTCATTATTTTGGGGCAAAAAGGCAGAAATTCCCCATATTTTGAAGCAAAATATCACATATTCCCCTAATTTTGAGGAAAAATGCAGAAATTCACATTATTTTGGGGCAAAAAGACAGAAATTCTCCTTATTTCAGGGCAAAACGTCAGAAATTCCCCTTATATTGGGGCAAAATTCCAGAAATTTCCTTTATTTTGGGGCAAAATTGCAGAAATCTCCTTTATTTTGGGTCAAAATTACAGAAATTTCACTTATTTCAGGGAAAAAAACGCAGAAATTCCCCTTATTTTGGGGCAATAACACAGAAATTCCCCTTATTTTGTTGCAAAAATGCAGAATTTTCCCTTATTTTGGGGCAAAATTGTAGAAATTTCACTTATTTCAGGGAAAATTCAAAAATTCCTTTAATTTTGGGGCAAAAAAACAGAAATTCCGTTTATTTTAGGGTAAAAAGTCAGAAATTTCACTTATTTTGAGGTAAAAAGGCCAAAATTCCTTTTATTGTGGGGCAAAAATGAAGAAATTTCCCTTTTTTGTGGCAAAAGGTATACATTCCCCTTATTTTTGGGCTAAAAAGTAGAAATTCCCCGTATTTTGAAGCAAAATTGCAGAAATTCTTCTAATTGTGGAGCAAAAATGCAGAAATTCCCTGTATGTTGGGGCAAAAAGACAGAAATTCTCCTTACTTTGGGGCAAAACTCAGAAATTCCTCTTATTTTGGGGCTAAATTGCAGAAATTTCCCTTATTTTGGGGCAAAATTGCAGAAATTTCACTTATTTCAGGGTAATAAGAAAGAAATTTTCCTTATTTTGGGGCAAAAAAGACAGAAATTCCCTTTGTTTTGGGGGAAAAAGACAGAAATTCCACTTATTTAGAGGCAAAAAAGCAGAAATTCCCCTTATTTTGGAGCAAAAATGAAGAAATTTCCATTTTTTATGGCAAAAAGGTATGCATTCTTCTTATTTTCGGGCAAAAAAGCAGAAATTCCTCGTATTTAGGAGCAAAATTGCAGAAATTCTCCAGATTGTGGGGCAAAAAGGCAAAAATTCTCTCTATGTTGGGGCAAAAAGACAGAAATTCTCCTTATTGTGGGGCAAAGCTCAGAAATTCCACTTATTTTGGGGCAAAATTTCAGAAATTTCCTTTATTTTTGGGCAAAATTGCAGAAATTTCACTTATTTTGGGCAAAAAGTCAGAAATTTCCCAAATTTTTGAGGCAAAAATGCAGAAATTCCCCTTATTTTGAGGTAAAAAGGCTGAAATTCTCGCTATTTTGGGGCAAAAAAGCAGAAATTCCCCTTATTTTGGGGCAAAAGGCAGACATTTCCCTTATTTTGGGGAAAAATTTTAGAAATTTAACTTTTTTAAGGGCAAAAAGTCAGAAATTCCCCTTATTTTGGAGCAAAAAGACAGAAATTCCGTTTATTTTTTGGGAAAAGTCTGAAATTGCACTTATTTTGAGTCAAAAAGGCGGAAAATCCCCTTATTTTGGGGTAAAAATGAAGAAATTTCCCTTTTTTATGGCAAAAAGGTATACATTCCCTTTATTTTCGGGCAAAAAGGCAGAGATTCCCAGTATTTTGGAGCAAAATTGCAGAAATTCCCCTAATTTTATGGCAAAAATGCAGGGCTTCCCCTTTATTTTGGGGTAAAACTGCAGAAATTTCACTTATTTCGCGGCAAAATTGCAGAAATTCCCTTTATTTTCGGCGAAAAAGGCAGAAAATCCCCGTATTTTGGAGCAAAATTAAAGAAATTCACCTAATTTTGGGGTAAAACATGCAGTAATTTTCTTTATTTTGGGGCAAAAAGGCAGAAATTCCCTTTATTTTGGGGCAAAAGGCAGAAATTCCCCTTATTTTAGGGCAAAATTGCAGAAATTTCTCTTATTTGGGAACAAAAAACAGAAATTCCCTTTATTTTGAGGCAAAATTGCAGAAAATTACTTTATTATGGAGAAAAATTGCAGAAATTTTATTTTATTTTATGGCAAAATTGTAGAAATTTCACTTATTTCAGAAAAAAAAAGCAAAAATTTTTTTATTTTAGGGCAAAAATGCAGAAATACCCATTATTTTGGGGCAAAAACGCAGAAATTCACCTTATTTTGGGGTAAAATTGCAGACATTTCACATATTTCAGGGCAAAATGCAGAAATTCCCCTTTTTTGGAAGCAAAATGGCAGAAATTCCCCTTAATTTGGAGAAAAATTGCAGAAATTTCCCTTGTTTGGGGGCAAAAAGGCAGAAAATCTCTTTAATTTCGGGCAAAAAGGCAGAAATTCCCTGTATTTGGAGCAATATTGCAGAAATTCCCCTAATATTGGGGCAAAAATGCAAAAATTCCCTTTATTTGGGACAAATCGGCAGAAGTTCCCCTTATTTTCGGGAAAAGAGGAAGAAATTCCCTGTATTTATAGCAAAATTGCAGATACTCTCCTAATTTTGGGGCAAAAAGGCAGAAATTCCCTTTATTTTGGGGCAAAAATGCAGAAATTCTTCTTATTTCGGGGCAAAAATCAGAAATTTACCTTATTTTGGGGCAAAATTTTAGAAATTTCTATTATTTTAGAACAGAATTGCAAAAATTTTTCTTATTTTGTGGCAAAAAGGCAGAAATTTTCCATATAATGGTGCAAAAAGTCTGAAATTCCCATTATTTTGAGGTAAAATGCTGAAATTCCCCATATTTTGGGGCAAAAAGGCAGAAATTCCCCTCATTTTGAGGCAAAAAGGCAAAAATTTCCCTTTTTTTCGGGCAAATTGCAGAAATTTCATTTATTTCAGGGCAAAAAGTCAGAAATTACTTTTATTTTGGGGCAAAAAGCAGAAATTTCTTTTATTTTGGTACAAAATTGAAGAAATTTTCCTTATTTTGGAACAAAAAGTCAGAAATTCCCCATATTTTGAAGAAAAGGCATAAATTCCCCTTATTTTGAGGTAAAAAGGCTGAAATTCTCATTATTTTGGGGCAAAAAGGCAGAAATTCCCCATATTTTGAAGCAAAATATCACATATTCCCCTAATTTTGAGGAAAAATGCAGAAATTCACATTATTTTGGGGCAAAAAGACAGAAATTCTCCTTATTTCAGGGCAAAACGTCAGAAATTCCCCTTATATTGGGGCAAAATTCCAGAAATTTCCTTTATTTTGGGGCAAAATTGCAGAAATCTCCTTTATTTTGGGTCAAAATTACAGAAATTTCACTTATTTCAGGGAAAAAAACGCAGAAATTCCCCTTATTTTGGGGCAATAACACAGAAATTCCCCTTATTTTGTTGCAAAAATGCAGAATTTTCCCTTATTTTGGGGCAAAATTGTAGAA